>NC_063159.1:19076281-20276781 GCF_020921035.1 Rhodamnia argentea | reverse complement strand
AATAATAACTCGGCTCATCAGAACTCATCAATGAGTAATTTTCAAAGCATATTACTATTATCGCAAAATAAAGTAGATCTTAGCCATGTATTGCCTCTGCTTACTTGACTTTAAATTCGGAATTCACCAAGAAATGAATAGGGTATGGCAAAATCCTTGGATTTTTTATCTTATCCTATCCAATTCTATATTTACTAAAAATTCGAATGACTAAACGTAGCCTAAGATATCACACCTATTATCAGGTGAAACTTGATAAGAAAACATTAAGGGTGTGTTTCCTTTGCGAAAAAATTTATGTTAAAGGAAAATACTTTCCGGGAAATAATTTCTTAGGAAAATGATTAGTTTTCCTTTATCCCGCGATATGTGACTAAAATTTTTTCTGGTGTTTGGATCTAATTGGAAAATAATTTCAATCTCATCAATTTATTTCACGTAAAAAAAATCAAAAGTTTAAATATATTTGATTATTTCTTTTCTTTTCTTTTTTCTTTTTTGTTTTATTTCTTTCTTTCTTTTTCTTTTTTCTTCTTCCTTTACTACGATCGACGGGTGCCAGCCATTGGCAAGCTCGAGGCTTGCTGGCTTCGGGCGAGCTCAAGCTTATCAACCGACTGGCCATCACCGAGGACCGGCAACAGGCGGAGGGAAAGGAAAAAAGAAAAAAGATATAGAATAAAAATCAAATGAAAATAATTAAAATAAAAAAAGTTTAAAAATTTACCAAAATTCTAGAGGAGCAATTCAAAAATTGTTTTCGCCTCTTTAGATTAAGGAATTCACTTTTCTAATTTTGCGCATAAGTTTTTCGTTGACCATAAAGTGTTTTCTATTTACTAAGTCACCAATTAGTTCTATTGATTAATGAGAATATTTTGCTTTTGACCAACAAAAAAAAGGGTGTAAGTCCGGAAAAATAATACTCGGAAAACACATTCACTCAAACAAACACACCATAAGGCTCTATTTGTTTCTTGAAAAATGAGTAATTTGGAAGACATTTTCTTAAATATGATCTCTTGTATCGCTTAAAATAATTAGCCAATAAATTATATTTTCATGAACGACGACAATTCAAATCTAAATATTTTCGTGAACGATGAACATGTTTTTCGTCTATTCACATTTGTAAGCAATAAACACGATCATTTTCAGAAGAAAAAAAAAACTCTCGAGATGATTCATTTTTCCGCGAAACAAATGACCCTGAGTTGAAGACAAAAGTTCCGTTGCTAACTGTATTGAAGCTGGTCCGAGATGACTAATCGAGCTGAGCGACTTGCGAAAAGGAACAAGAAGTACAAATTTACGACTACGACTTAGATTTCCACTTGGCTAGCAGGCTTTTAGCCGCATTTGCCTTTGTCACTGTCTTCAATCAAAATGTAGAAATTGAAACTACATAGCAGAACTAGAAGAGAGATGTAGCTGTCTCAAAATTGGAGGGAATAAAGAAGACGAATGCTCTGTGCTGTTCTTCTTGCTAATCTTATGAGCAAGAGACGCTCCCATCATCCGTGGTATGTGCATTTTCCATAGCCTGAAAATGATACAGAAGAAGAGAACAGTTGATGGAGAGCAATGAAAAATCTTTCTTCCCCTGAATGATCAGCAACGAGGAAGGAGGAGGACTAACTCGGATCGACAGTGGTGACAGCCCCGGTCTCTTTGAAATCACAATCGTAGTTGCTTCTTCCCATGGCTTGGTAATACGCATTCATGGCGTATGCCGCGTGAGCTCGGACCGTGTTCGGCAAGAAGCACGCGCCGCCTTCTTGGATAGGCCTGCAGTCCAACCCAAGCCCGCACACGTAGTCGAGATTTCTCTGCAGAGCATCGGGGTCTGCTTCTGTTTTGGGCAGGCACCATTGTGTTCCCTTGGGCGGCGACACAGACGCCGGACTTGTTGGCGGTGTCACAGAGCTCGGGACTGGACTGGGGTCGATCGGAATGGATGATCCAGCCTGCCAGAGCCAAGTGGACAAAGCAATCAAACAAGCATACTTATAAGGGCGATGACTAACGGGAATGAAGGACAGTAACTCTCGGCTGCAGCGGCTACCGTGGGTCTCAAGATCCCGGCGTCGTATACAGGGGTCATGTCCGGCCTGAAGAGTCCGAAGTTCCTCTCACACAATGGTCCCGGCTTCAGATTCTCGTTGAAGAGAGCGAAAATGTAGGTCTCAAATGTCCGTTTTGGCATGAGGGGCGTGCCAGTGCCCGACAATACATGGCGGATGAGATTACTGTTGTACTCTGCCGCCGTCTTTGCATCCACACTGACTTGGGTCGAGTCGCCCATTGAGGGCCATCCTGTTTCCGCTATTACGATCTCAATATCGGTGAAGCCCAGCGCCTTCATCGCTGAGTAGACGGCGTCCAATTGCCCGTCCAACATGTTTGTGTAAACAAGTTTGGTACTCTCATCCATCACCCCCGAATTTGGTCTGAACAGCGCGTAATCGAGAGTATCCTCAGAGCTGCCAAAAAACGGGTACGGGTTCACCAGGAAAGGTGAGCCGGTCTCCCTGAGGAAGCTGAGCAGTGGCTTCAGAACATGCACGTCGTATCCCTGCCGGAACTTCCCACTTGATGGCGGGGTCGAACTGGACAAAATACCTAAGGAGTGAGGGGTGGAAACCTTGATCTTACGGTCCAGTGACGCATTGACAAGGGCTGTGTGCAGCATCTGCATCGACGTCACCAGGTTGCCTATCAGCAACTTGTTCGCGGTCGACAGCACTTCGTTGCCGACCAAAATTCGGACAATGTTGGTGGCGGGAACATAAGGCTTGACATTAGTCCTCACCCAATCTTGGGCATTGCTCAGCTTGGTGAGCTGAGGGATGAGCTCATTAGGGACGGTGATGGTGACGGCGATGCCGGTGTGAGCAAAGGCTTTTACTATGTCCGGGTTTGCATCGAAGAGCCTGATGCGGTCGATCGTGGTGGACTCGAGGAGGAAATGGGCAACTTCGGCAGGCGGAGGCAAGTTGTTTGCGACTGTGCCATAGTTGACCCCAATGTCAGCATGAGCTCCTGAAGGAAAAAAATGAGAACATTTGGTCGTCAGTCAAGTGTGTTACAATTGCAGAGCTAAAAGTACAAATCAGACAATATTTGGTTAGAGAAGGAAAGAGGCAGAGCAGACCTTGCACGAAGAAGGATGAAGAAAGAAGCAAGAATACCACGTCGAAGATCGAACCGGAAGATATTCCGGGGATGATCTTTGTCATCTCCGCAATCATTACAATGTCGAATGCGGAGGTGCGAAAGATGACCGAAGGCCAAGCATGACAGTTTGAGAATGGCCAGTTTGATCTCCAATTCCCATGTCTAAAAGCCAGAAAAGTGTGACTTGAGATACTTTCCTTTGCATTTGAGGGAGTGTTTCTTGCAGATGCCTGAAGACGGAGCTTTGCCCTTTTGGATTGAGGAATTTGCTTTAGGAGGATTTTGTTGAGCACCTTTGCGAGCTTTTCTTTCTTTAAACCCGTCGCCGATCCGGTCAGGTCCAGTCCCTTTTTTTTTTTTTTTTTCGGGCACGATCACTGGGAAATGTACACAAGTCTCCATGGAAATCGACCACATTTTCTCGAATCTTATGAAACTTCCAGTCGAGATTAAAAGACCAAATTCTTCTCCAGTCGATCCTTGCACAAGCTTTGCAAGCATTCTTGATTTCTCCACTTTAGATGTCATGTTGAACCGTCAAAGATTCCTGTGTGTCGTTTTTCCCAGATTCAGATTACACGTTTATCCGGCTTTTCTCTCTGCTTTTGGGCTTCACCTTCTGAACTCTTGTTGAAGTTGTTGTTCTAGGCCCCATCAGTTGGAGGCCCAATGGGTATTGCACCAAGCTAGCCCCAAGCAACGGCAAGCGACCATGTATGATACAAATGGTCCTGAATTTTGACCCAATATATAATATGATCCCCCAACTTTAAGCCACATGCAATGTCATTCCTGAATTTTTAAATTGTTCAATATCGTCTCTAGACTTTTTGTGCATGTTCAATTTAGTCCGTAGATTATATGGAAATGTTTAATGTTGTCTCTAAACTTGAATTAATTGAAGAACGGTATTGAACACTTTCATACAATTCAAGAACCAAATTGGAAAGTACTAAAAGTTTAGGAATTGAACAAATTAAAATTTTAGGGACTACATTGCACATTATGATAAAATTCATGGACCATATTGACCAATTAAAAATTCAGGGACGGCAATGCATATTACGCTAAAGTTCGGAGGTCATTTATGTCACTATCCCGTATGTGTATCTAGGTCTCCTCACCGCCCTCAAGCACCCTCTTGTCTTCATTCTTTACCTGAATGCATTTAACCATCGATTAAGATCTTGATCTAAGACGGTCTTGCTCCGACGAAAATGAACAAAAGACCCATGTTTTGTTTAATGGAAAGCTTATACTTCCATTTCATGTGAAGCGACCAGCTTCAACCCAACTTATAAGTGGGAATAATTTAGACATTCTTACTCTTTCTTATTTCCTTTTTTCTCTCCCAACGATTTTCCTAATTAAGAACACGAGATACTTGATATTCGGGTCTTTCGATGCTCGGTACTTGCTCTCAAGTTAAAAGCGACGCATCGCGACGCATCGAATGCCTTACCAACCAATAAGAAATGGCAGGAAATGTACTCTTTCAAAAGAGCACAGGAACAATAAAAGCATCTGATAGCCAACCATACTTTGCGTAACATCAGTGGCTTTCGATTGGCTTTTGCGCTACACCTCAAGAAACAGAGAAGAAAGCTACGTTTGGTCGCATGGCGTCCCCAGCCTTTCATGTGGCTTGCGTCTTTCCCTTTATGCCTAATAATGATGCTTTGGACTTGTCCACTTTGTCCACTGATGCCCAAGACATGCTAATCCCTGGAAATTGCTGGGCTACTGTGACCATTCACCTCAAGCATGAATAGGAGCAAGAAATTATCGGTTCGCGCTGACCCGTCACTGACTAAGTCCATCTTTTCTGATAGCTCTTGCTCGCGAAATTTTCAATCCAGATTCATGTCCATGCTTCCTTCTGCACTTGCTTTGATTGTGATTAGACGAAACACTGGTATATAATTACAAAAAGCAGGAATTCAAGGCAAAGGGACACCACTCCTGCAGAAAAATTGCTGAACCCATTCTCTTTCACCTCAAAAGGGACAAGCACGTACAATCCTTCTTCACTGCCACTAAAATCTTAACTAGCTTCGTGTGAATTACACTGGGATGCAAGCTACACTGTAAGATATTCCTCCTATACTTACTGGAACAGAAAAGGAAAAAAATTCTATGTACTTGGAACTATCTAAGAGAACCTACATCCTCAATTTAAGTTAGCGGAAGCTCCAGCGCATTTTGGAGCTCGTGCAACGATGGAGGTCCGGTCCTCTGCTTGCCTGAACCAAGAAATTAATCTTATCCGAGCATGGCCGAAGATATAAGCGTTCCGATTCCAAGACAAGCCAGGATCCCATTTCTGGACAAGATCCGGTGCAGTTGACCCTACATTGAAAACTGACCGAAATGGCAGACAATTGCTTCAATCAATCAGACCAGCCAGCATGATATCATGGTGAACCTCCCCCACCATTTTCTTTCAAGAATCAACTCCAACCACAGAACAAGATATGCCCTATCTCAATCTTCTTTTATAGAGGCATACTTAAGGAAGAGCTCCTAATTTAGGCCCCACAATTCAAGCACATCCATCTATTATAACCCAACAACATCTGTAGATGGGCTCTTGGAATGCAGTATGTGTAATTTGCACGTCTTTTCAGGGCCGCCTGGACATGACCTTTCAGATTAATGAATCAAAAGAATAGCGAAGTAAGCAAGCGATCCGAGTAGCCCACCTCGACCACTTGCAGATTCCTAGCTCGATTACAAGCACAACTGCTGAATTGGTGCCAACAGTCATAGCCAACTCAGATTACTACACACTGAAAATGTGCTCGAGGAGTCCTGAACCTGAACCAGCTGACACCAATCATTTGAACATGCAGAACAAGGCGTTGCCTATCAAAGATTGCCTATGCACATGAACAAGCCAATTTGAGGGCTACTCATAATGCTCCAAGGAACTTTTAGATAAGCAACTCAAAATCTCAATGAGGGACTGGCCACCCATAATTGAGAAAAGATCTGATCCTTCCATCGCAACCAGCAGTTACAATAACTAATCCCCATGCGTGGGCACTGGATGTGCTCTGGCAAGAACTCCTCAGAAACTTGCACTGGGTTTTGTACATAGCACGTGATGATGCCCATGGGCTTGAAGTGGGAAGTTTCTCCTCAGGCCAAGTGGCAGAGCCCTTGGGAAAAGACTCCAAGAAAAATTCAGTGCCCTGGGAGAAACAAGCTGGTGAAGACAAGAGAGCTTCCAGTGACTTCCTACCCAAGTCATCCAACTTCAATCCATCGGGTGGATTACTGTAATTGAACCCACACCATGGTATTGCCACTGATGCATTAGAGGAGAAACGTTCACAAGATCTGATGACTTTCGCCTCAGAAGGAACAGGCCCTTTTTGATCGAGGCAATTCCATATATATACACTTGAGTCCTCAGATGCTGAAACGATATGCTTCCCATCCAATGTCAAAGATGCAAAGTTTTGATTACCGGCACCACGGCAACCTGCAAGCAGCAGAGCGTTTGGAGATCACATATTTAGAACTCAATGATTCGTTGATGAACAAACTCTTACTGTAAGACAGCAAAAGCGTGAAGGAATAATCTTGCATCCAACATTTAAACCAACTCTGTCCTGTTTTCACAAAAGCTTTGGAAGTAATAACTAAGCAAGGTCTTTCAGATATGCAATGAGACACAGATCTGTTATGAGGCTCCTAGCGAGACAAGCAAACATAATTAGGAATGATGAATAAATAATTTAATAAAATGAAATAGAAGTCAGAAAAGAGTATACCTCTGTATCTGCTGATTAAGTTAACTCCATCTAAAATCCTTATCTGTGAATCCGCAGAGGTAACCATTAACTTGCTTGAATCGTGTGGGAAAAACTGGATGGAATCGCAAGATAGATTTAAACACAATCCAACAAAATGCAAGAAATGGAATGAACCAGAAGCAGCAAGGAAGCAAGCATCGCTACCTCAAACCCCGTTATCCTTTTACAAAGTGACTTCTTCTTACTGCATAAAAATATGTCATCCTCCAGCTGCAAATGATTATCTGATCCAAACAGAAACAATTACCTCATCAAGCAACAGTCTACTATGAAAAGAAAGGACCAAAAGGCGCCAATCACAAAATATGCCTTAACAAAGAAGGGGAAAAGAGTTCTGGCACAAAAAAAAAAAGGGGATAGAAGGGGAAAGGACGGGGTAAACATGATGCTGCCTGCCATGACAAAACTTAATGAAAGAACGAAAAAGCATTACTAATTAAGAGGGTGTACCTGACAAGCTGTAAAAGCGGCAACTTCCCGACATGCATCCAACAATCATCCCCTGCAGAGATGCAATATTTGTCATAGGGATTTCTGACCTCTAGATCCCTAATTTCTCATTTCTTCAAAATAAGAGAGAGAGAGAGAGAGAGAGAGAGAGAGAGAGCCCTGTACCTGTCCATCCGGGCGATAAGAAACAGCGGTCACAATTTCTCTAACATCAGTCCAGTCAACAACTTGGCAATCATGAACCGCCCATATTCGCACTTTCCCATCAATTGAACCACTGATGAAGTAGTTATTGTCCACAGGATTGAACTGAACACTAGTTACTGTACCATACAAGCAGCAAAAAAAAAAAGGACATCCTGAGTTTTCATTTCGAACAAAAGCGAGAAAATGAAGAGTATTGGCCAAGCAGGGACAATGCCAGATCAAGTAGATTTAGGAAAACATGATATATCTAGGTCCTCACCATAACTTGTATGCTTAAAGACTCCAAGGCAGTTGTCAGACCCTACTTGCCACAGACAAACGGTATTGTCGACGGAAGAGGAAAGCAGATACTGTACCATCAATCAAAGGAACAAGTTAAAAGATAATTTTTCCCAACTATTGTCTTTCAATTATGAATGTATACAACTGCTTACATTATCGGTCGACCATGAAAGGTCCAATATTTCACCTTTGTGACCCCGAAACTCATGTAATGGCTTCTCCAAAATCCGGAAAACTTTTGGAGGGAAAATGACACAAGCGGAGTCCGATGTCTTCCTCAAGCTCCTTGGTTTACCCATTTTCTCTTTCTCAGCATAGAGTGGAGTTAATTCAGAGACATGATTCACAGTGAAATATAAACATGATGGGTCTATTTCAGGAATGTCTAGATCATCAGATCTGTCATCCTCCACCACTTGCCATATTTTCACGAGCCTGTCCTCACTGGCACTTGCAAGGAACCACCCATCAGGACTGAATTTCATCTTTGAAATTATACCGCTGTGAGCCTGAAAGTCTTGCCCCATGAACAGTGCTGACAATTCCTTCAATTGCTTCCTACAATGCCGAACCTTCACCCTCTGAACCCTCATACCTTCTAATGCATCATTTTTACTGGAGCACACTTCTACCTGCCTATCCATGACACAAGTCATGGAACGCAATTTAGTAAGCCACCTCTTTCTAAGTTTCTTCATAACCTCCTTCGCGCCATTCGCTTCTGCAGGTTCACTCGCCTCAAATTGGTTTGCTAGTGGAGATGAACCAGCTCTGCTCTCAGTCCTTTTGACCCTATCTAACCAATTTGACCCCATATCCTGACCTTCACTCATCTTGACACCTAGATCATTTACATCACCCTCCTTTGCCCCATCCCCATTCCCTGCTCTACATATAAAATTTTCCTCCTCCATAACTAACTCTCTTGCCCATTCTGAATTATCACTAGATGAAGACGACTCTGAAGATCTACTGGAACAAAGCTCATCCTTGAAACCCGAGTTCCTCAACACAGCCCCGCTACTCCCTTTAACTCTATCCACATCCTTCGGCGGATCCATACCTACATCTGCTGAACTTTGACAGGCAACGGAATCTGAACCGACACCCATCCAGTTCAAGAATTTAGTCCGCCGCTCTTCTACACTGCAGGGGCTACGCATCCAAACATCATACGTGAAAGTTGTGGAGGCAGAGTCACCAGGGAAATGACCAGAACCGGTAATCTCAGCGCCACGAAAGCGATCACCATGTACATTGTCTACAAATGAAATCTCTTCGTGGGCATCGAAAAATTGATCATCTTCCTCTTCCCCGAAACTCCCCATTGTTCTTTGAGTTCAACCCATGAAACCCCCACCTCCAAATAGCCTTTAAATACCAAGGCAACGTGCTGTAATCAGGAACACCCCACAGACAAGCAAATCAGCAAGACTAGAAAAAAGAAAGGGAAAAAAAAAAAACACAGGCACAAATCCCAACATTAGTATTTGCAGCAGAAATGTATTAAGTCCAGCAACTCTGATTTCGCCTATTATAAAAACAAAAGTCAATAAGATCCAACAATAGATCCCAATCCAGACCCATTGAACCTAGTCCTCCACGCCATAAAAAGCCGTAATCAAATGGAAAAACTCGGCCATAAAGAATGACTCATGAACAAACTATTTGCAGCAAACTAGAGTACACCCAGCACTCCCCAGACTGCGAGGATCAAAACCCACACACGGAAACGAATATCACAGAATTGCAAATGAAGAAAGAAATCCAGAACCCGGAAAAGGAAAAGAAAAAAAAAAAAGCAAAAGTAAGAATGTGTAAGAATGTCAACCACATACAACGATGAATGCTGTTTCCAAAGCGAGATTAAAAAGAATTCCTTACGCCGAGTTCGTCCTTCAATACGTTTCCTCGAAAGCGAGGAGAGCGTAGATCGAAGCATCCATTGGCGTTTCTTCTGGGAGCTTTTTGGACTCGCTCGCTCGCTCGCTCTCTCTCTCTCTCTCTGGAGGAAGCAGGAGAGACAGTGAACAAAAACTAATGGATATAAAATTTTTGCTTGAAATGAAAGGAAAAGAAGAAGGGCAAATGAGGAAACGAAGAATGGAAATACCTTGATGTTCGTGAACGGATGGCCCGAGAAACGAGATTTCGCGAGTAAATGTCGTGTTTTCATGTCCGGCTCTCGATTTTTACCATGGTTGTCGAAATTTATTTTTGTTTATTTTTTAGCAACATTATTGATGCCAAATTCCTTTCCTTGATTGTGCAAAATAGTAATTTTGTGCACGTTTTTTTTTTTCCGTCGTAATTCAAGCGTTGCAACCAATTCATTTCGACTCTTTTCTAACCCAAAACAACCGAAAAATTTTCGGTATGCTAATAGTTCCACAAAAAAAAAAAATTTGACCCATGGGTTTATATCGAAATATTCAACCCTCGCGGTTCAACTGATCTCCAAAACTGCACACAAATCGTTTCGTCCAAATCCATCGGGTAAGGCTTCACCGACATAGTGATAGGTGTGACTCAAGGTAAATATGTTTGTTGTTTAACGGAGTTTAGCAACGTTCGAACATTTTCTTGAAATTTTTCAAACTTTGCTGTGTACCATTCTTTTACGTTGGAGTGCGAACAAACAAAGGGGGATAATCGCACCAAAAAATGGATGAATGCACGGATGGTCAATGAACTTTGGTCCAGTGTATAATGTCATCCTTAAATTTTTAGTTAGTGCAATAGTAGTCTCTAAACTTTGGCTCTATATACAATGTTGTCCATTGACTTTTAATCTGTTCAATATTGTCATCGAACTATTAATAAACGTTCAATTTGTGGAAGTTTTTTAAAAAATTCAGGACCATATTAAAAAAATTAAAAGTTTTGGGATAGTATTACATATTGAACCAAAGTTTAAGGATCACGTACCTCATTTTTCCCACCAATAAAGTAATATTGTTATTGTGTTTTAGGAATGTAAAAGCACTAAAACCAACATTGCCTACTCGAAATTCTAGAGCGACATCATATTTAATATCATGCTCTCCCCATTACTTACTTAAGTAATTCTAACCTCATGCTCTTATCCTTTTATGTTATTTTCCCTTTCAAAATTCTTAATCGGTCTTAGGAAGAACAGTAGAAGCCCGATACCTTTCGCCTAGGGGGAAGAGCCAAGTTTGAGCCTGTCACCACTCACATTTATTCGAAAGTTTAAATCAATGAGTTATGGGTCAATATTAATTGCTCTACACTACACTAATTCTCTGGTGCGAGAATTCCCTAACACAAACTCACAACGCATTATAGATGTTCTCTTATGTACATTCGTCTTAGTCCTTATAGCGAAAATTTTGAGACTATATTCCCTCTTGAATATAAGGAAGAGAGAATTAATTTGGGCAATAATGGCAATATTTAGCAACTTCGCGAAAGAGGAAGTGGCTTAGAGGGGAGAGTCAACTATGGAATCCATTTGCGAGCGTCGCGAGATGAGAGCAACAATTACGTGGCACGAACTTGCCTTTACGCTAATCAGAAGAGAGAGAGAGAGAGAGAGAGAGGCAACTCGAGCTTCTCTCGAGTCAAGTGTCAAAATGTTGACTCGGAATTCGTTTTGAACGGAGATCGATGAGTACCATGTATGTGTGCGCGCACTAAGGAGGTTTAATTATTTAATCATGATGTATTTTATGGGCCTAATCTCCCGATTCGACTTCGCTCGACTTTCATTCTTGTCTCAAATTTTTCTATCTGTCCAAAAATCATCATACTAGATTACTCAAAATTATCAACATCAGAATTATTTAGAAATTCATTATCAGAATTTGTGTTTTCATCGGCAATCCTCACCCGACCTCCCGATGTTGGTAGTATTGAAGGAATCGGTGGCGATTTCTGGACGCGTGGGCATATTTGGGATCGGAGCGGAAGCTTTTTTTGAGAAACTTTTACGCGGCGAATAAGATTTCCGGGGTAGAATTGAGGCTGGAACCGATACCGAGGGCTTTTTAGAATTAGCCCGTATTTTGCACGAGGTATAATACCTGATTAGTGGAGCCAATAATTAGCCATTCTCTCCGCGTATTAGTCAAATCGAATAAATAAATCGGGCGTTGGATGTCTAAAATTCATGGTGACGTGGCAATTATGTTTTTTTTAAATGACAGTTTTGTAAATAAATCGGGCCCCAAAACAACATAGCATGGCGCGTAATATCCGATGACAGTTTTGTCCCCGGACATTTCCGAAAATACCCAAAATGACACCCTGTCAGTGTCAGGTCAAAGCATCGCGTCGTCTTTTTCCGGGGAATGGGCTGGGCGTCTCGCCCATCCACATCGTCCGAAACGAGCAAAATAATCATCGGGGTCCTCGTCGATGTGTTCGTGTCCCGCGACGACATTGATAGAACGCTAAATCAATATATATATTATATGTTTGTTTTCTAAAGGCATACGTTATTACCGTCGTCCGGCACGCGTTTAGCGAAAAAACCGCACCACAAGCCGGCGATATCCCCGTCAGGCACCGGCGCTATCCCCGTCAGGCACCGGCGCTTGACATCAATTACGATGTTACGACAGAGCCGACAAGACGAACGTGATTGACGGGCCGATCATCGCCTTGTTTGGAAATGATTTTAGCCACGTAATCCTTGCGAATGATCTTGGGGAATCAATCACTTCATGTCATTTAACGGGACCCAAAAAAAAAGGTTTGGCGAGGTGAAAAAGCCCGATCACGACAAATGGGAGCATTAATAGACACTATCTCCCACTTTAATGTTGATGATTTTTCGGACCGTCGGCCGCGACTTTTATCGCAATTATCCAAGGTCGGGGGCCTTTTGGTAATTTGAACTTGTGGGAGCTTTCCAATTGGTTAATCATTAGTGCTAATTAAGTCAAGGGGGGCAAAGGGCTTATGCCCCCAAAAGAGCCATACAAAGAACAAGTTAACTAAGTCCAAAGAGTGAATAATTAGCACTTTGCTCCCGATTAATCCGACAATTAACTTTCGCCTGTGTCTCAAAACTCTCACTCTCTCGTGGGTCTTCAGTTGATTGGGAAATTGACTCAATTGGACTCCGAAAGTCAACAAAACAAATCACAGAGGAGACTATCTCAACCTTTCTTTTTATGCTGCTTTATGACGTCACGGGGGTGATGCGTCGACGTCATGATACGAACTTGAAAGGAAATCTACTGCCAGTGAGTATCGAAGGGAAATTTCGTTTTAATAATCGAGCCGGACCGGCTCAACTCGACCTCCTTCCGGTCTTCAACATCTCGTCTAATGAGGAAAATATATGCAAGACGCACCTACGTCGGATATGAATCCAGTTCGATCTTCAAGACGATTTCTTAAAATATCGACGGAAAGCTAGACTAAAGATAACCTTCAGGGTCTGCCAGTTTAACGGATAACTATTTTCGGGAAATTGTTTCCTGACTTTCCAGCGTTTTGATGACGAAAAAACTAATTAATTTATGGAAGACATTTGTCACGAGTTAAAAATAAGTTCAGATCGAGAAAAAAATAGCTTTCACTTTTGGTAAGACGGTAATTAATTCCCTAAATCACCAAAATACAAGAAAAAATTAACCAGTTTCATTGGAAATAATTTTTTATAAAAAAAATATTTTTTTTATAGTGAAATTTTCAGTAAAATAAATGAATCGATTTACGGAAGACGCCGTGCTGTTCCTCATGATGCTGGCTGGGGCGGTGCTTTTCTTTGTCGGCAAAAACGCATGGAACATCAGCAACCAACCGTCGTTTTCTCCATGTCTTTTTTAATTGTGTAAAGTATTCATCAAATCCCGTCGATTTCTCGGGCAAAATCATGTCAATTGCACATCTTTGTCGACTTTTTATGGATGACAGGGACGTAGGTTGCTTTCCCCGAACGGAAAAAGAGGGTTTTGCTCGCCACCTGAGCGATGCATCCATCTCCATACGTACGACATTATCTAGAAATGGATAATTATCTCCTCAATTGTTACGAACAACTCGCGAACAAACGAAACGATTTGAATAAGGAACAAATTGTGGAATTAAAATCGGAGCGCGGGTTAGCTTACGTGTTCTAGCGATTTGGCTATTTCATCATGGAGAAATCGATGAGATGGTTCTGTTGTAATCGACAAATATAAGATTATAATTGCTTAATCAATCCGAAAATCTATCATAAGAGATGAGTTTTCTCACACTCTTAACACTCTTGGACGACGGGTCTTAATGCTCTCCGTGTGTCTCGCGAGTTTCGCACATTTTAAGCGCACTCGCCGTAAACACAAGACTGATCTCGAATATTTTTATATGCTAAAAAGCAATGAGCCATTCCTATCGACCATGGACTTCAATTTCAATAAGTCGAAAACGGTCGTGGAAAATTTACTCTCTCCTTGTTTGCATCACTCGCCATTGTGTTGGCAAAAAAGTTCACTTTAGACTTTCCTAAGATGGGCTAGGTATCCTTGAAATTCAATTACGGGTCGGAATTCAAAGCAATCGAGGTTAATTTCAAACCATAATCAACAACAATTCAATCTATCTTTCCGAAAATCGTTCACGTGAACGCTAATCGTGTTACATAGGACAACCGACACCGACCGGACTTCCACGTCAGAGATTTCTGATGAAAAATTGGCCGGATGGACTTTATTAGAATATCATCAGAAGGTTTAGGACTACATTTTTGCCAAATTCAAAAGTTCATACGACTGAATTGGCGGCCGTATGATATGTTTAGGACCGTTTGGATAATTTTCTGGGTATAACTATACCTAATTTTTATGGATGCTGATGACATAGGTCGCTCAATGATGAAGCTAGCTCTAGGGGAATATAAGATCTTGGCGATGCTGTCGTGTCTTTGGCACGACAAAAATGGGAATTATTGGTAGGTGTAAGGTTTAAGCTAAGCTCAAATCACATCTCATTTCGGAATAAGAATGGTAGGAGTGACGACTTTCCATATACTTTTGGACAAGAATCCGCTAATAGTACGATGCTTGTGAGCTGTCTTGTACACTTGGAGTCGGCTCATATATTCAAGGATTATAAACAACATGTGTCTAAGCAGTTAGGTTAAAATACTTCTTTTACCATATAAGGAAAGGAAAAAAAAAGCCACAAAAAATCTCGAACTATGTCCATTATAACGTATTTACTCTGAACTTTTTCTGTGACATCAAAAATCTCAAATTATGCCCGTCGTGACATATTTATCCAAATTTTTTCTTCTAAGAAAAAAAAGACATCAAATTTGTACTTATGTGACACATTTATCCTCCGTCAACGTTCCATTAGATGATTTTTTAGACAAAACAATGCAATTTTTATTTCGCTTAAGCCACGTAGGGGGAGTTTGTTTTTCCGGCGTCCATGTATGCAGATTTTCAAATGTCCTCACCAACAAAATTTAACGGAAGGTAAATGTGTCATCTAAGTACAAGTTTGAGATTTTGATATCATGGAAAAAAAAGTCTTGGGTAAATATGTCATAGTGACTTTTGTTCGTTAAGTTAACATGGTCATTTTAGGGTGTGGAAAAAGAATCGACCGGATGGGAACCCCTGGATTGAACCGAACCGGTCGATCAATCCGGTTTCCAAGGGCGACAGTCCGATTCCTAGTTCCATAAAATTTTTTGAACCTATAATTGTTGGTCGCGTTTCGGATGGTGTCGGTCCGATTCCCGATTCCATAAAAAATTTTGAATGTGTAATTGTCCATCCAATTCCCGATTCCAAGGGTAAAACCACCAACCCGGACTAGACCGACTATTTTTTTTTTTATTTTAATTATATTTCTTAAAAATCTTTAAAGAAATCGTTTAAATTCTTAATTATTAGAAGCAGCTTTATACGTTTAAAATATGGATATGTGTTTTAAGCACATGCAAAAGGTTCTCTTGGACCGTTGTTGGTCCAGTTCTCGGCACCTCTGGTTTTTGCCTTCGGTTCGGGAAACCGGGAACCGATCCCGCCGGTCCAATTCGGTTCCCGATCCTTGGTGAGATCAAACCGGACCGGATTGTACAGAAATTGATCACCCCTACTCCATTCATCGAACACTAGCTCGGATCCCCCCCCCCTCTCTCTCTACATAATCGAACATGGGTTTTGTGGAAAAGCGGCGTACGGAATAATTATCGATTTAACCTAAATTCCGTATGCGTCCCCGCCTTCTTTTGATTTAACCTAAATTCAGTACCCTTGGCCTTGGCTGGCTGCCTGCCTTCTTTTGAAAGCAACAGATCCTTTTCCTTTTGTTACATAACCCGCGCCCTCCCAAGATTATTCTAGCCTTGATAATGTCTTCCCCCATATTCGGAGCAACCCGTTCTTGCTCGCGCTGCAATGCAATGCAATGCTTTTGCTCAAAGCAGCACCAGATTCTCCCCGCGGTTGACTTCCGTTTGGTCTTCCTTTTTTCCTCCTTTCCTTTTCTAAATTTATCTTCCGGTTGCCGCCCACACTTTTTTTTTTTTATTTTCCTTTTAAAAAATTTCAAGATTGCATTATCACAAGAACATATACATATACATATATATATTATTTTTTAAGGTTCGTGGGTCCCACTCCACCAATCCTTTCTTTCTCTCTCTCTCTCTACGTAGGTGTCAGATAAGCCACATGAATGCCCTTAATCTACTCCAGAAAGTTGGCAGCCGACATCATTAAAGAAATGGCTTCACGAGGACAAGGGGCCTGATTCCATTCCATTTCTCGTACGTTTGAATTTGATGAAACGGCGACTCGGCGACTCGCCCGTCACTCGTTTCCAACCAGACATTGGACGTCACTCCCTCTTTTAGTCAGCGGCCCAACGTTTATTCAAGTCGGGAAAAAGCTTCGTGTCGGAAACTGGGTGGGGGAGAAAGACAATCAATCAAAATCTTTTTAGCTTCCTCATGTTCATTTAAAATTTAGACGTCGTGCATGTCTCCAGCCTCAGCGTCGGACGTTGCGGGAGGTGGGAGCTAAGGGAGTAAGAGGGCCCTTATGGTGAGCTCGACTTGGATGCCCTGAATTTCGCGTCTAGATCGCGAACGTCTAGGCCGCCGAAAATGAACTGACGGATGCATGGAGTTTTTAGTCTGATGCGGGTTGAGTTGTGGGACGATTTGCATGCATCCCGCTAACTTTCGGTCGAATTAAAAATTTAAAGAGAGTAGCTTGTCACTAAAAACTAAAAGACGAGAGAGAATGAGACGGGACGTGTATAATGTAAGCTTAGAAAAAGAGGCGGTCGGAAGATATATATCAAAATCACTTAAGAAGTTTCATTCACAGTTAGAGTGCAATGTTTATGTGCAAAGTGGAACTTGGGTTTGTTTTGTGTATCAAGATAATAAATTAAAAAAAAGAAAGCTACGAATCCGTGTCTGAACCCCAGTAATTCTCAAGGGAAGCAATTTATACGTGCTGAATTAAGAAAAGAAATTGGAAAGTACATTTTACTCGGCGCAGTGAATCGAGTAATCTTAGACTTTTGACCTATGCGGGCGGCTCTAATTCAAAGCGATCTGCGCGCGATCCGCAATCCTTAAAATCGAAATTTTTTTCGATGTGTCGATCAATCACGCCAACTCTGAAAGGTTATATAGATCCTTAAAATAAAGAGACGTGGACCAGGCACATGCATGCACGCACGAGCCCAAGGAAGCTATGAATGAATGCGCAACTACACCGAAGCTGGCGCTCTTGGGGAGCCGTTCCGGGTTACTCTCAATGCATTGAAAATTGAATACGTCCATCAATGGACAGTCGGTCGATAGTCAAAACTTAAGCAGTTGACTTTCCGGAGATTGGACGACATGGCGTGGAGTCTCCCTAAAAGATCTTGGCCAACAAATATTTTCAGGGCAAAGCGCCCTTCCCATTTTTGGACAAGAATTCATTGTGGTCACGCCAACCTCCTCATCTCTAAGGGGCCAAAAAAAAAAAAAAAAAAAAGCCTTGCAAAGAAGCAGGACTACTGGTTTAGAGAGGGAGAGAGAGTCTTCGAAATCGACGTGTGAGGCGAGTCGAGCCCAGCACATGCGACGTACCACGGTCGGATGCTGTCTTATGGCCAAACACATTCTTGAATATGGCATCAGGGTCCACTTCATGACTCGAAACGTCGCTTTTGCATTCTTCTCGTCCATGTTGACGTCAATCTGAAAGGCCCGAATGTGCTTCGTACTATATATAGGAAGATGCCATATTCGAAATCAATTTAGAGAGTTCGCATGCTTTAGACCCGATTAATTGCCCTTACCAGGACCGTAAATTCTTGCTCGGGTCCGTTCGTGACTATAGAAACCGAAAACTTTGTGACTCGAAACGTTGTTTGTGTTCTTCTCGTCCGCGTCGATGTTAGTCTAAAAGGCCCGAGTGCTTCGCATTATAGGAAAAAGCCGTATTTAAACGTGAATTAGAGAGTCCGCGTGCTTTAGACCCCGATCGATTGCCGGCACTGGGACCGTAAATCCTTGCTCGGGTCCATCCGTGGTTAAAGCAACTGATGACCTCCGCATCAGATTGATCGGACTTAGGCAGGCGGGTGGACCGAAAAGGAAAATTTTTAGCTTCTTGAACGGAGAATAGGCCTAATCAAACGCTTTTCTACCCATGTCCTCATTGCTATATTCGCCAACTCCTATCATCCGTTCCAATCGATGCGGTCAAATGTACGCAGAATCTTTCGCGGGTAAAGATCCGATTCGACTGGGGGAGATTCTTTCCAAGGATACGTACGATGCATACTTGCGGTTCTTCTCTCGAACAGTTGTTTAGGAACTAACCGTGATGCCGAACCTGTGCTGGTGGTGGTGGTGGTGGAGGTGGTGGTGCATGGAGAGTGGGGACTGGTTTGCCACTCAAAGGAGGTGGTGGGGTTGATGGGTGCATTTGCCTGCTGCGGTACTCTGTTTAAATGCGACGAGTGCCCACTACCCACTTTAACTCAAACCCCGACTGCTTTAGCCTTTTAACCATTTGGGCGCGCCCTGTTTCTCTCGAAGGCGTTCCTCTCCTGTCGCGTGTTTCTGTGCCAGGAAAAGATGCTGCAGAAGCAGCGAGGAATTCGAACCTAAGTCAGCGTCGTTAATACACGAGTTTGTCAGTTCACCTAGGTAGAATCTAGACCGGCATTCGTTAGTAAATCGCGGAAGGGACGGCGTTCCAGAGACGCAGGACTCAGTTCTCATGAAACGAAACGACCTAGTAAAACCACGTAGAACTTTTACCGGCGCTGCTCTCTTTTCTCGTGCATTTACTAGGTGTTAGTGCTACCATGTGTTCGAAAGATTTCAACCAGCATCCCCATGATTTCCTGCATTTTGTCCCGAACGAACCGACGGCAATTATGTTAGCCGCTCAGAGGGAGAAAAAACAGAGTTCCTGCGAGAAGAAAAGGACATGGCTGTCCTTTTGGGCGTAGACAAACAGGGGATCTAGAGCAAAGAGCAAGCCGCATGAGGGCTGATAGTCATGGGATCTGATCTCTCTGATTAATCAAAACTCTCTCAGAGTGACATAATATCACCTGCATTCCGCACCAGGCACCGTGCAACACCCAACCTCCCAATAGTAGTATAAAAAAAAAAAAAAAAAGAGCACATCGGATCAGATCTCTCAAGATCCTAACTTCAATATGGACCACCAGTTTTCTCGCCGCGACGTTCGATCGAAATCAGACGGCTGCTAACACTGACACATTCAATTCCGCAGCAAAGCAACAACAAAATGGATGGGACCATCTCCATGTCAAAGTGGGGTCATGGCTTCTGATGTACGATCAAATCCAATGGCAAATGCTAATAGCAGCCTACGTCCGTGCTTGCGAGTTTGCTTCCGCCAGCTACCCATTTTTGTACATGATCGGTTCTTTATGGGGTAAGCCGCGGATCTTTAGGACCACCCTATAATTGGAGCTCTGGGGGTTGAAACCAAGCAGGGTGGTCCAAAATTTGAACAGTAATCATCATCACGAGAGCGAGAGGAGAGGGAAGTGCTGGGGTGGGACTGACAGTCACTTTTGTACAACTCAATTACTGAGGCACGAATGAATTACATCGCGATTCCCACCGAGAAATCCAACGAGTCCGACCTTTACTGAAATTTTCTACATCTACAAAACAAACAAGTAGGCTGACTGCATCTCTTGCTGGGCCAAGAACTTGAGCAACCGCAGGAGTGACCACGACCAAAAGATTAGCCCAGATTCATTACTCGTGAAGTTGATAGTTCAGCCCAAAGTTGTTGGGGCCGACGTGGTCCGGCACTTCCCAGCTACTCATTGCCCTAGGCTGTGAACTTGAGTATAAAACTGGTCCGCAACTCATTGGTTTTAGATTGAATATGGCAATTTTGATCTCTCAGGGTGAAGTACGATAATACACTCGCCAGCACTAACTACGATATGTTCTTTCGGTGATCGAGCTGCGACTGTGCTTATTTAGTTCATGACCGAGTTTAGAAGGGCCTCAACATTGTCCCCTAGCAGCATCAGGATCAAATATCGCAGAGCAGTGGAAATTGGTAGAGAATTTAAGTCACTGTGAGGATGGAACAGAACGCATACAACAGTCAAATGGAAGAAACCGGTCTGACCAAAAAGGTCCTAATTTCTCTTGCCATTGATTTATCAGTGTTGAGATTGTGAGTTGGTAAACAACAGGTGTAGTGTCTTGTGCTGTGTGTGCATACAATTGGCTTGTTAGTTGTCAATTCTTCCGACGTCTTATGATAGAGAACAACAGCAGCAGAGGCTAGACGAAATGTTCAGTTGGATATTCATGCTCATGTCCATTGTAATCGTAGTACAATCTCTCCCCCTTCGATATGTCTCTGTTAGCAACCAGTAGAACCCGGCACTCACCATCAACATCGAATCTCACGCACTTGAGGTTTTGCTTCTTTTTCCCTTCCCTGCATCGAAATAGAGATCTTAATAGAGTATTGATGCTGCAAGAAATATATTGCCTACCAGTAATGGACTTACGGAGTATGGTTGTTAATGCCATTGATGAATCGAGCTATGTTGGCGCGCTTATCTGGGCAGATGACAAGGCTTCTTGAAGGATTTGAAGCAGAAAGCAGCGTCATCATACTATCCCCATCGTCATGTTCCCGATTCTTTAAGAAATCCACATCACCGGTGTACTCTGTTATGATTGTTAGATCCTTGATGAACCTATCGGCCTCGACAGTAAACCTGAGATTTAATTTAAGTATTCTGGTATTAGCAGCAAGCATCAACAAAAACTACCACATGGAAAGGAACAGCCGTCAAATTGAAGTGAATGGAAGTAAGTATGCTCTCACCCCTCTTGAGGATCGAACACAACCATGAGCGGAGGCCATTCCCCCCTTTCCATCATGCTCTTACACAAATTCAAGGTTTCAACATCTTCTTTTGGCAAGACCTGGAATGTGCAAGCTTTTTAATATGGATTGCCGACCACAAAAGTCCTCTAAGCATTGTGAAAATAAAAGCAATGCAACATAAAACCCACATAGCATAATCTCTTGAAGACAAATTCTCCAGTATGTCCAGAAGTTCAACAATTGTTGACCCAGAAGGAATATTGCACAGATAATGCTTAAAAGCAGCCAAGGATTTGTCAACTTGCTTTGTATAGTATTTCCCTTGGTTTATTGGGAAAAGGTTTCATTGCTGATCAGCAACACAATTCAGGTTTCTTGTCTGGCGTTAGGTTATGAAGACTCGCATTGCATGATTGCATCATATCTCTTCCTGAAATCGCTAGTGAATGACTTACCTGCATCCCTCCTTGTTCAAATGCTGCTCGGTTGGCAGATCTCTGCGCTATGCCAGGCATGTAAGTAAGCTCATTACTGAACTCTGCTCCAGTAGCTGTTAATGCCGTTGCCAGTGACGCCATTTGTTTCAATCTCCTAATAGGATCCTCACTCGGATTGAATGGAAGCAATTTCCTCTTTTTCTTCGACACCACTAAGCTGCTGCTTCGCTTGCGCTTCTTGTGGGTGTCTTAAAAGCAAAAACAAGAAGATGCCAAAATTTCAGTGAATCACATGACAGGAGGGCGCCAGTGCGTGTGGAAGAACCCAAAGCGAGATGTAAACATCTGCTTACCGTGAATTGACTTTTGGCTTGTTTCCTTTGTCGTCTGGATGCGAAAGAAGTCGATAATTTTGGTTTGAACAAGAGGAAAGGCTGCATAACAACAATTATATCAGAAACGCACAAGGTCTGCAAAAGAGATTGATGGCAATGAATGAGCATAGATCATTTTGAGGAGGAAGAGAAGCCTGCTACATAACCCGTGAATTATTCATTTCCAGTCATTCATAGAGCCTACAGGAAGACTAAAGAGAACCAAATTGCCCTAACGTAATGCATCCACGTCTTTTTTCAGTTGTCATTCTAGCGGTACAATGGTTGAAAATCGCAAGAGGACAATCACATAGGTTCAATTCAGGGTCCACTAAAGAGATCGTATTAGGGGCATCTCATCGGTTCTTAGCTAACAACAAGTAAAGAGAACCATCAGTCGATCTATCTATCAATATGATCACCTAGGTGATTGAAAAGGCAAAATGTGCATCACATCCAGCATGAATTTACATGAGCAAGATTTTGATAAAATACTCATCAAATCCGCGAGAGCTAAGTAAACAATTTCATGAATTTGATACGAGCGAGAATCGCCTGACATCAACTCCAGAGAACACAGACCTCAAGAAGCCAGCCAGTCAGCCAGGCAAACCCATATCGAAACGACCAACAAAGACCAACCCTGAATCAGATCAAACAACAAAAATCGAGCTACAGCAACGAAAGCCAAGAACATACATTCGAGCTGTTTGCGCTTGGTGCACGGGGGACAAAACCACGACCCTTTAGGCACGGACACGAGGACCGGCCGGAGGCAGAACAGGTGGTACCCTCGATCGCAGTTATCGCACAGGAGCAACTCGTCGCCGGAATCTCCCGACCCACATTTCTCGCACCGCACGTCGCCGTAGCAGTCGTCGCCGTCGCTGCTATCCGTGTCGTCGTCCTCGAACGGGGGTCGAGAGAGCGGCTTCGGCGCTCGAGTCCTGCGACCCAGAAGCGTCTTGGTCTTCGTCGTCGAGGGAGACATGGTGGCGGTGAGTTGAACGCGAGCGAGCCAGCGAGAGAGAGGGGGAGAGTGGTGGCCGTACAGGGGGCAGGGGTCGAGGGTACGTGCGTCATTTAAGTCCGCGAGGTTTCGCGCGGAAATTGTTGTTTTGGCGCCACTTTGCTGAATTCGGTAATAACGAGCGGACGAGTGGCGCCAATGCCCAGTCATTCGGGCTCGCGGGTCGACCCGGGCCGCCCGCTCAGCCCATTGGGACTGTAACTCTTCCTTTCCTTCTACGCCTTAGCTTGGGCCCATTTGATTGGTATAACTATAACCTTTCCATTTATCATATTGTAGTTATTTTTCGACCAAAAAGAAAATTGTAGTTATTTTGCGTGCTAATTATAATGATTATGGAGATTGGAGATGATTTGTAAATAGCTGGCTTGAAGTGGGTCCAAGTCGGGTCAAGCATGGGTTAGTAAAATTGTATTGTATTAAATGAATCAATTTAGGTCGAACCACTTTCGATCCGACACAACCCGCTCATTTAACGGGCAATGTGACGATGGCTCTTTAATTTGTCCTCAAATGATGACCCAACTAATTCAGTTAAAAGTCAATTTTCTACTTAAACTGCGCATATAATATTCCATAGCCCTTTCAAGTTTCTTGTCGAAATCAAATTCAATCGGATCCGCCCATTTGACAAGCTTGAGACAGGTCTAGGTTAGTTAAAGTACATGTCAGCAAATTTGCATTGCATTATATGGGTCAAGCTGGTTAGATTGCCTCCGATTCGACCCGATCCGACCCATCCATTTAATAGGCCTGTATAATGATGGATCTTTAGTTCGGGCTCAAACGATGGCCCAACTAATTCAATTCAACATAGGATCTCTACTTGAACGTGTACCGTTGTACGGAACATTTCATCGCTCTTTCGGCTTTCTTCTCCCGATGGATTCCGAACCCCGAGTGCCCCTCAAAATTCACCTCGTCTCGACTCCCGACTCGCCTGAGTTCGCTCGCTTCACTCGGGCCCTGACTCGCTCCTCCGTCATCGGCCTCGACGCCGAATGGAAGCCCGCGCGCGCCCCCCACCCCGAGTCCAACTTCCCCACCGTTACGCTCCTCCAGCTCGCTTGTCGACCAGCTCTCCGGGCCGCCGCCTTGGAAGAGCCCGCGGTGTTCCTTCTTGATCTGTCGTCGATTCCCTTGCCTTCGGTGTGGGAGCTCCTGAGGGATGTCTTCGCGTCTCCCGACGTCTTGAAGCTCGGGTTCAGATTCAAGCAGGATTTGATTTTCCTGTCCTCCACTTTCTGCTCTCAAGGATGTGATCCTGGATTCGATAGGGTAAGCGTTGGAACTGGACCTTTTCGAAATCGGAGCTCGGGAGGATTTTCGGGTCTTCTTACGTTGTTATACATTGCAAAATGTCAGAGGAGGATATATTTTTGTTGATTATGTCGTGTTCAATTACAATTTGCTGAAGAACCGTGGAAGATTGCTATGGGTCTTCTTAGTTGATAAATTTTATTACACAATTGGTCAGTTGCGAACAGGTTAATTTTGAATATTCCGCATCAGTAGGGGCATCACTCATCCGTAGCTCTTACTGGTGAGAGAAGTAAAGTCCGTTCTTGTTCTGGGAGACAAAAGCAAGATGTTTGAACTCCATCTAGCTTATTATGTTTTGCAGGATATTTTGGTCACAATGCTGTACGTGATTGGAGTAGAAAGTAATGTAGCCCAGTATTCTTCATGTCAAATTTGCGCTTGCGCGTGCATTTATATTGCAGACACTGCTCAAGACTTTTATGGTGAACAGGGTTGGCTCGCTCACTATTTTAGAATTAATTGTAAAAATTGCCGGGGTTTCCTTCTTTTTCCTCACAATGGGATGATAACTTACTTCTTGAAAATCTCTTGGGCCTGTTTCAGGTGTTAGGTTGGAGGATTATCAAATGTTGATTTTTCACTTTTTGCTTTGATTTATATTTAAGCGTTGGACAGGTGGAACCCTACATTGATATTATGGGCGTGCATAATATTCTGCGACAAAAGCAATCAGGAAGGAAGACGGCTAATGTTTCGAAGAGTCTGGCTGCTATCTGTGAAGAACTTTTGGGTTATTCTCTTTCAAAGGTTTGCTCGTAGATTCTATATTTGAACTTCTGTAGGAGGATTGACTCTATTATTAGTGGACTCTGAGTGAGAAGATGAATATGATGTGCATGTCATTTGGTGTTGAGCAGCACCTACTTGTAGAACTTAATCAACCCAAGCAAAATGGTCTATTTTTTTAAGCATTTCCTTATGCTATTATAAGAAATATGAAAACATTTCATATTGCTCCTATGTAGAGATTTCATGTTGTTACATAACTCTGTAGCATACTGAAGTGGTCACGATGATTCCTTATATGTGTAATTGGAGGTAATTTAGATGAAGTGAGGGTTGCTCTATGGTATTCAGTTGCTGTTTCTGCAAAATTCTTTTAATAAGATCATAATGTGATTAATCTCTTTAGGAACTTCAATGTAGTGATTGGTCACAACGTCCTCTTACGGAAGAGCAGAAAGAATATGCAGCAAGAGATGCGCTCTGCTTGCTTGAAATTTTCAGTGTCTTTCAGGCCAAGATTATCAATAAAGGTTGTACTGCTGGAACTTCCTAAATCCCTCGAGATATCTTTGACATTCATAATGCAAAGAAAATTCTTTGATCACCTGGAATACGTCACATGGCTTTGCAATTATTTTTCTTTATTCTGACTTTGTTTCATTCGGGCTCTTAAAATTGAATCTGCCAAAACTATTCGTTTCCCTTCACCTGTTGTGGAGATAGGGTCAGAAAGGGATGTGCGTTTTAGTTTTGGAAGACTGAGGACTGTGACGGTTGTCATCTCTTCAGTAAAATGTCCCTTTACTTGCAGCATCTTCTTCAGTATGAAGCCTTGTGCCTTAGCATTTCTGCTTTCTGCATGTCACAGTTTTAAGTGATGGGATTTTCTATCCTGATTGTTTTTTTTTTTTTTGTTGTAGGTAAATGTTTAAATGGTCATGTGGTCCTGCATTCTGACCACATGAATCTTGGATTGAAAGAAGTTCTTAAAGAACCCGATACATGTAGTGCAATTCTGAGGATTAAATCTTTTGAAGCTTTACACATCGTGCGGACCACTGCAGCTGAATTTCCTCACGGGATAGTCACAGCAGATGAGGCATCTTTTAGGCCCTCATTTCGAAGTACTGAACCCATGGACGAGGCACTTCTGCTTGTTGTGAGAAAATTTGGGGAAAAGATTTCCCTAAAAGAATCTGATCGAAGACCTAAAGCCTCCAAAAAGAAAGGTAGAAAAAGATCTTCATTAAATTCTGCTTCTAAAGAGAAGAGGGAAACTTTTGATGAATGGCAAGGGCCAGCGCCATGGGATATTTCAACGGATGGTGATGGATGCCCCAAGTTTCTGTGTGATGTAATGGTAAGCATTTTCTCTTATGCTTGAAGTTTCTGCCAATGGAAAATATTAATTACCCCATGAAGAACATGATCTAAGACATGGCTAAATGTCATGACTCAAAGCAGCATTCTATTGTACCTTCCGTATTGAAGTGTTCAATGTCATTTCTTGAACTGCAGATTCCCTGTCAGTGTAATGCAGGACTTAAATTCTTTTTGTCTTTTCTCATAGAAGAAAACTGCTTCTCAGGTTGAAGGCTTGGCAAAACATCTTCGATGTGTTGGGATAGATGCTGCCATCCCTCATTCGAAGAAACCAGAGGCCAGGTTCTTCTCTCGCATGTGACTTTTCTGCCCCGTGTGTGCGCTCCCAATTGCTCTCTTGCATGTGACTTGACAAAACTTCTTTTGGGAGAAATGACATTATCTTCTACTATTGCAGGGAGCTGATTGCACAAGCACATAAAGAGAAGAGAGTTCTTCTTACACGAGATGCTAAGTTGTTGAGACATGAATATTTGTTGCAAAATCAAATATATAGGGTGAAAAGTCTATTGAAAAATGAGCAGCTGTTGGAGGTATGCATGCGGGAATTTCAATGCCAATGTAGTCAGATAGAACCAATTGATTTGGCACTTATCATACGGATATTCCCGAATGGACCAATCAATTGTCCTGGTGTGTTAAGATTTATCTTCATAAGGTCAAGACGTGCTGATCTTAAGAATGTTCTGCAGGTAATAGAAGCTTTCCAATTGGTTATTTCCGAGGATGATTTGATGTCTAGGTGCACCAAATGCAATGGGAGGTTCATTCAGAAGCCCCTATCAACTGAAGAAGCTGTGGAAGCGGCAAAAGGTTTCCAAAGAATTCCAAGCTGCCTGTTTGACAAGAATTTGGAATTTTGGCAGTGCATGGACTGTAACCAACTATATTGGGAGGTATGATTTGGGTCTGCCCATTCTTTTCCTGTTTCTTTGGTTTATTTGTTTCAGATCTCGATTTTCTCATATTGTGTGTTGCGAGTCCTGTTGAAAAGGAACCTGCTTCGGTCAACCGTGCTTCTAAGAAGTTGAAAACTCTTCACATGTTATATTCAACTCCCCATGCTTGAATCACTAGAATTGTATTTCTACATCTAAACCCTGGAATTACTTATGTATCACCGTTGCAGGGAACTCAGTACCAAAACGCAGTTCAGAAGTTTATTGACGTTTGCAAGTTGAACGAGTAGAAGGGGCTAGTTCCAAACTCAATCCATCTTGGAATGCAAATGTAGCACGTTCCTCCCTTTGAATGTCATCGTCATGTATCGTATGCTTGTTTTTTTTTTGGTCGAATATCATATGCTTGTTTATTCATCAAGAAACCGAGTTGATCTCCAGTTCCAGGTAATGTCTATGGTTCTGTACAATATTCATTTGTCCCGTGAAATGAGAGGCCCCCTCGTTGATGGGGACACCACGGACTAACGTTTGCAGTTCCAAGGATGTTTCGACCCGACCGTAATGTCGTGTTGGGGCCCGCCTCGATGGTGATTTTCGTTTAGTGCGTCACCTGGGTACGTATTAGTTGACAACCCCACGCCAAAATGAGAAGTACGATTAACGCAATTCTGGTTTGGGTTCGGTGGCCGTGTTCTCCCCGCGAGGAATTTGCCTTGGTCTAGTTTGAGGGGTATACGTGTGCGCAACCCACAAAAACTAGAGTCGGATCCAATGGACGAACCAGCTTTCCGAGATTTGAGTATTGGTTGGAGAGTTTGTCCCCCCAGGCATGATGAAGTTCTTTGTGCCAAGAGCTAAGTTAGCAACTAACTAGATTTTCCTTTCTGAATTTTCGTGTCGGAATAGATCGTGTGAAATACCTGTTCTCCAGCACAAGTTTGCCTACGTTTCGGTCCTTCGGATGCTCAGTCGAAGCCTGTCAGAGCGGAAGGCCAGTCACAATTCCGAGCCGCGCCGTCACTGCAACTCAACTGAGACTGCTCTGGGGCTCTGCCGCTGTCAATTGGCGCACCTCGAAGCTTTGCAATGCCTAGGCTCGCTCGCTCTCTCTCTCTCTCTCTCTCTCAAAATAATAAATGATTAACTAGATGTTGACATAAAGTTTTGTCTTTTCTCCGGATGAAAATGACACAAATAATCTTAATTTTAATCTAATATGATTATACTCCGTGAATTTTTTATATGTGTTCAATTTAGTTTTTAGACTATATGAAAATGTTCAATACTGTATTTTCATTAATTCAAGTTTAGGGATAATATTGAACATTTGATATAATTCAGAAACTAGATTGAAATAAAACAATGGTTTGTGGACTATAGTGAACAATTTAAAAGTTCAATGATAATATTGCACGTTGAAATAGAGTTATAGACAACATTAGATAAATTAAATCGGGTTTTGAGTCACACTGGCTGGCCCTTCTTTAGATCCACTCTACTAGCTTGCTCTTGTATTAGGTCAGTACAATTGACAATCGAACTTATTCAGTCATGCAAATTTAATAAATCGTTTGTTACCAATCCTAAGAAAAAACCACATAGATCAAGACATTTGTATCTGTGGTGATTTATTACATAAGAGGTTGCTGTTCGATGGAATTTCACTTGGATTTAATGTTACGAAGCAGTGTCCGTGTTGATTAACTCTAAGTAGAGAAAGATTAAGAGACTCGAAATTGAAATCTTAATCACAGCAGCGTCGAGGCCTATGGACACTTCTATTAACGTTTTGAAAATTCCTCTATCACAATGAGTTCACGGTAGGCGCGCATGCGCAAGGGTGTCGATGAGATAGGCAAAGCGACCGGGCGTCGGAGTCTTACCTAAGTTCGGTTCCTAGTGGACTATCACCCATCCACCAAGTCATGCCCTCGTGAACCGAAGAATATCGGCATTGGATTATTAGGAAATAAATCATCATCATCATTGCTCCAGAAAAGATTAAGACTCGAGCAAATTGGCAATCCAAGGTCAAAGCTTAGCCGCTGTCGATGCATGCTGAAACATTACCTCGTTTTCCATCGACATGCGGCAACTGTTTGGGACGTGAACATTATGTCTTCCTGGCTAATGAACATGCACGGATGATAAAGCTAACTTTAGTCCTTGCTCAGGGTTGAGCAAAAAGAATCAGTAGGATTGGGCAATTCGCGATGGATTTGTGGAGCCTGCTAGAAAAAAAAGTAATATTAAACTCAGAGATTTTACATGGCATACTCATAAATATCAAGTGTAAAGCTTTTACATGGCAAGCTTGTAATTTCCATCATAATTATATGTACCATAGATTTCAGCTATATAGTGGGGTAAACTCTTTTGTATTTGTAATACTGAAGCTTGTAACATTGATACTCATACTCATAGTGAAGAGATTGCTTAGTGCAGCACTGTGATTTTGCCCCATTCTGAATTAGAAGGGTTTTTTCACTCAAAAATTCGCTCATCTTTTTTTTTGTTTCTTATCTTCTCTTCGAAGATTCACGTTCCTAACAACTAGTAATAGAGCTCAATTTACCAACAAGTTTGGATCTAATAGTCACACGGGAGAGATAAGGGTTGTTGTAGCTCTAACCCGTGGCCCGATGTGTAAAGGAGAGATTGTTAGGGTTAACCCACATTGGTCATAGAAGAGGCTGATAGTCGGTTTATAAGTGTGAGGAAAAATATCATCCTTTGAGCTAACTTTTAGATATGAGAGAGACCCAAGACTACCTAATAACCGATGTCAGAGCATGGCTTGGCGAAATAGTGGAAGCAATGAATATGGATGAACGGAAGGTGAAGATCGACCGGTTTGTTGGCAATGACTTTGGTTTTCGGAAGATGTAGATCGAGGATTTCTTGTATCGGAAGAACATGCATCAGCCTCTGTTGAGAGAGAAGGCGGAACAATGGATTTGATAGAGTGGAACGATGGATTTGATGGGGGCCTTGTCCAACATGTACGAGAAGCCTTCCGCATTGAACGAGGTATATTTGATGGAGAAGCAAATCGAGACTTTGTGGTGAAATGTTTTACTAGAATAGCAAAGAAAAGGGTTATTTGAGGCGAGATTATAGAGCCCCAAAGAAGAAATTTCAAGAGGAAGAGAAATAAGTAAATGCAACTCTTGAAGTGATGCTTGATAATGATACTTGAATTTTGAGCATTGACGGTCCGATTGGGTCTTGGATTCTAGACTTAGGTGCATCATTTCACTTTACTTTGTGCAAAGAATTAATGCATAATTCTGTTACTAGAAATTTTGGAAAGGTTAATCTTGCTGATGATGAACCATTCAATATTTTGGGATGGGGTGATGTTTATCTTAAAACCACCGACGAATATCAATGAAAGTTGCATAATGTCGGATATGTTCTAGGACTTAAGAAAAATTTGAACTCTATAAGTCAATTAGACAAGACAGGATACATAACTATTTTTGGGAATAGCTCTTGGAAAATAGTTAAAGGTGCTTTGGTTGTAACATGGGCAACAAAGTCGGGAACGTTGTACATGACTAAAAAGAGAAACCGCATGAGTTGCTGAGTGGAAAGTGGATTCTAACTAGTGGTACTGCAGGCTTGGACACATGAGCGAAATGGGAGTGAAGTTGTTAGCATCCAAGGGAAAACTGCCTAATTTGAAGTCCATAGATATTGGTTGCTGAGTTGAAAGCGAATTCTAAATTGTGGCATTGCAGGCTTGGACACATGAGTGAAAAGGGGACGAAGTTGTTAGCATCTAAGAGAACACTGGCTGATTTGAAGTCCATAGATATCGGTCTATGTGAAGACCGCATTACGGGCAAGCATAAACATGTCATTTTTTCGAAGATCGGGAGAGAACCAAAGAAAGGAAAATTAGAGTTGGTGCATACAGATGTGTGGGGGCTAGCCCTTGTGCATTCCCTCAGAGGCCCACACTACTTTGTCACGTTTATTGACGACTCCACCAAAAATGTATGGTTTATTTTCTGAAAAATAAATCCGATGTGTTTGCTACTTTTAAGAGATGGAAAGCTGAAGTAGAGAATGAGACTGGCTTGAAAATTAAATGTCTAAGGTCCGATAATGGTGGTGAGTATGATAGCAAGGAGTTCAAGCAATTTTGTGCAGAGAACGAAATCGAAATAACAAGAACTGTTCCCTACTGATCGCAACAAAACGGAGTTGCTGAGATAATGAACAGAACTTTGAAAGTGCGTGGAAGAAGTATGAGAATGCATGCGGGATTACCCAAGATGTTTTGGGTGGATGCAATTAATACAACAAGATATCGATCAACGAGAGGACCTTCGGTTCCACTTGATTTCAAGCTACCAGAAAAAGAATGGAGTGGAAAAAAGGTGAATCTCTCGCATTTGAAAGTTTTTGGTTGTGCTTAAGCTTGATGCAAAAGCTAAAAAATATTTTTCATTGGATGTGATTTTGATTATTTTGGCTATCGGTTCTGGGATGAGCAAAATAGAAAAATAATAAGAACTGCTGATGTTACATTCAATTAAAACTTGTTGTACAAGGACAAAGTTGTGGTAGAATCTAGGGTGAAAAAGAAAACAATGGAGACTAAAGAAATTGAATTGGAAGGGGTTTCTAAAGAGTGTTATGGTTAGAAATCATGAAATTGCTGCTGTAAACTATAATGAAAAATTAGAACAAGATTCATATATTCTTGAGTTCATTTTGAGAAGATCTAGTAGAACATATGAACATGTACACGGGTATTCTCCATCATTGAATTATTTGCTTTTAACTAACGCTTGCGAACTAGAAAATTTTTCGAAAACGGTGCAGGTTAAAGATTCTGTTAAGTGAGAGTTAACAACACGGGATGAGTTGGATTCGCTCAAGAAGAATAGAACTTTGGTGTTAACTCGATTCTTGGATGGAAAGAAGGCATTGCAGAATAAGTGGGTGTATCGGGTCAAGGAAGAACCCGATGGCAACAAGAGATATAAAGCAAAGTTAGTAGTAAAAGATTTTCGGCAAAAGGAATGAATTGACTACACAGAAATTTTCTCTCTAATTGTGAAATTGACTACTATCAAGCTAGTGTTGAATATTGTTGCTGCTGAGAATTTACATCTAGAGTAGTTAGATGTAAAGACTGTATTCCTCCATAGTAACTTAGAGGAGGATATCTATATGGTACAACAAGAAGATTTTCAGCTTTACGGAAAAGAAAATTATGTCCGTAAGTTGAAGAAAAGTCTATATGGCTTGAAACAGGCTCTTAGATGGTGGTACAAGATATTTAAGACCTTTATGTGTGGTAACAAGTTCCCTAGAAGCGAGATGAATCATTATTGTTAATTCAAAAAATTTAATGACTGCTATATTATTTTGCTGTTATATGTGGATGATATGCTTATTGCAAGATCTAGCATGAGGGAAATCAATATACTGAAGTAGCAATTGTCAAAAAAGTTTGAGATGAAGGACTTGGGCGCTGCGAATCAGATTTTTAGGATGAGGATCACATGGGATAGATCCAAAGAAATTCTAAAGTTATCTCAAGAAAAGTACATCGAGAAAGTGTTGGATAGATTCGAAGTCCATAATGCAAAGCCTATAAGTACTCCTTTAGGAAATCGGTTTAAGCTCTCGAAGGAGCAATCGCCAAAGATAGATGAGGAGCGAGAATATATGGCTAAGGTGCCTTATGTGTCACCTGTTGACATGTAATGTATGCTATGGTGTATACCGGACCGGACATAGCTCATGCAATGGGAGTTATGAGCATATACATGGCTAATCCAGGAATAAAGCATTAGAAAGCAGTAAAGTAGTTACTAAGATACATGAGAGGCACTTCGGGTATGTCATTATGTTTTATGAAAAATGATGTTATGTTGTAAGGCTTTGTTGATGTAGATCTTGGTGGTGACTTGGATAATAGAAAGAGCACCTTGGGTTATGTTTTTACTTTAGGTGGCATTGCAATCGGTTGGATGTTTAGACTTTAGACGCGTGTATCTCTCTCAATCGCTGAAGTAGAGTATGTTACTATATCCGAAGTTGGTAAGGAGATGATTTGGTCAAACAAATTTCTGAAGGAGATAGACAATGAGCAGGATAGCATTGTTCTTTTCGGTGATAGTTAGAGTGCTATTTGTCTTGCAAAGAATCTGATATTTCATTGAAGGACAAAGCACATTGAGTTAAAGTATCATCATATTCGTCAACCAATTAATGATGAGACATTGTCATTGAAGAAGATTCTTGGTGCAAAAAATCCATCATATATGTAAACAAAGGTTATCGCCATTGAAAAATTGAGGTTGTGCCTTAGGCCATTTGGGTTACAATGATAAGTGAAGACTGTGAAAGATTATTGTTGTTTTGAAGATTCGCCTCCAAGTGGAAGATTGGTAGATTTGTGGACTATGATAAAAATATATATATTAACGCAGAGCTTTTACATGGCATACTCATGAATATTAAGCATAGAATTTTTGCATGGCATATTGTAATTTTGAGAAAAGTACACTAGAAGTGCCATAACTTTTGTACGGCATTCACTTGAGTGCCATAATTTTCAAAACGTTCATTTAAGTGTCATAACTTTCACAAATCATTCAATTGAGTGTCATGTTGACATGGACGCCGAAAAGCTGGCATGATACGCCGAAAAAGTTGCTGTAGCACTCAAGTGAACGATTTTGCTCTGACGTGGCACTCAAGTAAACGATTTTTGAAAGTTATGACACTTAAGTGAACGTTTTGAAAGTTATGGCACTCAAGTGAACGCCGTACACAAATTATGACACTCACGATGTATTGATCCCTGTAATTTTCATCATAAGTATGTGTGCCCTAGACTCCCGCTATACACTGGGAGCCATATCTTTTATATTTGTAACATTGAAGCTTGTAATATTGATATTCTTACTCATAGTGAAGAGATTGCGTAGTGTAGCACTATGATTTTTTTCCTTTATGATTTAGAAGGGTTTTTCAAAGTAAAAATTTGCTTATCTTCTTTTCTCTTTTGTTCTCTTCGAAGATTCACATTCCTAACAATTCGATTTAGTTTTCAGAAAGGCTGATTAGGTTCCTCGTTCCACGGGTGGAACCGCCCACCCGGACCACCCCGATCAGACTAGCTAATTTTTTTTAATTTCAATTCAATTTATTAAAAATATTTAAATGAATCATTTAAACTTTTAATATTTAGAGGTACTTTTACATATTTAAATTATGAATATGTATTTCAAATATATGCAATCGGTTTTTCTGAATTGCCCGAATCCACATATCAATCCAGTTCAGACACCTTCAATCGGATTTCTATTCCGAAAATTGAGGAACCGATTCCTTCGGTTCGGTTGCCAGTTTTGATATGAAACCGGACTGGATCATTTCTAGACTTCATGATTGCTTTGTACCTCGATGACGTAACAAAGAGAGAGCTGCTTCTGTTCACGGGGGGGATTTTGATCAAGCATTCTTCACTGCTCCTGTGATGGCGGCGACAGAGACCCAAGTTAGCTTCAGGGGAGGGGAGGGAGGGCGTGGAATAGCCGACCTACCTCTGCGCACTCTCTCTCTCTCTCTCTATATCTCTAAACCCTCTGAGAGAATTTTTATGAGGTACAAATAATGGCGAACAGGGAATGGGAATGAGAATGGGAGGAAAATTCTCAGTCACTTCCTGGTGTGGTTTGGTCAGAAAGGAAGAGGAGCTCGCCAAACCCCCACGCCTCCTTTAGGTCCACGTAGGATTTGCACTCGAGACACCCCCGATTCCTCGAAGAATAAAAGATTGCCAATCCCGAAAACATACACGGATTTCGATTTTTCTCGATTAAAATAAAAAAGCGTGTGTCTGTGAGAGTTCTGTGATGTTTCATCCCACAATTAATTTGGGACAGCGAAAGATTAACTGATAGACAAAAGTACCCCTCTCTATCTCCCTCCCTCTCTCTCTCTCTCTCTCTTTCCACTGATAAGATTACACAAGCCACAAGGCAGAACGAGGAAGAAGAAGAGGAGGAGGAGGAGGAGGAGCTGCAAGAAAGAGAGCGACTCATCCCATGGATGCTGCTGCTCAGTGGCGACAGGTAAAGACAAGAAGACATTTTTTTTTTACTTGTTTCTCTTTCTCCGATCATCATCATCATCATCGTCCTCGTCGTCGTTTGATTTCCCTATGTTTTCGTGTCCGTGTCTCCTGCGGAGGAAAAGGGTGTGTGGGAGATTTTTCTCAAAGGCGTACAGAAGAAAAAAAGGTTGGAGCTTTGGATGAAGCTTTTTGGTTGATTTTTATCTGCTTCAGAAAAGTCGAAACTTTTCTTTCCACCCATGAAATGATGCTTAGCTTCCCACTAAATACTACTACTCCCCCTTTGAATTTTGTGTGGGTTAGCTTGGTTTCTTAACAAGAAGAAAGCTTTCATCGTCATCATTATCTCTCTGTTGAAAGTACTGCACCCCTTCTTTTTTCTCTCCCTCTCTCTTTCTCTTTCCCACCTGCTGATAAAGGGATCTGGGAAAGTTGCTCCTCTTTGTTCTTTTTCCCTTGTAAACATGTAAGGAAACCTCCCCCCTCAAAGTTGTCAAAAGTTAACTGCTTTTGTTTTCTTTCCTCTGTCCTGTGTGTTTTTCCCTTTTTTCTTCTCTCTCTCTCTCTCTCCCTCTCTCTCTCCCACACTAATTCTGAGTGATCCAATCTTTTTCATTCTCTTGGATGATGAAGTCCTAGACCTTTTCTCAGTATTGTTTGGCACTTTTAACTGTTCTCTCTTTCCTTTTATTTTTGTTGTGGAATGATGTACAGGGAATTGGGGCTATTAAAGCCATGGAGGGCTCACCGAGGCCTGCCCTAAGGTCAAGGCCACAAAAGGACCAAGCTTTAAACTGCCCAAGGTGCAGTTCCACACACACCAAGTTTTGTTACTACAACAATTACAACCTCTCTCAGCCCAGATACTTCTGCAAGACCTGTAGGAGGTACTGGACTGAGGGTGGTTCTCTCAGAAACGTCCCTGTGGGTGGTGGGTCAAGGAAGAACAAGAGACCATCACCATCTTCATCTTCAAGTTCGTTGCCATCGTCAAAGAACAAGAATGTTCCCAATCTGAGTCCACCACCTCCTACCACCATCCTTCACTCCGACCCTCAAAACCCTAATAACAAGCTCCATGAAAGCCAAGATCTGATCCTGTCCAGCTACTTGCCGGCTCAGGCTTACGCTGCTATTAGCCACCATCTTCCAAACCCTAGCTCTTCTTCTTCTTCTTCCCCAATGGAGCTTCTGAAGAGCGGTGGGGCTGGTCCTAGCGGTCTGAGCCTGAGTAGTTTAATGGCGATTCCCGGGCCTGATTCAAGCGCCTGCATGTATTCGTCATCAGCTGGGTTTCCTCTGCAAGAACTCAAGCCAACCACCCTCCAATATTTCTCTCTGGCTGGCCTTGAAGCTGGGGAGTTCAGACAAGCGCCTTCGAGGGCTGCTGAGTTCGACCAAATGAATAGGGGGCAACATGGAGATTCATCAACTGGGTATTGGAGCGGATTGTTGGGTGGAGGATCCTGGTGATGACAGTTGACATGGTCATATGACAGAAAGATAGCAGCTCTTCTTGCATGAAAAGCATTTGCAAGAATTCAGGATGAGTTTGATTTTCCTTTTGATTTATTTCTTCTGAGTGTGACTTTGCTTCTAGGGTATGATGGAAAGCTAGACAAACGGATAGGGGTAAAATGGTTTCTTCATTTTTCTTAATTACTGTCTTTCCACTGAGCGAGTTTGGTTGCTTTGCTTGCCTTCATTTCATTGGTTTCTTACATATTCTTCGGTGCTTATGGGTTTTTTGTTCACCTTGTCTTAGCAACTTGATCAATGGGGATATGCTTGAGAGGTTTCATAATGGAGAAATTAGTACATTCTCGAGAATTCAACGACTATTCTGTCCAATCCATAAATCAAATTCGAATGGACCATGCATTTAATCGTCCCACTATTGATTATTTCATTTTTTTTTTCTTTTGGAGTTTTACTAGATTTATATATTTCTTTTAATCCAAATAATTGAATTTGATTTTAGTTTTTCATGACCCATTTTCTTCTTTCATTTGAAAGGTTTGAAGAAAAAATTTATTTTTTTCTTTTAAATCCTGTATAACTAAGAAAAGAAAGTATATACAGCACATAAAAATTTTGGCTAAGGCCTAGTATCAGCATCTTCTTCCCTCACTGCAAGAGGAGAGATCGCAGAGCTTGCTCAGTATTTTGCATTGGCATCTGCGGAGATGGCTTGATTAACAGTAGCGTAGCAGAAAATCATTTTTACTTTGGGAAGTCAGGAATGTCTGTGGCGATTCTTCTTTTTTCCTTCTTTTCTTGGTAAAGTGCGTTGGAATGATTGATGGCTTGTCAATCCTTTATCTTTACAGCACATGATAGTATTATGATATAACTACGTGCGAGTGTGCGCTCGTGCTCCTCTCTCCTCCTTTCTCTTCAATCAAAAGTGTTTGGTCTGGTCTGGTCTTATCATTTTCTCATCAAGACACCAGCAAGAGCAGCATCATCTTGTGGCAAAGATTTCTCGCAACCCAGAAAAGCTGATTGAATGAATGGAGCGAGTGGGAGGTGGAGAATAAGAAATGAGTGGGGAAGGAAGGACCAGAGGACGAGAGGTGCGTGGAATGTGAACGAGTATGACCCATCTTCCACTTTCCCTCCCCGCGCCAGCAAGTTGTGCGCAGCTTCACATGGCATCCCACTTTCATCATTAGGGTTTCTCTCTCTAGATATATATATATATATATATATTCAAAGTGGGACAAGCATACTTGAAAATTTCTTGACTCCGCGTTTTATTTGAATTCATCAAGTTCTAAACTTTTTACATCTAGTCAATAAGTACTAAAGCGAGCGGATGTCTAGTGGTTGCAGCCTACGATTTGAGCGAGCAAAATTGGAAATGATTAGAGGTTAATCGATCAAAACAAAATATGAAGGACTAACTTGATGAATGAACAAAAAGGTTCATGACTATTGTTGTATCCATTAAGTATTTGTATATGGCTGGTTGTGAACTATTGTCCGCAACTGCAAATGCGGCGTGTTGTTGATCATGGCTAAGTAAGTATGTCATGGAACAGAAGAAACGTTCCAAAAATTCTGAGATCTACAGAGGCATTTTGTTCCAAGATTCATTCCTCTCTCTCGCTTCTTCTCCATGCAAGCGAGGAATGAATCTTTTTGCCCTAGGGGCTGGTCCTAAAGACAACCTCAGCATCGTTCCCATCAACCCTCCTTCCCCTCGAATCCACGCAAGCATTCTACAACTTGGGATGAGCAGTAAATTATTCTTGACGTCTGTTCTTCACCAAGTGGTGAAAGGTCGCGAGCGAGGCAATGATGATGATTGGGGGGTGTTGTGGGTTTTTTTTTTTTTGCTAAACTCGGGCTATTCGTTCGTCTCTCTCGCCCCCCACGTTCTTGTCCCTCGTGTCCCTCCATTTCTGTGAAAGCTGAAGCAGGCCATGGACGGGTCTGAGTTCTGATATCATCGTCCATCTTTACTATTTTGCGGTACGCTCGAAACCCTACTGTGTCGGTGCTGATGGGCTAATTAGGTAAACAACATGTGTTAGCATTTATTCTCTCTCTCTCTCTCTCTCTCTCTCTCTCTTTCTGGGGTCTGTGTTTCCTTCATGGCATTTTTGCATGTAGCTAGGGTTTTTGAGACTCGCAGAGCTCGAGCTAGCGACCTTCATCCAGTCTACTGAACATTAACTTCTGGAGAGACTGGCTTCTTTAGCTTTCGACTCATCTCGGCACACATGGCTCTTCTTATGACTGCATTGGCTGCCCTACGCGAATTCTTTACTTTTTTCAGCGCGCCCATGACAATGATTGGTGCGACATCATCGAATCGAGTCGCTCTTTGACGGGTCAGTCTATGATGTCGCACCGCTGTGCACATCTTCGGGATTTGTAAGGCGCAGATACACGATCGTTTATAACGGAACGCATCATTCTCAGCAAGTTCTTTATTCGAGATTTGCCACATTTTGTAATAGCCTAGGGCAAAATGTGACAATATTCGGAAAGTATGATTTTACGACGTCGTGTGATGGTTGATGACCAGATGAATGTGTTTAAGAGCAATGCAAATCCACTTAGGTTATATCATTGAGCTGTAGACACAACTCAGCTGAGAATTTCTCCTCAAAATCCCAAGTGAACGCCCAAAATATTAGAACTGTTCGTATTAGGTTAGTGTGAGAAAATCAAACTTGTCCTGTTATGAAAGCTCCGACAATAACAGAGAAGAAATCGAAACGCCTATGCTATGAAACGCACTGAATCACGTTAGATGACTCAGATCTCCGTCCATGCGTTTGGGGCTCCTTTCGCTGACCTCTGGATACGAACCGGCGGGTTCAAAGTTCTTCCTCGCCGTCGTCGTATAAATTTCAGTAGTTACTGGAATCGGGACACAAAGATTCAAATCCATACCATCTCTTTTTTCAACGTGAAATCAGCCTTAGAAGTTAAAAACATGTTGCTGCAGAAACAAGTCTATCAAAGATGGTCATTCCTTTAAGGTTAAATATCCACAAAGTTTACTCTTTACAGAGTGGCTGCAGTTTTCCTAGCCAACCATCAAAAGAGCACGCCAAACAGATGCAATAAGGAAGCTAACTACATAGACCTTGCTCGTATCGCATGTAGCAATACCTTTAGTAAGCTTCAACAACCCATAAGAGAATTGTAAATACAGAGACTACCAATTCCATGTACCTGATGCAGAGTGCTGTGCTTTTTCCAGAAAAAAAAAAAGGAAAAAGGATAAGGTGGTGAAGTGCATCTGCAACTCCAAGGAGGTAACCAAGTGTTTCGAGCTCTAGCCGGCGCAATCTCCACCTCCAACCCGAACTCCATTTTAGAGCATGCATAATAAGCTATTGCCACGGATCTGGTGAGCTATGGGGAATACAGGGGGCATCGCCATATCAATGAAGGCAGATAGTTCAACACAAATGGCTCGCAAATTCAACTTGAACAATCAAGTACTTACCATTTTCCAGAAACCTAAGCTGAAAAATCGGCCAGTTATGGACATAACACTACTGAATGCCTTGAGGATAGCTGACACTGGAGAAGGAGGCTTTCATAGTATTAAGAGTCAGGAAAGCGAAACGTGACAGGGAATTGCGAAATCACATAGACAAGTTTTTATAAGCTATATGAGCATAAAACAGAGACGCTTCATAGTCCAACTTCCCCCGCTAATCGCATGTGTTTTAGCTCCTGGACCTCTAGAATAGTGGAAACATACCTCGACTTGATAGATTCGGAAACATGAGAGTAACAATTTACAACATCTCTGGAAAGGAAAATGTGAAACTATTGAGAAGACCTCAGATCTCCACCAAGCAGAAACTTTTTCTGCATCGCAAGCAACCCAGAAGCATTGCAGAAACCAAAAGGGACGGAAGGAAACACTCCAAAGTAGCCACTTCAACTTAAAACCTTCTTGTGAGTCATGAATGTTCAAGCAGACCGGTCAGGGATCTTATGTTTGTACAATACCATGGTTTTCTTTCGCTAGTTGGAAACCTCGAAATTCAAGAGCTCGATGTCAAGAACCTATAAATCACAGCTACTAACTGAAGGGAAGTGAAAATCCAAGTAAAATCAGACATTTTCACATGTACAAAAAGTGAAAGCGATATGCAACTTCCAGACACCACACATGGCAAGATTCCACAGTTCTTAGGACCAAATTTTAATCAGCTGAGAAATCTCTGTACACAGAGATTGGGTTATCTACACATTCATATAAGCATCGCGATTTAGGAGGATTAATGTTTTGTCAAGCATGAACATCAGCTGGTGCTCCTGCTACCAATTTTCTTTAACGATCTTCACCTTCTCGAATATGAATTTTCCTTCCTTATACTTCTGTGAAGCCTCGTAGGCCCTCTCGTACTTCCAACCCAACACCTCGTGGCAATCGGCACAGGATATGTCAGCAACCGTATGAAGACCAGTGCGGAGGCGCCGATCTTCTTGGGCCCCCACGATGATGTTCATGGCGTGAGAGAACAGAAAAGCCCGGCCATTTATTCCCTAAGAACAAAAATCTCCAGACCCCCATTAAACTGATTCATATGCTTGAATTTTGATGACTGACAAGGACTTGGAAACAATACCAATAGCTACAAACAAAAGTAATGAGATTGAACACCATTTAGCCATCTAATGCGAGACAAAGCCAGATCCTCTCCTACCTGTAATGCCAATGACAAATCTCACCTTCTAATTGAAAGCTTTGAAAAGGCCTTTAGGCATAAATGGAGTATGAACTCGGAATTTAAGACATGACAAGACATTTTTGCTGATTCTATTCAATTACGAATCTTTCCTACCAGCAATCTGTTTGTAACATGTTTCCATACGGCCGACACGCGACGAGGGTCGCACCGATTATTACTTAAGCGCAATGCTCAAATGTGTTGAAAACTACAAACATCACCGAGCTGAAACATTGCGAGTCCACAGAACGGTCAAGAACAAGAAAACATTCGCTCAGAAAACTAAACGCGCCTCACCTGGAAGTCCTTGGAGATAATATCATCGTGAAGACCAACATGGTTTCGACAATTGTAGCAGCTGTACACCCGAGGCCCCACAACTCCCTCCATTGATGGCAAAAGAACTCAAAACCTCCTACTAAGACAACCTCAAGCTGTGTAAGCCAACAAAAGCAGCGAGCAAACAAACGCAGATCAGAAGAACAAAACCCGCCGGTGGAATCTGTAGACGAACACAAATCGACAAAGAAACCGCAGATTTTTCTCACCTACAGAAGAACACGGCGACGACCCAAAAGTCCAAAACAGAGGTTTTAGCGTGCGAGATTGCAGCAGAATGGACTTCCTCCGGATTGAGTAAAGATTCCACGGAACAGACAGCCGGTTCGACAGGGACAGAACGGGCAAATCGAAGATCCCCCAGAAGAGCACACAACCGAGAAATCAATTCGCGTAGCGAGTGACTGGAGCAGTAACTAGAAGCAAGAGAGCAGAACAGTCCAACGCAAACCGATGGGCGTAATGACCCACTAGTCAATTCGAACAGTAAACTTGGAAATGGGTTGGGATCTGAGCTGTCGATTCTCCGCCGGATCAAGCAAGAGCCGATCGAAGATCAACAGTCAACAGAGAAATTTAAAGAACCGATCTTTTTCCGACCCTCGCGAAGCTCATCCAATATTTTTGTGCTCGACTTCTCAAGAGAGGAGACGGACCCCCTCAAAGTCATCGCGCGAGCTGGAGCTCCGGGAATGCCATCCATGAGGTGAGTCGGGCCGGTCCGGACCGAACCGATTAGCAGCAGAGTGCACCGAACTGTAGACCCACGCTCCACTCGGTCCGGTCCAGATCCGGGTCCGGGTCGGGGTCCGCCAATGGTTTTAAGTTGCGCGCTTCGTAGACTGCGGCCCACGCCCCCGCGGGTACTTTTCTTGGCGGAATTGGTTGCGCCTGAGACCAGTTCATCGTGACCGTCAGATTGGATTGGTCCCACGCCATTTTGACGGCTACGATGAAGTAAGAGGAGCAGTCGACGCCTCCTTGGAGTCCATCTCGTGTACGGTCAAATTCCTTCGGCCAATTTTCCACCTTTGGATAATTTTACAGAGAGAGAGAGAGAGTGTCCCCCCAAGAAAAAATGGATATCTTGTTAGTGAAGTCATGGGCCCATGGCATGATGTTCAGCAGAGAAAAAGCCCCACCTAATTTAGACCGTCGATTTCGCAACGCGATTTCACCTACTTTCGCCATTTTTCCTCGTCAGTGATCCTAAGTGAAGGCCTAGGTGAATGAAAAGTGAAAACTATAATTAAGCCATCATTTCAGATCCTATTGAATCATGTTACGACCAAAACTAACCTTAGCTGATCAAGAGAATGCCGTTGAATGGTCCATTTGCCGTCAACATAAGCTAGGTTCATCAAATAAACACCTTCACGGAATCGTAAAAGATGGAAATGCTGTCGTCATTGTCATTTTTAGTTTTTTTTTCCCGTATTGTTTTATCCAGTTCATTAAATAAACCCCTTATGGAATCGCAGTCGCAGAGGAATTCGAAGTTCATGTGCAAATCGTCGGCGAGATAATAAATCCAAGCACCGCGGTAATCCAAATTAAACAGGGGGAAGCAACCCAAGTTCTCTAATCTTAACGAGATTATAATAAAGTACATTCACAATTCAACCGTTATTTTTTATTATACGTGAATATGAACGTCATCCGACGTCGTTTCGCGGCGAGAGACGCATCCAGAGCCAGCGAAGACCCGAACCGCGAGAGGCCAGTTCATGCGCGGACCAGCGTCAGTACTCCTTCATGATCTTCGCCAGGTCGATGATGAATCGGCCTTCCTTGTACTTCTGCTTCGGATCGTAGGCTCGCACGTACTTCCACCCCATCTCCTCGTGGCAGTTGCCGCAGTACATTTCCGCGACGGCGAAGACCCCGGTCATCAGCTCCCGGTCCTGTGCCTGTCCGAAGACCACGTTCATCGCGTTCCTGAACAGGTAGGCCGGTCCCGATTTCGCCTGATGAGGAACGATATCGAAGATCGTTTTCAGATTCTAAAGAAGCACAGTCGATCGAAACAAAAAGAACAAGAATTGAAGGATTTGGGCGAGGGTTTCTCTTTTCCCTTACGTGGAATTTTTTGGATAGGATGTCGTCGGCCATGGCGACGGGGTTGCGGCAATTCCTGCAGCTGAAGAAGGGACGGCCGACGAATTCCGCCATTGAAAGAAGAGCAACGAGGTTACGACGAAGAAGGAGAAGAAGAAGAAGCAAGCGCTCGAGTTCGATCTGATCGTCGAGTTCGACTGGGGTAACGAGGATTGGATGCAATTTAAAGACGCAGAGAGTTGATTGACTGACGCGTGGAGAAATTGTTGGCTGCTCCCGAGAGTACCATGTGCGAAATGAGCCCAACATATGGAGGTTTGCCACGTGTCCTAACGTTGTCCAAACTTGGTGAAGAGGACCAACGGAGACCAACGTCAGAATTTGTAAGAAGCCCGCTTCTCCTCCGTTATAAAGCAAAGCCAGTGGGCAATCCCGGTGTTTCGAACCAGAAACAGAACAAAGAAATACCCCGTTTACTAAAACGCAACTCCGCCAATATTATATTTATCAAAATATGTCATAAACTCATTTCTTAACTCATATTATTGAGTTGAGTTATTCTATGCACTAGTTATGTTTAGTGAATGAGTTGTAAATATTGCGATAATTTTTCACATGTAATCGATGCTTGCGTTGGATAAAACGATAAACAAAATAAGTGTAACAAAGTAAAGATGGAGAGACACAGATTTACGTGGTTCGATAGATTAACTTGTCTAGGTCCACGGGACAATCACACGAAATTCTTTTTGATCACCAGGAAAATTACAACGCACACCTCTCAACGTGACAAACACCAAACAATGGATCGCACTCTCAAGAACTTTTTCACAGTAGAACTCTCATAACCGCATAGATATTGCACACCCAAAGATTTCCCTTACAAGAGATAATCCCAAACCCCCAAAAACACCATTAATGCGAAACGCAACATGAGTTATCATTGCCCATGTATGCCATACCTCTACCACATGGTTGATATGTATGGAACCAGTCCCGATGTGGTGTCATATGGAAAGAAGTGCCCGAATCCAAAATCCATTGATATTGCATGCTCTTTATTGAATCATGCGACATCACCTCGCCATCTTCGAATAAATCTGTATTTTCAACGATGTTTCCTTGGGAACTCGTTGATGATGATGCATTTTTAGAGTCGGATTTGAGATTTTGCCGATTCTCCTTGGATTTACAATCTTTACGCATGTGACCCTTTTGTTCACATTTCCAACAAGGACCCAACGTTCGCCTCTTTGACTTGGACCATAACTGGTTTCTCCCACTGGAATCTTTGTCCATGGATTTTCTCCTAGCCATCGTAGCATTACCAAAAGTGCTCTCAAGTGTTTGCTACGAGACTCTTCCGTCGCTAACATAGCAATAATCGAATCCATGTCGAGATTCGTTCCAGTACTAAGATTCATGATCAAGTAATCCAATGTATCATGCATAGAACACATAAGAAGTGTTACCTTCTCGTCATCCTCGATTTTGACGCCGATGGAAGTCAATTTGCTTAACAGGGTGTTGAAACTATTCAGGTGCTCTTGGAAAGAGGAGCCTTCCTTCATCTTTAAACTATATAATTGTTGACGAAGAAAAATTTTGTTTGAAATTATTTTCCCTTTGTAGATATTCTTCAATTTGTCCCACAAACCTTTGGTAGTGGTTTGAAGAGGGAAGAATCATCTAACGCCAGAACCTTTTCGCAGTACAACCTTCATAACCACAAAGATATTGCACACCCAAAGATTCCCCTTACAAGAGATAATCCCAAACCCCCCCAAAAACACCATTGATGCGAAACGCAGAGAAAGTACAAAGGAATAACTCGGAGAACTATGACTTACAACTGTTCCCTTTTCTCTCTCTCTCTCTCTCTCTACACACGTACAAAGAAGTGGAGGGGTGGTTGCACACACTAAAGTAGTGGAGAGTTATCATGAGCGGTTAGCCCCTATTTTTCTGCTGTCATAGTAAATGGCTTTAAAACATCAAAGCCCAAGAAGAAATGTGTATTAAATGGATTCACAATTGACCCAAATTCAATTCACATTTGTGACTTTCTCTTTGCCCTCTATGAGAAATAATAAATTTGAAGTGCAACTTTCCGTCGTTGCATTTGATATTATTATTTTTATTTAATATTCTAATTTTAATTCTTGTCATTGCCACCCATGATTGGCATAAATCATCTTCGACAATATCTTACATTCCATTTAATTGAAATTTCAATTTTTCCACTTTATTTTTTGTTGCGGTTTTATAAGTCACTAACAAGTATTGATTTTATGTTATTCTCCATTGTGAATCGATTCAAAAATTGAAAATTATATACAATGTTGAAAGCCAATATTGCATCTTATAATTTTATCCAAATAACGAGAAAATTACCCAAAAAGTTATAAGTCTATTACGATTATGCCAGTTCAATTCCGAACCTTTTTTTTTTTTTGTCAATTTAATCTTAAACAATTTTTTGTCAATTCGGTTCTAAATCGTTTGCATTTGTGTTAATTCAATCCTTATAGACAATTTGACATGAAATCGTTGACGTGATTAGTAATATTTCAGCATTTTTCGAATTTATTATTAATTCTTTTTTTTTTCTTCTTCCTCTAGCCGCCTACCGAATTCGGCGACAGGCTAGAGGTGAGGGTCGGCAAAGCTTGACCTCACCCAGCGACAGTGAGGCCGGATTGGAACAATTATTGGGTGATAATGCCACAAGCTCATCTATCTATAAGTAGCTTACATGAGCTCGGGACTATTTTCATATTGACAGACGATTTAGGGGTAGGAAAGGCTCGCTCTCGCTAGTGGCCAGTGAGGGCGAGCTTCACCGGCCCTTGCCCCCGGCCGGACGGTCGGCTGGAGGAAGAAGAAAAAAAGAGAGAAAGCAAATAAAAAAGGTAAAAGGAAATGAGAAAATGAGAAAATAATATTTAAATATTTATTAAAAATTGGTTATGTCGGCACCGGCCTACCCCCCCATAAATTGAAAATCCATAACTCTAATTGCTATTGAAATACTGTTTAGTCGACCTATGTGAATTCCATTTCCTAGCCTCACGGATATTTTCATCACCCTCAAGAGCAATAATCCGAGCCTATACGTGTTTATGTAGGTCTTACCATAACCGACTTGTCTAGATATAGATGTACCCACATTTTTCCACCACGGCGCACATTTCTTGTCATTGCTCGTTGCCCTGCTTCTATTTGTCTAGATATGATCCAAGCGGGTTCAAGTGCCTGAAGATCATATGCTCCACATTACCAATTTCCAAGAAAATTTGGCCGGAATGATTGAATTGTCACAAATGCAAAAAGTTTAAGACTGAATTGTAAAAAAAAAATGTTTAGGGTTGAAATGACATAATTACAGTAGATTTAGGACTTTTTTTTTTTAAATTTTGCCTCCAAATAACATAAGCACATGAAGAGCTTAAAGTGGGTTAATTATGTGGTCACAAATTTTCATAAGTTGTATTAAAAAGGGAAGTATATTAGTAAATGGATCGGTCGGATCAAGTCGGGTATAAGTCACTAAATTTATATTGCATATTAATGGGTCAATTTTTTATTGGATTACTTTCGATCCGACCTACCCAATTGACAGCATGATCAACACCAATCTTCTTCAATAAAGGTTAACTACTCAACACCAACACCAACACCAACTCCAACTCCAACACCAACACCAACACCAACACCACCTTCTACTTAGCTGTCACCTTCATCTTTGCCATTCTCACCCTAGTTGCCGGCGGCACAAGCGGACTACAGCCAGACGTTTGTGATAGCACCGTCCCTGACTTCTCCACAGCCTATAACGGCAGCTACATCAGTTTCTTCAACACCAAAAACAACAAAAACTCGTCGAACCACATCCTCCCTGTCAAGTTCGCAAGGTCCAGCAGCTCACGCTTGCCCGGGGATGGCAATGGAAACTATTGTCGAGACGGACATCAGTACCTCGAGGATCGTCGCGTCGAGGGCGGCCCCTTATTTCGAGAAAGCCACTAGCTTGCTCAACGAATCGCAGCTCAAGGGCGCGACGCGATCCAAAGCTCCTAAGAGCGGGCCAAGGAAGTCGGGAATGTGACCATCGCTCCAACAAGCCTCCCAAAGCCGAGAGCGCCGTTCTTGTCCAAAGCTCTTGATTGGTCGCGAGTGGCAGAGAGTCCGCGTTCGCGGGCCTCTCTTCATCGACCGAGAAATTCGTGAGTGCACGCCACATTCTCCGGAGTCCCGTCTATGTCAGTACACGTGGCAAAATTTCACTGGTTGGGCTCATGTCACGTGTAGTGCTCCAGAAGCTACCAATAATTTCTGTGATTCATGGGTATCTCTCGGCTTAAGGATTCTTCTCCCGCTGCCGCCACGTGTCTAGCGCGAGTTGGCCCTCCAAAAATATATACTCAATATATATATTAGACAATGCAGGACAAATACTAGTGAAGAATTGGTACGTCAGTGATTTGCCCAAATGTTAACGGACGGCACGGATGATAATTATTCTATTTTTAAAATTAATTTTTGACGAGGTTTCTAGACGAGTTTCAGAACAAATAAACGTGTTTCTTAATGACATAAAATTTATGTTCCCGAAACAGAAATTCGTTTAATAACGATATAAAATTTCTAGAGTTATCGGCGATCGGCACATCGACGGATGACCAACTTGCGATCGGTGGTCGGCGAATTGGCAACTGATGATCGGCACACCGGCGATTGGGACGCGAGAGAGACGACGACCAGCGGACGGTGGACCGGCGATAGGGACGAGAGAGAGAGAGAGAGAGAGAGAGAGAGAGAGAGAGAGAGGGAGCAAATAATGAAAAAAATTCTTATTTCCTATTTCTGTTCCATAAAGAGAGAAACTAAAAATTTTAGACTTCTCATTGCTATTCCAAACCTAATAAAAAAATAAAATTGCGTTACCAAAATGATTTCTATTCAAATATGTTTCAGAAATAAGTTTGAAATAGAAAGAGAGAAATATAATGATTATCATTCAAGCGCTGAGCTAAGCTAGAGGTTCCATCTTGGTTTTCGTTACGTTTCTTTCACGAATTCTTTTCTTTTCGTTATCGTTTGTTTTTTCCCTTAAATAAGTAAAAAACCCATTTTGACCACACAAAAAAAAAAAAATAGAAAGCCCATTCTCCGTAGAGTTTCTATTTTTCTTTCTCTTTTTCTACTCCTCTTTTTCCTTTTCCTTCTCTTTCCAATATAATCGAAAACATTATTATTTTTTCACGCAAGGGTGTTCTTTCTTTCGTATTTCATAATCTGCCCAATCGCGTATTTAGTTCATAATGCTTTTCTTTCGCTCAAGTGTACAGTAGAAATAGTCCTTTAAAAAGAAATACGAAATCACCAACCATAAGTAAATGATTTCATTTTCCTCGTATGTGATAATTATCCGAATAACGTGTGCACTTTGGCCAAATGTGCAATGGCGTCCATTAACTTTTTAATTTGTTTAATATGGTGACTAAACTTTTAGTAAATATTCAATCTTGTTCATAGAATATATGAAAATTTAGGTACAACATTGAGCATTTTCATATTATCCAGAGACTAAATTGAATATGTATTAAAAGTTCAGCGACGATCGTAGTACATTGATTTAAAATTTGGGGACGACGTTGAATAAATAAAGAGTTTAAGAACGACATTACTTTTTACACCAATATTCAGTGATCATCCATGTCGTTTTCCCTTCTCCCTGTATTTACCGAGTATTTATCACTCTTAAAATAAAATTAGGATGGAGAGGTACTTTGATACTACAATCAAACGCGATTCTCCGTGTAGATTTTTAACTTTACCTAATCCCCACATCATCGAGACCTACTGCGTGCCCGGAAACAGCTTAAGTTTACCATAATCTCCATTTGGTTACTTTTACTTCTCCAAACCACACACATAAAAAAATAAGGAGATGTGTCATAATTTCTTTTAAGGTCTAATGGTATGAAACTTGGACAAAGATGTCGTCGATTAAGTTAAACAAAACAGAAGGAAAAATTCGGTGACCCGCAAATTCTATGTTGAAAGATCTATGTGCAACGGAAAGATTTGGATGCGTCGGGTAAAGAAAAGCACACTTTTTCTAGTCTGGAGGAACATTAAAAAATAATGTAAAAATTCGCTCTCTCCTTTCCAGAAAATGATCAAAAAAGTCCTAAATCTATTGTAATTATACCAATTCAGTAATAAACTTTTTTTTTAGCCAATTTAGTCCATTTGGCCGGCCGGTGCTGACGTGCCAATTTTTTTAATAATACTTTTAATAATTTTTAAATTTTTAATTATTATTTTAATAATTTTTTCAATTTTTTTTCATGGTTGGGCTAAAGCCTCCTATCGTCGACCGGCCTAAGGCAAACGAGGACTAACACCCTCACCAGCTGCTAGTGAGGGCTCGCAGGCCCTCGCCCGGTGGTCGGCAACCTCCGTCGGGCCTCGGCTAGTGGTCGACAGTTCTTGCCGGCCCAAACCCCCCCTCCCCAAAAAAAGACATAAAAGATAATAAAAGTAATTAAAAACTTGAAAAAATTAAAATATTTGTAAAAATTTTCCACGTCAGTGTCGGCGGCGTCACATTAGTGCCGATTAGTTAAATGGATTGAATTGGCACAATTGCAAAAGGTTTATGGTTGAATCGGCAAAAAAAGAAGAAGGTTGAATTGGCTTAAATGTAATAGATCTATGACTTTTTTGGTAATTCTCCCCTCTACTTCCCAAAAAGGTCTTGTCCAAACACACCCCGACCAAGGACTTCACAAATTCGCTTAGCGTCGAATGTTTTGTACTTCATGTCTGGTATCTTCGTGCTCATGAAATCCGCTTTGAGTTTTGGACTTTCGACACATCTGTTTCACTACATGAAAAGATCAGATTCGCAATTCGGTTCGCTCTATGCAACATTGGATCATTTTGAAATGTTAAGATTTTCAAATGAACCACGAGACGAATTTACCGGAAACTTAAGAAATTCGCAGCACGGATAAAAAAAGAAAAGGAAAGCGAAATACAATGAAGGATTGATTTAATATAACAAATCTATCGTAAACATCTATTAATTCGGGGAGGTAAATGTGGATTCACATAAGGATTAGCACAAGTTAAAAAACAATGAAATTTCAGATTAGGGGTGGGAGAAATAGAGAAGCAGATTTAGCAGGACAATGAATTTTGGATATGGGTTCGCTCGCAATCAAAAGCAAAGCCAATTAAGGAAGACAGTGCAAGATAACTTTTTGCTATACATGGTAATTAAGTAATGAGAAGGGATTTTCAGCCTAATTAGAGTCAAGAGTAGGATCCCTAATAAATACAGAGGATAAGACAACTCAGATGCAATGCTCTCGAAGTCGGACCAAACTCAGGGTAAGCACATGAATGCATCCAAATTTCAAATAAAATCCATATTTGTTTGTCAAATGATTAATAATAATAATAATAATAATAATAATAATTTGTGCACATTCTTGGAGTTCTGTAAATTGGATTTGACGTGGTATCGTTTAATCTTAATTTAGGCATTTCGATAAGCCTCTTACATTGAGGATTAGCTGAGTTGCTCGTAACACTCCACGCGATTCTCTAACCATAAATATCTATTCGAACACCTCCGGTTTTTTTGGACAAATTAGTAAAAATCGGAAGAAGCGCGAAATTCAATTGATATCATTAATCTTGTCGGGAGGCAGGGCGGCAATGATAAGATGACTATGACGAGCAGACAGTTATGGCTCATACCGGAGCCCATTACGGAGGCATGAAACTCCTGCAACGATATCCAACGAGATGGCCGATGGTTTTGGCCGGTCCTTCTTGCGCAATATTTTTTTTTTCTTTTGATAGGACAATTTAACGTTAGCAAATAAAAAAAAAATTAAAACCATAATAAAACCTAGTACTCTTGGGAAACATATATGTACATATACATATATATATATATAAATACACACACATATATAAATAAATATAAAAAAAAAAAGGAAAGAAAGAGAGAGTAACGGAAGCAACAGAAAAGGAGGAGGGGAAAATAAAAAAAAAAGGGATGAGCAAAGACTTCCGACACCTGTTTCTCACACTGCCAAAAACAAAATCTGCGCGCATTAAACTTCGGCTGGGCTCACTTCACTTCACTCCCCCGGTCTCTTATTAAGTCCAACTCCTCTCTCCTCCCTCCCTCCCTCCCTCCCTCCTCCTCCGTCATCCTTCTCCCGTTTCTCTCTCGCTCCGTCTCGTCTCGTCTCGTCTCGCTCCGTCGCGACATGGCCGATCCTTACTGGGGGAACTTCAGCGACGCTCGCCTGCCGCCTTACCAGCCTCCCCCTGCTGCCCCCGGGAAACGTCCCCGGACCGATTTCGGTAAAAGACCTCAATTCTCCGATCGCTCTTTTCCCCCCCGTCTTTCTCCGCGTTTTGGTTCCGTGCTTCTCTGTCCTTTCCTGGCGTGATTCCTAGGGTTTCTTGTTTTTTTCCTTTTCTGGACTCCTCCTCCATTCGCTTCGCCTCCTGCTTGTCGCTGATAAGGTTGAAATGGAAGGCGAGGACGGAAAAATGGTGCTTTTCGTAGCGGCGGTGCTGTTTCCTCCTTTCGTCTGTCGTTTCACGTGTGATTTTGTTGGGAAAAGGAAAGAAGGATAAAGACGTCGGAGCTCAATGCAGCTCGGCTGTTTTGCTGCGAGCCGTTGAGCTCGTTCTTCGTTAACCTTGAACTTTGAAAATTGACGTAGAGGCGGCTGCCAGAAAACATGTCCGCGCTTCATTTCCCAATTTCTCTTGATCCAAACGAGTTCTATTGGCGATCAAATGGTCTAGTTCTGTAATTGGAGTTCATTTGCAGTTGATCATGCCGACACTTCTCTGTTAGTGCATTTTATAATGTCTGACATGCGTGACGAACTTTTCTTGACGCAATTTTCGTAATTTAGGGTGTCTGTTGGCTGACTGACTCATGATTCAAAGTGTCAGCTTGAATGCTTAAATTTTTGGAGGTCTTGGAATGCTGATTTAGGTTTGCGGTAGTTATAGCCGTTAGTTGCATGCGGTCGGATGATGCTACTTATAGATTTAGGTCAGAGGGGATTATAAGTGTAAACGGTTTCGATAAGGCTGGCGTTGGGTTTGCCGATATTATTGGACGCGCCTTTGCTTGCCACGTGGGCTAGATCATCTTGACCGTTAGTTCCGCAACATGGGGACTAGGATTTCCATTTGTGTTTCAGTGTACGCACCAGTTCTATTTAATTGTGATCCTGAAAAATTGATAGTCCGCATTAGATGAACCTTCCACGTGTGTAAAAGACACATATCCGTTAGGCTTACTTCAGATTTGATGAAGAATTTTGGCGTTTTGGAAACCCTCATTAATTCCGTGATTTTAAGGTAATCATTGACCGGCTAATTTAGCAGCATGTTCTTTGCTTCTAGGTCATCTCGACGGTTACTTCCATGAGTTCACGAGGATTCCATAAGATGATTTAGTGCAGGTGTTAACCTTACTTAGTCTTCAAGACTATCCCTCGTGTATTGACAGTCGGTTGTTGCTACCTCTGATCTAGGTAGGTTGCGTGGTTAAAAAATGTGGATAAAGGCCATAGCTTTTAGATTAAGAATCCCTCCAACGCGCACTTGCGCAAGGGGCGGCTGGAGACTCAAGTAAGATATGGGCATTCTGGAACACTTTCATTGACTTCCGCTGTTCTTGGCATGTTCTCACGAGTCAACTGATAAATTGGCGTTTCTGTTACTCCAGGACATGCGTTGTTCTGTCTTAGCAGCTAAATCATCTTGAGAGATGATTGGGTATTTGTGAATGAGCATTTGCACTTGGGTACCAGAGCACATGCCAAGGTTGCACAATTTTTGGTTGTCGGGATTTGCCTCCTCTGACATGGGAATTTTGTGGTGGATAAAAGAAGATTGCTTGAAGTCATACAATTAATGTATCATTCTACCATCTCCCTGAACATCACGTGGACTCAGGGGCGGCAATAGATTTGAGCCATGTAGTTCCATTAGTATCCATTCACATTGGAGCACAGGGCACAGCGGTCTTTGCCAGAGATGTTAGACCTTTGTTGTGTGGAAATGATTCAGTCAATAATCTCAAGCTATATCCAGTTTCAACAGGTTGCTTATCAAAGATAACAAGTCATTAACATTGCTTTCTGTGGTTTAGATGCATTGCTCTTAAAACCGTTGTTTTTACACATTCCAAAGGAGTTTCTTCACTAATCAGTGCAAATAAAAACCCGAAAAGCGTGAGAGAAAAGTGCATTCTGGATTGAATTGATCGTGATGTATCTCTGAGTCACTCCAGCTGCGTGATTATGATTTCAGTATCTTGTGGCTTGAATTGATAGTGATGCATCTATGAGTCACTCTCGCAATAGCAGCAGATTAAGGCTTGGTCTTTGGCGTTTAATGTACTTATCTTGCCATTCTTGTATGAAGATCAGATAAGTAAGTATCTATGTATATCATGAATTTCCATCAAAGGCCACTATATCTTCAATTTAAATGTGATTTTGATATTCTAGTCAGGGCTGTTTTCAAAATGTGATATTATTGAACTTGTAAACTTTCAGCCCAATTAAGAGTGTGCATGATGCTTTTACTTTTGTCCAGAATATAATGATGAGGGCTTCTAGTTTACTTAACACCTGGTCTACACTATCCAAATGCCTCTTCTATCAGTCTGTTTCTCGTCTATTCCAGCAATGTGGATTGTTGCTTGTCCTGAAATTTTCCTTTCAAATTTTCAGATGTTCCTACCGGTGCTGGCCATGATATCCAAGGTTATCTTCCCATAGATGATAATAGAGGAGCCTTCCCTGGAATCCGGGATACCGAGTCCCTTGGAGCTTCCTATGATCTTTATCTGCATGCTACTGTATGTAATAAACCTAAATATTTTGTTCAATCCAAGCCTCTGTTCATATCTAATACATGGAAATGGTCTTCCAGCAAATGTCACCATTTAGTGGGGCACAGCCAACCGGACTGGCAGGTGCAGGGACATCTGCTCACTCCTTTGATGATTTACCTATGGTGGGACTCACAGCATTGGGCCAAATGACAACTATGGCAGAAAGGACTGTGCCCTTTGAAGCTTGGAAGGATGAGGTTCCCCTTCCACCAGATGCTTCGAATATACTTTTTGTGGAGGGCTTGCCTCCGAAGTGCAGCCGGCGGGAGGTTTCTCGTATCCTTTCCAACTTGTTACCCTTTCTTTTGGTTTGCTTCCATCACAGGTTGTTCTCCTTTACTAGAATTTAGATATCTTTCGACCTTTTGTTGGTTACAAAGAAGTGAGACTTGTGAACAAGGAATCACGACAGGTAAGCCAAATCTTGTGCTGATGTCTTGGACATGCATGAATCAGTAAATGAAGACTGATTACATGGATGCTTGCAGACTGGGAAAAATCCTGTGACGCTCTGTTTTGTTGATTTTGCGAGTCCAGCTCATGCAGCCACGGCCAAAGATGCCTTACAAGGTATGTTCACCCTAAACAACATTTTCAACTTGTGGTTTTATATTCATGCTATAATTTCTGGCTTATATCTGTCATCCTTGGGTAAACAGAGTTGGCAATCTCTGATACACATAAATTTTTTCTTTCTCTTTCTTCTACTTTTGGGTTTCCTCCTAGCCATTTGCGTTTCCCTCTGTTCCGTCCTTTAGAGAGAAGTAAACAGTTGCTGTCCATGTTGAAATTTTGTGTGCATTTCTGATGTCGCAATTTTTAAGAGTGCTAATGATGGTCAATGCAAATTTGTTTTCTATCGCTTGAATAATTGAGTGACAAATGGTTAGCAATGGTCAACGTATCCTTATGCTGTGAGATTCATTTGTTTTCTTAATCATCATCTGAGAGTTTCTGATGGCATGATTCATCAACAATCTTTTAACCTGAGTGTTGGAAAACTTTTGGATCTTTTGTTGCATAGGTATCTCTTACGTTATCTTCATGTCTATGCCTATTAAATGCGTTTACTGTTTTTCGTGGACATGCATTAGTGAGTTTGTCCTCAGCTAGTATAGGTATATAATTGTTGGATTATGTTGATCTCATGCTTCTGTAAAGTTAGATGTTTTTAGAGTATTGATACTACTTGACCGCCTTCTGCTACTAGTTTTGGTTTTATGAGCATTCTATAATCTATTCTGGTCTGTATCATATTCTGATACTTAAAATGTGAAGGACATTCGAACTGGACAACCCCTTAAAAGTTCGAGTTTTGATGTAATTTTTTTTGTCTCTTTTCCCCCGGCTCTAGGAATGCTAAGAAAATTCAGCTCGCGAGGTTGATAAAGCATCAATCGATCATAATAACCACTAAGATTGTTTTGATAATATCTGCCTCTAGCAGTCATTTTATGAGAGTAACAACAAATTAAAGCAGTGTTGTTTTTTTTTTCCTTTTCCTTTTCTGGGGGTTAGATAAGCTGCTGTTTTCAGTTATTGCAAATCTTCCATTTCTGCCTTATGATTGGGTTGCATTTGATGCCTGATCAGAGATTTTGTTTTGAAATCAAGGATCCATTACCTACTATAGAGAGTCTTCTTTTGTCTTCTAGGACCAAAGCGGCTCTTATGCGATCTCTTCTGTCTTGAAGTTAGAATAGAAAAATCTTGAAAGCAGAATAGAATTTTCTCGACGCGTCTCTTATCTTCCATGGCTGATGGCCGTAATTCCCCGAAATATGAGCTCAGTTGGAGCATAAAATTGTCACGCTCACTTTTGCAGGTTATGTCTTTGATGAGCATGACCGTGATTCAAACAGACTGAGGCTGCAATTTGCTCGCTACCCTGGTGCAAAGTCAGGTGGGGGGTATCGTGGCAAGCGCTAACTTACATTGTCTTGCAGGTGATCATCCCTGTTTTTCAACTAGTTAACTTGTTATATTTCAGGTCCCTTAGATGCTATTTTGCAAAACATCATATTGGGACGATGAAATTGAGCTAAAGTCTGGAAACATTATTGTTATGTAGGAATCACATGTATTTGGGAGGGTACATACTTTATAAGGGACGATAAAGAGCCTTGCTGTTTCGAGAGTTATACAAATTTCCAAACTGGCGGTTTGATAGGACCAACATGAACTGAAGTTTTTGTTAGGACCGGCATAAGCCACATGTCCCATTATCATATTTATAGCTACAGTACTGATGCCATTTTCTGTTAGAACTGCAGACTATGTTTATCTATCTTTGTGATTTTATTCCTGTAGGCATTTTGTTATATAGTTGAACATCTGAAGAATTTATTGCCTTCTCGGTTGTGTGTTTGGTGGTGTTCCTGGCGTACGGATGTCGACAGTATCTCTGAATGCTCTATCAAAAGAAACCAATTTCTTTTTACTTATTAGGGGTTTTGCACAGAAATGACGAAGTAGAAAAGAAGATAGTTTATTGGGCATTTTTGGTACTTGGTCTAAAATGCTAGAGAATTCAACTTTCCCCTACCCGCACTCGATTGTTGAAATTGATACTCCTATTCTCCTTTTACTGTCGTCAGGAAACTCATCACTGTGTATAATTATGACTTCTAAAGTCTTTTGTTCCGCTTAGGTCAAAGTACTTCACTTTCTTCTTGGCCCCCGTTGATTAATGCTATGGAGGAATTATGAGATCTATTAACACCTTGATATTTCATTGCTCAGCAAAAAAGGGAGGAAATGAAGTTAGTTGCCCGGTCAGTTCCTCACCGAGCCTAAATAGTTGACACCGCCAAGCCAACTTTCACCCAGTTATTATATTTGCCAAAGTTCTGCATTCGATCACCTTGAATTAACAATTGCTTGTGGAGGAAAATATGCAGCTTACTTCAAAGCTATAAATTCTGTAAGTTGCTAATGGATTATCTGCTCTATGTCTAACGATGAAACGTGAGCAGTATTCAAGGAGGTTGTGAATGCAATCTCATTTCCCTATGTTTGTCAATTCTCTAGCTACCTAGCTAAATTGAACCTTGAAAGTTCTGTCGAGCAATTCTTGGGTGTTCTGATTGTTTGAGCCTGCTTACCAAGTGCAGTCCTGTGATTCGCTCTCAGTTCTTTGTGGAAGTTCGTCGCGGTTGCGGTTCCATTTTAATCAGGAATAATCTGAAACTATCGCTTTTGGGAGCTTCTCTTCTTTTAGTTCCCCCCCTCCACTCTCTTATTGCCTGCAGCTAGACAAGAAGAGGATATGAGATTGCAGAATTCCGTCCGTGCCTTTTCTGTTTGCTGACTGCTCTTTTCTCGAGCTCATAAAGTTTTGATCTTGTTGTGGATGTGTGCACAAATGCATTGACGGTTGTTATCGCGATGACCATCTGCTTGGGGGATAGAAGGAAGCAATTTTCACAGAATAGATATCTCGGTTCTGATGAGACTCCCAACGTTGTTGCTTGTTATACTTTCACTAGAAGCATTGTAGTTGTTTGTTTCGAGGTCAATGATGAGAATTACAATATAGACAGCAAAAGCTTACGATGATTTCACAACTAGCATTGTCCATTTTCTGGAATTTCTCTATTTTAGAATTGTTTCTGATTCCTCTATGTGAGCTGAAACGTTGGAATCTATCTCGTTTCGGCGCTGAACTCGAGGTCCCCACGGTGGACCCCGGCATTATTGGCGGGGACAGAGACTAGTACTTTTATCACCCCCCCACTTGAGCGATGGATCATCCTGTAGATTCTTGCTCCCGTTGTCTTAGATACGACTTTCTTCGGCTTGGGTTCCTTTACAATCGAAAATATTATTGTTATTGCTTATCACGGAAAGGAGACATAAAAAATACAAAAATAATTGAATTCCTACGTCGCGAGTGGAGACAAGTTTCTTCTGGGACCGCGCGGAGAGACGTTCTTTTCCTTTCTTTGATGATTTTTTAAATCAAATTTATCATATCCTTATCAGATCGGGGAAAAGGGCAGAACTTTTTGAAACTTTGATTTCCTTGGATTTGGATGATATTCTTGTGGTTCCCAACTTATGTCTCAATTGATTGGTACACAGCAGCTTCCTCTTGTTTTTGTCTCGTACCAAACAATGATGGTTTATCCGCCCGTGAATCTGTCATTTGCTGAATCAGTTGAAATTGCGTCCCCAGTGTCTCTCACACTAACGAGGCAAGGTTTGTTCAGGGCACTGACAGATTCCCATGTTTAACATACAGGTTTACCCATAAAGCTCGGGCGGAGAGAGAGAGAGAGAGAGTCAAGGTAGTGGGTATTGAAAATGCGGTTCGGAGTGTCGAATGGGCCATGGTGGAGTGCCAGCGAGAAGGGCGGTTTTTATTGTATCTGTCCTCAAGGGAAACGTCCTGCCTCGCCTGGCACTCCTCCACCTGCAAAGCTTTTCACGTCCCGATATTCTTGCGCAAAATTCGGTTTTGCCTAAAGTCTAGCCCAACCATATATATCTGAATCTACGGAATCCTCAACAAATTTGAGCTTTTTCCATTACATCCTCTTCTTATCTGGTAGGATTACGTTTTGCTTCCCCGCTCTTTATCCCCTCTCTGCTCCTACTCTGTTTCTGTTTGCCCTGCTGCGCCTTTGAGAAGCAATCCGCAGACTGACGCTCTCTGTGCGCGTCTCCGTTTTTTTTCTTCTTCTCTTCTGAGATAGGCATCTCAGAGCACTGAGAAAGCATTAGCATCCCCTCCGGAAGCGGATCCCATTGTCTTCTTCGTCGTCGCCATGGCTGAGACATTTCAGGTTCAGAGCAAGGAAGAGGAGGTCGACGAGGAATGCCCCGTCAAGCAGGTGGAGTTGACCGTGCCCAAGACCGACGACCCGACTCAGCCCGCGCTCACGTTCAGAATGTGGGTCCTGGGCATCGGAGCCTGCGTCATACTCTCTTTCGTGAACCAGTTCTTCTGGTACAGGCAGAACCCCTTGTCCATTACGTCCATCTCCGCGCAGATCGCCGTGGTGCCTATCGGCCACCTGATGGCGAGGACCATAACGAAGCGCGTCTTCTTCCAGGGGACGAAGTGGGAATTCAGTTTGAACCCTGGGCCTTTCAATATGAAGGAGCACGTCTTGATCACCATCTTTGCTAATTCTGGTGCCGGCACTGTTTATGCGACTCATATCTTGAGTTCCGTCAAGCTTTATTATAAGAGAAAGCTCACCTTTCTTCCCGCCTTTTTGGTGATGATGACTACTCAGGTCTGGTTATACTGAGTGATCTTGTGGAGTTCTCTGATGACAAAAGCTTTCTTTGTTGGATTTCTTTTCTTTTCTTTGTTTATGGTAGCTGTGAATTGGTGAGAGCAACAGGGTGATTTATCATATAGTGCAATCCGAACTCAGTGTTGGGGTTCTGGCGAGATGAATTTTATCCAAGATCTTCAATTTTTTTCATGACAAGAAGCCGTCTTGACCTACTTCATGACCATAACATGTCTTATTCTGGATTTTATGGTAGGTTCTGGGCTTTGGTTGGGCTGGTCTATTCCGGGAATATCTTGTCGAGCCAGGGGAAATGTGGTGGCCGTACAATCTGGTCCAAGTCTCCCTATTCAGGTAGTATGTTCTGTGCGGCATTGTATGGAGTGGCACTCTTTCTGATTGTGTAATGGATTGTTGTGAATGGCAGGGCTCTACATGAGAAGGAAAAAAGGCAAAAAGGCGGCTTCTCCAGGGACCAGTTCTTCGTCATTGTATTGATCACCAGCTTTGCTTACTATGTCCTTCCTGGTTATATGTTTATGATGTTAACCTCATTTTCTTGGGTATGTTGGATCGCTCCTCATTCTGTTCTTGTTCAACAACTTGGCTCAGGCCAAAAGGGCCTTGGAATTGGTTCCGTCGGGTTTGATTGGGCTACCATTTCATCATACCTTGGAAGTCCATTAGCTAGTCCATGGTTTGCAACTGCGAATGTGGCAGTTGGTTTCTTCCTCGTAATGTATGTCATGACGCCGCTTTCATACTGGTTTGATGTGTACAATGCCAAGACCTTTCCGATATTTTCCCAGTCTCTCTTCCTGGCAAATGGTACAAAGTATGACATTTCCACGATCGTGAATTCCGAGTTCCATCTTGATAGAGCTGCTTATGCCAGGAACGGTCCAGTAAATCTCAGCACCTTCTTTGCAATGACTTACGGCCTTGGTTTTGCCACACTTTCGGCTACTGTCGTCCATATCATTCTCTTCAATGGAAGGTAAATGCCATCGAGTATCGGTTTTTTTTGGCACAGTACAAGTTGTCATAAAGAAAGAGATGGGATCGAAATGTTTGCTGGAAAATTGACATATCTTGGGATTTATCTGATTGTTTCCATCTAATGATTTCTTTGTTCCCTGGCATTATTTGAATATTAAACCAGGAAAACTTCATTTATCATCTTGGATAATTCCACTTGTTATCTCAAAAATTGGTCAAGACTTAATACCCTGCTGTCGTGAGATGGGACTAGTGCAATCCAGTGGAATGACAACCGATGTCATTAAAAAGAAAAGAAAATAAAATCGCCTTGATGGCGATAAGTGGTTGCAGAGTGTTTTTTCCCTTGATCTCAGCTAAAGTTCACTTGCTCTGCCCTGCTTCATGCAGTGACCTGTGGAAGCAAAGTAAAAAAGCCTTTGGAGGGAGTAAAAAAATGGATGTACACACAAGGCTCATGAAGAGATACAAATCAGTACCCATGTGGTGGTTTGTTGTTCTCCTGGTTGCTAACATTGCCTGTATACTTTTTGCTTGTGAGCACTACAAGGAGAGTCTTCAGTTGCCATGGTGGGGCATATTGCTGGCATGTGGCATTGCAATCTTTTTCACCCTGCCAATTGGTATAATCACTGCAACCACAAATCAGGTATGTTACAGAACTTAAAATTCTTCAACCTCTTTCTATATTTTTATAACATGAACTTGATTATGACCATCAATATGAAGTGTCTTTTGCTATTGATAATCTCATCCTTGAACTTATGCTCTCCAACTTTTATGCTTTTCTTGGTAACAGACACCCGGTTTGAACATTATCACCGAATATGTCATTGGTTATATGTACCCGGAGCGCCCTGTTGCAAACATGTGCTTCAAGGTCTATGGATATATAAGCATGACTCAAGCTCTGACTTTTTTGCAAGACTTCAAACTTGGCCATTACATGAAGATTCCGCCTAGGTCAATGTTCATGGCACAGGTGGGTCCTTTCATCTCTTGATCAATTCTTTTATGCTTGATTAAATTTTAAACCCTAAAACTGAGGATAAATCATTTTGTCTGCATGTTAGGTTCAAATGTAACAACCAAACGAGGGTCGAAACTTAACTAGATAGAGATTTTTCGGACTCTTTTCGTGCATGTGCCGATTTTAAATCTTCTACGAACTGTAGAATTTGAAGCTTCTGTGAAGAGTCTGGTGAGTGCAACATGAAAGTATTCGATGCAAGTACAAACAATAATATTGGATAAGTATAGAGAATATCAAGACAAGAGTGGTTCGGTTTTCCTTTTGCCTACTACACTCTTCCAGCTCTGGCAAAGCCAATTAGGCCATATTTACTGGTCTCAACAACTATCACAAACTGCTTCCTCAGAAAACTTGTTTTTCCTACAGTTTATCTTCTGCGAAGACTGGTTCCTCTGTTAATTCCCCACAGCAACATTTCTAGAGCTCTCACACCCTCCATTATCCCACAGTGGATTTGCAAAGCCCTTTGTCAAACACTTAGACAAAGAAAATCTCAACTCTCAGTTTAAGAATATACGTTTGAAACTCTAGAGAATGAACTCATGTTTACAAGTTCATCTATGTGCAACTATTAGATCGACAGTTTCACAGCTTCGCTTCTTGTACTTATGGATCCATCTCCAAATCTGAACGTTGAAGATTGAATTAATAGCTGTTGCATCAGTCTTGAGTTTCCTTGGATGATGTAGACGTTAGTTGACATCGGCTATCACAAATATCTTCCAATCAGTCCATTTGACTCACATGTATGCAATCTCCTATATATGGCAATGTATGTTGTAATCATTGATTAGTCATTAATCCGATAAATCGTGGTATATCTTAGCCAGAATTGGGTCCGCCGCAATGGTATATGATTTAGCAAAATAATGTACGGGCTGGTCCTTGAATAATTATATTTCCATGAGCTTGATTTATATATGGGAACTTTTTGATGACTGATGCGATCTTCTGCATCAATAACGTAGGACATATATCTTCTGCACTTCTGATCTTCAGACTCTTTTAATATTATGTTTTGTCCACGTGTGTTTCCTTCCGTTTCAATAATCATCAGGTGAATGGTTAGGTCACGTGATAACATAGATTTGTTAAAATATTTAACCTGCGATATTAACAAGGTTTTGTGATCATCAAAATAATGTAAGGGGTTTCACAATTGGTTTTCAATTGTCCAATACTTCAAAATATAGCGTCAGACTTACTTGTGTGGAAGATCTGGGATTTTTCTGGCTAAACCCCCTATTTCAGTAGAAAATTTAGCAGATTAAACAGTCAAGTTCTCAGAATGTAGATTTCTGTTTCAGGTTGTTGGAACGGTACTATCCGTGATCGTGTACCTGTTAACTGCATGGTGGCTCATGGAGACTGTCCCAAACCTTTGTGACACGTCCGTGCTGCCGGCTGATAGTCCATGGACTTGCCCACCTGATGGTGTGTTCTTCGATGCATCTGTCATTTGGGGTCTCGTCGGGCCGCGAAGAATTTTTGGGGACCTTGGCGAGTATGGAAATGTGAATTGGTTCTTCCTGGGCGGGGCCGTCGCACCTTTGCTAGTCTGGCTCGCACACAAGGCATTCCCCAATCAAAACTGGATTCGCTTAATCCATATGCCCGTCCTCTTAGGTTCAACCGCAATGATGCCTCCCGCTTCAGCCATTAATTTCACCTCTTGGATTGTGATCGGCTTCCTCTCTGGATTTGTCGTATATCGGTATAGACCGGAATGGTGGAAGCGCTACAACTACGTGCTTTCTGGAGGTCTTGATGCTGGAACTGCGTTCATGACGTTGCTGCTGTTTCTCGCTTTGCAGTCCAACGACATCTCCATAGACTGGTGGGGAAACAATCCAGAAGGGTGTCCCTTGGCAACTTGTCCAACTGCAAAAGAAGTTTCCATAAAGGGATGCCCCGTCTACTGATCAAAGCCATTGCTGTCGTGCTTTCTTACTCGTGTTTCCTCGAACCTGTATATAGTTGCATTAGTCGCTCATGATTATGCGTTTTCTAGATTCATATGCTTAACAATTTAGGTTTTCATTGTTAGGAAAAGGTGCACTCGTCTCCATAGTCATCTGAAAATGTCTTCCTGTTTTCCTTTCTGTGGCAGTACTGCATTTGCCTTTTCATTGTTCTATGTGAGTAACTACTGTCATGGAATAACTGAAAAATGCAAGTTGTCCCAACAAAAATGTTCTTGGTGGAGGTCATGCGCTATAAACCAGAATTTTCAAGTGAACTACAATAGCAGTTCTAACGGTGGCCACAATTACTGATTATCGAACACCATATCCGTTTTTTCTCCGTTGCACTGGGTATAGCGTGTGTGCGCGAAACGCGCATTGTCTTGTCCGCCCGATGCCGTAGATATCACCTCCTATCTAATTTTTCATTTACCATCTCCTGTTTATACCGAGTCAAAGGCCTAGTGATTTTCAAATGAGTCACACTTTTCAATCTAACACGCTAAGATGTTGCTCTGCTTAGAAGATCTCATGGATCATCTTTTCAACAATACATCTATTTTACATGAACTACTAGGGTTTAAGCTTCAAACGAGTCAATCATCCATCCATCTGTACTTGCATATACAAAGAAGCGGGTTCTTATTCTTTAGGAACGATAACCTTTCTTGCGTTTCCATTTGCCCTCAAACACAAGATTTTAAGGGTACAATGGGTAAAAATACCCAAAAAGCCTTAAATCTACTACATTGGTATTGATTCAGTCATAAATCTTTCGATAAGATCAATTTAGTCCCAAACCTTTTGCATTGGTACCCGTTTAATCCATTTGTCTAATTTTGGTCGAAAACACTAACAAGGACACCGGCCGTCGCTGGCCGTCCTAAATGCAAAACCGGTATTGATGTGGACAAGTTTTTATAATTTGTAAATATCTTTCCGAAATCCATCATTTTTTATTGGGAAAAAAACACCAAAAACCCCGAACTATGTCAACTGTGACACATTTATCCCAAACTTTTTTTTGTGACACCAAAAACCCCAAACTTTTACTCATATGACACATTTACCCTAAAATTTTTCTTGTAACATCAAAAACCATAAACTTATACCCTCGTGACATATTTACCTCAAAATATTTTTTTGTGACATCAAAAATCTTAAACTTATATCAATGTGACACATTTACCTCAAAATTTGGGATAAATGTATCACATGCCTATAAGTTTGGAGTTTTTAGTGTCACAATAAAAAGTTTGGGGTAAATGTATCACATGCATACAAGTTTAGAATTTTTTGTGTCACAAAGAAAAGTTTGGGGTAAATATGTCACAATGAGCATAATTTAGGGTTTTTGGTGGCTTTTTCCCTTTTTTATTTTCTTTTCCTCTTTTTTCACATTGTGGCTAGCAAGGGTTGCGGTCTTTGTCCGCGGCCACAATAGCAAAAAATAAAACAAAAAACATTCATAATACAAAAAAATTATAAAATTTGTCTACGTCAATACCGATTGTGCCATGTATAACAGCTGGTGTCCATGTCAATGATTTCCGGCCAATATTGGCCGGATAAATTGAATTGGTATAAATGTAAAAAGGTTTATGACTAAATTGGTACCAATGCAATATGTTTGGGGCTTTTTTTGTACTTTTTCTGAGTACAACAAGATGAGGTACAGTTGATGATAATTTCAAGAAATATTGAGAAACCCTATGTTGTAGGGATCATAAACTCTCGTCTTTCGTTGTTTATTTCTGAAGAAGATTACTACTTCTCATTCATGATGAGAATACGAGAAATTAATTAAAACGAAAATGGAAAATATATCAAAATCATAATAAACCAGCAAGGCTAGCAACAGTAATATTGCCATCTTGACATTGGATTCAAAATGTTGGCTATGCTCTAGACCCACAATCGATCTTAAAGTTGATTTCATTTCTTTTCGACCAACATCAAGATTATATTTATTTCACTGAAAATTTCATAACTAAAGAGAATATTAGTAATGAAAATCCATTTTTGGGAACATAGTTAGTTTTCATTTGTTTGGTGGTTTTCGAAAATTGATTTCTTTCTTGTCAAAAGGAAAAATTGTTTTCTCTTGATCTAAGCTTGTTGTTTTCAGTCCACAGAAAACGTTTTCCATAAATCGATGAGTTTCCTGTCATCCAAACACTGGAAAATCGAAAAAAATTCCACGAAAGTAGTTTTCCTTAGAAATAAACGGAGCCTAACTTCATCTTGCAATCTCACCGGGTAGTTTTGATGACATAACTTCCCGACAACCTTTGGAATATGCTCAAATGTGGACAACAGTTTACATGGTTGATGTAATTGTGGTGCTTGATGCCATTAGGCTTTGCTAAGCTGTAGTTCTGAGTTAAGTTTTATGGCCAAGCGTTATGTTCTATAGTGGTAAGTGGGATGGATGTCTTATGCAAACAAGCAAAGTTATTTACTTTTAGAGTGAATGTATCATCTTGAGAATTCTTGATTTTAAAGTTTTCCTCAAACGTGGAAGTTGAGAAAAAAAAAATAAAAAACTACCCTTAAACTATGTGAAATTTTGCTTCAACCGGTTGAAGTCTAGTCAAGATTTTGAGAACAATAACACTAAAAAGTCTATAAAGTTTGATTCAATGTGCAATATAATCCTTGAAAGTTTCACTCGTTTAATTTGATCCTTGATCTTTTCTAAATGTTAAGTACAGTCCTTTTATTTGATTAAACAAGGGAGATAGTCACCACAAGTTCCTAAACTAGTGAAAAATGTGTAATCTAGTCATTGAACTTTCATTTTGTTCAACTTAGTTCCTCAACTTCCCAAATCGACGTCAAATCAGTACTTCAATACTGTTCACGAATTTTCATAATTATACTATCGCTAATAATACTTTTCATTTCAATCAATTTTCTAAAACAACAACAACAACAAAAATATGCTATCTTTGTATTAGCTTTTTGTTCTTTATAAATGTTACTCTAGTTCCGTTTTAAGTACATTTTACCTTATGAGCTCTATCATACTAGAAGTAAAACCTCATTGAGAGTTGGATTGGTATGGTCGAATTTTTATTTACATTGCAGAGTGGTTTGCCCAACCCGTTACAGATTTGACAAAGCAGGTGAGGCCTAAATCCGAGAATGACTCCTAGGTCAATGGAGGAATATAGGGCCGCGAACCACCATGGAATCGACTAGAGGAGGTGGAGGAGCAATCAATATAGGGGGCCGATGATGATTGCTAATTGAACTGCTCGTAGGAGAATTATAAGCCCGGTTGATAACGCGAGAATCGTCCACCATGTCCGTGACCAGATTTTTGCCCTCTAAAAATTACGTCTGCCCCAAGACCCTCGAAACAGGAGGGTGGAAGAAGTGGCATGCCCCGATTAAAGCATGATGAACATTGGATGAAGATCAAGCATTAAATTTCGAGGAAATCATTCTTCCCAGATGAGGATTTGCGCGTGTAGATTGCCAGATGAGAGAATTGTAGGGCCGTTTGTGACCTTGGTGATAAAGGGATCGTACTCGGACGGGAGCGCATTGAGGGCTTGAATCACTCGGTCCTTGTCGAAGATGGAGCAAATATCACGGTGCGAAAGTTCACCATAAGTCTTTCGATACAGAAAAAATTGACAAAAGAGAATGTTTAAAAAAATCCAATTTTCTGCTCGCGCAAAATTAGTAAAGTCTTGTCCGAGAGCGTGCTAAATCTCTGTAGATACGTAAACATCAAGAACTTCATGGAAAAAAAAAAAACTCGATTGTGAGGGTTGAATTGATCAAACTACAAAGGCACTGATCCTTCTTGACCTAGGTGAAATAGAAGGGATTAACCACCACTGTGCCACTGTGATAAGCGACAAGCTTCGAGCAGACACGAAAAAGACCCATCCACTTAATCGAAGCAAATTGTTGCAGATTAGAATAGGCTCAAATTGAGATTTTCACAAAACATAATTTTATGCATCGAGCTTCAGAAAGACGAGACTTGTGATCTTGGGAAGAATTAGAGACGGCAAGGTTGAGTGCATGGCAGTAATTGGAGAAGCAGGAAGCGCAGCAGCAAGGTTGAGTGCATGACAAATAATTAGGATTAATGGAAACAGCAGAGGATGCTTAAAGAGGTAAAACATTGGAGATTCATTCGACATTTTTGAGAAAGGTTTTAGGAGCAAACGAAGTCTTCATTTGGGGTGACATGTCGAGAGAGTTGATGCGCTTTCGTGCTATGATACCATGTGAATGTTTAGAGTTAGAGAGAAAATAATCATAGTAGTTATGGTAGTTTGACCCTAATTAGGGTGTATAATATGTACTTGTAATAGTAATTACTAATGGTTAGATGCAGATAAAAAGTATAATGACATAATGACCCCACAATAAATATCAATTATATGCGAATACTGTCTCCATAAAACATCAATTCCATTCTAAGGATTGCTTCTTTCTCTTTTTGTTTACATGGGAGCACTTCCTCCGCAACTTTTCATCAATGATTGATTCTGTTTATCTTATCGTGTACCGATTCACTCGAGATATTGTGCTTCCCTGGCTGCTTGAGGATGATTGGTTGGACGGTGGCCGAGGGGACTGCCCGATGCCAACCGAAAAAAGAGAGGCCTTCCTCTCATGGATCACGCGTGTAGTGTAAGTAGTTCCAACTCCAAATCCCAGAATGAACCACACAAGGAAGGACGAGATCTGTGATAGATCTCACTGTTTCTCAGAACTAACAATAAAATTCTTCCGGTCATCTTTCTCCCACTCAAAAGATTCCCGGAAGAATGCGCGTTTGCAGCCCAATTCATGCACCTCTTGAACCTGCAAGAGCCTCGCAATCGAATCTAAGTACCATATGTATCGTTGGTTCTCCTGATGATACCAGAATGCATGTAATAAAATACGTGTGGTTCTTCGGTATGAGTACAGCAAAGAGCGTGCAGATTATCTCGACCTCCTTTATTTTCTCACACTTTCCTCATCTTGCAGCATGTCGGAATCAGCGGGCGTTTATGCGACAATAGCTCACATCATGAGCAGCGAGGAGTGAGACTGATATAGGGGCCAAACTCTTTCTATGAATGGAGATCTACGCCGCTTTCGTAGCCTTGTATAGATATGTAGGTACGTGAGTATGCAGATGGAGTGATTCTTTATGTACAGGTCGGAAGAGCAAGGAAGAGGGCTTTCATATGCTAAAACATGAAACTTGATGCATACATTTAACCACAGATCTGAGAGAAGTTTCCAAAGCAAATGTAGTTTCTCCTTGCGGAAGATGTCTGATGTGTTTAGGAGAAGATCATGCACATATGACCTATATATTACTCCAACGAGCGCAAAAGATCTGGAAAACAAGCACAGACCCATCAAGATCCAGTGCTTTAGGAGGGAAAGCGGACAAACGGACTGCACGAATACCGACCACTGATACGGTGTGATTCAAAAGAGCATAACAAGACGAGAGGTGTCCTCATCTCAGAAAGGAAAAAGTAGGGGAAAGAAGCATACGAGAGTGATATTGATTCGGCTCGTCTTGAAGATATTACAGTAGCTAATAGTAAGCACGAAACGCAGAAAGATGAGCCGGACCAATATCACGCCATGTCTACTTCTCCCAACAACCTTCACAACTAGTACTACTTCTTCTTCTTCTTCTTCATTAGAGGGAGAGAGAGAAGAGAAGCTACTTAGGGCCTGGGTTTCTCTGTTGCAGCTTCTTCCCCTTTTATAGTGTGGAAATGGAATATCATCAAGATTTCGACATTCTCTTAGAAAGGGATGCGGATAAGGTAAAGGCTTTTAACATAGAAATTGATTTACCAAATCGACTTTGAGGCGTGAAACTAGTAACGTAAATGGAAGTTGTCCATTTGACGGAATTGTATGAGCAGAATAATTGCGCACGAGTACGCGGGTGTGGTCGGGGTCCGACTCACTTAGCCCGCCGTCTTCATTCGCAAGAGTGGAAGACTTCCGCACTTATACATTGATCTACACACTCCCACTTATTTTAAGTGGGACAATGCACTTCTAAATTTACTTCACAAACAATCGGCATATCGCACATTTATAATTTGGCACATCACTTTGATGTGCTGATTGGATCAACCGATTTAGTATATCTAGCATTATTTTTTCGATTACGATACATGAACGAAAAGATTGATTCACAAAATTTCATTTGCAAAATGCTGCGTTGAACTTTTGTTTGGCCTTGAAACACTGCTCACTTATCTAAGTAGCTGTTTATAACTGTTTTGTTTCGAATATATATGTAGTCCGTCATGTCATTTTAAATCATTTATATTATTCCTTAGGTACTTTATTGATATGACCAGGCAGGTGGAACATGTAACAATTGACGGTCCACTCATTATGGAATCCAACGAGCAATGCCATCCATCTGGCCACCTCTTTATTTTAAACCTTAGTGCAGTATCCCTGGAGATTTCATTGGCCTTAGCACGATGATTACAAATTCATAATGCAGTCAATGGATGTATAGTACATAGATGCCCACATCATCCATTGATGTCAGTGTGGTTGTTATAAAATGCCTGTGTCTATCACGTCGTTTGAATTTTTTCTTAATTAATAAAAATTTAAGGTTGTTATAATTCTGTTTCAAATTGAGCCGATCTTGGTTCGAAACTCCGAGATTAATTTCGATCCCTCGATACCATCTTCAAGAGCCGAAAGTTTCGTATTACTTGGTCCAATCTAGTCAGAAGGAAGAATTGTACCTTAAAATACGCGAGCGTTTCAAAGATCAATCGGATAGTCTCCTAAATGATTTTGTTGAAGAGGCACCTTTTCCACTTCCCATTTGACTTAGACATTCCTTATCTTTGTGTCTTGATGATACTGACCTTAGTTTAGCCCACCACTTCAATTATAGCTCTCACTCATTTTGTTTTGTTTTTTCTCTTTTTCTTTTCTTGTGGGTCTCACTTTCATCTTTCTTCTAACTTCTCTGTTCTCTCTCTTACGAACAATTCTCTCCGGAAGTCTCTGTGTCGTATCCGACACTATCCAACACTCCAACACTCTCTCGACACTTTTTGATATGCAATCCACACGTGATCGGTGCTGAGACACGTTGACGACACGCGAGTCTAGCATCCCGATACACCATTTCGACACTCACGGAGTCAAATTTAAGCATTTTCAATAAATTAAGAGTCGAAACATAGATTTATAATATATGCTCAATTAGCCCAAAAAAAAAAAACTAATCGTGAATTTATAACAGAAGAAGAAGAATAGAAACAATCACGATATTATTAATAAAAAAAAACTATACATTTAATATATAATGTCTCCCAACGTGTCAGAATTTTCTATTTTTTGAGAAATAACGTGTCGTGTCGCGTGTCGGTGTTAGTGCTACTTAGCTGGTGAGCCACACAGGGTTAGTATGGTCACATTATAAAAATAGGGAGTGTCTAAATTGAAACAGGAGTGGAAAAACGCGACTCTTTCTTGAATTATGAGTTTTGTTTTTGTTTTTCGACGAGATCAATCTAATACCAACACAGACTTTCCATGTGTACACATTTTTTAAGAATATGGGACTTAATTAGACTTTCATGTTCATCATTTACAGTCATACAAGCTAACACCTTTTCTTTTAAATCTATCATTGTTTCTAAATTCTGTTATAGCCTGAAATAGAGGGGGCCATTTGGGCCCGTGGGCCCGGAACCGGCCCGTTGACCGGGCCCACGGTTCCGGAACCGTGGGAACCGTCCAAAAAAAAAGGGGGCCCGGGGGCAGAGAGCCGTGGGCTCTCTGCCCCCTGGCCCGCCACACCCCCCTTCCCCCCCTCTTCTCCTTTGGGCCGTTGCTTTATAAAAAAAAAATAAATAAAAATAATTCTTGCCTATAAATACATATGCTTCCCATTTTATTTTTGTCACAAATTCTCCGAACAATCTCTCGAATTCTCTCCGAAATCCTCTCAAATCGCTCAAATTCTCCCAATTCTCTCAATCCCGACTCAATTCTCTCAATCGGATTTCCGATCAATTCTCTCAAAAATGGCAAGTGGAAGCGGAAATGCCGACAAGGGCAAGATGACTATGGGAGATTCCGAGTATCCCATTCCCGAATATGATCCTCGTGAGTATGCAAGTTGGGAAGACGACGATGATAATATCAACTATGTCCCGATTCCGAACGTCGAGCACATCCCAACACAAGAAAGTCTTCATCCTCCCACCGGTGTCAAAGAAACGTCAACTGCAAATGAGCCGGAACGGAAGGGCCGAGATAATACATCGGACTTGTGGCTACACTTCGACAAGGTACGTGATGAAGTCGAAGGTAAGTGTAATGTAAAATGTAAATATTGTTCGCAAACATATAAATTTACGAAAGGAGACGGCTACGGAACATTCCGTCGGCATTTGATGAAAAAACATCCAACGCAAGCGGGAATCGACAATACGCAACAACAAATTTCCGGGTACGCCACTTCTAATCCTCATCCTTTATTTCGTTTCACTGAAGCACTTTATAAACAAACATTAGGTGAATATGTTGCCCTTGATCATGCTCCGTTTAATACTGGTGAAAATTTTAATATGAAATATTTGATAAATACTGTGTTGGTTCCGCAAGCGCCAACTATTCCAAAAAATACTCTTAAACGCGAAGTTTTTCATCTTTATAAAAAAGGAAAAAAATCTTTAGGAAAATTTTTTGCGGAATTCAATGAACGTGTGCATATAGGTAGCGATATTTGGAGTGATCCTTGGCAAATTCATTCTTATATGGGTGTCACGTGTCATTGGATAGATGACAATTGGATGATTCAAAAAAGACTTATTGCATTCCGAGTTTTTGATGAAAGCCATTCGGCTCATAATATTTATAAAATAATTAGGCAAATTTTAGAAGATTATAATTTAATAAATAAAGTATTTTCAATTGGTTTTGATAATGCCGCCGCAAATACCGCTTCTATTCCCGAATTAGAAAATATTTGCAAACCCACTTTTGGCGGACAATTTTTTCACATTAGATGTGTTTGTCATGTTTTAAATTTATGTGTACAAGATGGTTTACGAACTCTTGACACTTCTCTCGCCCCAATAAAAAGTGCAATTAAATTTTTATGGAGTCGTCCCCAATGTATGAAATCATGGGGAAAATTTTGTAAACAAAATGGGAGAAGGGCAAGAAGATTTTCAAAAGATATTCCGACTCGTTAGAATTCTACGTACGAGTTGTTTCGGCAAACTTTTGAATATAAAGATTTATTATGTATGTTTATTTCACAAAATATTCCGGAAATTACTTTACTTCTTCAACATTGGGACGTTTGCAAGAAAATTTTAGATATTTTGAAAATTTTTAATGATGCTACTAAGACTTTATCTAGTATTTATTATCCTACAACGCATTTATTTGTAATAGAGTGTGTTAATATTGGTAGTGTTTTTAGTGAATATGAAAATGATACCGAATTAGGTCGAACTATTTTAGTAATGCGAGAAAAATGGTTGCATTATTATTTACAAATTCATCTTGTCTATTTAGTTGGTATTGTTTTTTATCCACGTATTAAATTAGACGGTTTACAAGATTATTTGAATGTGTGTTATCATGATTGTTTACATTTGGATGATTCAATAGATATTTCAAATATATTAGGACATGTTAAAGAATCTATAGTAGCATTATATGGAGAATTTTGTAGTAGATATGGTTTAAGTGATTCTGGATTTTTACAATCTACTGCCTCACGTAGCGAAGGTGGTAGTTCACTTAGTAGAGGGTATAATATGCTTAAGAGTATGCAAAAAAAAAAAAAAGGGGCAACAGGTAGTATTTCTGAATTAGAAAAATATTTAACCACTCGATTTGAGTTTCGTGATGCAGAACATAGTACAGATTTCGAAATCCCGAAGTGGTGGAAGAGTCACCAAATCGAGTATCCAGTTCTCGCCCTCATCGCTCGTCAAATATTAGCAACCCATTCTTCAACGGTTGCGCTTGAACAAGCATTTAGTTCCGGAGGATTAATTTTGGACTATCGCCGTTCAAGATTAAGCTCGGACTCTGTGGAAGCTCAAGCTTGTGTCGGTGATTGGACGAGGGCGAAATATCGACACCAAGAGTTAGATCGTGAACACGAATTTTTTAGCGATGATGTTGGAGATACCACCGCCACGGGTAGCAACGATTGACGATGAGGTAAGTTGGGGTTCTCAAAGGTAAAAGAACTACATGGGCTTTGATTCTTCTATCCCCAAGAAGATATATAGGCGCTTAATGATAATTCATTAAGTTCAAGCCCATTCCTTCTTCTTTTTTTTTTTCTCATATTTTATTACAATGTACAATTTAATTGTATTTTATAATTTATAATTTATTATATTTATTTTATTATTTATTATTTTAAAAATTATTATTAAAAAGGAATCGGAATGAACCGGCGGTTCCGAACTGGAACCGGAACCGGAATTATACACGGCCGGTTCCTGAACCGGAACCGGCGGTTCCAACGAACCGGCCGTGTCCGGCATGAAATAAAGTGTCTTGAAACCGGAAAAAGTACCAAAAAAATTATAACCCTATTATATTGATAACAATTTTGTCCTAAATCTCACAATTAGACCAATCTAGTCTCAAACCTTTTTATATTGGTATTAATTGAATTCATCCTGTCAATTTTAGCAGAGAATTATAGACGTGAACGTCAGCATCCCACGTGGTGTAATCGATGCCAACATAGACATCTTAAATAACCTTTTTTTTTTTTTACTTTCTTTTCTTTCATTTTGGTTGGTAAGGCTTGCCAGCCTCCTAAATAGCACCGATACCGACACACGACACTTGACACGACACGATATTTCTAAGTAAATAGAGAATTTCGATACATTAGAATACGCTGTATATTATTTTAATAGATACATGATAAATTATCATGTATATATGTATATATATATAAATCAACGGTGAGCTTCTTCTTCTTCCTCTTCTTCTTCTTCTTCTTTTTTTAGGGATTCACGATTAGGTTTTTTTTTTTTTTTTGTGGCTCTGTATATGACTTAAGTATATATATTTATTATAAATTTATATTTTGACCCATAATTTATTGAAAATGATTAAAATTTTGGGATATTGGACTCGTGTGTCGTTGGCATGTTTGGAGTGCCGACCATGTATCGGTCGCATGTCGGATAGTGTTGGAGTGTCCGACACACGTCCAACACGACACGTATATCCCCGGAGAGTGTCGATACTTTTTAGCCAGCTTCTGGCGAGGGCCTTCATAGCCTCACTTGCCCAAATCTGCCAAGTACCTTCGCGGCCTCATCAGCCAAAATGAAAAGGAAAAAAAAGAGAACAAAATTTATGAAAAATGTCCATGTCAATATCGGCCACTATACTTAGGATGGCCGCCGTCCACGTTTACGATTTTTGGCTAAAATTAATTGGATAGACTCCATTGATACTAATACAAAATGTTTAGGACTTAAATTAGTTTAATTGAAAGATTTATTATTGAATTGACACTAATATAATGGATTTAGTGCTTTTTTTATACTTACTTACTTACTACTTATATCTCCCCTACCAAAATCGTGCTTCATTTGTAAGGAAAAAAGGCAAATTAGTGGGCGAGAACAAAAGCTTACGGTCCCCCTAATTTAAGCCTCTAATTATGATTGGCAACTTGTCTCGAAAGGAGCAGGGGACTAGACATAAAGCCGAAGACAGGATAAGCTAAACATAGTTTTGTGCGAAGTACATTATCCTAAGATAATCCAGCGATCATTATTAATTGCTTTCTCCTTTTGCTCCGTTAGAGATTTTAATTATTTGTTGAAATAATTGTTAATGAGAGTGCCCCCGAGATGTCAATTATTTTTTGGTCAAACCCCGAGATGTTAATTCAATATGACGGGATACCAACTCATGCAAAGCTTGTCTTTGTTAAATTTTTCGAAGTATTTCGGAACGTATTTGCTTAACAAATGCCTCGAAAACACATGTGGATCGATCATTTTAAAATGCTAAGTGGTGTCGCCGGCCCTATCTAAGGTCTCGCGGTTATCAAAACCCTAGAGAAAATCTAGGAAAGGCAAAAGAATCTATCCTTTTTCCAGCATAGGAAACTCCCGATGGATTCTCTTTTCCATTTTTTAATGTTCTTTTGAATGGCTCGGCTCGTTAAGCAACAATACGAGTCAATTTGGTCAGCATTCGGTCGCAAACCGAAAGCATGTAGCTGTTAATCATATGTGTCAAATCATCATCCGATGGTCCCCCGATTTTGGGTACCCAATATGAAGCACTGCTCGTCACTCATGCCTGTTTTTGAGCACGTGCCAGATGTCCCTTTACCAGAATAATTGCAGATTGTACCGCATTAAACCCGTCAAACATTATTGTTTTTAATAGAGTTTGGACCTGAGATAGTGATATTAGACCATTTCATTAAAATTCGAGGAATTGATTGGTCCACAACATTATTCCAACATGCATAGAGAAAATACAAATAATCGTGATCAAGCCCACTAAGTGGCTTTTTTGCACCGCTCCCGACTCAAGATGTCATGTTAGTAAGAAAAATTATCCGAAAAATCTTAGACCTATTACACTTTTGTCAATTCTATCCTAAACCTTTTAATTTTATCAATTCAGTCTTAAAATTTTTTACGTTTTTTCAATTAAGTCCATGTGACTACTTTTTGCCGTAAATCGCTAACGTAGAAGTCAGCCGTTCTACGTGGCACAACTAATGCTGACTTGTGTAATTTTTAATAATATCTTCATACTTTTAAAAAAAAAATTAATGACTTTTTGCCTTTTTCTTCTCTTTTTTTTTTGTTTTTTCTTTCCTTTTTTTCCCCGCTTGCCATCGCCAGGTCTTGTCGATGGCCTGCGGAGGTTGTCAGCCTCGGGCAAGGGACGCCCTATCCTTGGCATGTGAGAGTTGTCTCGTCTAAAGCCGGCAACCTCTATCGCCTATCAATAAGGCCCGATGACGGCGGCGAAGGGAAAAATATAAAATATAAAAAAGGTAAAAAGGAAAATAAATAACTCCAAAACTATTAAAATATTAATAATGAATGTTCACGTCGGCGCCGCCTGCACCACGTAGGATGGCCGGCATCCACTTTCTGCGATTTCTTGCCAAAGTTGACTAGATGGACCCTCTTGACAAAGCGTGAAAATGTTTAAAACTTAATTAGTAAAAGTGAGGGAAAAAAAAGGAAAAAAATTAATAAAAGTGCGATATGTTTAGGAATCTTTGGATAATTTTCTCATATTAGCGTAACGTGGGAACACTGACCACAAAATGAATAATTTAAGCATGTACATAAAATTATTCACACTTTAGAGCCAAGTTTCGATTCTTAAGGCCCCGTTGATCATTTACTGGCTTTTTGTTCATCATAATTCTCGTTTTCTCACTCCACGTGCGTCCTTAATCGCGGATTCATTCCGATCTGCACTTAAACTTGGGTAGTTAATTGAAGGGATCTCATGTCAGTTGATGCATCTTACCAAATTATGGTGGTCATATCTCAGTTGCATCACGTGGGATGTTGCTCTACTTAGCATGTCTCATGGATCATCTTATTTTCAACAATACACCTAATTTACATTAACTACTAGGGTTTAAGCTATTAATGAGCCAGTCATTGATCCATCCATCTGTCTATCTGTACTAGCACATAGAGAGAAGCGGGTTCTTATTCTTTAGGAACCACAAGCTTTCTTCTTTTTCCATTTGCCATCAAACACAAGGTTTTAAGGGTACAATAAGAAAAAGTACCGAAAAAAAAGTCCTAAATCTATTGCATCGGTACTGATTTAGTTCTAAGCCTTTCAATTATATCAATTGAGTCCTAAACCTTTTGCGTTAGTACCAATTTAGTCTATCCGGCTAATTTTGATCGGAAATCATTAACATGAACGCATGCTGTCCTACATGGCATGACCGACCATGATATAAATAAATTTTATAATTTTTAATATCTAGCGAGGGATCACCTAGGCGAGGGCTTAGCAACCTTCGCCCATGGCCGACGATGGCCTAGGCGAGGACCGCAACCCTCGCCCGCCACAATGACCAGCATCCACGTCGGCAAGGCTAGCAATAGTTATATGCCTTCTTGACATTGGATTCACAATTGCTAAGCGTTCTGTTCTATAGTGATAAGCGGGATGGATGTCTTATACGAATAAGCAAGTTATTCACTTTTGGAAATAATTTATCATTCTGAATATTAGCATTATCTAGGATAAAAGCAACCTTGAACGTGGAAGCTGGAAAAAATCTCCCTTAGACTATGTGAAATTTTGCTTCAACCGGTTGAAGTCTTGTCAAAGATTATGAGAAAAATGACACTAACGACTCTCGAACTTTGATTCGGCTTGCAACATAATCCTTTGAGGTTTAATTTGTTCAACTTGATCCTTGAACTATTCTGAATGTTCAGTATAGTCTTTTCGTTTGATTAAACAAGGGAGAAAGTCACCCAAGTTCCTAAACTAGTGCGAAATGTGCAGTCTAATCCTTAAACTTTAATTTTATCCTATCTTGTCCCTTAGCTTTTCATAACAAAGTCAAATCGGTACATCAATACTATTTACACATTTTCATTTTCACGGCTATTACCTATACTTTATAATAGTTTTCATTTCAATCTATTTCCTAAATCAACAAAAAAAAAATATGCTATCTTTGTATTATCTTTTTGTTCTGAATATTACTCTAGTTCCTTTTAAGCATATTTTTCCTTGTGATCTCTATAATATTAGAAGTAGAACCTCATTGAGAATTATATTGACATAGTCAAACCGTTGTTGACATCACAGTGTGGTGTGCCCGACAACTTATAAATTTGACAAATAAGGTGAGCTCTTAGAACAAAGAATACTTCCCTGAGTAAATGTAGGAACATAGGGCCTTAACCACCATGAAGCCGACTAAAAGAGGTGGGGAAAAAGTATCAAAAAGGTCTTAAACTTATTGCAATAGTACTAATTCAGTTTCATTTTCACGGCTATTACCTATACTTTATAATAGTTTTCATTTCAATCTATTTCCTAAATCAACAAAAAAAAAAAATGCTATCTTTGTATTATCTTTTTGTTCTGAATATTACTCTGGTTCCTTTTAAGCATATTTTTCCTTATGATCTCTATAATATTAGAAGTAGAACCTCATTGAGAATTATATTGACATAGTCAAACCGTTGTTGACATCACAGTGTGGTGTGCCCGACCACTTATAAATTTGACAAATAAGGTGAGCTCTTAGAACAAAGAATACCTCCCTGGGTAAATGAAGGAACATAGGGCCTTAACCACCACGAAGCCGACTAAAAGAGGTGGGGAAAAAGTATCAAAAAGGTCACAAACATATTGCAATGGTACTAATTCAGTTATAAACCTTTTTACATTGGTACCAATTGAGTCAATCCGGCCAAGTTTGACCAGAAATCGCCGATGTGAATGTCGACCATCCTACATGGTACAGTTGACGCCGATGTGGATAAACTCTAATTTAATTTTAATAATATTTCGAATCTTTTAATATTTTTTTTCCTTTTTCTGGGCTTTACCTCTTTTTTTTTAATTGGCGGGCAAGGGTTTTGTTATTGACCAACAAGGGCTGCCGACCACTAGGGCGAGGGCTCGTGCGACCCCTTGCCTAGACCCAACGGGGGCCATGATGCCCTCGCCCAAATCTAGGTTGGGCGTCGTGGCCCTCGTTAGCCCTAGGCGAGGGTGTCATGGCCATCGCCCGGTCCGGGAGAGGACGTGCCAAGCGTCATTGGTCGGCTAAGGTCACCGTGGCGGCCCTTGCCACCAATAGCAAAAAAAAAAAATCCAAAAAGGAAAAACACAAAAGAAAAAAATAAAATATTAAAAAAATTTAACATAATATTAAAATAATATTAAAAAATATCAACATCAGTGTCGATCGTGCAACGTAGGATAGTGGGCATCCTTGTCAATAATTTTTTGCCAAAATTGGCCGGAATGACTCAATTGATACCAATGCAAAAAAGATTTATGACTGAATTGGTACCAATGCAATAGGTTTAGAATTTTGGATCTTTTCCCAAAAAGGTGGAGGAATAATCAACATAGGGGGCCTATGATGATTTTGAAATGAATTGATCATAGGAGAATTGCAATCTCGACTAATCATGCAAGATCCTTCCACCATGTCCTTGACCAAATTTGTGGCCCCTAAAATTATGTCCATCCTAAGACCCTAAGAGAGGGGGGGTGGGTGAAGTGGCATGGCCGATCAAAGCATGATGAATGATAGATGATGATGAGACATTCGATTTTGAGGAAATGGTCCTTCTTAGATAAGGAGTCATGATTGTACATCATCGAATAAGAGAATTGTAGGGCCATTGGTGACCATAGTGAGAAAGGTATCGTTACTTAGATGGGAGCCTTGATGGTTTGAATCACCCCGTCGTTGTCGGAAACGAAGCAATTGATTATGGTTAGAGAGTCCACAACTGGCCTCAGATGCCAAAGATAATAAAAAATAAACTAGTCAGGTTTCTTCGCAACATTCTAATAATCAAGTTTTAGCCCAATTTCCTCAACCACGCAACAACTAGTAAAATCGTTGTCCCAGAGCAAGCCAAACTATTGAGATGCCCGAAAACCACGAACTTCATGAAAATCCGATTGTGAGGGTGAACTACGAAGGCATTGAATAGCCTTAACCCGGGTGAAATAGGTGGGATTGGTCACTATTGTGCCATAGTAATGAGTCACAAGCTTCACACGGACACGGAAAACAAAATCGTGTATTAGAATAGACTCAAATTGAGTTGGGGTAGAGATGTTGAATAATTTGATGTGTTTTCCTTTTACAATAACATATAAATAGAGTAAGAGACAGAGGGAATAAAGATGGAGCACATATGATGATTTGACCCTAATTAGAATTGCGTGTATTTACAAGAACGATTAATCGTAATCACGATACAGATTACATATAATCACATAAAGACCCTCCAACACATATCAATGATGTCTCCATAAAACATAGGTTCCATTCCAAGGATTTCTTTTCCAGAAAAGAACATGTACTCCACAATTTTGCATAAATGATTGATTCTATCTATATGATCATGTAACGATTTCTTGGCTGCTTGTAGATATGATTGGTTGGGCGGTTGCTGAGGGGACTGCCCAATGCCAACTGGAAAAAGAGAGACACTCCTATCATCGATCACGTGCATAAACAGTTTCAACTGCAAGTCCCAGAATGAAAAGCACACGAGGACAAGATCTATATTAGATCCACTGTTTCTCAGGATAATAAGGTAACTTTTGAATTGACAGATACACACGTTATTTCTACTGACTCCTCACCTGATGTTCATCTTGCTGTTCTCCAGGTCATCTTTGTTCCTCCTAAAGATCTCCTCCCCCCCAAACAAAAGAGTGCATGCTTCTAGCTTGCGGTTAAAATTAAGCAACGGTTGATTAGCTTGACCTCCTTCATTTTCTCACCTTCTCATCCCACGACATTTCGAATCAAAGGGCAATTATATAGTGGTAATAGCTTGCACCATGAGCGGCGATAAGTGAGAACGGCATATCGGCTAAACTCGTTCTATGGACGGATATTTATACAGCATTTTACAGCATTCTATAAATAAGTACATACCCGAGTATGCAGATGGAGTGATTCATAATGGCCAGCCGGAAAAGCAAAAGATTATAGACTGATGCAATGTGTTCACAGTAGCGTAGCCAGCAGATCTAAAAAATCAACTCAGACAGCCACCCTTGGGGAAAAAACACATTGCAAGACATAACCGAACTTTGAAAGGAAAAGAGAGGGCTTCTGTATGCAGAAACATTGAGACTCGATACATACATTTATCCACAGATCTGAGAGAAGCTTCCCCAACAAATGGTGAGATATCTGATGTATTTAGGAGAAGATTGCCCGAATATGACCTAACTACTACTCATATGAACACAAAAGACGAGAAAAAAAGCACAGATCCATCAAGATCTGGTGATTTAGGAGGGAAAACAAGCAAATGGAACCCGCAAATACCGACAATTGCTGCGGCGTGATTCAAAAGAACATAACAAGATGAGAGAGGTCCCTTCATCTCAGAAACAAAAAAACTAGGGGAAAGAAGCATACAAGAGTGATATTGATTCGGCTCGTCTTGAAGAAAATACATAGCTAATAGTAAGCACGAAACTCAGAAAGATGAGCCGGACCAATATCACGCCATGTCTACTTCTCCCAACAACCTTCACTTCTTCTTCTTCTTCATTAGAGAGAGAAGAGAAGCTATTTAGGGCCTGGGTTTTTCTGTTGCAGCTTCTTCCCCTTTTATAGTGTGGAAATGGAATATCGTACTCCCTCTGAAAGGAATACGGATAAAGTAGAGGTTTGTAACGTGGAAATTGATCCTACCAAGTTGGTATTTTAAATACGTTGATGATCTCCCGTTAAGTATCAAAAAGTTTCATTCATAAAATGATGCGGTAAACTTCCGTTCGGCATTGAAACACGACTTATTTATCTAAATAATTATTTCTAAACAAATTTTATGTTTATGTAGTTCGGTTAACCACTTTAAAACATATTTCATAGTTCGGCGTCGGTCGTGCCATACAAGACAGCTGGCATCCATGTTAACGATTTCCAATCAAAATTGGCCGAATGGACTAAATTAACATAAATGGAAAAAAAATTTAAAATCCAATTGGTGCGAAAAAAATAGGTTTAGAATAGAATTGGTTAAATTTTTTTGGTAACTTTTTTCAGTGTTTTGACCATGCAGTGGGACATTTAAAACAATTACGGTCCACTCATTATCGAATCCAACGAGCAATGCCATCCAGTTTGCCACCTCTTTATTTTTAAAACCCTAGGGCAGGATTCTTGGAGATTTCCGTTGGCCATGGCACGATACGATGGTCATTATCTACAAATATAGTACATAGATACCTACTTCACCCATTAATGTCAGGGCGGTTATTATAAGATGCCTATGTCACAGTTATGGCCTAGGCATGAGAGGAGAATGTTAGGTCGTTACGGTTTTCGAGAGTCATATCTTAGTAATTACTTAGTCTAAATTAGTCGGAACGTTAAATTACTTCTTAAAATATGACATTAAGTGTTTCAAGAGCTCGATCGGATAACCTCATCCGCGATTCTATCGAACTATGAATTTGCTTAGTGGTATCAATGGTTCAATTCGGTTCCATTTTTCAAGAAAATCGAACCGAATTGAATCATTAGGAGGTAAACTTGAACGAACCAAATCTCGCCCTAAATAGAATATGAACTGAACAAAAAATCTAGTTCAATTTGGTTTTCGATTTTTTTTTCTATTTTTCCTTTTTCTTTTTTTCTTTTTTTTTTTTTTGCTTTTTTTCCTTTTTTGGTGGCTGAGGGCCAACAAGGGGTTGCGGCCCCTCCCAAATGGGGCGTTGCGAGACCTCACTGCCCTCGCCAAAGAATGAGAGGGCAGGCTAGGCCGCGACCCCTCGACCCAGCCAGCTGGGGTCGTCGACCCTCAACTACTAGAAAAGGAAAAAAAACAAAAGAAAAGAAAGAAAAAGAAAAAAATAAAAAAGAGATTTTCAATTCGATTTGGCTAACCGAACCAAACCAAAATGAACTGAACAAAAAAAAATGGTTACTCTTTAATTAACAGAACTAAATCAAAATGCACAAATTTTTAGTTCAATTCAGTTCGGTTAGTGGGTTTAGTTCAATTTTTCGATTTAGTTTTGATATCCCTACTAATAATAGCAGAGATTGTCCACAACTATGCATTTTTTTAAACAACATGGACATTCATTAAATTTTCCACTTCATCATTTACATCCATACAAGCAAACACTTTTTTTTTTCCTTTTAAATCTACCTTTGCTTCTAAACCCTGCTATTGCCTGATAACTTGGAAAGTGAATATCGTCCTACTTATTACTGATATGTTGCCTTCATGAAAACGTGCTTCATTTGTAAAGGGGCACATTAGTGGTCGAGAACAAAAGCTTATGGTCCCCCTAATTTAAGCCCCTAATTATGATTGGCAACTTGTCTGGAAAGGAGTAGGGGACGGGACATAAAGCCGAAGACGGGATAAGTTAAACATAGTTTTGTGCGAAGTACTTGAATTATTAAGATAATCCAACGATCATTATCAATTGCTTTCTCCTCTTGCCCCATTAGAGATTTCCATTATTTTTTCTGAAATTATTGTTAACGAGTGCCGCCGAGACGTTGATTCAGCCTGTTTGGTTGGAGTAAATCTATTTCAAGATGTCAATAAGAGAGTAACCCGTAGTAACGTTTGACGCATCCTGGACTACAGACGCGGGCAAGGCTCGTGTTTGTCGTATTTTCAAAGTACTTTGGAACGTTGCTTTACAAGTGTCTCGAAAACGCACGCAGAACAATTCATTTTTAAGACGCTAAGTGGTGTCGCCGGCCCTAAAGTCTCTCTCGTAGTTATCAAAACCCTAGAGAAAATCTAGGGCCCCAAATCTATAAGGCAAAATAATATATCCTTTTTCCAGTAAAGGGAAACACCAATGGATCCTCTTTTTTCCTCTTTCTTTTTTCGTTGTTTCTTTTGAATGGCTCGTTAAGCAACAACAACAATACGAGTCAATTTGCAACATTCGGTCGTGGCAGAGATTCCAAAGTAGGGCAAAACAGGAGACATGGACATCTTTATCACTTATCAGTATGTGTCAAATTCCGAACCGATCGTCCCTCGATTCTGAATAAGAAATGAAGCAGTCCCACGTTCGTTTTTGAACACGTGCCAGTTGTCCTCTTTACCAGTATTTTAAAGATTAGTACCGGAGATGGAGCTCGAATACGATGCATCTTATCCAACCGTTCAAAAATGCAGGTCGCAACAATTACCCAAAAAAAAAAAACTTAAACTTATTGCACCTTATTTGGCCGAAAATATCGACAAAACACCTTTCACTGAAAATTCGTTTTGCGATTTTATTAAGAAGGGATAGATTCTGTGACGATTCCGGACAAGAATCTCAATAAGTCATAAGGAACAAATATACTTTGTTCGAATTTAATCATCAATGAAATACAAAACACTTTGAAGAACGTTAATCGACGACAGAATGAGATGATAGAGAGATACATCGTCAGAATTTAATCGATAGCAAAGATATGAAAATTACAACTTAAGTACGAGATTTGACAGTTGCGATAAAAGATAATTTGCGGAAAGTAAAGATAAAAATAAAAAACGTTGAGTTATGTCATTGATTGGAGGGATGGTTTACAAATAATACACTTGGGGTATATAACTTTTACAAACGATGGTTACACATGGCGGTTACTGAATTTGAAAAAATAAATAACTTCCTTTCGGTGGTTACTGGAAGCTACTTATCGAACGAATATAACATAATCAATCAATAGTCGTGTTGATTGCTCGCCGCATATATGGATGACTTTATCAGGAAACTTCTATATTCTAGTCAATAACTTTACATCGTAGTGTCAATGACTTTACTGGCGAGTTGTCAATTCCCTTCAAGTTACAGTGTAATTCGGTCATAAATGGCCAAACTATGTTCCTGTCGGCTAAGTCTATGACTTGTTGGTAATAACCAAAAATTGGTTGGTCATTTTTGGGTGTAAACACACTTGTCCCAATTCAGTCCTAAGATTTTTAATTGTGTCAATTTAGTCATAAAAATTTTCATATTTTGTCATTGAGTGCGTCCGACCAATTTTTGCTGGACATTTCTAACATAAAAGCACATGCTACATGGCACCGGCGATGCCGACGTGGACATTTTCAATACTGTTTGATAAAAATTTAACATTTGTATAAACTTTTTAGCTTTTGCTCGTTTTTTAAAAAAAATTTAATTGAAGGCCGGCAAGAGTCGCCGGGCGACCCTCGCCGGTAGTGGGCGAGGGCTGCTACACCCTCACGTGACCACAATGAGGGCATCGCGACCCTTACCCAAATCTAGAGAGGGCGATGACGCCCTTGCTACGTCCGATAAGGGCCTAGGCAAGGGCCGCAATCCCCTCACCGGCCAGATTGAGGGCGCGAGGCCCCTCGCCCGGACCCGATGAGGGCTGCGACTTGTCGGGGCTAGCGAGGGTTGGCCGGCGACTCTTGCCTACTCTCAGTGAAAAAAAAATCGAAAAACAAAAAAAATAAAACTTTTATGATATTATAAAAAAAATATCCACGTCAGCGTTGTTCGTGCCACATAGGACAACTAACTTTTATGTCAACAATTTTCAGCCAAAATAAGCTATATGGACTCAATTGGCAAAAGGTGAAAAAATTTAGGACTAAAATTGGCACAATTAAAAAGTTTAGGTCTAAATTATTTGTTTATGACCTTTTTGGTAATTTTTACAAGTACACCATTGGACGATCATATGTGTGGATGTGCATCATTAAGCCAGTCAAAAACTTCAATTAATAATAGAATTTGGACATGAGGCAATGATATCAACCACATTATTCAACTTCAAACAATTGATTGGCCTGCAACATTACGCCAAAAGGTTCTGGCCCACTCACGACACGAGATATCGGGGAAAATTATCAAAAAAATTCTAAATTTATTACAATATGCCAATTAATCCTAAATTTTCTTATGTTAATTCGGTCCTAAACATTTTTGCATTTATGTCAATTCTATCCATCCGGCTAATTTTGGTCGAAAATTGTTGACATGGTGCGGCTGCCATTGACATCGATCATTTTCGTAGTATTTTAATATTTTTTTTAAAAAAAATTCATAATTTTTTTCTTGTCCTTTTTTCTATTTCTATTTTGTTAGGTCCGGTAGGAGGTGGTCGCGGTGGGCGAGGACTTGCGGACTCACCAGCCACCGGGTGAGGGACGCGAGCCCTTACTCAGATCCGGGTGAGGCTTTCGAGTCCTCACCCGATGGCCGACGGCCTCCTACCGGCCTTAAATAAAAATTAAAAAAATTAAAAAAACAGAAAAAATTATTAAATAATTACAAAATAAATATAAATTTGAAAAATATTAAAATATTATTTAAAAAGATTTGTATCAGCCCGGCAAGTGCCATGTAGCGCAGGCCAGCCAAAATTGGCCAAAAGGATTGAATTGACACAAATATAAAAGATTGATAACTGAATTGGTAAAAAAAAGATTTACCTTCTCGAGCCTACAACAATATCTTAGCAAAATTACAATAAACTTATGACTTTTTTAGAAATTTTTGGCGAGATATTGTGTTAGTTTTTCGGAGCAAGATGTCAAAACTTTAGCATAAGTTAGTCGTCAATGTTTGTTGGTTTTTCCTTTCTCACGTGCCTCGAGTCTCTGCAAATTCCATCATTATTAACATGTACTTGGAGCTGCCAACAACAGGAGAATCACCAAAAAAATCTTAAACTTATTGTAATTGTACCAATTCAGTCCTAAATATTTTGGAACAAATTAAAATTTAAAAAAAAAAATATTACAATTTTATGAAAAATTATCAACATCGAGTAAGGCGGTCGGTGTCCATATCAGTAGTTTTCGGTCAAAATTAGTCGAATGGACTGAATTGAAAATAAATTCAAAAGATTTAAAATTTAATTTATAAATAAAAAGTTTAGAATTGAATTGACATAATTACAACAAATTTAAAAAAATTTCGATAAATTTTCTGCCAATAACATGTTGTCTGTCCCCGTTTATAAAATTATTGTCCATCAACTTGCTCATTCTTCAACTCCCACGTGCATTCTCAGACATCTCAATAGGCTAAGGTCTGGTCTTCTTCCTTATATTCTCAGACATCTTGCTTTTGTGCTTTTTTTTTTAGGTCAAAGCTTTTGTGCTTATCTTTCGCTTCGGTGCTATGTTGGTTATGCCCTTTTTTTTTCTGGCCTTGTTTGTTAGCACCGCGTTTCTGTCTACCGCATCATTTTTTTCAATACACCTACAGACCGTCCTTCCCAAGATCGGGAGCCCCCGTATATTATGTGCCGATTTATTCTCCATTTAGCATATGCTTCGTCTGCTTCTGGTTATAAATCTTATGGACCTAACTTCGCCGGCTTCTCATGGGTGTGCGTTTGCTTTAGCTATGTGTCATTTGTGCTTTTACTTCTGGTCGACCTGTATCGGCGGATTCTAAGTCGACATTCAAAACCTCGACGATGTTTAACACTAAACTAATAGAAGATGAGCTCGATTGTTCTTAGATGACTTGTTGTTTTCGACATGTATGTTTCCTTTGTCGATCCAGTCTACTCGCTGTTTTCTGTCCAAATGACACGGATCCGAAGGTTTTTTCCCAAGTGAGGCTAGAGAATTTTCCCTGCTGTCCTTCTTGTAGCCAGTCCAATCCTTCTTCTATTCTGGCTAATCTTACGGTTCGGCAATCGTATCGGTAACGGGTGAGAGGCTGTATGAAGGTTAAATCCCTTGATTCCTTCCTAGACCCGCAGTTGATTAATTCCTCCAATCCCTGCTCCAAGAGGGAAGCAAAAACTAGTCTTTGGCCCGGAAAACTGATTGAGATAGAGAGTGAGATGAGAGATAAAGACTCAGGGGAGGACCAGGAGGAATGAGTTTGGGCCTGGATCTGAAAGAACCTTTGTTGTTTGCTTTGACTGCAAGCATAGTAAACTCATTTTTAGCAAATTAAAAAATATATATTTGGCCCAGTCCAAGCAATCCGGTTCTCCGGTTCTCCATGGAACCTGGCTAACCGTAACCAATTCCATTTTTATGGAACTACAAACCGGACTAGAGTCTCCAAGAACTAAACTTAATGAGTCGGTTCGGTCCGATCCAAGCGATTCCCGATTTCGGTTGGTCCATTATGTTCATCCATACTATACATATGATTTATCACAAGAAGGTTCGCACTAGGCAACCCCATCAACACGTACCTATCGTAACACAACATGTTCGGAAGATGGAAATTTCAGAAGAAAGCAATGTTAAGCTGTCCTCCTCCACTTGATTGAATCTATAGCAAAAATCTAAATGGCGGTTCACTTATGTGACACATTTTGAGTTTGAAGTCGTACTTCGAGTAGACCTGTCAAAATAGATTATAGATCCATTTGTTAACCCATATATGATGGGTTGTTGTTATATGGATTAGTTTTAATCAATTGGCAGATTAAATATAATATGAATGTTAAATAGATTATAATTGATCATAAATGAGTTTACAACTTATTTAAACATATCCCACTTCTATAACTTTCTTCATTCTCTCTCGCCTTCGCTCGATCTCGTGGTCACTCACTCTACACCGACCCCTCAATTTGGTATGACTTTTCCTATATATGATTAAATATGAAAATGTTTTAGGAATATATGTTGGATCCGGTATAAGCGGGGCTCGAATATGGATAACTAGATTTGCATTGTCATAAATGGGTTCTAAACGGTTTAAATGGATTTACTTGGATTGGGCCATTTATGATCCGACTCAAATCCAATTCAATTCACCTGTTTGACGGATCTAACGTTGAGATAGCACGTACCTGCCACGAATCTCAACATTAATGAGTACGGTCCTAAGTATTCGTCTATGAAGACTCTTGCCATACTCGTGTGTTCACATCAATCATCGACGATAGACTAGATGAGGTAAATCACCATGTGGAGAGCATTGCCAATTTTCCTCCAAAATCACACACCCGACAGTATATCACGTAGGACGGCCAACGATGACTGGACAATCACATCAGCAAATTCTGACAAAAAATTGATCGGAAAGACTACATTAGAAATTTACGTAAAGATTTAGGACTAAATCGATAAAGTTGAAAAGTTGATAATTGAGTTGGTATCCGCACAATAAATTTATAATTGATTGTGTAATTACCTCTCAAATAATTTATAAGTTCTTTTTGTGGAAAATTTACTTCTCTCGATTGCATATATTACTTATAATTTCACGCGGTTGTAAGTTTCCATGCGACGAAAAAAAGTAAGTTTGAGGGAATTTTAGGCCCCATTTGTTTGCTTTAAATCAAATGCAAAAAACGATTTTTAAATTATTTTGTCACCATTTTCGTCCAAAAAAAAATATTTTTCCGCCATTGGTTAAAATGTAATCGAAGTCGATACAGATTCGATTATTTGTTCAAAAGTTAAAGGCACACAAACAGCAAGATTTTAATTAAGTAAAAAGTAAAAATCGATCCAACCACGCATTGGGCATTGACAACATAAACAGATTATAAAATATTCTTTAGAATGCATTTGTTTCATTGAAAATAAATCATTTAGAAGTCATTTTTCATTAAATGATCGATTGAATCACTTATAAAAGTGAATTAATGTAAGACATTTTCATTATTCACGAAAATATTTAGTTAAAGTATTATTGATAATAAAAACATCTTTCGTTGATTAATTATTTCAAAAGATATAAACGATTATTTCTAGAAAAAAAAATTCAAATCATTCACTTTCTCGCAAAAAAAAAAAGGGAGCTTGAGTGTAAAAAAGAAAGCCGCCTTAGCTACTATTGATTTGATGGTTATTGACATACTTTTTTGATAATTTTAACCTTCATATCAAATACAACCGAAGACTGCCTAACAAAAACTTCACATCGGCTATGTATACAAATCATTCGAATTAGCATTTTAGCTCCGTTTGTTTCGTGAAAAATGAATAATTTGAAGAATATTTTTAAAAAATTGATTTTTTAAATTGCTTACAAAAATGAATAAACATGAAGTATTTTCATCGTTCACGAAAATATTTATAATAATAAAAATATATTTTATTGGCCAATTATCAAGCGATACAAAATTATTTTTTAAAAATATTTTCTAAATTACTCATTTTTTGATGGAGCATGGAATTAGGGTGCGCATGATAACACTTCTAGAAATGGATTTTTGCTCCAGAAGTGCTTTTGGAGCAGAAATCCATTTGGTAATTTAACTTTTGAAGCAGAAATTCGTTTGATAAAAATTTTTACTTCTGAAAGAAATTTTCACTTCTGAAGTGATTTCCACTTCTGTAGTTATTTTTCTCCCAATTTGAGAAGTTAAAAAAATAGCTTCTCTATCTCAAGAAATACTTCTCGCATCACCCTCTTTTTATTACGCTCTTACCCTTTTTTCAATCATGCCCACATCCATCAACTTTTGCCACCGCAGACCGTCGCCGGCTACCGCTCGGCAACCGTCCCCCGTAGCCAACCACCGCCAACATCCGCTAGCCGCCACCCTCGACCGCCGACCACCGCCTCCACCAATCACTGTGCATTGCCAACCTTCGCACGCAGCGATCGCGGCCAACCGCCAATCTTCGCCAGTGTGACCAGTCGCCAACCATCGACCACCACCAAGTCGCTATCTCCGGCCGACGGAGTAAAAAATAAATGATAAATTTTTTTAAAAAATAAATAATAAAAATATATTTTTAAAGAAATTTAAAACGTTCAAAAACGAAGTAGAAATTTTTTGGTCATCGATAATAATTTTTCATAGAATATTTTGTGTTAATAATATTCTGGAAGTATAAATTTTCAATATTACCAAACGAATTTATCTTATCAGAAATAACTTATAGAGTAGAAGTAGAAAAATTAATTTATTTTTGAAAAAAAATAGCTTCTAATCAAAAGTTAATTTTTGAAATAGAAATGTTAGGGTGCGCGCCTTATAATGTAAAGACAGAAGGGAATTTCCTCCCGTTTTGGCGGTACTTCGCCGATTACAAAGCATTTCGAGTTTCGCGGTAAGAAGAAGCAAACTCACAGATCTCATCGATGCCCCACGCGTGAGAGTACAATTTAACAGCTACTCGCGATCCACAACCGAAAGCTAGCCGCCTCATTTCACCTTGAAGAGACCAGAAAGGCAGAAGCTTCACGCGAAGAGCGAGTACGAATCTGCAAACTACTCGAGCGATGCGGGCGGGGTTTGACACCGACGACACGTCAACGTTCGAACTGTTCTAGTGGGGAAGACACTGAAGCTGTCTTCATCATCATCATCTCTCTCCCTCTCTCTCCCTCTCTCTCTCTCTTGCACACATACGCGCACTCTCGATCTTGACTTTTGCCAGGAGGCCAAGCCATTCGAGAGAGGTCGCGTGAGAGGCTTGTGGGATCGCGAGCTCTGGCTGGATGGAGAGCTTGCCGGAGGAGCTCTGTTTCAAGATATTCTGCTCGCTGGATCACCAGAGCCTCGTGACTGCTCTACAAGGTCGGAAGATTCCCGGATCCCTGAACTTTGTCGCGTCCAAGTTCAAAATTTTGAATTTGATTGGTCTTTGATAGTGTCTGATCTGAGTTGGGTCCTGCCGATTCTTTGTGAATCTGGGTTCTTCGCCATGTTGACTTCTCACTGGGATTCTAGCGGGCCAAATCGAGATTTGTCTTTATCATCGGTTTGCTAAAATTTCGATTAAGATCCCAATAAGGGGTGGTGGTATATGTTCGTTGTTCAATTTGAGAGCTTTTCAAAGGCTTAATTGGTCGATGAGGAGCTCGCGTCTTGTCAATTCAGTTGAGGTGATTAGAGAAGGATGGCGATTTTGTGTTACAGTCGGAGACGGTTCGTCTAACTTCAGTGAGATTTGATTATAATTCTGTGGGGCATATCTTCTTTGTGAATTTAATGAGAGGAAGGTATAACTCGTGCTTGCAAAGTAGTGCACTGGCGAATTTTATCTGCCTGAGAGGAAAATGGTCCATTTCGGCGCGGTCAAGTCGTTCTATTGACATTATACCAAATAAAGCTTTTGATGTTTCCCTTTACATGCAAAGTGTTTCGTTGTCGTTTCCGGAATTCTATTGAAAATTCTTTTTTTACCGCGAGGAGAACAACTGCAACTTCCTTATGCTTTGAAATGTTTGGTTGAATTGTGCTTGGTTCTGCTGATGATAGATGATCCTAGATGCATCCATGGAGGCAGTACTCATTGCGGCAAAGTAGATGGAAAAATTATGGAAGTTGTGATGAATTCTCTAGCTCGAGCCTATGAAACCTTTAGATGCATTGCATGTGTTCCTTGACATGATCTATCACCATGGTGATTGTAGGAAGATGGATTTCAATGAACAATTTGCTCTGGCTGAAAAAGTGGCTATCTAATGACATCGGTCTATATGTAGCAGGCAATACCGGATAACCTGAAACTTCAGAAAGCATATTCTACCTTACGTTGGGATGAATGCAAACGGATTAGCCTGTGATAATCAAGGGGCAAATGAGATTCTCCACAAGAATATGTAGTTGTTTGTGAACTGTTACATCTTTGCTTTAGCTGTGTTTTGCCTTTAAAATTTCAGTTAAGATGATGAAATTGGTGATTAACAGTTTGCAGAAAGTGGAAAGTCTTGGCCTCAGCCAACCCCCTTTGGAGTAATTTGTTCAGGGCGAGATGGGGAGAAGATCGCGCTGCATTCTATGATCCTGCCAACTCAAAGTCATGGAAAGAGGTGTATGAGGTGCAGGACCGTTGTGACCGTGTCGGACTGTAAGTTTCATCTTTCTGATTTGTATGGCGATCTTTTCGCTTCATTTTCTTTCTATTTTATGTGCCTCGAAAAAAATCCTGTGTGATAAAAAATAACACATATCAGTCATCGGAGTTACTTCCCTTCCATCATGTAGAGTTGCTAACGGAAAAAAGTTCTCCAAAAGATCTGCTTCATATGGTGGCATTGAATATACCTCCATGATTTCAGGGGACTAAAGATAATCGGGGAGGGGGGTGAATACTTTATCATTCACCAAGGTGAAATTCAACATCATCTAGGTTCAAGGACCCCTTGCCCGTCGGGTTCCAAAAGACATCAAAATGGGGAAGAATTGACGCATGAGGAGGCATCCGGTCGATGCCGATGCCGAGGTATTCTTGACAGGATCCTGTTCTTCATTGGGGATTTGGAAGTGGCTTCCATGGATGCAAAACGCCGTCGGGTGCTAGAATAGCATCTATGTTCATATGCTTATAGCATTGCCCTGTTTGTCGTATGCAAATCTAGATGTAGAATCCAATCCGCTCACTTTGATTTATAAGCGAGGGGGGCCTCTCTTCTGTTGTGTATTCATTGCCCGATGTAGAAAGGCCTACGCAGAGAAGTGTTTACCTTGCGTTTCATTTCAAACTGATGTAATTTATCATTTCTAGCTGATTCTGTACTTAGAAAATAAAAATGGTTCTTTCGAGAACTTCAACCTTCTTCCAACCCTGTTTCCATCACTTAGACACTCGTGATTTATAAACTACTTGAGCAGTCAACCGCAAAAAAGTGATGAAAGGTAATTAAGTATGAATTAGCAAAAATTTGTACACTTTAGACATAATAAGGCATCTTATGTATCGTATATATTGGGTCGCTGGTCAATGTTTTAGAATTCAAAGAACAGATTTCCTTGTTTCAACGAAGATACAGGAAGTTTTAGTCCCCATAAAAGTATAGGACGGATCCAGCCAAGGAATGTTAGCCATTCGAACAATACGTATCAATGTAGTGGGGGACTCCGGATCAGTATTTAATGAAGTAAATCACCGATTTAACTCCATTATTCTAGACGAGAATACTCCAGCTGAAAGTCAAGAAGAGGAATGGATACGGTTCAGTTTACGCCACCTGCTTCCGTCTAGTTTTATCTGTCCAAGGATCCGGGAGAATTTTTCCGATTCGACTCAGTTTGGTCCTTGCCAGTTGACCCCCGAGGGAAAGCATTACAGCTGCTTAAAGTGAAACAAAAAGGAGACGGTGCATGAAACGTAACCAATTTTCCTAGGGAACAAGCGATGGGTCGACCGCCACAAAGAAAGGTCTCTGTATGAACGTAGGGATACAAAACTCTGACGAGCCAATGCGAATCCAGGTTTGAAAGAAAGAACATGTAAAAGATACATTTAGATGCACGTAGCAACAGATACCACTTTTAGGCTGAGAAACAAAAGAATGACAAATGGAACTACATAACCGGAGTCTCTCCTCTTAAAGAGGGAAAAATCAAAAGAAAAATGAAAAAGCTAAGTAGATTTGATTGTAATCTAGCCTTGCAATCCATTGCCCACTGGAAGGTCAATAGCCATCTAAAGATCTCTGAGTGTTCCCCGTCTTCTCATCTCCTTTTTTTCTGCTTTATCTCCATATCTTCTAATCTTCATACAAAAAAGGAAAAACTCCATACAACTGCTATCCAGCACAAACTGCAACGTTGTGCGCAGTTGAATAACTTGCTGTTTTGCAACTTTCCCAGAATTTCCCGTAATCTTCAGCACAAACAATTATCATATATTCAATGGCTCAGTTTCTGGGTCCCTTTCCTTCGCCAGTTCCCTGTCTTCTGTCTCTGTTGACAATTAGTACTTCCAAGTTATTGAAAGCAGAAAAAAGACAGGGCATGAACGAGAAACTGACTGAAATACTACAATTTTAAGGATCCAAGTTCAGATGTATGCACACGTGGTTCTGGACTTAGAGGCAAAGATTTTACTCACTTGGCTTATCTGCAATTATCAAGAGCCGCCTCTGCAAGAGAGAAGCCACAAAGAGGAAAATAGAGCACATGCCGAACATCACAGTGATGGGGAAAGCATCGACCTTCAAAGACGATTCATGAAAACTTTCAGTTAGGCAAGGACAAAGGTTTCTAGGAGGGAGGACACTATTACTAGATAGCTCGACATGCACTGGCCTCAGATTTTGGTAGTTCACTGATCTTGATTAAATAAAGCCAGCAACTTACATTGTACAGCACAACGCAGACAAAGATATTAAGAGGAATCCGAAAGAAGTTCATAATGGTGCTTCTGGCCTCCTCCGGGATATACTGGGACCTCATCTTCATGATGGATGGCCAGAAAATGCCAACACAAGACTCAAAAGTGCAAAAGCCAAGAAGCTGGAGACAACCTGAAAATGACATACCTCCGCCGGTGGCCTTAGAAGGTGTCACTACCATCTGTTCCAAATCAACAAAGTCAGAAAATGTCCGGGTACAAACACAGACATAAACATACGAAAAGCTGTCACAAGATTCGCACAAGAACGTGCACATGCTTGTGCATGCTCAAAGAGAGAGAGAGAGAGAGAGAGAGAGAGAGCGAGAGAGAGAGAATTACAGTGGTTAAGATGGGGAGCAGGAGAGCGGCAGCAGATATAACAAAAACAATCTGCATGTAACTTTCAACTCTGGGTGATGTGCGGGCCATCAATCGGGAGGCAAGAGAGCTACCCAGCATAGAAGCCAACATGAAGGTAGCAAAAATGAAACCATGGGGAATGTCCTCACCATTTGGGCTCAAAGCAGGAGTCCACAGAAATACAAATGTATACATGGAACCTTCAAAAAGTGATTGGATTGCACCCAGCAAAGCAATTTTCTCATCTGATCATGAAACAGAATTTCAAGGTTAAAAAAAGAAACAGATCAGTAGAGTGCAATATAAGCAAGTGAAGAATATTTGAAACAAAATGTATACACAGGTGATAACTATGAGCATTGCATGTGTCAGTAAGATCAGGAATCTACCAGAAGCAATGGCTGCAGCCGCCCCCTTGAATTGAGTGAGCAAGTCCTTATTCTCTGAAGGATCTCCATAATTCTCAGTCCACGAAGATAAAATAATTGCCATACCGATAGCTAAAAAGCATGAAGCAGCATCGAAGGGTGCCACGGGCCCAAGAGAAAGTGTATCAACAAGTATATTTCCAAATAACCCAGATAGGATAGCAACAAGGCCATTGCCAAGAAATATTGCCTTCGAGAATGTTATAGACAGCCATTGTTGATCAAAACCCCTCTGCGCAGATTTGTGAGAGGACATATAAGTATGAGAAATCTTGAATTCCTCTGATCCAGTAATAAGAATAACTTCAGGGAAAAAACTGCTTCATTGATCAATATTATATTTAGGGGAATCGACTCAGAATGTTTGGACGTCCAAAACCTCAGGAGCAAACTCTCGAGAATGGAGACAACCAGAGAAATGTGTGAATGCACTATCTCATCCTCCCACCGGCATATACATGCCAAAACAGACACAGATACATAACATATTCAGGGGAATCGAATCAAAGTGTTTGGACATCCGAAACCTCAGGAGCAAAAATCCCATGGGGAGAATGGATCAGACTATAAATGGAGACTGCTAAAGAAATATCGTGAACTCAAGATCTCATCCTCCCAGCAAAGGCATATGCATGCAAAATAGATGCAAATACATGAATAGGTTTCAAGTGTACATATATATTCTTAACTTTTGAAACTTCTTACATCTTCGCACAAACCTTGAGCCAGACAAGACAGTAAATGTCAATACATAAGAAGCATGTTTGACAGAGATTGTGTTAACCCTAAAGAGAAACTACAAAATCAAGGAAGTTCAAGTTAAGATCAAACAGAATAATGTGCTTTGTTTAACTTGGCCGAAATGATCCAAAGGGCAACAAAGTCCAGTTCATTTGACTTAATGTTTCCAGGAAACTTCACTATTAGTACAGGAAAATGGAGAACCTACGTTCCCATCTTCATCAAATGCAAGTAAACTTCCCAGTAAGCCATCTAAGGAAACCATGAAGATAGTAGCTTGTTACTGCATTTACTCCTTAGAGATTAGGAGTTACAGGGTCAAAAGCTTCAAAATGCATAATAATTGTCAATGGGTAGAACTGGAATTCAGAGACAGAAGTTTCCCAACGATCAACTTCCATGTGTCTTCATTATCCAACAAAGAAGAAATTTATCCAGCTTTGTACTGATTTACCAGCTTTACATTTTATCCAATCATCTGAGAAAAACCAAACAAATGAAAAGTAAGGGAAAAGCAGCCACCTCTTACCTTATTGTGTTCAGCAACAAGCCAGGACTCAAATGCTGAGAACAATAAAGAAGTGGCAATACCTCCTAATACACGGCCCAACATCAGAACTTTGTAGTGAGGAGAATGCTTGGTGATGCAGCTCAGTATGTAAGTGATGCAATAAGTCACACATGCCCTCTTCCGACCCCTAATTAAGTGCAAAAAGGATCAGTCGACCACAAAGAACTTCCCAATAGCGGAAAGGTATGCAAAAACAGCACATAACAGAAGCCTCACTGTTTGTCTGCCAGGGATCCGACAATGGTCCCAAACAACATGGAGGAGCCAAAACCAGCAATAAAGAGTTGTCCTATATCTCCTTTTCCATACCCATACTGACTGTAAAGGTAGTAGACATAAGGGCCCTGCAACCAATCACCGGCTATCGCCATGAAGAGCACATACCGTCAGATGAAGAGTTGTAAAGCATCTTAACTTCTAAAAAGTACATTATCTGCAGAGTTCGCCAAATAAGCAGCTAATCTCGAAGAAAAACTAGAGATCCATCCTTAATGGTCTTGTGAAATAATGAATACTCTTTACAGATTACCAAACAACGCTGTGAAATGCCTAATGATTTAGATGCCCCTATAAACGAAACATGGTCGGGGAGAATGCATTGACATGAAACAAAGACAATTAAATAGAACCTACATTTCCTATCAGAGCAGTACGCAGCATACGAACACAAGGGCCAAAAAGTGCAATTGATCGATAATGCATGCAATTGAGCTATAGTCCTACACAATAAGTATCGCTAATGACAGCAGATTCTGATATTCCTTCGAATTTAAGAGCTCCAACCTGCAAATGAATCTGCATTTCCACAAACAGTTACATCATAGAAGCCAAACCTCCACAGTCCACACACTAGCAGCTAAACATTAATGCAGCTGCAGATCCACTCTGCACACAGCATCCGGAGCACACGGAAGAACCCCAGATCACGCCGTGAAACACCGACGACGCCTCAAATGCGGATCGTCGGCACCAGCATTCTCACCAAATCGCCAGATCTCAACAGGAAATTCTCACAACGCATCAGATCCACGCCACAAACCCTCGCTCGAGGCACAACCACATCACGACCTCACGAGCGCGCGAGGAAAGCGAACCGGAACCGGGCGAGATCGGAGCGGGAAAAAGAAAAAAACGAAAAACGAAAGAAAGAAGGAAAAAGGGAGAGAGATCAGAGCAAGCTGGGAATTACCCATCATGAGAGAGTAAACAAGGAGGTAGTTGTTCTTGAAGGAACTGAAAGCGGAGGTCGTGTTGATCCGATCCTTGTTGTTCTTGCTGAGCTCGAGGGCCGCGACGACGGCGCTGAGAGCCCCGAACACCAAGTAGAAGAACACCTCCATCGCCTCCGAGATTGCGATTCAGATTGAGGCAGGGAGAGAGAGAGAGAGATGTGGAGGGAGAGTGAGGGGAAGGAAAGCTTTTGTAAGTGAGATATATAGAAGGAAGAAGAGGACGCGGGGAGGGAGAGGTGGGGGGTTGCCATCCAGTGCTTCGCGGCCTAACCTCGGCCATTGGGGAGGTCGACCAACCCCGGGGGCGGGGAGGACAGAAAGGTCATTTCCTCTTTTAGAAGGGCACAGAAATCAGGGGAACAAGAAATTCAACCGGCTCTCCCCACGGTGGAGACGCGGGTTCTCTCGGTTTGCCGGTTAATCGAAAGTCTCTCTCGGTCAGGGCAATAGGGAGGACGACACGTGGCGAGATCTGAGCCCGGGATCCGTGTAGATCCCGGTGTCGGTGCCTTTTGCTCTCCTCGCTCTTTGTCCCCGGTAAGCTGCCAAAACGTGCCAATCAACTCGACCCGTAACTCCCGTTTTCTCAATCAATATTCACGCCTAAGCAAAGATGAGAAGGTCATATCTAAGCAAGTTTTTGCTGGAGCATTTCAATCGTATCGGACCTTTTTCTCGAGCCTCAGCAATGAAGTTACCGCATTCATGTGTACCGCGCGATACGAGGTCCGAGATGTGAGGACGGACAGATACGTCGAAACTGTGAAAATCCAAACGGAGGTATCATTCGATTTGGGTGATAGAACTACTTGCTACCACGACCGCTCCGGTCTAAGAAGCTACTCGAGCGCCGCCCCATGCCTTACCTTCTTCAAGAGGGCAAATGCTGAACATGTGAAATACCATGATAGTCTTATGCTTTCACATGTCTCTTGTTTAATGCAAATTATCCGAACTGGGAAAAAAATGTCGCATTCGATTTGCGTGAGGTTGTCCTAATTTGGTAGGATCATTTCGTCCTTTTTTGTCACTGCCCTTTAAATGCTTGGCCTCATCTGGCGAATGTACTCCGCCTTCAATGAGCATTGGGCACCTCCCTTCACCAGTTGAAAAGACAAAAATCGAAGAGACTTGAAGAGGGGAGACATTGCTGACCCCACCATGTACACTGGCATGAAATGGCCCAAATTTGCGTCAATAGCCGACACATAAATACATAGGATTACAAGAGAATTGAGTTAATTGCCCTCCCATTAAAATACGACGCCTATGTCGTGTATGACAAGGAATGTCGATTTACATCCCCATGTACTCATTAAGAACTAGTACCCTACTAGTCACCTTCGACTAATTAAAGTATTAAAGCACAACAGGAAAAAAAAAAAAAAATGGTGACAATGTCAAATGAGATGGTTCAACGTTTTTCCACAAGGGATTATGATTTCTACGCATCCGGTGCCGAGTAGAAAAGCGGACAAAAAGATATTAGAGGACAGATTCTACAGACGAGGAGGAGGCTAAGATGGAGACGGACCCCCTTCAAGAATCCTGCGAATCCGGTCGGAGGTTCATGATCTGGGAGAGGACCAGCCTCGATAGCTCATTCATGGCAGCTTGAACCTGATAATCGTCGGACTCGCTGTTCCTTTGCCAACTGGGTGACTGTGAGCTCAACCTGGTGTATTCGCTGGCTGCATGCTTGGTCTTTTTTGATGTCATGAGAACTTTCTCCAAATCAGACAGTGTTAAGGACCTTGGTGCCTGAAAAAATACGCATCGATAGAAACCGCTTCAGTCTATCTCGAGATAGGAAAATCGTCATAGACACGCATAAAAGTACATGCATAAAACTAGCACCAAACAAGTATGCACAAATAATCCAAATGCTCATCATAGAATTCTGCATTTAATGCAGTCACTACAGGAAACTAATCGTCGTGATCCTGAAACATATTTCATGTCATCGTAGAGGCAGCTACGCTTCAGTCTATCTCGAGATAGGAAAATCATCATAGACACGCATAAAACTACATGCGTAAAACTGGCACCAAACAAGTCTGTACAAATAATCGAAATGCTCATCATAGAATTCTGCGTTTAATGCAGTCACTGTAGGAAACAAATCGTCATGATCCTGAAACATATTTCATGTCATCGTAGAGGCAGCTACAAATGTACTGGCATATTTATCATAATACTACACAAATCCGCAGGCAACACCAAGAATCCCCCCGGTACCAAGGAGTTATCCAGTTGAACATGGAACCATAAACACTATTGTTTCCTTCAGAAAATTAAACCTTCAAAATAAAGAGTCTCAGGGAGTCTAAGATGCAACTTCACTAGCGAAAAGAGTACTCACTTGAGACGGCTTTCCCTTCTTCTCTTCATCTAATAGATCCCTGATTGGAAAATAAGCCGCCTTCTTGCAGAGTTCAAGCAGATCTGAGCCCGTGCACCCTTCACACAAGCTGGCAAGGTAGTCAAAATCAATGTTCTGTTCGACTTTCTCACCCTTCAATACCACCTTCAATATCTCAGCCCTCTCCCTGCGATCAGGTATACCAATCTCAAAAGCTTGAGGAAGACGGCGAAGTATTGCTTCATCAAGTTCAGATGGACGATTAGTTGCAGCAAGAACCATAACCCGAGCATTCTCTGTGAAGAGAGTGCAAAATCATCAGAACCAAAACTTACTCCTCCAATTGACCAGAGGAACACCATGACATAGCAGTAGCCATCAATAGTACGTAAACTAGCATCCACTTCTAATGTTATGTGTGCATGCGCATGTGTGTGTGCAGTGCGCGTGCGAGTGACAGAGAGACGGAGGGGGAAAGAACTCACGATCTGTCGTGAAACCATCCCATAAGGCCATGAATTCAGTCTTCATGTTCGTTAATGCCTCATGATCAGTAGTTTTACGCTGGCCCAAGAAACTGTCGACTTCATCAATGAATATGATAGCAGGCTGCAGTTTGTAAGCCAAGCTAAACACGGCAGCCACTGCAAAGTATCACCATCATATATTTAAAAATCAAAGCACCAGGTCTACACTCCGAATATAAGATGAAAGTAAAATTAAAAGATTCCCCCTGATTAGCAACATTATAAAACCTAGAAGATTGAACTCATGATAATTTTCACTTACTATATAACTCCATGAATAAATGCAGCAGTTTCAACAGTTAGCTTCATCTCTAAAGGACAAGAAAGAAGAATACGTGCTAGAAGTTACAAACACCGATAACCCCATGCCCCCATGAAAAACCAAGCGTGCTGCGTGCCATCAAGAAAAGATAAAGAAATTATGTCGTACCAATGAAGATTTGAAAAATTAACTAATTCAAAAGCTCAACCACAAGCCCAGTGTCTTAAAAGCCACTAAAAAACCGATACTAATGCAGTTCAGTCTGTGGTAGCATCCAACAGAAAATAATACACATTCAAACAAGTGGCCACTGACTAGCCACAATGCATGAACAATATTAACCTAAATTATACCTCGCCTGATTTCTGTGACCAACTTCACTGCTTAATCATATGTGACTTCTCTAGCCAAAAACTCTATCTAAATTCCACTAAGACGGGGTTTTAATTATCTAAAATATACTCATTCTGTGCATTCATCTCAGCTGTCACAGTACAAAAAGCAAATGCAGACATGCGAACTCACCCAGTTTTTGAGCATCTCCAAACCATTTGCTCATCAAGTTTGATATCCTCACGTTGATAAAAACAGCTCCAGACTCTTTTGCTATAGCCTTGGCAAGCATGGTCTTTCCAGTACCAGGTGGTCCATAAAGCAAAACACCTTTTTGGGGACCAAGAAGTTTTCCATGTGAGAAGAGATCAGGTCTTCGAAGCGGAAGAATAACCAGTTCAAAGAGAGCCTGTTTAATGGTTTCCAACCCTCCAATAGAGTCGAATTCCACATCAATATGGTCAGGATTTATGACATCACATGCTATCACATCCTGAAATTGTAAAGGAGAAAAATTAGAAGGAGAACGAATCCGAAATTGACATATGAAAGCCCAAAAACCTTCATGAGAAAAGAACATTTTTCACAAAAGAAGCTATTTACTGCAACTTGCAAAGTAACCCAGGCAGATGAATGATGACCGACCAAACAACAAGATAAAAGAAAACGTGCCCAGCCCCACTGCATATACGTAACACGCTATCAGTTGACAAACTACTCAAAAACCAATCTAAAATAGTTTTTATGGCAATCTGATCGGCATTCACCATAATCTTAGTACATGTTCAAAACCCACAACTGCATAAGGCATTCCCAATAACTTCCAAGATGGTGCAAGACCGTCAATAGTGACAACACCTTCCAGAGATAAAACAATAATCGAGTATATATCATACAGATAGAACCTTCGCATTAAAAATGAGACCGACAATTGGGAGGACAGCGGTAACCCCTCAACTCCTGTCCCAACTTCCATACGAGACTCCTTATTCACTTAACCAAGTCAACACTGTTTTAGACAGGAGCTGCAATCAATAGCAAGAAATACAAATCTCAATCACATTAAGCAAAATGAGTATCTTAGAAAGCATATGTGCTTAACCCAATATCACACTATAATATGCCGGAATCTCTGCCCCTTTGGGTAAAGAATTCTATATGGTCGACCGTATAAAGAATTAAAATCAAAGTACCATTATGACTCGGGCAGAGCAATACAAAAGATTAGATTATGGAATCCTATCAAACACCGACCGAAATATGAAGCAAATGAAAAAATCAAGCATCTTGCCGGCGGCAAGCAATTCGATTCATCTCATCTCAGTAATAAACTCATAACAACTTGAGGGCTTCCAAAAACAAAAACCAAACGCAAAAGCTCCCAAATTTTCCCACTTAAGCACATCAAACACTGCACAATCCTCCATCCAAATCATAAAAACCCGCTTTAAAACACGCCACCTAAACCTCAAATCCAAACCCGTGTGCAGGGCAATAACGATTCCAACAAACAGAAATTCGAAGAGTCCAACCTCGTACGGATTGGTCTGGATGAGGGGGCGACCGAGCCGCTTGGCGATTTCCTTCTTGTGCTCGAGGGCCTTCTTGGAGGCCTCACGGTTCGGGTCGAGGTGACGGAGCCCCGCGAACATGACCAGGCAGCTGAGCGCCGCGCTGGCCGCGTACAGCACCAGCTTCTCCAGGAACCTCGCCTCCGAGCCTTCCATGTGTGGGTCTCGCTCGGCGGCGACGCTCGTCGACGTTGAGGGGCCCGGAAGAACCTGCTTCTCCGTGTCCTGCGCCTGCGATCCGGAAACTCGCGCCAATTAAGTTGGAGTGGTGGTGGGGTTGCAGAATTCCAGAGGAGAAGACGAGTCTACGCTCGAGGATTGGGAGGAGGATGAAGGAGAGAGGGTTTTCGGGAGGAGAGGAGAAGTCGCGGGACTCCCAGGAGGGCCCAAAGTGGCAGTTTTGGTAAAAAGCGGTTGATCCGTTTCTCTTTGGGCTCTCAAGTCTGAGCCATCTTTTTGGATGGGTCGGGTCTTAGCATTAAGGCCAGGTCCAGCCCGGCCCGGCCCGGCCTGGTCCTCTCTATGTGCCGCGGTCGGCGAGGGATGGGACGGACTTTTCACGGAGAACTTCAAATGGGATGAATGCCTCCTAAAGGGTAACCGAGGTGTGCGAAAGTAGGCTCAAATCAAGATTCTACTCATGAACATCGTCTCACATGTAGATCAATTCACCATTTGCAATTCGCAGCTCTACATATTCGAAATCTCATGGCTGGAGATATCCGGTTTGATGTTAGCTTCGGAGCGTGCGGGAGTTTTGGAAATACAAAGAGCTTATTGAGATGCATATTTTATGGGCGGTATTATTCTACGTGGCGTATAAGCTCTCCCTATACATGCAGTCTCCTTTTATGTAAGTTTTTATAATAGTTGGCACCGGTCTTGCAAAAACTTCACATGGTACCAAAGCAGGAAGTCCCGAGTTTCGGATCCCTTATTTACGTCCACTACATCCATTTCCACGCACAATATTATGACAAAGTCTAGCCTAAGAGTGAGGGAGAGCGTTAGAATATGTAGGTATTAAATTATGCATTCATTTAGTAGCTTGAACCCTTAAAACGGGCCGCATGCTCTCGCAAAACTTTATAATACGGGCATTGCCCATTTCAGCCATCCGTTCCATTCAAAAATGGGATCGATGGTGAGGAGGCGGGGCTTGATGGTTCCAATGCTGCGCTTCGGTCTAATTTTGCGGGGACGGTTCGTGGATCCTTCCTTCGGTCCTCGATCCTTGCTCTCGCTAACGTTCGTCCACCGATCTGATCTGTTTGAGATTCTCTCGAACTACGCAGCTCTGAAGAGGCCAACTGCATTTTGCAGGCGAAGCAAAGCCCGTATGCTTATCAGATGAAGGAGCTATCCACAACCCAGCATCTTAATATGAGTTAAGAGCTGATCGAGAAGTTGCGGTCGCAGCAAACTAACAGGAGACCGATCACGGAAATGCTTACGTGTGGTGATTTTCTAAATATAGCATAGATCCTTTTCCCTGCTGATCTGAGTATCCATGGGAATGGCTTGGAATGGAAGAATTAAAGTGCTCTTGAAGAGGTGGATTGAAACTTAATGGGATGGCGGGTTCTCTCTCCCCTTCAAGAAGGTTTAGAAAGGAGGATCTCACCTGTGAATAGAGCCCAAACTGAGTCCACATAAAGTTTGACAGGATCGAATCGAACACGACGATCTCGCAAGCTTGCATTGAATTGGGCGACAGCATCTGCTTGCTTTGCTAAAAACCTCTGCACAGGCCTAACTGCAACACTTGATAGACTTGATCATGTTGAAGTATATAAGCTGTGAGTTTGAGAAGAAGCCCTGAATGAGCTCTATCTTAAAAAACTCCAGTGAGATCAAAGGAATGACCTTGTTGTACAGTAACGAGTTCCGTGGTTCGAGATGTCGAATCGTTTTTCACTACACCACTCTTGCAAAATTGATCGGCCGAAAATTGCAATGGAGCTCGAGGGGAATAACTGATCCTCCTAGGCCAGCGGTCTAATGGAGGCATTGCTTCCCGCATTGTTGCCGCGCAACAACGGTAGAGACGGAAACATTCTTAGATCCCCTTGCCTTCCCCTCCTGAAGCTCAAGAATAGTGTTTTGACCAGGGGTGAGTAAGTCAAGCCGATCGAATTGAGAACAGTCCGAACTGGACCGGACCGGTGGTCCGGTTCCTAGTCCCAGAGGGCGGTAGTCCAGTTCCCAGTTTTAGGACAAACCTAAAGATTTTAATTTTTTTTTTTAATTTCAAGCACAGATTGTTCTCTAATTTGTTCATCGCCACCGAATCACCTAATTCTTGAAAATCTCGGTTAGCGGGTCAGATTAGAGGTTGAAATCAGAATCAAGTAAACAGTATTGCTGGTACTACTTTATCAGAATACAATTGACTCGCACCATGGAACAGTTGAATTATTACCGACGCCTAATAGATGTTTGTTTTATTTAACAGAATTACGGGAACTACCAGGTATACATCATCTTGATTTTTTATTAGGTTGTTTTGGGATATCAAGAGACATTGCATAGTATACTGATTTCATTAGACCGCCTAGTGACCGGACTGGACCGGGAACCGATCACCTCTAGTTCTGACCGATTCTTAATCCCGTTTAGGAAACTTCAGGCTTACTTAGCTTACCTCAGTTTGTAGAGAAGATAAGATCAAAATGATGAATATCAGTCTTTTGAGACAATGAATAATAGGGGACAGGCATCAAAAGTCAAAGGACTGAAGAGTGAAATCCAAGGGAAAATGTTGTGCAGTATCAGCAGCAACCAACTCTCTGACCCTAAAGAGCAAAGACCTCAACACCAAACCCTAAAAAAATTCACAATTTTATTCATCCACAAAGCTAACAGGGATCTAGGGAAAGTTGGTCATCTCCCACATGATCATTAGTGGCCCTAAACACTTTCAATCTAGGAAACCTGTTCTCCTGAAAACAGCACTCCGGACTCGGCTCAAGTCCCTCCCTTTCAGCGTCCTCCCAGCGCCTACGAACACCGAACCCGCCACCGTCGCCTGCGACATCGCCGCCATTTCGTGCGGGGCCACCATCTCCTTCTCCGGCCCATGGTCATCCTCCGCGTCGTCAACGTCCTTGTGCTGCTCCCAATTAGGCCCAGGCCCACCGCCATTGACCCACTTGGGCCAAGTGGGCACATCCACTGGGGCCGACATCCGGACCCTCCCAGGACCCGACCCGGAGGAGCCTCCACGGTCCGGAGAGGGCGAGTGCGCCGCTTCCGGGATTGCGCGCGCGGCTGACACGGCGGACAGGGTCGGGTTTATGGCGGGTTTCTTCCGGACGAGAGGCGGGTCGGCCAGCGCGGCGGAGAGGCCGAATCTCGAGAAAGGGTGGCGGTTCGGAGTGCTGGTCGGGGTCGCGGGTGGGGAGCTCGTCGTGTCCAAGTCAGAGGACCAGAGGATATCAGACTCTTCCCATTCGAAGGAATCTCGGCCGGAGCCAGGTGGGTCGAGCTGACCCATGTCGCACTGCCAGGGCGAGTTGCTGCGGAGTCTTTCCATGGCAGAATTCAGTTCTCCTCTCTCTCTCTCTCTCTCTCTCTCTCTACAGCGGTCTTCTTTAGTTATCTCTGTGGCTTGAGATTCAATGGGAAAACAGAGTGAAAAGTACCCAGAACGAGGAGAAGAGCTGAGATAGCGATGTGCAAGTTCGCGAGGAGGCTGTTGCCAAAATCATTTGACGCCACACGTTCGGATAGTTTCAGGAGGACCACCCAAATGTTTGGAGTTTTTTTTTTTTTTTTTGGTCGGAAAAATGTTTGGAGATTGAATATGAGAAAGATGCTCACTGGCCATGCATTTCATCAAATCTTATTTCATGGCGAATCCCTCCTTTTGTTGCTTTCCAGATGATTTTCCGAACACACTTCAGGTCTCTTGACCGTTGCGAAAACACGGAATCGGGCATCGGAATTACGTGATTCGACCGGCGCGACCTACTCCCGAAAGTAGAACTATGAAACAAACAATGCAATGAATATTACAATTATTCTAACACCCTTAATATTTCTTGGCTCCCGTTTACACCTAGCAACTCATATGCTGCCTCATTATTTCTCTCAATCAATTTCTCATAAAGGATCACACAGCTCTTGCCACAAGATCCGTTTGTTTCAATACACTTGCAATTCGTTCAAGATGTAATTCATAAGCTTGCCACGCAATTGATTGTTATGGCCAAAAACTCCTCCACATGAACCTCTTACGCATAGGGGTGAGCATTGATTTCGAGATGGAATCGAAAATCGAGGAATCAAACCGGTGAAAATATGATAAGTTCTAAATTCTAGGGTATGCGGGGTAAGTTCCAGATTTCAAAAATTAAGGAACTTGTCCCGACGGATAGGTTGTAAGAGGTGGAACCCGAAACCCGAAACAAGTCTTTATGTTTTCCTTGTTCTATACTTTCGTTGTGGTATTCCATGAGGTCTATGTGTAATGTGGAACTATTAATTTAAGCTTCTGTTTTCGGTGATATTCATAACTGAGTCTTTTACTTTATCAATATTTCATATTCTTCGTGTGTCTAAATGTGAGTTATGATCAATGAATTGTAGCGACAAATGATAATCATTAGATATGATAATTTACTGCAATTGATCAATTAAGAATAAATGTAGAACCTATGGGTATACCCTATAACTCGTGACAGGGTATGTTTCGTGTTCCAAAAAATAAAGAACCAATAGGTTTCTGGTTCTAATTTTCGTGTAGAATCGCTCACCCTTGCTTATATGCAATCAATCCGATTTGAAAATAAGAAACCCCTTTTAGGTAATCTGCTCAAACTAGAAAACCTACTCGATCATATTTTCTTTACAAACTCAAACTCAAGACGTTATTTTTCACGAGTGCCGCAACCATCCTCGTCGGCCGGACTTGAAATCCTGACATACCGTATCACGGAACTGGTCCTTGGATCCAACCTTGGATCTTCACGGCTCGAACCGATACCCGGCACACCGGGAGCATTAACAACACTTCCTAGTATATTGTTTGGGGCCATACCTCATGATTTGGAGATCCATGGCAAAGGAAAAAAAAAAAGAAGGACTAACAAAACGGTGAAGCACGTGTCGTCAATGAATCGAGCGCGAAATCGACACGTGCAAGTGATTGATGTTTTGCCGATTCAACTCACCGAGCCATCTCTGTCTGAACAAATCTAATGGAGTTGACTCGAGGAATTTCGTCTGTTTTTTTTTTTTTTTTTTTGGGTGCTTTCTGAATTGGCAAGGTTGGCTAACTTTTCAGTCCTATTATAGAATTGTCGCTCCCTCGTGGTAATTTTGCCCATTTTTCACCACAATTGAGAAATACTTTCCAAGCTTATCATCTTGTGAACACATTTGGCTGCAAGTCAAGAACTTACTGCCGACCAAAAAAAAAAGGCAAGAGGGAGTCAAAAACAAGAGAGAGTGCCCTATCGTTTCTGACCAAGCTAGTTTGACCTGACTCTCTGTATAAACAAAAGAGGAAAAAAAAATAGAATTGCTAATATTCGTATATATTAATATTACTTATCTGTTTTTTTTTTGAAAAAAAAAAGGTCGCAAATCTCCAAATTATGCCTACCGCGACACGTTCATTTAAAAAAAAAACTATATTGTTAAAAACTCCAAACTATGTCTATTAAGACAAATTTACCCTAGACTTTTTATTGTAACATAAAAAAACCTTAAACTTATATCTATTTGACTCGTTTACTCTCTGTCAAGGTTCCATCGCATGATCTTTCAGCCATAACGACGTCGTTTTTTTATTTCACTGGAGTCTCGTGGGCACCATGCCGGTGGATACAAAACTTTGACGGAGGGCGAACATCCGAACACATGAATAAATTTGGAATGTTGGTATCGCAGAAAAAAGGTTAAGACAGATGTCTCACGGGAGACATGATTGAGAATTTTTGATGACTTTTTTTCCTTAATTTTTTTTTACGATATTCTTTTTGGATTTTTACTTTTAGGGCACTTTCGAAAGAACCTGGCAACCAAAAAAAAAAAAAACTCGACCAGGATGAAACAAGTGGTGGGACTAAGACCAAGTCAAACAAATGGAAAAAAAAAAGTCAAAACTTTGATTTCGGGCAATATATTAGTGAATCACGCACCCAAGTCGGTCTTCATGAAACTTATAATATTCATATGGTACTATTTTATGATTTTTCCTTTTTCCACCTACCTCGGAATTCATCTTTTTTTATTTTAACGTTCCTTTTGTATGAAGAGGAAAAAAGGAAAATGAAATGACGACGACGAAAGCAACAGCAGCAACAGCAACAAAAGTGAACACAAACCTCGAGCCAAGAATGACGAAAACTCTGTTTAGGCATCCTAAGATTGAGATTCTTTCAATTTGCTAAGTTAGGTCGATAATCACTCCACCCTTTTGACAGAAAAATTTGAGGAACAAAAAATTACCATTTTTTTATATTTTTTATTTTGTGAGTAATTCGGTGGTAATCTAGTTAATTTACTTCCCTTTTTTTTTCTGAAAATGAAATCCTTTTCTATCAGTAGAAAATAAATACAATAAAAGCGATCGTTGTCCCAATTCAGGACACAATTACCCCTGCCCGATTCCTTCACCTGGAGAACATTGCCACATGTTGTCTGGAAGCGAAGGGCGTTTCGGACACTTCGGCAAAGGGCCGGGCGCATATAAAACGCAGTGCGTTGAAGCGGCCCGCGGTGCCATTGAGCTTGACAGGCGGCGACAAGATCGAGGGGGGACGAGAGAGACAGAGAGAGTGGGGGAAAGCAAGTTCCAATCCGTCTTCCAGAGACCCTTCTCTTCCGTAAGTAGGGGCAGATCCGTTGCTATGTCCGACGCTGATTCTGATTCTGATTCAAGTTCTGTTCTTTTGGTTGTTAATTCATTTCTTGATGCGCTTCCACTTGCTCGTGTTTTTTTAAGTGGGGTTGATGTAGATATCGCGGGGGGTTTTTGCTTTTCGGGGGGGTTCTTTCCCTCAGTCACTCACTTTTCATGTCACTGGTACAATATGATGCAAGATTCAGTACGAGTCGAACGTCTTCTTTGGCGCAAGTTTATGTCTTGGTCGACTTCACTCTTATGTTTTGAGTTAGACTTGATAAAGATGTTTTTTTCTTTTTTTGAGGTGGGGTGGTTTCCTTTGTCACTCATTTTTCATTTGATTTTCACTTGATTGGTAAAATTTATGTTTGATTCAGTGCGGAGATCAAAGTTTTTTCGTGCATTTTGGATCTGTAGGAGCTGATAATGGCTTCGGACCAAAAGCTCTTTGCATTTGAGGAGGTCGAGAAGCACAATCAAACCAAGGATTGTTGGCTTATTATCTCGGGGAAGGTCAGAATCAGATCTTTCTCAACCGGATTTGTGATCGCTCGTTTGTTGCGTTTTTGGATTGTAATTGCTGAAGTACTGACTTTTCAATTGCAGAAGTGAGGAGTTATTAGAGGGTCGGTTGAGTTTTCCCTTCGGCTAGACCGAATTTTGCAATTGAGCAACCTTAACTCCTTAAATTGTCTTGTCTGAAATCTTTGTGGGCGCTTTTAGCATGGTTTGTTTGATTTAGGTGTTATCCATCTGCTTTGGGTGAACATTTTGTGAACTTTGCTTGCTTGGAACTGACCAGGATTGTGCGTTAGCGATATACTATGGATGTTTGTCTTTCGTGAAGTACTCAAGGCAATGAGTTTTCAAGTTTGATGATCTTCTTGTCGATTGGCGAGTTGTCAATCAATCATAGTTTTAGTAGGAAAACATGGCATGAGTCATGAAATTTTGTTGTATGTAGTCGAGCAAGAAGATACTCAGAGTTTCTTACATGAAGTGAAATATCTCTTTTTGTATGCACCAGAAATTCCACCGTTGGAGTGCTCTATAACAGTAGTTTTGGCTATTTCTGATGTTCGTGAGTCTGTTGCTGAAGCCTGAGATTCTTGGATAGGACTTCGAGAAAAAACTGATTCGGCAGAATTGACCAATCTTCTGCTGTACTCTTAGGCTCCGGTTGTTTTGTTGGTTGGAAAACATTTTCCTAAAAATAATCACTTGTATTTGCCTACAAGAATGAATGAATGTCATCCACAATAATGTTTGGACATATATTATTGTTGATGATGAAAATAATTTTCGTTGACTAATTATTTCAAGCAATCATTTTTAAGAAATTATTTTCTAAATTATACATTTTGTGCGAAACAAATGGAACCTTAGTTTTTCTTTATTTGTTTTTCCTTGACAACATATAGTTCTAAGTATCTAGTGCCAAGCATCAACAGTAAGACGGAGACAGTTGATGAATGATGTACACTTTTAGGACATAGGGGAAAACAAACCTTTTGTTAGTGATGCAGAATTAAAATATATGCATGAATTTTGTCAAATGTAGACTCTCTCTCTGGATAAATCTAGTTGTCACATATCTTTATAGTAGTCTAGACACCATTGCAAATTAGTGGAGTGCTCTGTGATGAAAATAAGAAATGAAAATGCAACTTCTGGTTGTTGAAATCATTTCTCAGATAGAAACTGCTATATACTATTGCAGGTGTATGATGTAACGCCATTTATGGATGATCATCCTGGAGGAGATGAAGTTTTGCTATCAGCAACTGGTAAGGAACAATTTCAGCTTACTCAATTCTTTATCACCTCGAAAGAAAAATTGTTGGAAAACTTTAAGCCGCTTTTTTCTGGAAGCATGAGCTTGAACACAGGCAGCTTGGGTTTGTTGAGTAAGCTGGAGGATGTAAAAGGGAAAGTAAAAGAGTTGATGGCAAAGAAAATCTGCCTTAAGTCGTACTATTTTCTTATGTTCATCTCGATGTCTTGACTGAGTGCGATATGTGCTCTACTAATTGTAGGAAAGGATGCAACGAATGACTTTGAAGATGTTGGCCACAGTGATGAAGCTAGAGAAATGATGGATAAGTACTACATTGGTGAGATTGATGCATCAAGCATTCCTTCCAAGCGCACTTACATCCCCCCGCAGCAACCCAATTACAATCACGACAAGACTCCGGAATTTATTATCAAGATTTTGCAGTTTCTCGTTCCTCTTCTTATCTTGGGCTTGGCATTTGCCGTGCGGCACTACACGAAGAAAGAGCAGGACTGAGAACTACCGCTTGGAGATACCCTCTCATGAGGAGGGAACTGTTTGTCTTGCAGTAGTCTTTAGTTGTTTGAAAAATCATAATTTGGGGTTCTGTCGTGGCAGGCAGTTTGTCACGAGACCTAAATGTCATTGGTGGACCCCCATGGATGATGGTCAGTTGTCCCCAGGGTCGGAACATCTTCTCTCTCTTTCCCCATCTCTCAATCGGATGTTCTGTTTCAGCTTGGACCTGCCATTTTCTTGCACTTCGTTGGTTTTTCTTCCAAAGGTGCTTTCAGAGATTGTTCTCATATCTTTCCTTGTTCATTTGTTGAATTGATGCGGATTTTGATTGTTGATGAGTTTGGAGTGACACTAAAAAACAACGCAACAAGTTGACGATATCGAACATGTTCTACAGTATTATGAGAAGCGAAATTCGGGATGGAAGATTGGGTGGTGATTTTGCCGTTTCCCTTTTGTTTTGCTGGAGAAAGTTGGTTGGCAATGAGTGAAACAATTATTGAGAAGCTGCAACGCGCTTCAAACGTTGGCAAAACACCCTAAAAAGCTAGCACTCTTTTACGTAACAAATACCCTGTGATTAGCTGATGGCAGAGCTACCAACTAGGAGAATTGCCCACGGCATCAAGTCAACGCCGATGAGGCTAGAGAATGATGATTTAGTGGTAGGTTTAGACTCTAGAACTTGGAAGACGTAACAAAATGTCAAACATAGAAGAACAAGAGAAGCCTTCAGTTCAGCTCTTGTGAGCCAAATTTGATAATCTGTAGGGAGAAATAAAAAGTTGCCACCATGTCAAATACCCTTTTTATTAGCTGATGGCAGAGCTACCGACCAGGAGAATGACACCCGGCATCAATTCAACACCGATGAGACTAGAGAATGGTGATTTAGTGGTAGGTTTAGACTCAAGAACTTGGAAGACTTAACAAAATGTCAAACATAGAAGAATAAGAGAAGCCTTCAGTTCAGCTCTTGTGAGCCAAATTTGATAATCTGTAAGGAAAAATAAAAAGTTGCCACCATGTCTTTCTTCTACAGATCGGAATCTACGCTTTCGATCTCACACACTTTGAATGGAAGCAGACACGGCTATGCTCTTTCAGACTAAAGAGGTTCTCTCATTGAGGCATCTCTTGCCCGCTGTTGCTCCAGGTGCAAACAGTAGTAATTTATAGCACAGCTGCACGTCTACTTTATCTAAAGTGTGCCCCTGCCACTTCCTCAAGCCTTGATAATGTAAGCCATGGCCAACAGGCGGTATAAGCTACAGAACCGGGTACATATATAAATTGGCCAAAAAATGAAATTCAAATACTAATCATTGGAAAGAAGTTTCTATTTTCGGATGGAGGGTCACCACCAGGTCGTGTGCATCATCTAAAAGCTTCCACACATCAAGGTGCCCGGCCATGCTATTGCACTCTCTCAGTATCTCATCCATGCTGTTGTACCGCTCTATGATCAATTTCCTCTTCTGCAAAACCGAAGCAGCTATCGCATAGAGCAACAAATCCTCTGTTGGAGGGGCCCGCTGCCTTATGCGGCTCCATGCCGATTTCCCAACCCCAGCCCGTATGGCAGCCTGGTCAGCCCACATCACCTCCCAGAGGCAAATTGTCTGTTCAAAGGTTAATTCCCTTCTAAATAGTACGACCACCATCCTATAAACAAAGAAACAATCTTCTGCCTGGAGCTTCTCCAAGTGCCTGTAAAGGTGTGAGTCCTTGGATTTGATAATTTTGGAGACAATGTTGAGCTGCTTTCTAATCCCCACCTCATCGAGCCTAAAATTATGCCGAGCCTTCCTCATGAAACTAACGAAACACCAGAAAGCCTCATGATCTTCAGCGATCACAGTAATTATTGGAGAAAGAAGATCACTCATACCCTGACAATAGCCAATTTCAGGGTCATAAACGGCATAGGCTTCGAGAACTGCAACTAGTCGAGCAGCGTGGAAAATTCTGCAAGGCTCAAGATGATCATAGTCCTTCAAACCAACAGCCTCAGCAGATCGCCGAGCCCTAGCTTCTGATATTGTGGCCTGAGATGGGGAGTAGGGTATCCATTCTGGGTTGGCACGCACTGCATCCAAGCGGATAATCCGCTGCCATGTTGCAAAGTCCTCATCAGTGCGAAGGGAAGATTGAACTTCTGTCCTGGACGGAGAGAGGTTCTCTTTGTGTGGTGTATCGGGATCATCCCCAGTCTCTAATGAGAAAGATGCATCAATTACTTCACCATCCTCTGATGAGTCCGTATCTGATGACTCAGAGTTCAATGTAGAGGTATCAGCATTTGTAACTCTTCTTGAAGAGTTGTCTCCTTCCAACAATTTGCTAGAAGAATCATCCAAGCTCCCACTATTTGGGCCGCCTTCCCCACTAGATAGGGACTCCCTGGCACTTTCCACTTCTTCAGAGCTAGGAGAATATGCGTCTTGAATGAGCGGCCCACTATATCGCCTGCTGCTGAAGCTGTCATCAAATTGCCTCATCAACCGACGGCATTGCATTCGAAGTTTTTCATATTTCTTCCTGCAAAGAACAATGGCAAGCGAAATGCTAATTAAATGGAGTTGCATCAAGGTACAAGGACAAGACATGCCACAGAAACAATGACCAGATTCAAACTGAACAGGGAAAGCACCTGTTTTGGGTCCTTGTTATATCTCTCTCTTCTTTAGAACTTTTCAAATCATACCTGACAGTAAAGGAAGTAAAATGAACAAATTACTTGCACAGAAATTTACTGTTACCACATCCTAATTCAGAAAAGGTATAAACTGTTGATACACAAAAAAGCAACTAATATCACAGAAACTAAAGAACTTGGCAAAAATCTCACTTTTAAGAGAGGCAAGAATGCTTTTGTCAATAAGGAAGGAAAGTTCTACAGAATCACATCAATCCCAACATGCATATTTCTAGTGAGGGCAAGCCACAAAGATATTCAAAGGTTCAAATTCATATCTCATATCACAAGAACTCCAATATGAGATTAGCACACTCCGTTATAATAATATTTGAGAGTATCAAGATTCTTACACTCCAAGAAGGAAAGGCCAAACCTCTGCCCTAATGCTTGGATGAACTCCCTGGAGAAGGATATGAACTTTTAGCTCACAGGTTATGAACATTGAATAATGCAGTTTAGATACTTCTTGAAAAATTATCCCTAGAAAGACTTGATTACTCACTCCACTGCGAACTTTCTTGAGAAACTTGACTCCACCATCTCTCAGTCTCCCATCGGGTGAAAACAAACTTCTCCATTGCTTGGGCAAGAGTGCATGTTTCCTTTTTCGGCGAGACCATGGTGATTTAAGGCGGCCCCTGATTTTGATGACAGGCAAAATTAGTATATGCAAGAAAAGGGAGAAGAGGAAACAGCATAAAGATAAGCAAGCAAGAGTAAATTGCACACGTTAAACAGATGCTTGGTTTCCCTATAACCCGTTTTGCAATATATGTATTCCAAATGAGTACTCAAAAGACAAGTCATGAAGAAAGCAAGAACCAAAAGCATTCAACAATCCTAATGGACTTCAAGTCATCCTCAGGGAAAATGGGCAAATCCACAAACTAAGACCAGCCTAAAAATGAACCTCGAGCCATACCACCATAAAAATGGACTAGCACCAATTACAGTGCAAGAAGCAATATAGGGAGAAACACATTACAAGTGATGGTGACATTCTCAGATAAGCCAAGTGACAGCAGCACACACATGGCATAAAAGTTCAACAAAGCATGCAAATGTTGGTTGGCTAGTTCGGTTATGTGTACTGTGTTCCCTTAATGTTGGTTGGCTAGTTCGGTTATGTGTACTGTGTTCCCTTGCATATTGATATAGGTTTAACACATTGACAAGATTCCATCATCTCCTTAATAAGAAAAATTTCTCCAAGCTGCATTAAACAACCTAGAAGGCATCCAAATTTCGCTGCCTGTGTGAACAAGATTGATCTATGCAGAAGCTTTCCAAATACATGCACTTGCACCAGGAAAAAACAAAGAGAAAAACAACAAAAGGGAACAACTGTGCTTGTGATGGAATCTAATCAAAGTAATCGCCTTTGCACAGGAGAATCCATTCGATAGCAGGCAGGACACATGCTTCCAGCCAAAATGGCTATCGAAGTTTTCCAGACTTCTAATATCTGCTTTCTTGCCTACAATTTCCATTGTTTATGGCCAATTGGCTTATCACCATTTTTTCCTGTATGGAAAACATAATTTATTCTATGCACTATTTTTACCTATTCAATAAGTACTTTGATTGACCGCGGACGCATAAGAAAGTGTACATCACAAACTGACAGAAGCTCAAATAAAACCAAAAGGAACAAACACGGTAAACACCAAACCGGAACTAGCACGGTAGATTGTCAACCCATGAAACTGCACGAATCTTCAAATAGAACCCGATCTTCAACCATCAAAGCCAAGCAACAATAGGCAAATTTACACTAGCCTATTAACAGAGAGAATAGAATCTTCGTAACTCCGATTTCAACAATCTCCCCCAAAGTTGGCGCCCAAAAACATTTACCTCAAGAAGGGACTAGCAATTTGAAGAACGAGGGTAAGTTTAGAAAGTAATCGGAAGTGAAGCTAGAAAAAAAAGATCTTTGATTTAAGACTTCAACTACAAGATCTGAACGGCAGAAGAGCGACATAAAACTAGAGAGAGAGAGAGAGAGAGAGAGACTCACCTATCAAGGGAAGAAGAACAGGAAGCTGGCGATGAATTAGCTACGACGAACAGGACCGAACGCAAATGGATCCACGAAGAAGAAGACGACGACGAGGAAGAAGGAGAGGACGAATTCGTAGAAGACGAAGTGTGACTCCGCTTTAGAGCTTTCATCTACGTGATGCATACGCGGACAACGCGGCCTAACACTCCCTAACGAGTCTCTCTCTCTCTCTCTCTCTCTCTCTCTCTCTCTCTCTCTAGGGTTCCCAGGAGACTTCAACTCTGACTGGATCAACTTCCGACCCACGACAATCGATTACCTACTAGCGGAGCAGAACACAGCAGCTAACACCGCGAGGCCGGCCAAGGCGGTGAACAGAGCCGCCGCATAAGCGGGAGGAAGCGGCGCCGCCGACCAGAATCCACCTCCGCCGCCGAGTAGGGGGAGGAATCGGGGGAGTAGGTCGGGCATGACAGTGGGGTGGGGGGGAGCCAAAATCACGGATTTGCCCCTCCAGCGGCCAAAGAGCTCGATGCGGGCGGCGGTGGCGACTTCCGTTCCACGATGTTGATGGAGATTCTTCTTCCACAGAGACTCGCCAACTGAAGCCCAACTGCATTCGCTTTGATCTCCTTCCTTTCTTTTCTTTCTCTCTCCGTCTCTGCGCGTGCAAAGTCTTTTTCTTTGTCTCTTCTGTAGAGAGAGAGAGAGAGAGAGAGAGAGTGCGGGTTTGTGGGGATCGATCGTAGTGAAGCGACTTTGAGAATCAACGCGAGCATTAAGTCACAGAGATACTTTCAAAACGACGTCGTTCGGTCGTCGGGAGACACATTGGAATTTACTAAAATAGTATGCGACGAACGATAGGGGAGTAATTAAACTAGTCGCGTGCAGACCCCTTGTCGGACTGAATCATTTTGGTGTTTTTACATGAGATTTTGTTGGTTTAAATAAATTCATAAAAGTTACATATTTGGAGAGATTTTGTTGGTTTAAATCAATAACGATATGCCTATCCAACCTCGCCGGATGTGCTTGACGGTCCCCGTTCAGTAGACTTCTCGCTCCAATTATCCATAGAGAATCCCGTAGAGTAGATTCTCACGTTCTGATCATCCTTTCGTCGATCATTTGGTCGATCGAGATGTTAAATCTTAATAACTTGAAATGAAGTATGAAGCATCGGCGGCAAGCGGTTAAATAAGCGCCTCGCTGCTACTCAACCTCAATGGAGTACTCTTCTTTGCTGTCTTCCCTAATTCGTCGTGATCATCCTACGAAACATGTTGCCTGTCTTGCCAAGAAAAAAGGAAGTGCGCTCTAAATGTGACTTGCAAAGAAATGGTCTGTATATTCCTTTCTAAGTATAGGCGCCTTCCTTTGCTTTCTACCGGACAGTTGAAAGGATGTAATGTAAATAGAAAAGGCAGAGCTTATTTATAAGCTTTATTACATGAATATTTAAGGTAATAAGATAAACGTAACACCAAATATAATCAATCAAGAATACGTAATATCAAAGGAGATATACGCATAATCACGATAGATGTGCAGAATCAAGCGCACATCCTAATATCTTTGGAAAGATATATAAAATATCTTTAACATCTTTCTTCAAACTCGGGTGACTTGAGTCACCTTGAATTTGAATCAATGTTGACAAGCTTGGTGGATCCGCAACGGGGAATTATGTGAGGCGGCATCTACCAAATTTGACTCGTCGACGGCGACGAAGGCTGGTGGTGGTGTGGTGTCGGCTTCTCGAAATGAGAAGTGAAAAGTTGAGAATCGGAGGCATTTGAGCCGAACAACATGCGCCCTTTGACGTCGACTTTGCTGTCGAGATAGTAACTTAATAAGCGTGGCCGATGCGGTTGGCGTGGCTACATCAAGCGAAATAAGCTAGGTACTATTGAGCGAATGTTACTGTGCGAAGATACGTCTTCGCAGCATCAAAAAATACCTCCGTGGGAAAGAAAAGCTTGACTTGGCGTCGCCGACGTCGTATTGCGACCACCATGTTGCTTACTCGGATGGGAATGAGGCACTCGGTGAGCATTAGGATGTATTTATTTTGCTATGATGATGGAGAGGTGCACGCCGAGGATGATAAAAATGAAAAATAGAATTTCTAGGGTGCGTACTCGGTTCACGTTGCCTCGTGAAAGAATGGCTCTAATACCAACTTGAGAAATATAATGCGTAAGAGAGAAATATAATGCGGTAGATATCTAGAATATCTTTAACACCGGCTGTACCGTGCCGTTCATGATCCGTCCTCATCGAGAAAACGTCCGGGAGACAATCGGACGAATACAAATGGTTAGCTCCCGCGAGCCCGAAAGATCGGTGACTTGTCTTTTTTTTTTTTCCCTCCTCGTTATTGAACGGTTCGAGCGGATGGATATATCTGCGATCTCATTGTCGGAGCAAAGGCAAAGCCCTAAAGCGAGTGCTCACCAGAACACGATGCTTTTTCAAGGCTTTTTTACTCAGTTAAGAGCCATTCTCCTAGTTTCGAGTCAACAAGAGCAGGCGCAGACCATGCAGTTCATCGAGCACGAAGAACAAGAAAAAGAAGAAGAAATCGCCATGGGTTCAATAAAAAATGAAGATAACCCCAGAAAAAGGGTTGGTCGCAGAATCAAAGGACTTGGCGTCACCGAGTGGATAACCCGGATGACCCATCATCAAGTCCTCTTTGGTTCTTGGTGGGGTGTTGCTTTCCTCTTCCTTTGGCTGGTCAAAAGGTCAAAAGCGACCCTGTTTTGTCCTCTTTTTCAGCTGGGGGTCGTGCTGGCGTTATCATTAGCGCTAATGAAATCGATTAAGGAGGAAGATTAATGATACGCGAAGGTTGGGGGCCCCGTGAGAAAAGTGCCGGCCTCTCTCTCACGAGTCTCTCCGCTGGGGTCGTTAGCATTACCTAACGCTTTCCACTTCACGGACACAATCATGGGACGGAAGGCCCACCCCGGGGGGGACAGCAGATTCGACGTCTTTCTTTGGTTCTGGTCGGCCAACAGACCGTCCGACTCTTGAAGGTTAATTTCCAAAGGGACGCACCGTCTCTTTGTTTCATCATAGAACTCGCCCCCCTCTCCTTTTGACCCTTTTAGGCAAAGGACGATTTGCCATTGAAATGAAACGCGATGGACAAGCCTAAGGCGAAAAACGTGGGAAGGCTTCAATTGAGAAGCTCGCTTGCGGGCAATGAACTCAGCTGCTTCGCGTCCGAAGCAAGAAGTCGTCGTGCATTAGCTCATGGTAGTGGATTTTAGGCTTCAATCTTTAGGCATTGCAAGGCTATAGCCGCCTGTAAGATATCGACCTTCTTCAAGTACGCGAGTGACCTCCTCGCATTGCTGATCAAAATGCAGTAAGCAGGCGATGAGAATGGACATGCCGTCTGGTAAAGAATGATAAAAGAGTTTTTTCAACACCGGATGGAGCTTGAAAGGCTTTTTGAACAGCTCCAGAATGGCCGGATCTGGTAGCCATCAACTGTAAACACAGCGGCGTTTGCCGTAGTGACAGCTGACAATGAATGCAATGGCTGCCAAAAACAAGCAAGAGCAATGCGCATAACAAAACCCAAAACCATGTTACATAAATCAAAAGTACGTGAGGCAAGTTACAAAGGAAGATGCATGTATCGAGTTCACTCTGTTTTATTTCGTTGATGCTGTGATCCTGTGACGCACAGATTGCAAGAACTGTCCTTGATGATTGGGCAATGGCATCGACATCTCCCAGATCCTGTACATGTAAAGGTACAGAACCAGTAAGATCTCGATGACTTGATTATAAAGGAAGAAACACCGCACAAATATAGCATAGCCTTGCTACTACAGCTTTGAAGCAGCACCCTTGTCCAAGAACCAAGTCAGCTCGCCCTCAGGCGAAACCATTTCAACAGGTAATTGCCCAGGAGAATTACTTTTACCCAATGCAGCATGCACTGCACCAGCTTTTCCAGCTCCAGCAACTACTAGCGCAATGTGTGCAGATGCGTTGATCACAGGGAAGGTAAAAGTAATTCTCTCTGGAGGTGGTTTCGGCGATTCCTTAATGAAGGCGACCCATTTCTTGTTTTCGTGGACAAGAGGATGACCAGGGAAAAGAGAGGCAACATGTCCATCGGGACCCATTCCCAGAAGCATGAGATCGAACTTTGGGAACCCACTTTCTGATGACGCTACTATGTTGCTCTTCACTAAATGCTTAATACATGTCTCATAATCATCCGCTGCACCCTCTGCCGACAAAGCGTCGTTAATTGCATAGACATTGCCAGGAAGTACCGGCACCTACAGTAGGGAAAGTAGCAAGAAAAATGGCTGGTCAGTCAAGAATCTTACAATTCAAAATGATCTCCCTTACAGCCAAAGAAATGTGCTGTATCTGTTTTCATACATGTCAACCTTAGAGACTGCACAAGAATTTTTCTTTTTCCTGATCACGTTCCGTAGATTATATGACTCATGCTCCTTTAGGTTCTTAATGCGAAGCTTAAGTTAATCAAGCATAAGATGGAGCCTCTGGATAGCCACTGATAGCAGGTAAAATAGAAAAAAACAGATGACCTAATAGATCAAAACTACTGAAGACATCTGCCAAAAACTAGGTCTGGAAACTATTTATGACAGAAACCGAGCACACAACATATCATCAAAGATGCATCACATCCACTTTCATCTGCACCAATACAGATACACCCAAGTAAGTAAGCACTCCCAATCAGCTAAATATACAATCATGCAATCCCAATTTAGTTGACTGAGCTCTCTCTTGAATTGTCAGTAGTGACCCTTAAAAAGCGGGTTGGGATTTGCTTTGCCTTATTCAATCCCAATTCATCCATTTGACCCGTTTCAATGCAAAAATGCACCTCGAAGTAACAGAGCTCAAAACCAATGGGTACCCTATCAACCTTAGAAAACGCTACTTGCTAGTGTAACATTCTGTGCAATCTAATGACAAGAAGTGTCTTCGGATGATCTAGCAAGAGGAATAACAGCAACAAGCATATCAACACACACCATCAGAGCATGAACTTTGCATTTTGGAGAAGTGTAAATGACATTAAGAATCGGCCTTTTAGAGAAAATAGACATACCTGTGATAGAAAGCCATTGTAAGCGAGCTTGTAGTTACTATCATCGTGATCCTTGGGCACAACTCTCTCATCCACCCAGAGAACGTGCCATTTCGACCAGTCCACCGAATCAATGTACGGCGCTTCAACTAGTTTCCTGAAATGCATCTCGCACAATAAGCCAAGCTCTTTCTAGTGTAAAGTAAATCAAAGACACATAATCAAACAACACTCCAATCTTGACCTTCTAATGGTATCGTAAAGCCACCAACTAATGGTGATTCTAATTCTTTATGCCAAAGATGATTAGCTATTTGACGCTGAAAGAGCCCAACTTCAGTGTCTAGTCAAGCACTATGCTTCAGAAATCTCGGTCTTGCTCACTAAACTAGCTCAACCACCCCCAAAGGCTACACAAATGGTGGCCTAAATCTCAACAGCAGTTGAAAAACAACTTTGAGTTACTAACCAAACGCACAAATCTTCAGCCAAACAAACTTGTTAAGTTCGTTTTCTTCCGCCATTCATCCACTGAAAAAATTTCACTGAGTTGTAATCTTCCTCAAGCCCTAATTCTTCGGTTTAGCAATCACTCCTCTAATTCCCTCCCACGAGTGACTGAACTGCCGAAAGTTAGATAAATTCCCTCGGAGTCCAGAAAGTTATTACCGCAAACACACAGAAAAGCCAATGAAAATCAGCTCCAAACCTGAGTGACTTGATCAACGAACCTCCGGACAAGACGACGCTGAACGCTCCTCTTTTCTCGACGAACTTAGCAGACAAATCAGCGGTGTACTTCGCCAGAGAAACAGCGAGATCCTCCTCGGTGTCGAACACCTCCACCTTCTTCTCACCGCTCTCGGTCGCGGTTCCGGCCATCGACGATTTCGCCCTGGAGCCGACGTTCCTCGAGCGAGTGCCGATCAGAGAGAGGCCTCCGAAATCGATGGAGAAGGCGAGCCGTTTCGGCGGCGATCGGGACGAGAGCGGCGACGCGCGCGAGAGGAGGAGGTGGCGTCCTGGGGAGAACGAGCGGAGCGAGGAGGAGAGAGAGGCCATGCGAAGTGGAGATTTATGGGGCATTTGGTGAGTTTGGTGGCGACGTGTTGGAGCGCGGGGCTTGACCTTTCGGTGGTGGCGGTGGTGGTGGGGAAGGTTTTAGGTGTCCGCGGCGAGTCGGCGACACTGACGGTGATGGCCGGCGAGGTTTTTGGCGACACGTGGGAGGGAAGGGTGAATTTCCGGTTTAAGTTACTGTTTTTTTTTTTTTGGGACTAACGACGAGTTTCAAGGGCTTTTTCGGTTTTTCCCTAGCGATCGACAGAAATGGGCACTTTCGTCGTAAAATTAGGGATACTAGGAGGACGCTCTAAAATCAACTTCTAAATAAAAGTAAAAGTAAAATTTTTTTTTTCAAAAATAAAAATATGAAGCTACGTAACTAAACTGATTTCTACTCTAAAAGCTCTTGTAGAGTAGAAATTTACTCCAGAAATGTTATCATGCGTGCTCGGGACATCCGATTCACATAACCTACGAACAAATTTCTATGTAAAAACACATAATCGGGACATCAATTCACGTCATTTATAAGATTTGATGAAGTAATTATGGCATCTCAATCAAATTTTCTTTTCCTTTCTCAAATATTCTCAACCGCTTATTTTGCATATATTGACGTTTTAATTCTTTGTTGTCCGTCCACAAAAAAAAAAAAAATTCTTTGTCATCTCTTGTATTTTTAATTTTTAATTTTGAAATTATTTTATCATTCCATATAAATGTGTACGATTTCTTTGCGTAATGTATTTTTTTTTTTTATAAATTTTTGGGTGACGTATAACTTTCTTGGTTGTGTATTACCATCCGCTTCTTTAATTTAAGCACTGTGATTTATGGATATATGGATATCGACAAATTAAAAGTTGAAAATTGACTTTTTTTTTCTTAAGTGAAAAAAAGCCTAAATTGGGCTAATTTATCTCCACCACTGCCCATTTTTGTTTTCCGCAATAGTTTACTTTATTAAGAAAAAAAAAACTATTGCCTTGTTTTATTAATCTAATTGACAATTTTTAAAAACAATAAAAACCAAAAAGCCGACTTAAAAGTAAGGGTGAGCAAGTCGGATCGACCGGATCGGGAACAGCCCGGACCGAACCAATGGTTCGATTCCCTGTTCCAAAGGGCGGCAATCCGATTCCCTGTTCCAGAGGTACATAACCGAACCGGATCATCCGGATCGGACCGATCAATTTTAATTTTTTTTTTTTACATTTACGAGGTCTCGTGCGGTTGAGATTTGGACCACATGTTTATTTCGCTGCTTCTATTGCCATGACTCCACCGAACAATACTGAATTATGCTCGGAAATTCTATCATCTCGTTTTTTTTTTTTTTTGAGAAAAACCTTCTATTTTAGAATCATTTCTTTGAAAATAATAACCTTGATAGTATTTGCTTAACTCCATTGGACTGCTCGATAACATGACCGAATCGGCAATCTGGTCTCCAGTTCATAAACTTGAGAACTGGCACTACTAGTCCAGTTCTCAGTTCTTGAGGAAAATCGGATCAAACCGAAAACCGCTCACCCCTGCTTAAAAGGACTGGTTAGCAATTGACAATTCTTATCCCGGTGCGGCGGTGAAAACTAAGAACTCCCTATCCCTCGTAAGAATATCCAAACCGAAGAACCAAACAGAGCCTACATCCAAAACCCTAGTCTCGGAAATTGCCTCGTATAAAACGAAAGCTCCACCTACATCAACAGAAGCTGGCACCGGAAAAGCGTCTCTCGGCCGCGCGAAAATGCAGATCTTCGTGAAAACCCTAACCGGCAAGACCATAACCCTCGAGGTCGAGTCTAGCGACACCATTGACAATGTCAAGGCCAAGATCCAGGACAAGGAGGGTACGTAAATTCCTGATTCTGGAAGTTCTCGATCGTTAGTGAATTCAGATGTTTGACGTTGTGCGTTTCTTTTTGAATGTTTTAGGAATCCCTCCGGACCAGCAGAGGTTGATCTTCGCCGGGAAGCAGCTCGAGGATGGCCGTACGCTGGCTGATTACAACATCCAGAAAGGTTTGCTCGTGTACCTGAGCTTGCTTTTGCGTTCTAGATAGCTAGATCGTAGCTTACTGAATTGGCCGTCGGGAGCTGTGTGCCTGTGTTTTCGAAACTTCAGCTGATTGTTGAAGGCGTCCAACTTTGGAGGATCGCTGAGTAGAATCTTATCTGTTAGGTATGCGATGATCACAGTGTTTTAAGCTCCGAATTAAGGTACATATATTCTGCTGTAATCTTTGCTGTGTTCGGGGAAAATGAAGGTTGAAGTGTTCTAACAATCTGTCCTTTTTCATACGCAAGAAAAGGACATCTATTGTTGGGTGAAAATTAATGATCAGACCTAACAAAGTGGATCTACGGTTTCTTTTACATGATAATCTGGCTGGTGTTGCTACATGCCAAGGAAAAAGGACGCAAATTATTCGCTTTGCGACTGATTTTTTTGTTTGGCACTAATGTGATCAATATTTAACTTGATGAAAACACAGCAATCGATAATAGGGCTCAGAAATATTTCTGGGCGTGTATGGATATCACGTTGAAATTTACTCGTGACCAAAATTCACGGTATGTTGGTTGCTCGCTGGTCATGGCTAGTCAGCTACAAGTAGGACTCTGCAAATTGGTGCGTTTTCTGTCTCCTTAAAATTAATGGACTGATCATCCTCATTGTTGCATTGTGCAGAATCAACTTTGCACTTGGTCCTAAGGCTTCGAGGAGGCATTATCGAGCCCTCATTGATGGCATTGGCCAGAAAATACAACCAGGACAAGATGATTTGTCGCAAGTAAGTAGACTTTTGACACAATGAATATCACGTGATTTTCATGCGCGACAGTTGCAATTGTTTATCCTCTATATCGCTCTCCTTGCATTTTTTGCAAAGGTGCAAGTAAGAAGTATGCTTTGGTATTGGAAATTTCCGGAACAGTGAATCCTGCTGCTGAATGATCTACCTGTTCAACTTTGCCTTAGTTTTTTAGGGGAAAAAAGATGGAATTCACCTATCAATTCAGGCATTTCTTTTTCCTCAGTTCCCTATATGACATTACATTAGTGAAGATAGATTATTAGAAATGGCAATTCATAAAATGACCTCCAGCGACAGGCATCTTTTCTCGCTCCATTGGCCTAGTCGAATGCTTCCTTGTAGTGTCCTTAGTTAGATGTGGTAGCCTTTAGTGAGATAAAAATGCATGTTTGGGTTGCTTCGGATTTTCTAATGCGGAATGCTTCTGGGCTACAGATGCTATGCTCGCCTCCACCCTCGCGCTGTCAACTGCAGGAAAAAGAAGTGCGGACACAGCAACCAGGTAGATAATTCAGTAATTCCATCAGTTGCTTTTGGTGTCTCTCTCTTTTCATCAGCCCCTCTCCATATTCATCTCTCTTTTTGGGCTAATTGTATTTGTCCATCTCGACTTCAATTGCAGCTGAGGCCAAAGAAGAAGATCAAGTAGATTGCTGATTTTGAAGGGCTTTGGCGTGCGTTTTGTTTGGTGCATTCCGACTCAGGAAGCTTAACTATTTCAATATATTCCGTGAGAAGCAGAACCTTTTTCGGTTACCGGTATTAGTAGTCACTGGCAGTACATTTGTGCCCAGCATTTCTATATTGCATCTCTCAATTTGATTCGAAGTGTTGGTAGAGTTTCAATCAAAGATCTCCTTTCTTCTGTACTATCTCTCGGAGTTTTGTTTGCAATCGAGGATGATCGTTATGATTGATGTATAATGAATTATAATGAATGTCGAGAACCATACAACCATAAGCACATTTGGAAGTGAAAATATATTATTCGCATCATTTAAGTATTTCCAACAAGAATGGTTGTGCCGACAAAGAAAACTGAACGTAAGAGGGAACGCACACACCCACATCGACACATACCAAGCACAAAGTTGGCCCCTGAACAAATAAACGAGCCCTATCCAGAGGAACTGCAACTGCCCAAAACAAGCGAGACAGCAGCAGGAACGTTTCAGCAGCTACTGCGGTTTTAAGCTCGTTACCCTTGCCTTTACCCATTCTTCTCTAAAATGAGAAATTCCCGTGCTCGAATGCCTTTTTTTTTTCTCTGCGGGGAGGGGGGGCGTCGAAGCTTGAACACCTTTAGCCCGTCCAACTTCAGATGAGCTGATGCTTTAGCAATTGGCGGCCTTCAGTCGCCGTCCCATTGAATTTTTCACTTCGTCTGAAAAATGTTTTGGATCATCTTCTTTGGAGATTCTTCCGCTGCGTTTTCTAACTGAAGCAACTCGCTGCCACTGAGGCGCCAACCTAGAGCGCCCAAGTTTTCCTCGGCCTGCTCCACTGTCTTAACTCCCGGTATCGGAATTGCGCCCTTACAGATGCACCAGTTTATAGCAACCTGCTCACGGAACAATCTCCCATTACCAACAGGGCAAGTCCAATAAGATCAGGGGACAACGGTAGATAACCGGGCAATCCTCTTTTCGAAGCCAGACTGGCCAGATCACGAGAAGGAACAGCTTATGGCAGAGGTTAAGAATTCACAAGAAGGAAGATTCATAGCAGTTTACCTGAGGTATGGTTTTTTGCCGCCTTTGCGCGATATCTTCTAGCGAAGATAACAAGGGCTTCAGTCCAGGAAGAATTTGTCGGAACAGGAATGAACTGTGACGATTACGCAACTCATGAGGAGATAGCAGAGACTTGCATAAATAAGCAATTTTTACCAAAGTCAGTTCACCAAAATCTTAAGGTGAAGTAATGGAACTTCCATACCGGGGACCCCGTGGTAGTTTGGAACGTGTGTACTTTCCTGTCAGCATTCCAAGTCCCAGAGGACTATAAGCAATCAAACGGATCCCCAAAGAATCACATATCTTCTTTATCTCAAACTGATCTTCTCCCATGCTAAGCAATGAAAACTGGACCTGCGAGCACAAACGTGATCATGATCCAAAGTCTAGGCGAGAGCCGATTGCCGCACAATGATGAGCTCCCCGAACCCATCTCGGAAAAGCTTTAACAGACAACAAATTGGAAAAGTATTCAAATTCGATCTAGAGCTTCACATTCACCTGAGCACAACTTAGAGGAATGCCTCGGGCTGTGAGGTACTCGTGAATCTTTACTAGCTGCTTTGGTCCATAATTGCTCACCCCGACCGCTCGAACTAAACCCTAAATTATCGCGGCAAGTTGTAGGAACTTGAAAGTAGTACATAACTGGGAAAGATTTCACGGCTTAAGAGTGAATCACGATAACCTTTTCATACATTGCCACTAAACCATCCCAGAGGGCTAACTCCTGAAGAGGGGCGTAATTTGCAGTCGACCAATGCAATTGTCCGATTCCAATTTGCTCGATCTGCAGTCGCTCCATAGAGGCCCTGAAACGATCCACATACTCGTCATGATTCTTCTTGAGAAGCCAAAGTACAGAGAGGACCGGGACTTCCTTCTCCATCCCCGCTCCCTCATTCTTTGAGTTGCCATACGGAAGAAATGAGCATTGTCTTTTTCATAGAGCATAAGAGTGAGCGCGACATACTTGCACGCGTCCACGAACTGGCCAGGCGTAAGTCGCCAGGGGTAGGCAGCAAACTTTGTAGCTATCACGATCTCGTCTTGTCCCTGCTCTTTCCCTACTAATGCATGGAAGTGATTCAACCAGTTGGATGAATCGGATCAGAGAAAGAGAAACTATTCGAGCAAAGCATTTTCGGACAACTTCGGTTGAGATTTCAATTAGCAATCTGCAAGTGTGATGCAATTTTACAGTTTCATGGAGCTGATATCTCTCAGCATTGCAGTTGACATTTTCGTGTAGTTTCACATTTTAATGGAAAGAACATTTGGTCTCCACCTTCACTAACCCATTAAAAGCAATCACTTAGACAGGAAATCAGCTAATTACAGACTCATTATAAGGATTATCTTCCTCGAAATGATCAGGTAAACAACACCAAAGCTTCACTCATTCAAGCATGGCAATTCGATCCCCTCAAACGTGCAAAGTTTCACATTCATCCATTCCAGAGAGAGAGAGAGAGAGACCTTGAAGGTCTTTGATGAACTTCCCCAGGAGCTTCTCGCTCTGCCCATTCAACCTACCAGTGCCGTAAGAATCGGCCGTATCGAATAGATTGACCCCATTCTCAACAGCCAAATTGAAGACCCTTTGAAGATCAGAGTCCATCGATTCTTGATAACCCCACAGGAGCTGATTCCCCCATGCCCACGTCCCAAACCCCATTGGAGACACGCTCAGCGGGCCCATCTTCACCTAAGCTCCGCACCAATTTCAAACGCTTCAGCAAATCCTTACAGAAAAGAAAGAGTTGGGCATCGCGTTTACCTTTTTCCGATTCTGCCATGGCCAAAAAGGAGGGAGCTTGAGGGACTTGAGGAGTGAGGAAGGAACAGAGGCCTCGCTTTGAGGAGTGAAGCTCGAGGGGCTAAAATACGCCGAGGGTGTTAATAATGTCAGGGTGGAGGACGCCATTAACATTCACAGCTGCTTGCTTCTCTGCTGTTCAGTTCATCGTCCGCCTCATGCTGTGTTCCGTGCTCGTTGTGTGGTTAGAAAATGGGATCCGCAGGCTCCTATTGGATATTACAAGTATGGTTGTTCAGATGATATTCTGACCTGTTTAATCTTTATGAAGTGGATGCGTCCGACGGTCAGTTGGCAACGGATTGGCTCTAACCCATTATGGCTCGCTGACACCGAGCCATTAAGTTAAAACATATGCCCACAATAAAAAAAAACTATCAAACTTTACCAATTAAGTTCATCCGATCAATTTTGATCTGAAATTACTGATGAGGACGCCGGCAATCTTACGTGATATAATCGGCACCGACGTGAATAATTTTTAATAATACTTAAATATCTTTTTTCTTAGTTTCTTTCCATTTTTCTTCCTTTAGTCGGTAGTTGACCACCGACCATGGCGAGCGAGGGTCGTCGTCTCTCGCCACAGGCGAGGCCCAGCTGGACGAGGACGAACCCCAGCAAGGGCTCCCCTCCCTAGATCCGGCCTTGGCAAGAGGCTAATGCTCGCCGGGCCAATTTTGATCGGAAATTTCAAGGCATCAAACGAGAAAAACGAGCACGCTTCATCAGTGGGTGGCGATTATATCCGCAACCTAAAGATGTATGATCGTTTACTCAATTTTGAACGTGTCCACGTTATCTATCGTCCATTCCAAATCGGGCATTTGATTCTTTTTTCCTTTGGGTCTTTTCTGTTATTCTTGCATGCTGCCTCACCTTCGTGGCACTATCCCGCATTTTTTTTTTTTTAAGGTGGTCTTGATCGAAGTTGGTATTTGTACAAATTCATAAATTTTTTGAAAGGTTTATGATTGAATTGACTAAAATAAAATAGGTTTAGGATTTTTTCGAAAAGAACTTTCCGATGCAATGAAATTCACAATTCAAAATACAATTCCTAGAAAAGGATCAAAACGACACCTGTAAATCTTTTTTATTTTTTTGGGTCAAAGTATCATTTCATTCGATCCCTCGACTGCCAAATGTTTTTTGGTCGTGATGTTAACCAAATGTTGGTTTAGTTCAAAATTGACAAGATCCATCGACCCAAATTGAAGTTGTATGGACACAGAGACTAGTCCTTCTTGGGGCTACTAGTGCTTCCATGCTCAGAGCTCGAGCCACCAGGAACTGAGCATGAACCGCTGCTATTGTTGCTGTCGTCGCTACCGTGGCCGACACCCGCGTCTCTGCCGTTTCGTCTGTCATAGAGGTTGACCAGAGCAAAGCAAAGCCTGTTGCAACAGTCTGTCGGAATCAACTCGGAACGACCAGATTTGATTCCTGTCGCCCGCTCTCAGCTTGTTCTCCAAAGCAAAGTTGTTCCAACCGGACCTGAAGATGTAGATCAACGATGGTTTCGCTTTGTCCCTACTACCCATCTCCAACAACGCGAATTTCAACACCCCTTTTTGCTTCGGGCCGATCACGCACACGTCTATCGCGTTCTGCACTTTCCCCGACTCGGCTTTCTTCGTCTCTGAGAAAGCTTGGATCGCGGACTTGGTTCTTGGGAATCAACAGGCGACATATATGTCTATCCATGTCCATCCGCGGCAGCTCGTTCTCAATCACTAGCTTGACCTCTTTCCCGCCCATGCGATCGATTCGGTCTTTGAATTCCTGAGGCATATCCACCGGCGGATCACAAGGGGCCGGCGGACTCCCCTTACTTTTCCTGCTGCTGCCCTCTCCTGCTTTTGGGGTGAGGCCGACCTTTCCCTTAGTACCGCAACTCTTCTCTTCTCCCAAACTCCATTCCCGGTTGCGGCTGAGCCACGAGCCCAATTCCCTCTTCGGCAACTTCTTTCCAGGGCCGGAGGCGGTGCTGCACGTCCCCACCCGAGAGTGTTCCTTCCATCGCTTTCCTCTTTCCTTCTGCTCTCCCCGGGTTACCAATGACCAACTTGTTACTCCCACCGGCCCTTTCCAGGATTTCTCCTTTCCTTGGCGCACCTGTCGAAGTCGTGGCCGCCGGCTCACGGCTCTCTCCTCCGCAGGACGACAGTTCTCTTTGGTGTTTGCTTTGAGCTACTTGGGCGAATGCCGTGAGCATTGACCCGAGCGAATCGCCCATGGGATGTCCCTCGAAGTCTTCGCGGAACAGCCATTTCCTCTGATCCCTCCAACCCTCCATTGAGGACAATCTCTTCTTGATGCATAACAATCGATTCGAACAGATCTTTTCTTCGAGGTTTCTGAATCGAAATAGTTCAGTGCCAAGTCTAAGAGTGCGAAAATAATCTAGGCATTTGAGAAGCTAATAGTGTAACATAACTGTGCAATATCAACCGCAAATGTTATGAATGACAAACTATATTTAGCAATCATAGCGGGATTCACCTATGATGTTATGGCTAGCATTTCACTATTACACTGTCATACTATCATGATAGTAAGGTCGAAATTTGAGAAGCTAACATTGTACAGTATAACAGAAAACTAAGTCGAAAGAATGAAAGAAACAAACAAACAAGTTTCCTAATGTAGTCGTAGCATACTAGGATTTCCCGAGCTTTATGGGATAACTATCTCGCTAATTAACACTATCACAAACCATTTTTCTCTAACTTATCTCAAAATTCAGTTCCAAAAGAGTTATCCAGACCAATATTGTGATGTCCTGAAATTTCAACATCCGTAAAAAAATTATAAATTCCAGCGTGGAAAATAAATTTGGATTTTGAGGATTTAAGAGAGGATGATTAGTCGTTCGAAACGTTCGTCGAGAAAAAGTCAAGTTTGAATAGTCAAACTTTGATTTGTAATACCACGGACTCGTCGGCGCAAATCCAATTTTATCCGAACCCTAAATGCGAAAATCTCGATTTTACCCTCAATAGATTGAGCTAAATGACCGTTCGAGGTCGATTTGTTAAATTACCATTTTGCTTCTAAGTTTTATTTGTGTAAAACAAAATTATTAATGTTTATTTTGAATTAGTGAGTCCCATTTCTCATTTTCATTATTCGGCCGCCATTCCCCCAAAAATTTGTGCAGCCACCCCACTTTAGCTAAGGTGACATCATTGCCCACCTCATCACCCTCTTCCCCAAATTTTATCTTTTTTGACTTTTCTCCCCCACTTCCTGGCCAAGTTTCCCCCTCCCCACGTTTTTTTCTTCTTTTCTCTCTCTCAGCTTTCCCCCCTCCCCCACGACGTGACCCCACTCCTCTCTCTCTCTTTCTTCTTCTCCTTCTTCTTTTCCTTTCGTGCGCGAGCAGACCCCCCAAAATCTGCACGACCACCCACCCAGTTGCCGTTTTGCGCCGCGCCAACTTCGGTTCGACGCCGTTGGTCTGCTTGATACTCGCGAGGCCGCTGGCCCGAGGGCCAACGTGGCTTGCGCCGCCGCACCAAACTCTATCCGACCCAGATCCGGCCGTCGCCAGTCCCGAACCGCCATTGCGGCCCAACCGCGTCGTGACCCGACGCCGCTGTCTCGAGTTTCCCAAACGCCAGCCCACTGACTCGACTCCTCGACGTCCGCCCGATCACTCCCTAGCTTCTGCTCAGTCCCGACGATGAACCACAGCCCACGTTCCCTCGCTTTTGTGACGCCGCAATCCCAACCTCCACTGTTCGTCACTTCCATCAGCCACCCGAGACCTAAACAGTGTAGTCCCAAATCCGAAAATAACCGAGGACCTGAGAATGTGCTAGCTCCGACGCTTAAATCCGTGACGCGGCGCTAACCCGAGGATCCGAATCACCCGAACCGAAATTCTGACCGATAACCCCTAAACCCGAACCTTATCTTTGTTCAGCCACCGTGTAGTTGCCTCATTGCCGCCGCGGTTCCGACCCAAGGTTGAGCCAACCCAAAGTCGCACGTGGACACGACCCGATACGGGAGTTTGTAATGTGATCCCAGAATCCGACTCGATATCGAACGCAGGAGTGGTGAGTTAACCCCTAAACTACGAATAGGGTGTTAACTGCGTTTAAGGATAGATTTAATATTATTAACTTCTAATTAGATTTTTTTAGCTGGGACCGGATAATTTAATTGCATGAGATCGAATTACTTGCGTGAAGCTGAGTCAGCTAAATATTTTGGTATTACTAATGGAAGTCTGGATTAGTTAATCGAGATTGATTGATTAAATGTGATCGAGATAATTAATTACGTTAATTAATTATTATTATACGATTATTATTATTATTGGGCGATTATTGTATTATTATTGGGTGATTGTATAATGGCTGCTACTTGTCTGGATTGATGTGAGTGATCACCCTGTTTATGGTTGCAAAATCTTGTGGATGATTTGTATATCTATATGACCACGTGTGGACTGAATTTTGAGCATAAAAATGGCCTCGAGCCAAGTTTTGAACACGACTGTTTGTTAGTGCATTGAATTAAATGCAAAGATAAGAATTGGCTTGATTATCCGGTGTGCTTGTGTAGTCATATGATGAGATTATACCGTGCAAGTCGTACGGTTTCCTAGTAAGTTCGTACCGTGCTAGTCGTACGGAATAACATGACTTATTAGACGCCGGTCGCAGCTTGTGAAGGACCGAAGCCCCTACAAGGATTTTTGGTAGTTTCGTGTCGTGCCAATCGTACGAATTTTATGGACTATCGGACGCCGTCGCCGGAAGTAAGGGACGAAGCCTGGTCATGCCGGTAGACACCGCTAGTCATAGTGTTAAGCCACACTAGTCGTGTACGCTGGGCCCGATGGTCTCTAATAACCGGAACATGTGTGATACATTATGTATGAGATTGTGATGAGTGTTACGGTTGAGTGCCTTGGTTTATATGTTATTGGTTGTTATGCTACGAACTGTTCGTCATGTGAACCAAGGCGGGGTAAGTTTGCATGTGATTGAAGATTCACCGTGATATTGTACTTGGCCATGTGGTAGATATAGCGTGGCGTGAGTCACGCCACGCTATTGATCTGTTATCAATATTATCCCGCATGTTTAGGCTGCCTTGAGCAAGTCAATGTCCTACTCGGACTTAGGCGTTGACTCACGGAGATTTTATATCTCACCCGTTATTGTTAACCATTTTTCAGGCCTTAACTATAGGAAGCTAGAAGTGAGCGTGACTTCTTTTTGAGTAGCATGAAGTAGTGTTAACCCCCAACCCCGAACTGATATTTTTTTTTAGAACTGTAGAAAGTGGCCCGGAGGTAGGGCTTGTATGTACGTACTTCCCAGGATTAACAAGATAATTAAATAAAAGTGATTTTTGGTTAGTATTGATTGATTTGACTTCTTACTATTCTATCACTGCTTTTAATTTATTTGTTTGGGGATATTGCACGTTCCGCATGCGTTATTATTAAGATAAAAATAATGGGTCGATGACGTGCTTGGGACGTCGTCCATTTTGACCTAAGGCGTTTTGGTAGGGTTGTTGCGGGTCCGGGAATCGGGGCATGACAAATATCGTTGTTACATTAAGCTGCAACGGATTATTTTTCACAGCTTGTTGGTTGTTTTTGTCCGTATAAAAGTAAACAATATACCATTTTAGTCTTAAAAAAATATGAAAAAAAGATTATAGAGGATTCTATTGGTGGGTATTCAACTGCTATGAAAGTTTTTAAATGTTTCGAATTAAATGAGAGTTTTTTTCGAAATAAAAACGTCAAACCCATACTTGACCAACCGACTAATTTGATTTATCTCATGACCAGGTAGGGCGAGTGATTATGGTGTCTGGCACGACTTCAAAGACTGCCGTGCAAGCAATTTAACGCCGCAATTTGAAAACGCAGAAAAAAGGAGGAGGACGAATTCAAGGAAATACTACAAGTTAGAGGATTACGATATGAAGTGGCATTAATTATTAGAGTTTTCGCTTATGTTAATTGATATTGTAATATACCGTTTACGGAGTTGGCATAATAAGGTAAAATAGAATGACTCTTAACCAGTCTAATATGAATTTGACATTGTGTGGGCCGAGTTAAGCCCTGCTCATGATGAGAGGAGCCAAGCTGAAAACTTTATAAATAACGTTCAAGTCCCTCCTTATGGCTCTAACGAACTCATAACACGTCGCATGAGGAACGTATACGGACAAGCATAGTTGAGGGGCTATCTCATTGAGTAGCCAATGATACAGAGAGTAATAGAGGGCTATCTCATTGAGCCAGGGATACGGAGGGTAACAGAGGAGAAGAACTTGAACTCGGATCATCGTGATTCCGCCTAAAGCAATATGGATTCGAAATTAGGTGCACAAATTCCTTTAAACTATTACCGTGTTTCTATATTCTAGCTATGTTAATCCTGGGATTGCCGACATAAGATTATAGCGGCTTACATCAATGGCTTGATTCAGAACAGGAACACTCAAACCTGGGTTTTGATCTAGACAAACGTTTTGTGACAGCCCCTAGGCCTGCTTCCCGACCAAAACTATCCACAAGAACGTCAGCCAAGGATTGCTGAGAACTCACAAGATGCTCCCAGATAGGAATGATTGAACTTAGGCTAACCAGAACATACGTCGCCTGCGATGCCATGTCGTCTAGTAAATCGAATATAGTTAAAGTTTAGTACCCTTAACGATGTTCGTTAGTTATTCAGAGTTCTTTAGGTTAGCGAAATGGTAATAGCAGCCAAGAAATGCATGCAGAAAACAGCAAGAACCAACTGCTAAATGCAAATGCAAATGCAAATGCCTCAACATGTCTTTACATGTCCACTGTACTAACATCACAAAAGAAGTCCATGCTTCGAGCTCTGAAATTCACCTCATTTCCCTCATCTGCGATGCCTCTATTACCAAGCGGTCTCTTCGTCTCTGTTCGAGTAGGACCATTTACCCCACCAGCTAACCCCCGTTCTGTACAATGTTTTCGCTGCTGCTGAGACCCCGATGTTACGCTGAATCCCGAAAGTTCAATCGCCTAGGCGACCCCTTCTCAGGTCCAGAAGTTCCACCACGGCGCAACGTTGCTGCAAGGGTAGTCTAACATGTCATTCGAACCAAAGTTGCTCCATTTCTCTGGCAATGCCATGGAACAATTCTCTTCACCCCCGCTTAGATGTTCCTGCACGTCTTCCGCGGACTTCTCCGTCTCGTTTAATTGGTCATCTGGTGAGGTGACAATCAAACTCCGATCGAAAGATTCGCGTAGCCGAATTGGGTTGGCTTCGTTCTCGCAATTAGTATCTTCATCCTCCAAATTGCTAGTCTCTCCGCAGACCCTGCCCCCACCTTGGCTTTTATCTAACATGCCACTCAACTTCTGCAACTGTAAATGACCAAAGAAGGCTGTCATTGTGAGGTTTATACTTCTCTCCAGAACAACTTGTTTCCTAAAGCACTACGGAATTGTCACTTATGTGGTCATAGTTCATGCAGACTTCATCTAGTGCTCAAGATTGAAATCATTTGGAGATTAGCTTTCATCAATCATTGCCTAAGAAATGAAGTCGATCTCTCCTTTTATTCAAAATTCTTTGCCCTGATGTGATTTCTCCAGGACCATAATCGGAAGGATCAATATCAGCAATTAGCCAGGAATTAAACAAAGGAGGGGATTAGTGACTAACTACCTCTTTCTCCAAATCCTGTTTTTCTGTCTTCAAAGACTCGAACTCAGCCAACAGCTTCTCATAGCTGGCTCTCAGCACCCTGTACTCTTGCTCGACCTGCTTCGACTTCCACCGCGCCCTCCTGTTCTGGAACCATATCGCCACCTGCCGCGGCTCCAGCCCGAGCTCCCGCGCAAGCTCCACCTTCCGCCTCGGGTCGGGCTTTGCCTCGGACTCGAACATGGTCTCCAGCAGCCTGATCTGCTCGTCGCTGAACCCCTTCTTCAGGTTCTTGCTCTTGCCCATCTTCTTCTTCTTCATGTTCCCAGCCGCAGAAACCTCGCTCCTCTCCATCTCCGGCAGCACCCTCGGTGCCACCCAACAGCAGAGACTACACTACAGAACGTCTTGGGTAAGCGAGAGAAGCTACTTATGGAGTTTGATGTTAACAGAGGAGTGAGTGCTGATTTGATATGTCTTTCCAAAAAACAAAAGAGTATGGGCTAACGTGGGCTTTAGTAGTATAGCTGTGGAGGGAGGATTTTCCCTTTGACATGATTTGGATCAATTGCTTTCCGGGTGATGAAGACGTGCGATTGATTATAGGATTGTTTTTTCATCCAAAGCCAACCGGGTCAATATCGTATTGCAGTGATCTTTCTTACATTATTCTTTGTAATGTCGCCTTTGTGGTAGTCGCTATCTATCTCCTCTTCTTTTCCATTCTGGTGCTAGTAGTTGTACCTCACTGTTTGATTATCATGAACCACTTGAGCTACGTCATGGAATGAAAAAGGAAAGGAAAAAACAAAGCTTGATCACCACCATGGAAGCAGAAAAAATCTCAGTCTTCCCTTTGACAGCTTTTCTGGGATCGAAGCGGGAGGTTTGTTTCCGTCACTGGAAACTCCAGTAAGATCGATCCGAAAGATGGGATCTTCACGCCGAACTATGAATCTATCTAGGTGCTTATGGTGTAATCGGCACGGATGAATTATACTGCACATTCGATTCGAGAGACCTGGCTAATTGAAGAAAAATTGCCGCCTTGAACTCGCGTTAGTTAACGTATATCTTCTCGTTCTTCCGTCACCGAGATGCCAACAAAGGCGGAGAATGGAGACGAATGCGAGGAAAGCCAAGAACGCATTCATCAATCAACATCAAGCTCAATGTGAACTCTCCTGAGTAAAGCAGCCACTTGGCTAGTACACGTTTGAATGCGGATTTACTCAACAGTCGCGTCTCACCTAATCGAGAGATTACGACGTTCCAAAACGATAAGGATCGAATCCGCCAGGGGGGACGACCCCCGCGCTAGCGTTTTCCTACTTCGATCCTACACGAACCCACGCATCCGAGTTCGGTGAGGTTCTCGGGCATTAGAGTCGCGTTTACGTGGCCGAGCCGTCCCGGCCGCCTTAATCTTCCCAACATCGGGCAATTGCGGGTGAGAAACGAGCGCAGCCGGGGAAAGATTAACGGGGTCTTCTGTCATTTCCTCCAATCAAAGACGTCAAGCAGAGAAACATCTTTGTGCTCGGTCATCACATCATCCGGGGAACGAAGATGGTGTTCATCATCGTTTAGTCTTCGCTACAACTCAGGAGTTGGTCCCTTTCGGGTCGCCTAATAGCGACAAACGACCTGTCGGATTTGTCAAGTTGAGAGTGGTTTACAAGTTTCTTCACCCTGGGAAAAGATAAGAGAGGAGGGAGCCAGCGAGCCACTGCGGGAAAGCACAGCGTTTGCAATCATGATCAATCATCATCGTCCGCAGCGGGGCACAGTAGCTCGGGGGCCAAAGCTGACTTCACATCGGCCCGGGTTTTGGAATTTCCCCGTGCGATTAGAACATCGTTCGGTCAGATTCAGGGTTCAGAATCGCGCGGGGGGGCCCACGAGAGCTCAGGCTGAAGAGGCTGATCTGGCGAACTTCGCTTGTCAGGGCATGGTTTGTATGGTGGTGGGGACGTCCGTGTCGTGGGGACTGCTAGGTGGCTCCCGAAGCCGTGTACGAGGCTCGCTCCCTTCTGGATGTTGGTCGCTCCACCACGCCGCGGATGCCACCTGTGCGCGCCCGAGATTAGGTCGGGCCTGGGTCGTCGACACGGATAGCCACGTGACTAGAGCGCGGGGGTATTACTAGGCAGATGAGGATCATTGTCAATATCGATGAACATCGGTAATCGTTACTGGCCGGTTGTCGATATGCGGCGGCGACGTATGGTTAATGATGTTCGACAAAGGCATCGATTTAGAAGGGACGACGGATTACCGGTCGAGATAATCACGAAAAAGGTCGGATGCCTATAGGGCGTCGGGGATGCAGTTATGAGTAGTTTGAAGTCTGGTGGAGTGACCAAAACACGACCACAAGGAAGCAACCACTTGAAGACAAAATCGTGGCATATGAGATTATGGCACAACCACCGTGAATACCATCGTACGTCTACTGAAGATCCATGCGCGCGAACAAACATTTTTCACTATCTTTTAGCTATTTTTACTTTCCTGCACGGTAGTTTCGGTGAAAACTCGCGTGTTCGATTGAATTCCGATGTACTTCTTGGCTGGAGTTTCTAGATCCGCTTCTGTCGATTAAATTTCGGCAGGGTTTTTGTACATGCAATTCCATTTGGAATACACTTGTCGTTGATTCGGATTGACCTGTGATATTTCATGTCCGAAATACCATAGAAAATGTCTCGACGACTTTCGACGAAAGATATTTCATCGCGGAATCCAATTCTCATGGAACACCGCTCATTCAAATGCTCGAAACATCATGTGTGCTTATTACGTTAACTCAAGGGTGTCACAATATGGCATCAGAGTGATAGCCCTCCAATAGCTGTGTGATTCGGGGACATAACGTCGAAGCTGGTAGGCCCGAAACGATTTGGTCTGACAAGGATGAAGAGTGTTTGCCGGAGGTCGGAGGGTCTGAACAAGAAGTATGACTACTAAACAAGAAGGAATGAATGGACCGAATTGTGCATCGTACAAGAAGGCATCAATGGATCGAGTTGCGCATCAAGCGAAGGGAGAGCGTTCTTAAGGGTATAAACGTGAAACTGGAATTACTCGTAAAAAGAGCGTTTAGACAGAATATTAATGTCTGTCTAGCAATAGTTTTTCTCTCAATGGGAAGGGGCTAAAAGTGCCCATTCTTTTGGGCCCATCCATCAAACTCACAAGGCTAGTTCTTAGACAATTGGAGAGCTAGCAATTATTATCGATTCGTGTCTGCTTCGAGTCAGGTCGGGGACATGCCGTTACGAATTCTTACTTCTCTCGACAGCTTCGTGTCGGTTTTCCGGTCGTGTTCTCACACCATGTCCGGAATGGGCCGTCCATCGGACGCAGTCTCGAGGGAGCCGGTGCGAAATAGAAATTGATATTTCATTTTGTCTACAGGACTAATGTTTTTGGGAATCTATGTCCGAGTCACAAAGATTAAAGTGAGGAGCGCGTTCGATTAAAGAAATTTAAATAAAAAATACTAATGTTGAAAGTGGAGTGCGAGTGGTTCCCCATTTTCATGGAGTAAGGGCTCCAGTTCATCATTTGCTTTTGACAAAGATCTCCTTTTCATTCTGGGTCGACCAAAAAAAAAATTCTGGGTCATCCCATTTTGTGGGTGAGTAACGACTCCACGGTTCGGTTAAGCAAAAGAATCTATCTTTTAAAAATAGACGAGAGGAGGTTTTTTTTTTAAAGAGGTAAAATCGCCCGATCAATCCTAAGTCGAATGTCGATCCAATCGTAAACTTTCTGTTTATGCCCAATTAGTTCTAAACATCTTCGCGAAAATTTCATGGTAATCCTTTTGGCCAATTTTTACCGGAAACCGCTGACGTTACGATCCAGTCGTCAACGTTAATCCTAAGGGGGTGTGCTGCCACGTCAGCAATTTCCGGCGGAATTTGGTCGGAATAACTATATTGGAGTTCCTCGTGAGGGTTTAGGGCTAAATGGGCAAAAATGAAAAGTTCACGTCAAATTTTTTTTTTTTAATTTCTACTTAGTGCATAACATCATATTACGTCATGAGCGAGTCGATAAGGATATACATTAGAATCTGTTGTTATTGAATTCGGGGGGGACGCATATGACCTAATATGAAAGCTCTAGAAAATGACTTGCTCCCAGCAACTTCTCAAATTTTTTTATTGTTCGGATCCATCAACTTCTCAATTTAAATACTCCATTTATTTCACGAAAAATCTTTTAATCGTCCACGAAAATTTTCTGTTATAAATTATTTCAATCGATGCAATCGATCATTTATTAGGGATGACCCCACAATAAATAACACGTAGGTGTAACCTTTCACTGGATAGAATTGACAATTAAAGCATCCAAGGCTGCATTAATCGAGGATACATGACAGAAGGATTTTTTTTTTTTCAAAATTCACCTTCAAAAAGCATAGATTTTTTTATTGCCATAGCCTTTTTTCTTTTCTTTCTCGAATCGCGAGTATTTCTTATAAGGCTGAAAGAAAAGCGATAAATAAAATAGAAAAAGATACTAAAATAATAATAATCAAATCGCACCGTCTCTATAATAGGCAAATGCCTCTTTTTCTCCCGAAGTTGTCGGTATTGATTGATGAAATGGAAATTCTCCTATTTATTTGATGAGAAATGGGAAACGAAAAAACAAAAAAAAACCAAAAAAAAGAGAAATCCAATCCCTTTTGGAAATGAAATTTGGCTATTTCATTGTTTCTCTTTTCATCCAAATGGGGTGATGAATTAATGTATTTTTTTGTTGGATTTGATTCCGTCGGATGGACGGGGGCTCAAACCCCCAGCTATCACTTTGATAGGGCAGTGCTCAAAACCAATTGAACTGCAATCCCCAATAAGTAAAGCGTAGAGTATATACATACTCTTATGATTGCATTTAAACCATTTCTTTTTTCTATTCGAATCCCCGTGATGTAAGAAGGGTAATAGAGGCCCGACATACTGATATCTCTATGGATGGGCACTTTAGCGAGAGCGACACGGATTACTAGTAATCCTTTAATTATTGTCAAATCGGGTGATAATCAATCTTTACATGAAAAAATAAAAATAAAAAATTTCAAATCATTTATTTTTTGGGAGGTAAATAGAGCTTAATAATAAAATACAAGGCATTCTCATTGATACTTTATAGATGATTAAAGTGCAAACCACAACAACTACCGGCCCCATTGCATAATGCACGGAGCGCAACACATCTGGTGCTCTTCTTTTTGTAAACTGAAAAAGAAAAGAAAAGTGCTTTTTGAAAATCCCAGAGCACTGCAAAAAATTTCTTAGGGTGAGATGTATAATTGACTCATTCCACGCTAGAAATAATCGCAAGAAATCTTTTAATAACATGGATTTCTATTTTTTAATAATATCTCACGACCGAGACAACTGGTTAAATCCCGTGAAACCATTTGTGAGAATTTCAAAATGTACGAAATTTTTAGTTCAGTTCGGTTCGCGCTTCAGTCCAATTTTCAATTCGGTTTGGACGTCCCTAGCTTGTTAGCGATGGCGGTGATTTACGAGTAGGTCGATTCCGTCGAAATCCTAGCAGATGAAAGGAAAAAAATGAAGTTGAATTTGATTCAATCTATTCAATTCAATTACTCAAACTTTTAAACGACGATTTATGCTGATCCGAATGATTTGAAAAGTGCCTACCTATATCTAACCTACACTTCGACCCAAAAAAAAAAAAAAGAATTTCTAACCTACACATCTTCTGAAAAGTCTAAATCTGACTTTGATTTGGAAGCTCATCAGAAGATTGTACTCCACACCTTCCACGTTGACAAAATACTCAAGTAATTTCGCTGAACGGCAACTTCTTCCATTGATTGCGGCGTCAGATCCGGTCCACACCAGGCCCGCAACTAGAACATTCGTGAAAAAAGATCAAACGGAATCGAGGGTAATTTTGTCATTAATCGAATCTTCAATTCCGTAATAAGATTTTGTTGACAGACGTCCTAAAAAATATATATTTCCTAAATCAAAAACACGATTATTATTCGAGTAATCCGTAATTTAATATTTTTGTCGTGTGATCACGGATTTCACGTTAAAGGAGATATTTTTTTTTTATTTTTTGGGGTGGGGTCGAAAAGCTAAAGGAGAATTAAGAAGGAAGGAAAATGATGAAAACGTTGGGATTAAGGCAGGAGCTGCTGACCAGACGTCTCTATTTGCGCCGAAGACTTTGGTTCCGTCAGGCGCGCCGAGCCAATTCGCCAAGCAGTGCCCCCCAACCCCCACGCCACTCCCGTGCTGACGTGTACCGGCAGAACGTGTCGGTCAGTTCTCGATCGACGCGGGCCCCACGCGAGCTGACGTGGGGAGGGCATTTTCGCCTCCAGTCTCCCGCGTGTCGGTTCGAGGTTTGCTTACGAGCAGGCCCCGCGAGATCATCGTGCCTTCCGCTGCGCCGCCGTATCTGTTCCGGGCGAGCAGTTGGGGAGGGCGGAAAACAAAAAAAAAACAGAGAGGAGGGGTGGGTGCAAAGTCAAATTCACGAATATAAATGGTTGTAGTTGGAGATCGACATTGCAACTTGCGAGTCAATTGATTTTCTTTTTGCCCTTTTTGGCAATAGTCTTGAGGTGAAAATACAATTTTTTTTAAAATATGCATTGTAATTATTACGCCAGAAATACAATTTTTTTTTTTTTTGGTTTAAATTCATGGATTGGCATCCTCAACGAGGATTCGGCATTGACTTTCTTGTTTGCTGGCCGCTTGAAATACAAATAGCAAGTTTGTTAATGCTTAAAGAACATGAATAAATAAATAGGGAAGGAGGATCAAAATAGAAAAATAGGTGCGACCCCATGAATAGGTTATGATCAAGGTTTATTTTGGAACAATTTCTAGGACGCGAAGTGCATTCGATTAGTCGATTATAAGAAGATTTTGAGAAATGGATTTTAGGTCATACATCCCACTTTAAGGTGTTACCGAACATGATTTATTGTTTTATTTCTTTTGCTTTTATTTTAGAATTAATAGCACGAAAAACTTCAAACTGATACACGTGTGATAAATTTACCACAATTACAAAAAAACCCTCAATTGGTACACCTGTGATAAATTTACCACAAACTATTTTTTCGACCACAAAAAGTGTCAAACTTAACTACTTTTTTCACAAAAATCCCGAATTGATATACCCATAATAAATTTACCGCAAACTAATATCTTGACCACCAAAGCCCTAAACTAATACACGTGTGACAAATTTACCTCAAGCTATTTTTCTGATCACCAAAAATTTCAAACTAGTACATCCGTGATAAATTTACCTCAAACTAATTTTTTGATAACCAGAAACTCTAAACTGTGTACACTTGTGACAAATTTACTTTTTATTAGTTTCCGTTAAACTGAGATAATACCATAGAAAATTCCAAACCGATATACTTGTGACAAGTAGAGGTAAAAATATCAAACCGATACACACGTCAATTGCTACTTGTCATCCAACTCGATAAATTGATGATAAAATTTAACGAAAAATTAATGAAAAGTAAATTTATCACAAATTTATCAATTTGGAGTTTTTGTAGTCAAAATAATAATTTGGGATAGATTAATCACGCGTGTATTATTTTAAATGTTTTCGGGGTATTAATTCTCTATTTTATGGCGCACGTCCCGGCCCTGTGCAAATAGACGATATCTTAGTGAATATAAGGGGTTTGCCACGTTGGATGTAGTTAATTGCGCCGATTTGGCCTTTAGCGAGACCTTATCCCTGAATTTTGAAAAAAAGCAAAGCCGGATCCCCAGCGTAAACACGGAGAAGCTTTGAGAGAAATCCCCACATAAATCACATAATCAAAAAGCTAAGCAATATTCTCTGGAAGCAGCAAAAATCCTCTAATCCCGGAAGTAGCGCATTCTGATCTCCAGCTGTAAATTACCCCGAAAAAAAAAAAAAATAAAATAAAATAAAATCCCTTCATCTCTTCTTCTTCTTCTTCTTGTTGGCGAGCGAGAGAGAGAACCAGAACCACCTGATCTTCACACTGATGACCCCCACGAGATATTGACTGTTTCTCTCTCTCTCGCTCTGCCTTTGTGTATAAGCTAAGCTAAAGCGAAAAACCGAGCAAACCCTATACCAACACAACACCAACGCCAAAAGGCAAAACCTCCTCCTCCGTTCGCCGTCTCTTCTCATTATAAAAGCCTGCCACCGCCTCCTCCACCAGACCTCCCTCCCTCCCTCGCTTGCTCCATGCTGATCGGCCATCGTCGTCTACCATGAGCAACATACCCAGATCTCTCACCGACTCCTCCTTCACTCTCTTCCAGTTGGCCATCTCCTCCTCCGACCCTTGGCCCTTCTCTCTCCTCTCCCTCTTATTGTAGTCCTTCATCCATCCCCGACTCGCTCCCCGTCTCTCTCTCTCTCTCGCTCTCTGGTTTCTTTCTTTCTTTGTCTCTCGTTCGGCGGCCGGCGATGGGAAGCGGAGACAAGCTGTTCCACCTGCACTTCCCTCACCACCACCCCCACCAGCCGCGGCACGAGCACGACGTGCCGAAGGGGTGCTTGGCGGTGATGGTGGGGCATGGCGAGGAGGAGAGGAGGAGGTTCGTGATACCGGTGATGTACGTGAACCACCCGCGTTTCGTGGAGCTCCTCAAGGAGGCCGAGGAGGAGTTCGGCTTCGACCAGAAGGGACCCATCACCATCCCCTGCCACGTGGAGGAGTTCCGCTCCGTCCAGCAATCCATCGACCGGGAGAGCTCCCTCCACCACCACCACCACCCCCTCTCTCACGGCGGCGGGCACGGCCATGGCCACGGCCTCCACCACGCGTGGTGCTTCAGGGTTTGATCACACGGATTCGATCTTTATTCTTATTATTATCATATGCTAGGACTTCCTTTCGTTTATTAGATTGTTCTGGGTCTGTTCGCGTCGGTCGATGATGATGCGTGAATAACTTCTGCAACTGTGAAGAATCACTTCCTTTCTTCTTCTTCTTTTTTCCTCTCTTTCCTTTTTGGGCTTCTCTTTAGGTCTCTTGTTTCAGCTGATTTTTTTTTTTTGCGGGGCGGCGAGAATGCTGCTCGAAGATGATGACGATGTTGACGAAAGCCTCTGATCTACTGATAAAAACGACGTGGATGCTTTGGATTTCTACTTCTTTTTCTCCCCCATGTTCCAGTAAATATTCTCGACAAGGAAAAAGCGAAAAAGAAGAAGAAAGAAGAAGAATATTGCTTTCATTTGTAAATCAATATGCTTTCCCTTTACCGGTTTGATAGCAACGTCGATCAATTTAATTAAATAATAATTAAAAAAAAAACAGCTAGCAAATTTTGTGAATTGCTGATCGTTTCAAAAATCCGAATTCCAAATGTCGGGGCAATTTCCGGGTCTAATGGGAAACGGGGATAGGCCCGTTTACTTGACCGCTTTCCGGTGAGTGGAGGTGGTCGGGGGAGAGCGTGCGAGGTGGGGGAACTCCAAACGTGTGGAGCACGATTTAAATGTGGAAAAAACAATGAAACAATGATTGGATTGGACACTATAAAATAAGATATTATTTTAAAATAGGAGTTCGAAGAAGATACGCCGAGCAAGCTAGTCGTTTAAGCCGAAAGAGCGTTCAGATTAGCGGGGCTCTTATATCGAATTAATTGAACATTTATTCGCATTTTGGAGATCTTTTTTTTTTTTTTTTTGCTTAAATTGCTTTTGCTTTGGAGGTTAGGATGCCATGCAATTTCTGTCATTTGGATATAATTTGGTGGTTAGGGCTTAATATCGAATTAATTTGTCTTTTTTTCTTCTTCTTTTTCGTTTGTTGTATTCTGATTCTCTTATCTTATTCGAACTTCTACTCTGCCTTTTTTATGGAGCGTGAGAGTTGAACTCCGTGCTCGAAACTAAACGTCCCCATCCCATTGTCTTAATATTGGGCCGCATGTTTAGTGGGTATAATGTCGAATTTGTTGGAGGAGGGGGAAAGGGCCATCAAAACGGATTCTTTTGTCGTATTGAGCTTAAATTCGATGCTCCTAGGAAGTAATAACCTTTTTAACCTAGGTGTTGTTTTCCCTAGCCCCACTTTTGTGTGTCATGTGGGTCTAGGGGTAATCGTCGAGTCAATTCCCGGTAGAAAATCTGAAACATGTCGTGACTAGATTGTTTCCATATTTTGAGAATCGAGAACTGAACTGGGGTCCCTATTGAACCAGCCTCGAAGCCGAATCGGCCGCTTCCAAATTGATTTCGGGGTACATAGACGCGGGAGCCGGATTGCAAGTCCTTTTCTTTTCGTTGCCTCGCCACCACCCCGGGCGGGGGCGAGGTGATTTTGCCTTCGTGGAGGGCAACGGGGCACGACCTTGAACGAATTTAAATTTTCCCTTTTCATCATCGCAGAGAACTAATGCCGAGTGCTAGATGACAAATTGGCATTCTTTTTCTTTTTTTTTTCATTCTTTACAAAAAGTAATAGCCTTTATGAGTGGATTTTGTAACATAAAAATGGTCTCGTGAGTTGCATACATAGAGCCAATGAAGCTCCAAGCTTCACAAATTAGTCGAATATTAAGACATTGTGAAGTAAACAAACGGGAAACAATTGTCTCCTCATTACTTTCATAGACGTGTTCCAAAAGCTTTACATTTTCCATGGAAAAACTAAACTCATAAGCAGGAGGCTGATGATACCGGCCTCAGCCTACCCCATGCCCCGCCTAATGCCCGCGGTTTATTTTTTTCGAGGAAAATTTGCCGCATTCAAGGTAGTATCCAACCGTTCATGTATTCCTCGCATCTCCGGACCGGGTAGGGCCGGACCAAACCGGTGGCCCTGACTCGTTTTATACATACATATATATATATATATATATATATAATAATAATAATAATAATAATAATAATAATAATGGTAAATTTTGGATATTGCTAAATTATTAGGGCCTTATAGATAAGTTTCGCCTCCTTTAAATTTCTCCCATAAAATGCACGAATAAGTCAATAGTGATTATTTTCATTACAATTGCCCCCACAATTTGATGAAACTCAGTAAGCAATTCTACAATTGTGAAAATGCAGTTAGTTTAGACAAATGAAGCCTACATAACATTTGATAAAATATTGGCCCCCACTAGAAAAAAAATTTATAGATTCGTCGTGGGAAAAATTACCAAAAAAATCCTAAATCTATTGTAATTCTGTTAATTCAGTCAATTTGGCCAATTTTGGCCAGAAATTATTGCCGTGGCGCAATTGACAACGACATTGATAATTTTTAATAATAAAATTATTATTTATTTTTTTCCCTTTCTTCTTCCTGGCCGGGGGTGGGTGAGGCTCTCCCTCGCCAATGATCGGTAGGGGTGAACTTTGCCAAAGGTTGGTGAGGTCGACCTCATGGCCCTCGCCTGCGGTCGGTCGCCGAGCTCCGGCGATCGGCTGGAGAAAGAAGAAATTGTAAGAAGAAAAAAGAAATAGGAAGAAAGTACAATATTAACATGTAAAATTACTATATTATTAAAAATTATTCACGCTAGCGATTTTCGGCTGAAATTGATCCGATGGACTGAATTGGCACAAATACAAAAGGTTTAGGACTCAATTGGCAAAAAAAAGTTACAAAACTACATTGACACCATTGCAATAGGTTTTAAATTTTTTTGGTAATTCTCCCTCCATCATGACTCCCTGCGCTCTTACTTGATGTGCAATTTAGTTCTCGAAGTTTAATTTCGATCCAATTAGTTATTGTATTCTCTGATTCGAACTTATTGAGTCCTTTTAGATAATATGGCAATCTAACTCACACCGTGGAACCATATTTGCGGACGTGGCTATACAAGTACGCAGCCACAAAAGCAAATCGGCAAAAGATGAAAGATTGGTTGGACCTAAAGAGTACAAGTATAAAACCAGCCGAAATTATAATTCAAGATCAAAGTGAAAGTCGAATGAAAGTTCAACCACCGATTTTCACGTAGTCCCACCAAAAATTGCCGACCATTCATATCCACCTAACCATCTCTCTTTCCAACGTCGATTTGTGCGTGCGTGCGACATAGAGCTCGACGAAGTTGATTGGCCAGGGCCTATGATCATTCTTGTCGTGAGAAATTATTACAGTAGACGACTGAATCTACAACGACATAATAGGAGCCTTTGGCTACAAACTCAAGAACACATTTATGCCTCATAATCCCTTCACATGTTTCCCCTCAAGGCTTTCACGCGTCGACTTAGTGGCTTTACAAGCAATGACATCAACTCACTTTATTATTCTCAGTTAGGTTTGGGCGCGGGTGATGTCCATGCCTGTAACTCAGCAGACGCATGGTTTGGAGTGAATTTCCGACCATTGATCGAGGAGTACAATGTAAAAACAAACAGTGGGGCTGGGACCGGAAACCAGAAAAAAAGTAAAAGACAAAGTGGTAGTAGGGTTTGCACATGCACATCCACATGCACATGCACAAGGACCCAAACATAAAGATGCTTCCCAAAACTTTCGACAGCGGGAACATAAGCTGGCAAATTCGTGGCTGTAAAGATTGCTGGAAGTCAAAATGAACGTGAACCACTCAGTCCCCATGGAAGGAGCCACCGAAAGACAAAAGTCTCCTGTCCAAAACCCTTATCATCCTCGTTCTTGGCGGGTATAGCGGTTGCAGAACATGCTTCTCCACCGGCGAAGAGGGGTTGAACCCCGAACCTCGAACGTTGACAAGACAGAATCTGACTCAAGGTAAAGCTTCGTCGTTCCCGGCGCGGGGGGGGTGGGGGTGGGGGGTGGTGGTGGGATGAGAAACGAGCCTGTCGACCAACCCTAGCGTCGTTGACTTCTATTCGTCTGCGTGTCCAGGGCAACTTCTCCTAAGAATACTTTCGAATCATGCGTCGGTTTCGTGCTTCCATTTGTATGGAACACCGGGTCGCCCGCCGTTAATCGCCATTTAAAAAAAGACAAGTCAACGGTCTCGTCTTGAAGCGGCGAATGTATTGAAGATGGGTTTGTCGTAGTCGTACTCCTCCTCCCCCCCGCATGCATTCCCACCAACAACGTGATCTTAGGGCCAAGTAGAATGGACCGAGCAGACGCGGAATCGCCCAAACCAGAACGAATTGACCTATTCAGTCCGATTTTTGATTCCATAAAATTGGAACCAGTTATTGTCTGTCCGGTTCCAATTCCAAAGGGCAAGAACTGGACCGTCCAGATAGGATCGTATAGTATTTCTTTTCTTTTTTAAAAAAATTCTAAATGTAAACCTAAACCTAAGATGCTTATGATGCTTATGATGCTTAGTATAAAGCAACAACATGATGCAATTAATAAGAGGTAGTTCAATGAATGTGTAATTAATGAGAAAAATTTAACGACGAATCATACAAAAAAAAAAAAAAGGCTGGTCCGATGATTTGCCCACATAGGAACCGAATCGGACTAGGAACCAATTACCCCTACATGATCTCACACTTTTTTTTCATGTTAACATGATCCTAAACTTGGATCGCGTCATTTTGACTCGAATTCTTGCATTTTTTGTCTTTTGATTCCCAGTACACCATGCACGAGACCGTCAGTCAAAACTTATCGAAACGACAGTACTCGTGTGGGAGAATTACCAAAAAAGTCCTAAACCTATTGTAATTGTGTCATTCAATCCTAAATTATTACTTTTTTGCTAATTAGGTCGTAAGCCTTTTGTATTTATGTAAATTTAATGTGTTTGGCGGGAAATCGTTGACCTACCGTGGCCGGTGATTGTGCACAAATGTAAAATGTTTATAACTCAGTTGGCCAAAAAAAAAAAAAAGTTTAGGACCGAATTTACATAATTGCAATAATTTTATGATTTTTTTGGGTAATTCCTCCGTGCTCATGTTATCGTGCCTTGGATTTACGGTTGTCGGTTGCATAGCCCAAACATGCCGGATTCAGAAAAGCAAACTAGAAGGAAATACGATCGCGACATAACCCCAAGTTCAATCTAGATCCACATCGGTAGCTCGAGGTGGGGGCAATGAGCTGATTGCAAGAGAGTGATACTAAACGTAGGAACACTAGTTCGTAACATGGATGTGCCAAGAGAGATGTGATGATTAAACTCTTCTTGAGAGCCTATCGGATCTTTCATACGCCACGGCCGGTCCGACCCCGTTTGATTCCCCGAAAGTCAAAATGCGTGCGGCTATAGTTGGGGGGGTCGTGAAATAAGCGAGTGGGCGTTGACGGCGCTTCTCAAGGGATCGATCGGGCTCATCATCATGGGTTTGTTACATAGTTTTGGGTCTTTTCCAATCGGGTCATTTTTCGACCCGATCAATCCCACAACGCATCATCCAATCCCGACACTTCTGCTCATATTAACTTCCCAAGTTCTATGAGAATAGGTTTGGAGTGTTTGGACCCGATGAGTGGCCCGGCCCATGCACACCGGAACAAATAACTTTTCTCAAAGGTCAGGCCCGAGCCCGAATTTGTCCGGCCCGCCCATCCATCGGTGCTAAGGGGACGGCCGAGCCATACGCTGCACGCGCCAAAATGGGTGCGTGAGCCTGCCAATCATGTGAGCCCTATAAATAGCAGGAGTCTCGAAAGCGTTGCGATTTTTCACATCTCTCTCTGTCTTTCTGGACTCTCTTAATTATACTCCAAGCCCTCCAAAACCCTGCAATCTCAAAACCTCACTCATTTCGCCCCTGAATCTTCAGCTCAGGGCCTCCGACAGTTCATCCCTCGGTTGCGCTCGGCTAGTGTCGCGGCGGACCTTCTTCTCCGCTAGCCCTTAGACCTAATTGGTCGGCTGATTTTTTCGATCCGAGGGCTTTTTGTTTTTGCCCTTTTTTTTGTATGGTCTAGGGTTTGTGGCGTCGAGAGGGGAGCACGGGAGGGGGAAGGGTTAGTGTTGCCGCAGCAGTGAGCGGGTCTGACTCGATGGAGGCTCCGGCCGGTGTGGCCGCCAGTCGCGCGGGTTCATCGCCGATGTCTTCGTCCCGAAAGGAGTGGCGCGCCATTTCGGAGCATCAGCCGATTCGGAGCTCTGGAAATGAGGTTAAACTTAAATCTGAACACTTGCTTCATTTGATTGGGGTATAATGTGAATTGATCATTACGGTCATCGTGGAGTTAGTTTTGGAAAGCCGTAGTTTGTGCGTGACTCTAAGCGACTGTAACGAGCCCGTGGGGATTGATTTTTATTTGGCTAGGAATAGTTGTTGTTAGTAGTCGTCGTCATTTTTCGGTGCTTGCTTTTCCCAACTTTCTCCACACTGTTGGGCGTGGAAGATCGTGCGCGAATGGTCGTGTAGGGAGTTCTTGTGATATGATCGTGTACAGTCGGACTCATTCTAATTTAAATTCGGAAAACTGTTACCTTTATGCTCTGAGTAGATAATATCTTTTTTTATCCTTCATCTCGCGCATTAATGTCCGGTGTAGGAGAAAAGCCAAATTGTATATGCTTATGCTTGGTATCCTCTTAGGACTTGTACTTGTTATATTCCTTTTCTCTAAATCTTGATGTAGAAGTATTTGCAAAATGCCTGGCTAGGTTCGGCCTTTTTGCTGTATTGGCAGCCTGATTTTCAAAAAATTTAAAGAGAACTACATTTGCCTCTCACCTTGTCTAAACTACTCCTGGTCTTTTGGTAATTTGAATTAGCAATTCGGCTTGATGATAGCATAGTCTTTTGCTGGTCCGGTATCTGGGTGCTAGCCTCAGTAACCCGCTCCCTCCCTTTAGTATAGGAAAAGAGATTGCCATTTTTGAATTTTTTTTTCTGGCGAGCAGTTTTATACGTAGATGTGAATTGTCTAGGATAGTCATTATACTCATCATGTCTTACTTTCTCCCTCCATCGATTCCTCCTGAAATGTTAATTGTTAACAGGATTTGGAGAGGTCAAAATTAGGCCAGTCTGATGAGAGAACGATATATGAGGTAATGAACATGATATTGTGGTTGGGACTTATTCGATGGACATAAAAGTGACGTGCTTTGCTTTGAATTAAGGTGCAGCAGGGAAGACAGCCACTCGACTTCTGTGCTATTACAATGGATGGCAGTTCTGGTGATGACCTATTGGAGCAGCTTCAAAGCATTGCAAGTAAGAGAGAGGATTTGCAGCATCTGGAGATTGAGCTTAGAGCGCAGATGATCGCTAAATCGGAGATTGCTGAAATGCAAAACTCCTTTGACTCTCAAATCAAGGAGCATGGGGATGCTGCTGTCAAACTTCAGGTCTGCTAAAGTCATAGTCAACTCTGAAGTTCTTGCTCTAATAATGTATTTGGAGGGACGAATTGGTTGTGAAATTTCAACCATATGTTTCTCCATATACAAAACTAAAGTTATTTGCACTGGAAGTACTTGAGCTTCTGCATCAACTTGTTTAGAGCACAGTTATTAGGAGCAATCTCCTCGATGATGGATGACCTCGACTTGCATTCTAATTTTGTTTTGATACGGTCAAGTTTATTTCTTATCTTTCGGATGGGGAGTAATAGAATAAAATCTTTGTCTACAAACGAGCAATCGTAAGTCTGTATAATGGGTTGGAACATGCATGGTCTTAGAATAAAAGGCCAGCTGAGCATTTTCCATTTATACAGGCTGCTTTCTCCTTCTCTGATTGATAATGGTATGTCATTTTAGGTTGTTAGCTCCCTATAGCTCTGACTAGTCATCATCGACTAAAACTTTTCAAATATATCAGTAGATTTATATATATATATTTTAGTCCGTCATTTAAAATGTGATATTATTTGGTAATGCAGGAGCAACTGCACGAAAGAGAGCAATCGATCCATGACTTGGAAAGGAGGATGGAAGAGAAAGATCGAGAGCTTATTGCTATAAAAAGAGACAATGAGGCGGTTTGTGAACCTTTTTCATTTTCTTCTACTTCCATTTCAAAGTCTCGTTTCTAGTTCTCTCTTAACTGTCCCTTTAATTTCGCAGTCTTGGGCCAAGGAGGATCTTCTAAGAGAACAAAAGAAAGAATTAGCAACCTTTCGGTGTGTCTTTAACTTCGAGTTCTGAGCTTATGCTTTAGTTTCATATTAGGTGTCACTTTGCCGGATAATACGAAAAATTTCTCTTTGATAGTGCCTTTGGTGCAGTATTGTCATCTCACTTGAAATTGAGTGCTTTAATTTGTGCGTATCTTGACATGCGAGGCTTATTTCTACTGCAGCTTTTTTACCTCGATAAGTTTTATTCCTGTGACTTGGACAGTCTGATGCTTAGACATCTTGAAGTGACTTTGATGGTAATTTCTCTGTTGTGCTCTCCACAGAAGGGAGCGTGATCATTCCGAAGCTGAAAGAATGCAACACTTGCAGCAAATTCACGACCTTCAGGAACATATTCAGGACAAAGAGAGGCAGCTCATGGACTTGCAGGAACAGGTCGGTGCTGCTTAACAAAAGTGTTGCTTAGGCTTCTCAAGTGAAAAGCTTTTTGAGAGTCAACAATTTTCAAATCTTGTTGGCATAAGGAAATCATCTCATTTATCCCTTTTTTTTTTTTCTAAAATTATTTGGTTGATGTGCTAGTTTACTTTGGTGCGCATAATGTTGTCTGGATAAATTACACTGTTTATAATTACTTACTCTTTTCCCTTTTTGCAGTATAGAGTTGCTCAAGAGACAATCATATATAAGGATGATCAGTTGAGGGAGGCCCAAGCTTGGATTGCACGTGTTCAGGAAATGGATGCTTTGCAATCTCACTCTTTACAAGCTGAACTGCGGGAACGAACTGAACAATGCAATCAGCTCTGGATTGGTTGGCAACGACAGGTTGATCTGCTACGATCTCTCTATCATACTTCTAGATTGTATCTCTTATCTGCGATTAAGTTAAACTGTTTCATATTTATATTTTTAGTTCATAGCATTATTTGGCTATTTCGATTTCCATATGCTGACATTGTACTGTGTTACATTTGTTAGGTGGCTGAAATGGAGAGATTTCATGTGCATACTGTACAACAGCTTCAACTTGAACTGGCTGATCTGAGAGAAAGATGTGGATCCTTTACTGATGAATCACATATACCGCAAACAAATATGAAGGATGCATCTCAGTTTGGACAGATTAATGACAACCGATTAGATTCTAATGGATCCAGTGGAAATACTGTGGCGCTTTCAAGTGATAATTCTGGCAGTGCATCCAGCAATGGGTCAACCCAGGTAGAATGCTAATTATGGGATCTTCTTTTTATCTCAATGATGTGCCAAGTTAGATTTAGAGCCAGAAATATGATCCAGATCCTAGGGTGTTCATTTCATGGAAAAATAGCCCTTGGACAACGTCTTATCTATGTCATTTGGCTTTGTTTGGGCTATTTAGTCAATAAAAAATTGTTTTCACGTTCGAGATTTGGAAAGGGGACTTTCTTTGGTTGTTATTCGAAGATGTTGGACCTGCATATTGAATCAGAAATATTAGTATATAATCAAGTTTCATTACTGTACTTTTGTGTCGTTTTACTGAAATTATGCTAGTAATTTTTGTCGAGATGCCTCTAACTTCCAAGTGTTTTGGATATGTGGCAATTTCAAATTAGATTGACCGTGCTACTGGTGTTCCACTTGTGTCGTCATCACTGCTTGGACTGCCTGCATACCTTCCACCTGCTCAGGTCCCTACTCTTCATCCATTTGTTATGCATCAACAGGGAGTCCCACAGTCTGTGCCATCAAATGTTCCTCACTCACAGCTTAATGAGTATCAATCAATACCATCACTGTCATCCAATCAGCAGTGGCAGAATCAACAGGTTAGCAGAGATGGCATATAAGCCATACGTGCTAATGACCAAATTTTCTTAATGTATGGTGATTGAGTTCATGTGTTTTGGTTCATATCATATACACAGGATGTATCTGGAGAAGTACATATATCAAAGCATATACAGCATTCAGAAACCCAGAACGAACAGAACTTACTGAAATCTGATTCTGGATATGGCTATGAGATGACTGTTAATGGTGAAGTCGTTCAAAGAGAATATCCGGATGTTCATGTGAGCCAAGTAATAAAGCCTGATTCTTCGATTTTCTCATCTACTGGAGAAGCAAAGGTGGTGTTTTCAATCCCTGTTTAGTCATTGAGAAATTTCCTCTTCACACTGTTGTCCACAATTTTGAATTAAATACCACAATCTTCTATCCGCTAGGTTACCGAGTCTATTGATAGTAGCTACTTGGGATCCTCCCAGCACGAGCAGAGTTTAAACCAGATTTCATCTCAATTTCATGATGCTCTGACTTTGGATGGTCATCAACAGAGTACTGAATCTAAGGTGGGCTGCTGTTTATGCCTTCGTAACTTTTGCAATTTCTTTTTGCTTGTCTCGTGAGGTCATCTTCCTCAGGCAGCTTGTAGGGCTAAAAAAAGTTTCTGTTGTTGCAATGGTATAGGAGGAGGGTGTTTCCAGTGTGACTAATCAAGAAATAGAGGTTCAAGCATTTGAAGCTGAACAGCCAACTCCTACTTCACTTCATCCTGCAAATAGTGATGCCATTGGCAACAATCATGCTGCTGATGAAGTTGCACCTGAAATGGGTGTTCCAACTGGGAAGGCTATTAAGTCAACTGGTGGAAGAAATCTGGAAACTAATCTTTTGGATGAAAGATCCTTGTTGGCTTGTATAGTTCGCACCGTTCCACCTGGTGGTAAAATACGAATTAGTTCAACGGTTAGTGTTTTTTCCTGGAAATAGTCTTTGCGAGCCACTTTGTCCATCTTGCATGAAAGATTGATTCGATCGGATGAGCCATTTGTGTCAATTACAGCTGCCAAATAGGCTGGGTAAGATGCTCGCACCGTTACATTGGCACGATTACAAGAGGAAGTACGGGAAACTTGATGACTTTGTTGCTAGTCATCCAGAAGTGAGTTTCTTGATAAGCTAGTTTGCATTCTTGCACGTGCGCACACTCAAGTAGATTAAATATCGTTGATATAGGGAAAGATCCAATATAACTGGAGAATGTTATGTGCTATTACAGTTTTTTGTGATTGAGGGGGACTACATTCAGCTGCGTGAAGGTGCTCAAGAAATGATAGCTGCTACGGCAGCTGTTGCCAAAGTAGCTGCAGCAGCGGCTGTGTCAGCTCCCCATTCCTCATCCATGCCCTCTGTGGCTCTTACCCCTATGGCACAGGCCCGGCTAAGAAGTGTTTCATCCATCGATAGCAAACAGATGAATGCTTCTGAAAATAGTTTCAATGTCACTGAAGATTCCTTGCGCCTGTCAACAATGCATATGCATTCTAATGGAATGAACTTTAGCATTACCGGGAGTACTTCCAAAGTCATGGTACTAAGCAAGTCTAAGGATGCTTTGGTTTCAAACGGTCTGGAAATGAAGCCAGGCCAAGCACCTGGGTTCATTTCCAATGGGGCGCATCTTGATAAATTCAGCATTGTGAATGCTCATGGCAAAGGGCTAAGTAATGGAAGAGCTGGCTTAAATGCTGTTGGCAGACAGCCGGGAAGGTATTGATCGATGTTTAAAAGTGTCCTTTCTTGTTCTTTTTATTCAATGCTTTTGCAGTCGAAACTATTCTAGAGCATGTGCTTATTCAGTGTACTTAATTTTGACAGGGCTAGCAACCATACTTCTATTCCCAGAAGATAGTAAGTATCATATGCTTATGGTCGCCACATGCGTGATAAGTCATCAATCTACATTACTTAACTCACATGTCCGTTTTTTCTGTCATTTTTCCTTTTCGGTCCTAGGCTTGTAGAGTGTTTATTTTTTTTATGGTGATGCAGGAGATGATTGGACGTGCATGGCTTGACTGCTGATATATTAAGCAAAACAAGGAACAACGTCCTTTCAATCACGATGGTGACTGGATGAATAGGTGATCGGGAATTCTGTCAGACTGAAAGTTGCACCCACCCTTTTGCTGACGCTCAAAGTCGCTCTAATTGAAATATCTTGGCTTAATTTACTGTCTCTCATTTTACCTGGTCCAGTAAAATTAAAAACGTGAATCTTCATACTTTACATTGCATGCTAAACTGACGACTGCATTTTTGGCAAAAATTTATGCGAAGCATCCTTCTATACCATCCCATTTTCGCTCTATCATATTTTTAGGCGGTGCATTGGGTTATGAGTGTCCAGGTCAGCGTTTCAAGGTCTTGAATTTGTCCCAAGGACAATGACACATTAACTTAACGAGCGTTGAAATGAGAGGCGGTAAGTAACTTCCAGTCAATTTCTCCTTAATTCTGTGAAATGTATTAAATCTCATTGAACCCCCCAATAATATGCATGGTAGCTTTGAAGGTTTTGAGGGTCGCTGTACTATAAATGCGATCGGCATGGGCTTCGTTTCATTGGAATGTGAATCTTTTTGTGATGTATATTATCTAGCTTTCCCCTGGACATCAATGCTACCCGGATGAGTCTTGGTCGAATTTTCTCTGACTTGAATGACTAGATTTGCTTTCAGCCCTCATGGGTTCTTCGCCAACTAATGAATTGATTACCCTATGGAGCCATGTTGTCGATTGACGATGTGTTACCCGAGCGGGTCAGTTCAGGTGTAATGATTGATCCGCAAAGGAAGGGAGAAAGAAAGGAAGAGAGCGAAGTTCGAAAAAGAAGAAGAGGAATATCTGATGCTGGGTCCTAGAAGATGGACGTGAAAAGGAAAAAATCACATGCATGCCAGCTTTGTTTTAGGGAGGACCTAGTGGACGAACACAGCCGAGCCTGAGGAAGGAGTTTAGGCCCACTTGATCCCTACCAGCGACCTAACCCATTTGCACAAACTGGACTTCTTCCCAAGTCCAAACTCCAAAGTGTTGGGAAGATAGAGTACTTAACTCAAACCTCGCAGTTTATTGGGGCTTGAAAACTATACCTGGCCAGCCGGTTCGATCTCCGACTCTATCTTTAGGCCGGTTCAATTGCATAATGAACACCTACGGGCTCTCATTCGCCCCCCACGTAGCCAACGGTTAAATAGCAATGTTCCTATGAAGGTACAGTCAAATGATTGATTTTGCGAGCACACTTTTTGATAGGAGTGCAGGCGGTGAAGTGAAGGCAAGGGTGTCTCCTTCGCGGTGGCAACTAAAGACTTGCGCGCGACAGCGGCCCACGCCGTCGTCACTTGTTTGTTTGCTCGCAGCATGGAGGCACAAAAGTTCGTCTTTTTCTTCCGTGTACACTGAATCAAGAGGGGACCATCGTTTCGTTTTTTGTGGGGGTGCAAGTACAAATGGACCCGTTTCATGGTTGCAAAAAATTTCGTAATTATGAGCATGGCTTTGTATGTAGTGATCGGAAATGTGTCTTGATAAGTCGATGTATTACTAGTAGCAGTAACGGTAGCACGAACTCTAGAACTCGAAAGGCCGGGCAATCTTCGAATTAGTGGGAGTTAGGGGAGTTTGGTTGCGAGAAATTTTGACCCCACATGGATGCATTTTGAGCACGACCCTTCACGCAGGGAGGGGGGGTGGGGGGGCTTTTATGGGGTCATCTTCATTGTTTGTTTTTCTGACGACGTGAATGAGAAACATTTCAAATCTGACTTTTAGATGTTTCGTGTGATCGCCGATCGTATGGTTAGCGTTTGTCAAAGGCACGAGGGAATTAGCGAACGAAGAAATCGAGCAGCTTAGTAAATGCAAGCGATGCACATCGGAAACTTCTCACCACAGTGATTACAATCTCGATTATTTCTTTTGTCGAATGGAATACCTCACGCAGGGACCGACCTAAAGTGATGGTAATTGGGGCTGTTGCCCCCTCACTCATTTCTCCAAATACCTGATATAATTCTAGGTTTTTTTTTTTTTTAACTTTATGCTAAAAACTAATTTAGCCTAGAAAACTAAGTTTTGCCTCCTTCCCCATTAAATTTCTCAAAATTTTTATGGCTAAACTTTATGGTTAACATTTTCATTTCACACAGACATAATCATATAAATAATCTATGAACTTTGATCTAATGTGCAATGTGGTTCATGAACTTTAAACCCTTAATTTGACCAATATGATTCCTCAACTTTTGGGATATGCTCAACTTAATTCCTGAATCATATGAAGATATTTAATGTAGTCATTCCACTAATTAAAGTTCATGGAAGATTTTCAATATTTTCAAAAGTTTGTGCATCGCATTGAACAAATTAAAAGTTCATAGATCACATTGCACGTTGAGCTGAAATTCATGGATCATGTTGGGTAAATTAAAAGTCGATGAATCATATTACACATCGAGTCAAAATTTAGAGATCATTTGTGTTATTTTTCTTTTTTACATTTGGCCCCACTAGTTGATAAAACTCAGTTAATTTGCACCGCAGCTCTAAGGGTCGAAACGTATATTTCTGCGTACTATAGTCATCATTGATCGAATTTCGTCCTCACCCAAAAAAAAAGAACACCCAACATTCATCCCTGGCCTCACGTCAACATCTGGACAACCTTTCTTCGTTAGAGCTGTCGTGCAACTCCACAACCCTTATCTTCTTGTCGAGTACAGACATCATTTTCCTCCTCTTCTTCTTCTTTTCTCTTTTGCATTTTAAGAAATGCGACAATAGAAGATAACCCAATTTACGTTTTTTTTTTCTTTTATTTTTCCCCCCGTGATCTTGACAAATCGCTATAAATGGTGGGGTGACGACTTTAGGGATGGTTGCCAATGGTGGGGGCACGGGAGGAGGAGGAAGATGCCAAAAATCAGGGCAAATATCTTTTATTGTACGACCACTGTCTAACGTGCGTGTCGCCATTAATTGGACAAGATGGAGGAGGAGGGTGCAACTTTCCCCCCACTCCCACAAGAAAGTTCAAGAGCAAAATTTGCTTTTGGTACTTAAAAATCGACACAAACGGAGTCTCGATTATAATAATCCAACGTTCGGTCCGGTCCATAAACTTTCAACTCGCTCGACCTTGTCATCCAGAATGTTTCCCAATCTCATTTTTTGGACTTTTAATTCGTTCGATACGATATATAAATCGTTCGTGAATATTTGGTCCCGTCCATAAATTTTTGTATTGTTCGAACTATAATCTATAGAGTATCACGATACTTCCATTTAAGCGTATTTTAGTTTGTGAACTCTATAACCGTTGAGGTAGAATCTCATTAAAATTCGTATCGGATTGATATCCCGGCTATTTTAATTTAATTTAGTCAAGGCAACACGAAATGCAAAAGCTTGTAAATTTATCTAACTAAAAAAATTGGAGCGGGATTTAGATTAATATAAGTACGAAATATCTATAGATATATTAATGTCATTATTGATTATTCTTGTGAAAATAAATATATTTAAAATAAAACGAACACGAATCGGATATAACCTTAGATGAGGTTATATTTATACTACTACAAATAGTATCGGTGAAAGTATAGTTAAATGGGACGGTAGTTTTATTCATAAAGACCAAAAAAAGTAAAACGGTGACAGAAAGATAGCATAATCGCTATTCTTCCCTTCATTAAATTATTCCGCAGTCAATATTAATCAATTGATTAGGACGTAATTGAATAAACAAGATATGTAGAAATGAAGTTATGTGATTAACTCAATCGATTTACACGGTTATAATCCATGGGGGAAAATTTTCCTAGCTAGAGAAATTTGAAAAATATTTTGTACTGTTCTAATCATGGATAGGCACTAAGGAAGGTTTTTAAACTCAGATATTCGACTGCCTTTTTCATTGATTAAATTTAGATAGAAATATATTTGACCTAATTTGCTTATAATTTGAAAGCTCTTTCTTTCTCCTAGTAATATTTTTACAAAATTTGTTATTACGAACATGGGCAACGGGCACGATACATCAAACCTGGTTTGATAAGAAACATGAAAAATAACACATGTGAGTTCTAAATTTTGGTCCAACGTGCAATGTCATTCTTAAATATTTAATGTTGTCCCTCGACTATTGAAAAATATTTAATAGAGTCTGTAGACTATAGGCCTAATACCCCAAAAAACCCTAACTTTGACATACATCCCCAATTATATTCAAAACTTTTTTTGTCTTGTAGAGAACCTCAAACTTTTACTTTTATATCAATTCTACCGGCCTAATACATAAAAAACCATCAACTTTAACATCAGTCCGAATTATATCCAATTTTTTTTATCTCATAAAAAATCCTAACTTTTATTTTTGTCACGATTCCACCACTATCGGCCTTTCGTCCATAATCACTTTTTAGCTAATTCTATGTGGCACGAATTTTCTCGCCGAACTTACCAATGAATTTTCGAAATTTAGAAACAACGGGTTTCGGGGAGGATGAGATTTGATATCATTCGTCCAAATAAGCGAGTCTCCACGTCTAGCCGTCCTTTAGGCTATTGAGCACCGAGAAGAATCAGAAACGTGTCGTCTTGAGTAGCTTTGTATCTCCTAGCAATGTGGAGGAAAAACAGACAATATAAGAGAAGTTTTGAATTTTTTTCATGTTAGCTTTACTGATATGCAATTCATTAGCAATGTGAAAATGCCATGTAGGATTAACTAGCGGCGATTATGGATGGAAAGCTAATAGTAATAAAATCGAGACAAGAGTAAAAATTGAAGGGTTTTTTTACGAGACAAAAAAAAAAGGATGTAATTGGGACGGATGCTAAAGTTATGATTATTTTTTTTGTATTAGGTCGGTAGAATTGAGAAAAAAGTAAAAGTTTTAGGTTTTTTAGGAGACAAAAAAATTCTGGATATAATTGTGATAGATGCTAAAATTAGGGATTTTTTTAGGTATTTGATCATAGATAATATGAAAATGTTCAATGTTGTTATTTATCAAAGGAATCTGCTAATGTGGTTGCCAATCCATTAAGTTTGAATGGTAGATAAATAAGAAAAAGCTACATATGAACTACCAAAGTGACGTAATAATCAACGTCATCAGACCATGATTAACATGCCAATGCTCCAATTCTTTTTCCTTTCTTAAAGTAAATGGATAAGACGGTAGGCACATTAAATCATCATTTTTCCAAACTCTAATTCAACATGTAACAATTCACGTCATCAAACAACGTCCGGTTTGTCGTTTGAGCAGATGGAAAGACTAATTTATAGACAGTTCGGGAATCGCATCAGATACATTAAAAAAGTCCGGAGAAGAAGAAAATGTCGCGGCAGCCAGGATGTTGGGCCGCCGTGCTGGCCGTCGGATTACAACACATCTAACCCAAGGTTAGAGGGGAAGAGCGAGACATTAGTACGAGCGCACAAGCAAAGTAGTTCTCCAAAAGGAGGTACTGACGAAGAAGAAACGGATTAGACAAAAAAAGAGTAAAAAAAAAAACGGAAACTTAAAAAAAAAATAAAAAGAAAAAAAGGGTAAAACGAAGTATTTCCTCATTTACAGCTGTCTCCCCCAATATCTGCAATCTCGCTTACTTTTCTATTGAAGAATTTCCAAATAAGGACACGAAATATTTTCATTTATTTTAATAAAGCCTGAAGTGTTTTAATTATTTCAAAAAAGAGTGCTGCCAAAGAATATTTTTATCATTTATCTTTTTTAATTTCTTTTTCCTCTTCCCTCCATGGTCCTCACCGACGTCAGGCGACCCTCGCCAGCGTCGACGTCGGGCAACAGCCCAAGCGGAGGGTAAACAAGAAAAAGGAAAGGAAAATAGAAAAAGAAAGAAAGAAAGAAAATAAAAAATATAAATGACGAAAATGCCCTTTGATCGGGCTTTTTCTTTTTTAAATAACGAGTGCACTTCAGATTCTCATTTGAAACGAGTTCCGCTTCAGGTCATTATTAGAGAAAATGAAGGCACTTCGTACCTCTCATTCGAAATTTATCCTTTTTTCTTTCGATGAAGAAAATGGCGACAAGAAGCGATCACCGACTGCACGTTTTGCTCTGCCCCGTGAATGCACGGGGGTCAATTAGCAGCCACGTCGGATCTCTCTACGCGATTCGAAATGAAATCAATTTTTTAAAGTAGTAATGACTTTGCGTAATCCCGAAGTGCATTTTACATATTGAAAAACTGTAAAATATTCTTAATTAGCTGTTTTAAGTGCCCCTGAACTGGAGCATACATTAATTAAATCTGTTTTTATTACGGCATTGACATTAATATTAGTTTCATTATTGAGGAGTGGGGAGTGGGGGGTTCGTAGGGTTCATCTTTTTGCCTTTTTGGGGCCAATAATGTTGTTCTTCCCGATGGCAACATGCATGGCCAAACAAAGCATTAAAAAGAGAGAGAAAAAGGAAAACGTTTGTTGCATCATTAATAGCCGTAATCCCTCCCAATGAGATCCGTCCGAAGGTGGGGCCCACCACCTCCTCAATTTAAATTTTATTTTTTTTGCCAAAAAAAAAAAGTTTTTATGACAACGACTATTTAATAAAATAGATAAAGTGCACATTGAATTACTTGACCAACTTCGTCCCAAAAAAAAAAAAAAAAAAGCTTTACTTGACCAAAATAGAAAAAAGAAAAATTTCAAATACAAGATTTTTTTTTTTGGTCGAACAAATAAATAAAAGCTCGAAATGCATTTATTTTTTCAAATAAGAAGTTGAAATGAATTTTATTTCAATAAGTATCTGAAATGTTTTTTTTTATTTTAAAGAATGATCTGATTAAAGGGCGTTTTGGTCATTCTACGTTCTTTTTTTTTATTTTTTTCCCCTTCTTCCTTCCTTCCCGTCCCCTCCCCCAACGTCTTCTTATGCAACCGTGGACACCTTCATCATCTTCAAGCCCAACATCTTCTGCAACCCTTCGACGGCCTTTATGGCGGAGTACAGTGGGCACCCGGAGCCTTCGTCGGCCTCGAGCATGGCCGCAAGGATGCCCCCCACGCCGGTCCCGGCGAGGATGTCGAAGAAGTCGCGACGGAGGAGTGGGGTCGCGGGTCTCGAGGCAGATCTGGTCCTCGAGGCGGACGAGGGCGGACGAGGGCGACAATGCAAGTGGTCCCGCCGCCGTCGATGCAGAGGAGGCGGGTTCGATTTGCATGCCCATACGGCTCAGCCGGTGAGATTGAACCCAGTCGGAACGATGTTGGCGATGCTGAGGAGTCCCTGGATTGTGTTCCTGACGAACTGCAACGCTGATTGGAGGACCCCGGCGACGGGCAAGCTCGACGTCCTTGTCAGTACCGGCGTTGGGGGCATCCTCACTGCCATGCTTGCGGCCAACGACGGCTCCGGCCGCCCGCTGTACTTTGTCAGGAAGGAGTCCAAGGGTTGCCGGAACGTTGGGGTTGAAGAAGACGAAGGTGTCCACGGTTGCAGAAGACGTTGGGGTGGGAGGGGGAGGGGAGAGGAAGTAGAAAAAACAAAAGGGAAAGATAAATTTAAAAAAATAAAAGAAAGAAATTCAAAAAAATAAAAGGACGAAAACAACCTTCGATCAGGTCATTTTTTGAAATAAAAAGAAGTCTTCAAGCCCTTATTTAAACCACACTCCACTTCAAGTCATTATTTGAGAAAACAAACGTAATTCAAGTTATTTTTTGAATTTTTCACAAAAAAAGTTACACATTAAATTTGGGTTATGATGCCGTGGAGGGGTGATTTTTTATTTTTTTTTACACAGACAAAAACACGAAAGGAAATTAGCAAATTTGGTGATATCATTCGTGTTCGAGTCAATTTCGCATCAATTCGCGTGACATGAGTAATAATTGCGTCATATTCATGTCAAACTCCTATAACATGTATAGATCAACGAATATCAGTTCTTCCAAGTTAGTCGTTGTAAAAAAAATATTTGATTAAATTCTATGAATACGTTGTTTAATTTGATTTGATAATGTTTCGCATGATTGATTATCGCAATTTTAAGATATGTTCTATGAGGAAACTCTATTTTTTTTTCATGCTGGACTTGTGTTAATGGGTTAATCTGGTATCGTGTTGACCCATCGATGGATCGTGTGATGCAAACTTTGATAAATTCCAAGTCGTGTGTCCATTCGAGCGGGGTCAGCACAAATTGTGTTGCACGGTTAGTTCATCATCTCGTGTTCAAATTGACAAATGTTGTAGGAAACAGTATGAGCATGACTTGCCACCACTAGCATTAGCGCGTGATCCAACTCATATTTTCGAGGATCAATGTCATAAGAAATCTTAAATCGATATATTTATAACAAATTTATCATAAATTAATTTTTTGATTACAAAAAAATTCTAAATCGGGTACACCTTTGATAAATTTATCATAATCTAATTTTTTGACAACAAAAAATTTCAAATCGATATGCCTCTGACAAATTTACCATTCGATATTTTTCGCTAAAATATCACTAAAAATCTCAAAATAGTACAAGTGGGACAAACAAATGATAAAATCTCAAATTAGTACTCCCATCAAGTATCATTTAACTTAGCAATTTGATGGTAATATTTAATAAAAAATAATAATTAATAAATTTATTACAGGTATGTTAGTTTGAGATTTTAAAATGAGTTTATCATAAATGTATTAATTTGAAAATTTTAACTCTATTTTCAAATGCTCAAATTTCATTTATTATTATTATTATTTTTGGGTGGGGGATCCCATTATTTGAAATTAGGTACCAAACTGTTGGCTCTCTTCGGACATACCCCCAAAAAAAGTCCACTTCCTTCTCAACTTGCTCTAGTCCTGCGCGTGCTTCGCACCGCCCAATCGCAGCTTCCGCAAGGGAAAAGTCGCTCTTGCTCCCCCATCGCGGCGTGGCCCACACGCGGCGAAGCGAGCGTGAGGGGGGGGCGATGGGCCTCGCGCTGGTCCAAGAGTGTTTAAAGCTTCGCTACGTCAGCACATGGGCGGGTGGTCCCCACTCCCTCGCACCGAATCGTGTGTGCGTTATCATCAGTCTCTCGAAAAAGCCAAGGCCTGTGTCTGGTCTTTACCACCACGTCCCCTCGCCTCTGCTGCTGCTGCCGCTGCAAGACCGTTCTCGTTCCAATTTCTTTTCGGTCTGCTCTGTCTCCATTAGTCCATTGTCTCTTCTAAGAGACACAACGCAGCCTCAGAAACTAAAACATGGGAAGTCTTTAGAACAGATTGCTCGAAAACGCTTCGGAGTTGCCTAAGATGTTGTCCTATCTTTACCTCAGCAAACATGGGTTCGACATTTTCCGATAAGGCGATAATGGGGAAAGGGCGACCGGCGACGGCACGTCCGATATAACTATGGATGGTGTAGATGTCTTTTTAACCTCGACGGACGTTGATTAAATGATTTGGCATTGATTGCTGGGGGATGATCATCGACATTTGCGAAAACAGGGTACTTGAAAATCGATTGATCAGAAATAGAAGCGTAGAGGGTATTTCTGGTATTTGAAAAAAGTTCACATACGGTGGTACTGGTTCTGGTGGTGGAGAGAAGGAGATGGTTGGGTACGGAGGTGGTGAGCATTACATGCAGAAAACGATAGACACGACAATAATGAGGAGAGAGAGAGAGAGAGAGAGAGAGTGGGAAAGTAATTATCTTCTCCTACTTTGTCTTCTAGTGTGGTGCGAATGTTGGAAGCATGGAGGCAAAGCAGAGGCCGAGAATGGCGGCAACCCATTCCTCCTCCTTCCCTCCTCAACCTCATAACCAAAACCACCACATTATCACGCTATTATTATCATTCCCACCTTTTTAAAAAGTGGAAAGAATGAAAAAAATATCTGCGATATAAGACATGGGTCCTCTCGGTCACCTCCTTCGGGAGCTCCTCTTGAGATCTCTCTCTCTCTCTCTCTCTCTCTCTCTCTCTCTCTCTCTCTATATGCCAGAGACACCTTAGGCCTGTCTGAAACAAAGAGAGTTTGGGGGAGAGACGTTGGTGTTTTTCTTCCCTCGTGTGCTTAAAGAGCAACCTGGAGATCTGCCATTTTGGTTAAAGTTTGAATCTTTATGAACGGAGATGGAAATGGCAATGTTCTCGGGACTGACTTGAAGCGGTGACCGAGCTGAAACATACCCTTTTTGTGAGACCATGATGGTCCATCACGAGAATCAACACGGCGGCGGCGGGGTTGGAGGAGGTGGTGGTGGTCCCGCCGGTGGTGCGTTTCCCAATGTTGTTCTTCTTCCTTCTGATGTCTCTGGTGGTGCTCGTGGCGATAATGGTGGGCTTGGTGGTGGATTTGTGAGAACTCTGCAGCCTTATGACATGGCTCCTACTGTTCACACTGCCTTCAGATCCCCTGGTATTGTAGCCTTCCTTTCACTTTTGGAAGTCACTCCACTTTCACTCTGTTGTTATTGTTGCAGTGGTTAAAGATTGCATCTTTGTGTCATGAACCACTGAGAAAACCTGATGGGTTATTACGGCAGTCACTGAGGAAGCGGCTCTCTCTCTCTCTCTCTCTCTCTCATCTTGTGGGTATTTTGATTTTTTTTTTTCCAGCAGGAGCAATGTTGGGATATCCTTTTACGCATGCACAGTGGAAGGAGCTTGAGAGGCAAGCTATGATTTACAAGTACATGATGGCTTCCATTCCAGTACCTGCCGAACTTCTCATCCCTATGTTTACGTCCAGAGACGGTCCTCCTCGTTATTCCTGTAATGCTTCATCTCTCCCTCTCTGCTCTGACATGCAGATTATACGCTTTGCTTCGGCATCTGTTCTTTTTCTTCTTTTCTTTTCTTGTCTCTCTTGCTCCGTCTGTTTGATTTGATGGGTTTTGGGTGCTTCTCTAGAATACCAGCAGAAACAACATTTATATTGGTTTCTCCTTTGCGCTTGTTGAATCCTTGATGTCTCTTCCGTCCCTTTTGGTTCAATGATACTCTGTTTTCTGTATCCGATGTTATAGACAGTGTCTGCTGATAGCTTCCTTATGATTCTGGGGGGAAAAAAAAAGCTTCAATCTATGTTCCTTTCCTTGGCTTTCCCAGATTCTTTCACAGGCAGCTATTGGTCACCGCTCTTTTGGTGGCTTCAGTATCTACCTGTTTCTTTCCCCTTTAGAGTTCCTTCTGTACTCCCCCACCTCTAGCAAAACCATTCTCACTGGGGTCTATTACATCAGCCTCTTCATCTCTTTGATTTAATGCATGTTGTTTCTTCACAGCTAAAAGAAACTTTATCTATTTATGCCGTATGCTCGTCCTTGCTGAGAAATTAACTGCTTTATCGTTGGGTTAAGTTAGGTTTTTAGTCAAATCTCTGTGTGTGAAGCCTAATGTAGGGTGTTCTTGTTGTGGTGGCGGTGGCAGTTGGGAATGGATATAGTCTAAGGTACTCGAGCAATGGAGATCCAGAGCCAGGGAGGTGCAAGAGAACGGACGGTAAGAAGTGGAGATGCTCAAGAGAAGTGGCTCCTGATCAAAAGTACTGCGAGCGTCACTTGCACAGAGGCCGTCCTCGTTCAAGAAAGCCTGTGGAACTCCATCCGTCCGTGTCCAAGAAGACCCGCCTTCTTCACCAGCCCAGTCCTCTTCCAAAAACAGAGGACCCTTCGTTTCTTCACAAGCCCAGTCGTAGTTCTCACTCTGTCGAATCTCCCCTCAAGGAAGCTAGGTGAGTGAAAAATTCCACCCCAAAACCTACAACTACCGAGTAGCTACTATTCTATGCTTGGGTTTCAATTATTTCGATCTTCTGCAAAGCATCCGGACGTGCATACGCTTGATTGCTTATGCATCAGTATGACCTTAGGATTAGGAAAAGTCAGTTTTAGATGCTATATATGCACTTGCTTTCGTGCGGAACTTGGTGAAGCTAAAGGAAAAGCTTATTTGAGCATGTTTAGCGGCTTTAGATGTTGTATTATCTGGATATTTGACTTGTTTCTGCGTGATCCATTTCCAAGGAACACGGACTGGCTCATGATAGGAGAATCTTCTCCGGTCCCAATGCCGGATCAACAACAATGGCCAAGTTTGATGCATAGCAAAATAGGATCAGCTGCCGAGAGCTCCCTCGACAATTTCAATCCTTTCCTAGTGAAAGAAGAACCCCTGAACCTAAGTTTTTCTACAGGTTTTCCTTCTGGTGAAATCCATCATCTCAGCAAAAACCAGTTTTTCCTCAACTCTTATTCACTTCCCCTTGACAAGACCCAGATTGAGAACCCCAAGGGATTCATTGATGCCTGGTCTAATTCGGTTTCAGCCGGCAACAATAGCCGCTGCTCTGTTTCTTCGGATGAAAATATCTCTCTTTCCTCACTCACTCTGTCCGTGGGTGGCAATAATTCATTCGAAGAACAAATGGGCCGAGCGCATTTAGGCGTCAGTCGATTGGATTCTGACCAGAATCCGAGCAGAAACCACTCTCATGCCACTTCTTGGCTTGGTTCGACTTCATGGGTTTCTTCAACGCCCGGAGGACCGTTGGCCGAAGTGCTCGGAGCTGGTATAAATGCGACCCTTTCTAATCCACCATCTCCTGGGGCAGGTAATGAAGACCCTGGTAGTGTTTTGACGACTACAGTTTCTTCTCCTTCAGGGGTCTTGCATAGAACATTGGCTTCTTTGTCCGATAGTAGTGGCGGTAGCAGTCCGACCCCCTCGAGTTCCATGGCTAGGTCAGAAATCACTGTCAAGTGGTTCAATCCTAACAAACTGGCATCATCTTAATTGAGGAGGCAGACTTTTCTTATCATCTTCGTGCGTGAGCTGTTCTTGAATGTGTTCCTGATGAATTTGCATTGCAATTTACTTTGGGCAAAGTTGTAAAATGATTGGTGAAGTTGAACACCTAGTACTGGAAATCAAGACAGATTGTTAAGTTGAAAGCACGAAACCAGCATATGGGTGTGCTGATTCCTTGCTTTTCTCCTCTATTGCTCACTGGAGATATTCCTGGTTGTTCTTACTTGACTGTCTTAAATGTTGTCTACTAACAGTTAAACAAGCTTACAAGTGTTTTATCGTAACGTAGAGGCGGCATTCCCTCCTTGAGTTTGAATGTCTTTCATCGATCCAAAGCGGTTTTGGAGTGTCAAGGCGCTAATCGGAAACATTAGGGCTGTATCATAGCACTGTGATTGACATCCAAACTTTTGGATGCTTGGTTCATGACGACACCATTTGCACTTGAAACGCTCAGCTTTCCACCCTCCATCTTTGAACTTCGAAATACAGAAAAGAAACTATAACATACAGAGGTAGGCTACATTCTGATGGTCAGTCGCTCTCCTAAATCAGCATTTATCTTTTTTGGTCATATCCTCCAGTTCTTGCCTTAAATGGTTTCCGAGGTCATTCCTGGAATGGTTGCTTCCTAAAGCTCTTCCCTCATTGCTCGGGCTCTTCCAACAATGATGAAATTCACCATCCATTTTGCCAAGCGGATCGGGAACAGGAAACGACAAGCGTTTTCTCGCCGATCCAGGTTTTTCTCTCACTGGAGTTGGAATCCTCTGCCTTGGTGCGCTCTGGGACCGTATCCTAGATTTTGCAGATGCAGTTGCAGCCATGTAGTTTGGCTTTGGTCCAGCGCTCGAGCCACTTAATCTAGGTTCAGGACTGGAATTGTACGCCGGTGCTTGGGGCGATTCCTGGTGGTTCCGGTGATATCTGACAAGGCGAGGACTAGAAGACTGTACGACTTGGGTGTGATGTCTCGACTTAATTGGAGATTGGTACAAAATGGACGATGGACGGTGTGCGCATGTATCGATTTTGATGATTTTTATCGCTTCTCCGTGGTCACACGAGGTTCTACTTTTATTTCTTCCTGTCATCCTCTGATCAGAACTCCGGGGCGTGTCCAGGTTCGGTTCTTCCTCACTGTCAAGTAGGTCTCTGCTGCAATCACTCCATATCTTCTAGCATATCATGCAAAAAAAAGGAGAGGGGAATTAGATGCATAGCAAAGCTTAGGTGAGGTTGGATGATTGCAGAAGCAGGAAAGGGGGTTTCCTATTGAACCTGCTGAGAGAAAGCAAAAGCCAGGTCTTTTTCGCATTTCCAAGTGACTTTCTTCCTCTTCTCCGGCGCGGATTTGTTCTCTGCCAACTCGTGCGGTCGGCGATAGTTACTCCTATCCCAAGAAACGCTTCTTCCATCTCTAGGCTGCAATGAAAGTTCCGAGATTCAGCAAAAACTGAATTAGCGATAGCCAATATGGACAGACCGGTTCACACTGATGTTGCTCCTGAATGCGGTGAACGCTACGCTAGTGTTTTGATCTGAAGCGCGAAAACCCGGTTTGTCATAGTAATAACTATATCTTTTTCAAAATAGAGACTCTGGAAAAGGCTTGAACCGCATGAAAAAACTACTAATTTGGCTACAATGTTCTCCGGTAAACAGAGCAAGTGAACCCGAAAAGCCTGAACTTTTGCTTCTCATCATTATTATTTTCTGCTCTTTCTTCGCCAACACTCCGACAACAGACAAGTACATGTCTATAGATCACCCATGCCATCCAGAAAGGAAATGTAATCTTACAGCGAGTTTGATGTCGATAGAATCGATTGAACTCCAAAAGCTGCTGAATTCGGGAAACCTGCATTTTGTGTTCCCTGCATCTGAGAAGGAGAGCCTCTTACGTTGCTCGCATACCTGCGCCTGAACTCGAACCAAAGCCTGCATGCACTTGAGAGTCATCTCCGCTCGCTTTCTCACATTGCGGCCTCTTACTATTGCCTGCACCTTCACCAAACCTCTAAGCGCCCGAAGCGCTTTCCTCGCCTACGATTTACGCAACATGGCGCGACCTTAATCACTAGCCACATGGTGGTGGAAATATAGCTATCGATCGAGGCAGCTTTACCACGTGCGGTCAATGAAGAAATGTCTTGAGAAAAATTTAAGTGCGCATGTCGAATGTGAGTACTAATTTTACCAAATATCCTCTGAAGCTGGTTTGAATGACAATGGCGGCACAGTGTTCTATCCGAGCATCAGCGCAAGCCCTACTGATTAGCGGGAGGACTTCAAGAGCCACTTTTGCAGTCGCCACCGCCGCTTGAGCAGCCGCCGTGGTCGCCATCGCTACTTCGAGTTGAGCACCATCTGCATGGGTTTCTTCGACGACACTTCTCATTGCTGTCGTGCTTATGGTCCGTTCGCGGCAGCATCGTCGGGTTGCCGCAGCTTCTTCAGTAGCAGGCCTCAAGAACGTCCATCTTCTCTTCGCTCTCCCCTGCAAAATGATAAAAAAAATGAAAAAAAAAGAACATAGGCAAAAAAGAGAGGAGAACAAAATCACTCCTTTGACCCTTTTCAGAAAATTGGCGCATCTGGACACGAACCTTGTCTTCTTCGTCTTCTTCCTGAAATTCTTCTCTCCTCCTGCAAATCCTCTTCAAGGCACTGAACCAAGAGCTTCGCCCACTACTCCTCCCCATGAATCAATAAGCTAATGTCGCATCAACCAGACGAAAGCTCAGCTGAAGCCAAGACATGCACCGAAGGCAAGAACCTTCTATCTATACGAGCTTGGCCTGGCTCAGTACGCAGCTGGAGTCATTGAAAGCGACAGGGAAAGGAAAGGGACAGAACTGCGATGAGACTGATGCGGGTGCCATCAATGGAAGTGGGCATTTCTGGTCCGTTCATGTGGGGAGCAGACGCTGGCCAATATCATGTTAAACGTCCATATATGTGCCGCTGTGAGAGTGCAGTTGCTCATATGATGTCGAAAAAAAGAAATGGGTGCTCTCGAGCAATCTCGAAAATGGTGAAAGCGACCCACATGGAGAGAGAGAGTCCTCTCCTCTCCTCTCCTATCCCCTTTACATGTTTCTGTAAACTCACGTAATTGTTCAATCATTCGAACCCCTTGTTAACTCAGCTATTACAATGGACTTATTATGCTTAAGGATGCCGCGATGTTATTAAGGAAAAGTAAAGAATGCTGCGGGGGACTGCATCTGAGCAGTCTCGAATTCGTTTCTACTCGATAAAGTTGAAGAGAATAACTCCATGCGGTCTGTCGCAGAGTTCAAAGCACACAGCTTTAACTAATTGCTCTCGACAGACTTGCAGACACAGGGAGAAATGTGGGGCTGTCCCACCAGGCACCAGCCGAGGAGACTAGTCAAAGCGCCTTGGATCCTCTGGGGCTGTTTGCTTTATTCGCCTGGGGTTGTGCTATTGCCTCTCAAGAATCAAACGAAAAGGCAAAGGCAAAGGCTATAAACTGTGGCCATTTGCGGGCCACCAAACCGCAGAGACGCGAGGACCAGTAAGATTAATCCTTGAACTGTTGAGAAAACATTTCCCTCCCCTCCGTTGCATCAGTATATTAAAGCGTGGTTCATACTTCTTATCCACGTATCCACACGAGGAGATTATAAGGAACAGTGCTTTCGAGAGGTCGGAGAGTTTTTTATAATTTAAGTTCATATTTCAATAGTAATTTAAGTTTGGGTTGATAAATAATTACTGTTATACATATTTTCTTTCTTTTATAATTGAGAGTTATAATAAAGAAGTGAGAAGTGTTAATTAAAGTAAATTTTTTTATTACTGATGTAGTTCTAGTTTAAGATGAATTAGAACAAATCTTGTGTCCCTTATACTCTTCGTTTGGTTACGTTTGTGTGCCTAATTGTACTAAGCTTTTCTAGGTTATGCTGTGGACATTACCCGAGTTCGAGACTATGATGTTACGAACGGTGCAGGTGTTGAGGCGAGCCTTCAAGATGACAAAATTTTTGCATGATGTAAGAAACAACCGACGACAACATCTTGAGCGGCGACAGATGTGGGGACCAGGAACTTGTAACCTCTTTCACTGCACACGTATCACACTTTGGATCGACCTCGCCAATCTCTCCCCAGAAAAGATCGAACCACAACTCTATCCCCAGAAAGGATCATATTCAAAGCTCGCTCTTTGGATCACTCTCGACGTTAACAGAGCATAGTTCTAGAGGAAATGGCCGGGTCGTTAGTATCGTACGCTTCACCTTTGCTGTCGGTCATACCTGCGGCTCCGTGACAGCAGCTGTCGGTCGGGCTTCCGTCGCTGCCACGGTGGGTGGCAGCGGTGAGAGCGGCGCAGGGTGGCAAAGACACAGGCACGTCTCTGGACGTACAGGTGAATCAAAGAAAGCCTAGGCGTTTGGCCTTTGACATCTCTCCCTCGGGTCCTTTTTCAAACATGCTTGCACATTCACTTTCTTCCACAAGGCAATTGAGGTTGTTCCTGACGCATTTTATCTGATGGCAGGGATGATGGATCATCTATCTCCGATGAGGACGATGCGGCAGATGGGCCATCGACTGCCTCTTCGATGATGACATGGAGGGCGGCGGGGGATGGGAGATCTGCCCGCCGTGGGACATCCGCGAGGACGGCCGCGAAATCAAGATGCGGTTCGACATGCCACGGCTGTCCAAGGAGGACGTCAAGGTCTCCGCGGAGGACGACGAGCTCGTCATCCAGGGGGAGCGCAAGGAGGAGGCGGGGAGCGGAGGAGGCGGCCCGTGGTCGGCCAGGAGCTACGGGTCTTACTACACCCGGCTCCCGCTCCCGGACGACTGCGAGAAGGACAAAGTCAAGGCCGAGCTCAAGAACGGGGTGTTGCTCATCTCGATCCCGAAGGCCAAGGTGGAGCGCAACGTGATCGATGTCGAGGTCGAGTGGCAAGTGATGCGAGTAGGTTTAAACCGTGTCTTAAGTGCCTGTTCTGTCATGGAGATCTTGTCCTTTGCTTGTGCCTCAGTTCTGTTCCCTTACCTCGTCTACATGGACGTGCTCAAGAAACTATCTTTGTCTATACTTGTTAAAATGAGTTTGAACCTATTTCTTGACCCTACATGATAGTGCTGTCACAAGATGACATATGAGTTCGTTATTTTTATTAAATGATTTTTAAATGGATCAAATATAATATGAGTGTTAGGTGAGTCACAAATAAATTGTAAATTGATTATAAGTAGCTTCGTTCTTTTCGTGGAAAATAAAGCATTTCTGAAAAATATTTTCTAGAAAGCATTAGTCGGCATTTGGCCGATACGTGAAAACGAACTGAAAAATATTTTTCGCCGTCGGTAAGAAAAATCAATTTCCTCTGCGCAATCCTTTATTAATTTTTTTAATTAAAATTTTTTCTTTAATTATTTTAACTTGTTTTATTAAAATGATTAAAAAAATTCAAAAATAAAAAGAAAGAAAATAAAATAAAAGAGAGTTAAAAAAAGAGGGAATGAAGGTGTGGAGGAAGGAAAGATGAATGAAGATACCTTTCTCTTTTCATGAAATTATATTTCCCATTTTTGGATGTGTTTTTTTTTTTCATGAATGAAAAACGTTTTTTTTACTGATTTATTTTCTGTGAACCGAACGTTGAAAAATTTGAAAATATTTTTTTGGACGGAGCGTTAGACTTAATCCATTTTTGTGACTCTCTTCATTCTCTATTGCTCTCACTTGATTTCGCACTCGCTCATTCCGCACTTACACTTGAATTTGGGGATGAGTTTTATTAGATTTGACTAAATATGGAATTACTTTTGCAATATGGGTTGGGTCGATAATGAGTCACTAGATTTGCATTAAACGAAAATAATTGAAAATGAATTAATAAATCTATTTAGATCAAACCATTTTCGAGTCAACTCAAACTTAAGTCGACTCACCCCGTTTTGCGGATCTATTTGTCCGGCATCTCTTTTCGAATCTGGTAGCCCTCTAATGGGCTTGCTGAAGTCGAGCCCAAGATAGAGTAGATACTGTTCATAGCAATGAGAAACAAGAGCTTTTTCACGTTTCGATGTACCGTCCTTTTCTCGTTCGTTCGTCAAAGCAATGCGTAATCGAGAGACGTGGCCCCCTGAGTGGCGGACAGTCGGCAAAGATAGCCGTCGTGACAGCCCACAAAAATGATGCCAAACCTTTGGATAAACCTTGGATACTCTTGTACCCCCACGTCACCCAACGTTTGACTCTGGTGCTTCTCCCCTCTCTTTTCTTGCAACTGTCCAATTGATTCTAGCCGTTGTCTTTCCCCATCTCTCACGTTATCTAATGTGCTTTTCCATAGGATCCTAAACGCATACTAGAACACGCGATTTTAAGACGAAATTTGCGTTATATCTCTGCTGGCTCCCAAAACTGAGATGCCTGCACGTTGCGGCTTTGCAGCTCATGCAAGAATGTCTAGTTTCTGCCACTGATCGAGGTCTCTGAAATTTGGCTTAATATGAAATGTGGTTCCTCTGAATTGTAGGTCAATGCACAATGTGATTCATGAACTTTCAATCTGCTCAATATGATCATTGAAATTTTGATACATGTCCAATTTAGTTTACCCGAACCATATGAAAATATCCAATGTTGTCCTTCACATTGCACATCGAATTACGGTTTTCGGGGATCATATTGCATATCGAGTTAAAATTCAATAACCATTTGTGTCACCGTCCTCTATGATATTCACGAGAGGACGTGCACGAAGGTGTCACCAATGTTTCGAGGAAAGCACCCACAAAGACCATGCCCAACATCAAGAATTTGCATGGAAATGGCTGGGAAGGAGAAGCGAATGCGATGTCATGGAAAACGAGATGTAACAATAAACAAAGATTTCCGGATGAGGAGAGAGTGAGACGGCGAGAGTTGTATACAGCCAGGCACGTATCGTCGTCGGACCCATTAAAAAGTTTGGAAATTTATGGTGCGAGACTGATTAAATTTGGAAGTGAAATATCGAATTCATCTCGTCCTCCTTTGGAAACCTCTTAGCTCTGCCACCCACTTGCACTATTCTCGTCGTTTTTTTTTACCTTATTCAGTCATTGAAATAATCTTTACCCTCCATGATTTTCTGCATGTGCATATATTTTTCTCGCCTTTTGCATTGATTTCCTTCCGTTCTGATCTTTTCTTCTCCCTACATCAACGGTTCTGGTTGAAAGTTTTTACATGGGTGGCAGTTTTCTCTCTCTCTCTCTCTCTCTCTCTCTCTCCCTTCTTCCTTGTTGAAGGAATCTTCGTTGGGGGAATCTGAGGAGGCTCTGTGCGAATGTTTTTCATATCAGCTGGTCGTGCTATAAAGTGCAGCAAGCACACTTGATGACCCTGATCATGGTTCTACACCCTGTTTTGACCGGATTCTTTTGCTGGTTGCTTTTAGGTTTTTCTGTGTTTCGTGGGTGTGTTTGAGATCACACGGGGGGGCTCTCTCCTCGCTTTCTTCCTAAAACCTTTTTCTGTTAATTGGGTTTTTTCTTCCTCCGGAATCCGAATCTTCGGCGCATGTCCTGCTGTTCCTGCTGTTGTCGGCTAAGTTTCCGGCTTCCTCGGGTTTAAAATGTCTCGCTCTCGGCAGGCGCAGAAGGAGATGGTGAACGTGAGCGAGGCCCCGCAGCCGGGAGACACGACCTACACCAAGATCTTCGTGGGCGGGCTGGCTTGGGAAACTCGGAGAGACGCGTTGAAAGGCTACTTCGATCGGTTCGGGGAGATCCTAGAGGCCGTGGTGATCGCCGACAAGGTCACGGGGAAATCCAAGGGATACGGCTTCGTAAGTTAACAGTTTAGCGACATGCTGCCCGCCTTTTCCTTTTCGAGGTAGATTAAGGATGAGAGGAAACGAGTGTTGGGTGACTGTGTCTCACGGTGGGCTGTGGTTGTTCGATCCTGTTTGATCATTTTGTACCAGGTGACGTTCAGGGACCGGGATTCGGCGAGCAGGGCTTGTCAGAATCCTTACCCAGTCATCGACGGCAGGAGGGCTAATTGCAATCTCGCATCTCTCGGCGCGCAAAGGAGTCGCTTCTCGACAAACCAGCAAGGTGCTCGTTCTTGGTGTGTGTGTGTGTCTCTGACATTTTTCTTTAGGAGCGTTATCAATTTGTTCTGCCACAAGAAAGTACAACTGCTGCATCAACCATGGAAAAGCTTCAATTACTCTGTTTTAATTGTTCCTGCAAAGTAACTGGTTGTCTGTTTTCTCATTATGGCGATTGGTTGTTACCATCTAATGCCTTCAGTTCAGGAGCACTTTCAAGTTGCATGTCTAGTTTCTGTGAATAATGGATATGTAACACCAGGGTCGTTCGCAACGTGCAGGAGCCGAGAAATTTAGGCAGAAATCCGCATCAGCGGCATCCTCCAGCTTCAACGCCTCCGCTCCGTATTTTCCGCAATCCGTGCCTCATAACGCATTTACTTACTCAGCTTACGGGTATCGAAACAGATTTATTCGGTAGACAGTCTGTGTCACGCGCATGTTTGTTCATACTACCATCCTCCTCCGCTCTAAATTCACCATTTCTCGGCATTTCAGGTACCCGGGTTATCCTCACGACTTTTACGCAATGGTTAGTCCGATTCCTTGCACTCGTCGAACATGCCATTGCATTCGTGGTCCGTTTCGGTGCTTAATTCAGAAGTAGGATTTATTTTGGGAAACAATTGGATAGACAAAATTAGTTGAAAACCAATTCAGATGATGACTATAGAAGGGAAGGATCTGTACGTTTTCATGCATCTTCTGCTGATCACTTTGTGCTAGTTGATCTCGTAAGGTAATGTCTTTTGAACGAGCCGGTTGGATGCATTGCAGAACTATTACAACGTCTATGGGGGCCAACAGCATCCAGCTTATTACCCGTCTCCGGCACCTGGGTCCTCGGGGTTCTACTTCCATCCATTCTATGCACATCATGCGCAGAGTAGTTCGACACAGTACCCAAAACTGATGCGATATCCGCTTCTACCTCCGACGGTCCGTGCCTTAGAGTTCCCATCAGCAACTACCTCGGCTTCTTTGCTACCTGTTGTGACCAGTTGAGTATGATAGCACTCGTCTAAGACTTAGTATTTTCGGTTTTGACCCGTGAACCGGTAAAAGATTGTCCCTCTACTGCATCGTTGAATTGCAGCACGATCAACCGCATCAGCAGTTCCTGCAGAAACGAGGGACAAACCAGCACACAAAAATGGCTAAAAGATTCACGGGGCAGGCGAAGAAAAGGCGCTAAAGGAGCAAAATTCGAAGTCTCGACGGGCTGCAAGTACAAAAATATATGGAGGCATGAAGGAGCAAAATTTTTCAATTTGACCATCTTGTAGGCTAGGTCTTTTCTTACTGGTTTCGTCTTCTTCATTCACATGGATTACAGAAATTCATTCTCATTTCGCAGCATTGTACACATTCACATACATGCACATTGCATAACATACTTAGACATGGAATTTGCGTTTCTAACTAAAAATTTGAACTCAATTCTTGACAATGTTCAGGTTTGTGTCTCTATAATGTTACCGACAGCGCGCTAGTGATTGTTCTAACCCTTCCTAGTTGGCAATTTTTCTGTGCCTTGTATCGATGCCTAGCGGCTTCACATACTGGCCTAGTAAACTGCAGTTGGGCATCTTCAGTTGAATAACCAGTACCGGAAACTTGAGCGATATGAAAACACCAAAAATATGCGCTGTCGACCGAGAAAAAAATGCTAAGGAGAAGGGTAGGTTGCGCATTTGCATCTTAGCTTTGTGCGTGGGATTGCACAATCGTGCAACCGCCGGATGCAAACTAAGATTTATGAGACTGGAAACTGCTTTGCCGAGTAGCACAAAGACGAGCAAATCCACTGCCAGAGAATGCATTAAAGATGAAATATTTCCGTGGCAATATAGGAAACATGTTGAAGCAAATGCCAAGACTGACAGAGTCAGCTTGTCCCTGTAGTAGTATCAAAGGTTGTCTTGTAGCTTATTGAGTATTTGCTATTGGGTTTTTTGTAATCCATAGACCTTTGGCATTGCAAGCAACAAATAAAAACGTGGGATAAGTGCACCTGAAATCCAAGAAAAATTGAGTTTTTTTTTTTGGTCGAAAAGTACAATTGAGTTTTTTTTGGTCGAAAAGTACAATTGAGTTACAACTTTCAAAAAGTGCAGTCAAAATATAATCGAATGCAAAAAATTTTGAAATGTGCAATTAAATTTTAAAACTTATCACGAAAATACATACTACATCTTAAAACCTTTCAAAATGGAAGGACCTGATTTCACAGATTTAACAAATTTTAGGACTTCATTACACTTTCTAAAAGCTTGAACCAGACCTTTCTCAGGCTTTAAAACGCGATTCTTGAAAAAAAAAAAAATCTTGAGGAGAAAATTATGTGGCCAGATTCTCATAGGCTTTGGCTATTTAACTCTGTATTTGGTTGCTAAACTAATGTTTCGGAAGCACCCATCTACTTTAGCTCATGAAATTGTGGAGACGACAGAAGTTGAATGAATATAAACAAGACGAAAAGCTTTTCCTTAGTCTCGCGACTTGAAAAAGATTTCTCTCTCTTCTCTAAGTTTGTCTCGTGGATTCTATAACACACAACTTAAGCTTACAATGCTGCAACAATTTCCATTCTACTATCAAATCCAATTAACCGAACATAAAATTCATTTAACAACTCATCTGTCAACGGCGAAAACGTCCAGGAGTTAAACTACACAAATGGAACAAACACAAAATAAGAACTTTTGGGGTTCTTCAAATAGCACAGCAATCCTCCAAGGGGCAGAACTCATATTGCACTATGCAACAAAACTAGGCCACTCATATCCTCAAGATCTTCAACTCTACATGCTTGACAAACAAAACATGAAGTTGTCCTACACGTCGGAACAGATCAGGCTGAGACGGAGGAAAGGATACAGATAGATAGACGGGCACGTTTGCAAGTACCATATAGTGACTATGTACCTATGTATGTGTGATTAAATGTCTATCATCAGCAGATAAGTCCTAGAAAGATGAAGAGCCATAATTAATGCGTCAGAGAGTGAGGAACTCGAGGCCTGACAGGGGTCTTTGATGGACTCACCCTGCACGCGTAAAGCGAAGAAAACTGGTTAAAAGACGAGCAAGTCCTATATTAATCTCGTGTCGGGGAAGGAAAAACAGTTGGATCACAGATATCATGAAGAGATCGCGAGGAACAACCTTATGGGCAAAGATCCCAAAACCACACCACTGCAACTAAGAGCCGCAATTGCACTTTCAGCCTGCAATTATGGTGAAGATGACCAATCAGCAGTAGTGCAGGGTTGGCAGTAGACATAAATATGTCCTACTGATTTGGCTGAAGACATCATAAGGCGATGCTCTATACTTCATAGATAGCGAACACAGAAGAGGGCTTGTCATAAAAGAATCTAAAATCAACATATATTGTCTCATCAACATCAAGTGAAATTCCAGAACCTTTACAAAACTAACATACCCACAATGACAGGACACCAGACTATGGTTGGTGATTTTTAGGGCTAACCTATGTAGCAACAATACCCCATATACCAATACGCCAGCTATTTGCTCATAATTACCAACGGTGAACCAACTACAAGGTGCAGCAAGGCTTTTATTTTTCCCCCTAATCTTCTCATTCAGTCAAGCATTACAAAATGAAGAAACCATCGATGGGCAACATATGTCCTGGCTAATGTACCATACATCTATGCTAGGATACCACTGGTCAAAATTTCGTCGTAGCATAAATATATAGTCTCGTGTTTTCGTCAGGGATTCAAATATCTATAAGTGAAGTTCCATGAAATCAAATTAGAGACGACAGCTTAGAGGCTAATGTTTCAACAGTTTATTGGCGTCGATCCAATTAATACAACTGCGACAATGCACCACCACGTCAGCTACAAATGTTTTTCCATTGTCTTGTGCATAAAACAATTACACGGTTAGGAGAAGCATTGATAAAGGAAGGCATTTAAAAGCTCAATTTCATCCTCGGCAAAGCAAGGCTGAGGGACCTTACTCAACCACATTAGAACTATGCTGACCTGTTTGAAGCCATCAGCAACAACAAATGCTTCCCCAAACCTCAGAAGAGGCAACATTTGCCTAAGAAAGAAAGTATTTTCTTCCTCTTTAATCAGTACAGGACTACTCCATCTCTGGTGTAGCATTATGCAATTTTTTTTTATTAAAGTGCAGTACAATGAACCTTACTCTCCAATTTAGTCCCTAATGTAGCAACGCTTCTGCTCATCTGCCACATGCCAACTTCAGCACCTACTACTCAATGTTTAGCTAATGCTCGCTTGGACAAGGCTTCAAACTCAGTGAGACTTAAACTTCATGCTATGCATTTCCTAACACACCAGCCTCTCAACTTTCAGCTCGAGTAGTCTATAACAACCGCTCCCTGAGGACCCTAAAACTTCAACAGAGGAGGTTCAGCATAAATTCACAGGTCATACAATTGTTTAGTAAAACATTAGAAGTGATTAAGATATGAATCTGACCCCCTAAACCCGACATTTCCGCTATCATTAGACAGGCAAAACCCAATTCTGCATCTAGCGACAGAAATTACTCCAGTCTACTTGTGAGGATCAAACTTGGGTAATCACAGAGGATTCCAGCCAACACCTGTAGGATTCATTGTCTATTTTGCTAGAGAGATAGTGGGAGACCATCACCACCAAGTGGCACTAACAGTTAGCCTGACATTGAGGACCACTAAAATCTTCAGCACCAGGTGCTCTAAAAATGAACAGTAGACTAAAAACAGTGTTTTAGCAGTACCACATTGCATTAGTGCGATTTTGCGGATGCTGAGGACCTCTTTTAGGCATTAAAGAATTTCCCAAATGTAAAAGGAAACAGTGAAGCCAAGACCTGAGAGAGCTTGCTTAGTTGCAAATATCCACAAGTTAAAAATCATCCAAATTCGAATACTAGTAAGGGTCAACCGCCCGATAAAGACACCTATGTAAATGTGAACATGAAAGGACAAAAGCCACCACTAGGAAAAATTAACTAACATGAGATGATTGGAATATCGACAAAGGCATCATTCTTAGTGACTGGAAGGCCAAAAACACCCAGCCATCACATCCCTCTGAAGCAATGTAAATTAAAAAGAACTCACCTCTTAGATTTGAGACTACTGCTTAAAGGGAAAAGATTCTTAACTTACTATAAAGAATCTCAATTCAGATTGTATTAGTTCAGAGAGAACATATATTCATAGACAGTAGAGGATAGCTATAAGAATTTAGGATCAAAAGATCTGGCTTTACCATCACAAACTCCACAAAAGCAATACGAGTTGAATGATGGTAGTCTCCAAGTAGCCTCAGACGGTGAACCTGCAGGAAGCAAATCCATTGTGTTCAGCAAAAGGTAATCAAAGTGAAGCAAGGACTAAAATATTGCTTAAGCTGTAATTGCTCACCTCTCCACAGAGAGATTCAAAGAAAAACTTAACATCTGCTTGAGTAACCTGCATTGATGATCGACAAAATGAAGAAGGGCAAACACAATCCACCAGGATAACTACTCCCAAAATAGGGGAAGTTCATATCTACCGTTTTGTCAATGTTTGTGCAATAAACAGTTCTTGAGCACATCTCACGTTCATCGTCGGACTGAAACAGAACAAGACCACAATTATTTCAGAGAAGATGGAAAAACTTAGGTCAATACCGGAGAAAAGGCATGATGAGATGACCGACACAGTTTACTCACCCTTGGCAAAAATGTTGGATTAACAGGTGCAATCGCAGTTTTGGAAGGCTGAACCCTAATAGGATAATAACCAAGAACAGTCCCCGAAAGATTCAAAGCAGCCCTTGCACCATCTGCAAGAAAAAGAAATGATTATGTCAAAGTGCATGTGAAGAGCAAAAGTTTGCCATGGCACTATAAGTATGTTCAACCATATACCTTCATCAGTAAACTCAACAAAAGCAAACCGGAGACAAGAGCTTGGATCGCCACATACACGACAGTCGACAACCTTCAGCAGAAAAGAGAAGCTTTCTTTAATGAAATGGCACCACAAGCATCAAACCAGTACATTATATAAATGAAATTCTGCTTACCTGCCCAAAACTATTGAAAAGAGCTGCAAGTTGCTCTTCAGTTACCTATTCAGAATAAATTACAGACCCAATTAAACCCAGAGACAGGTACTGGTAAGAGGGAAAGGAAAAAATATTACGAGCAACAGATGACATTTCCATCAAAGAACAATAGAAGTCCAGTAGAGCCATACAGTGTAAACAAAATGCTTACCTGTTGATCAATGTCAGTCACATACACGGTTCTCCTAATTACCTCGTGACGCTGCGCCATACTAGTTCTACTATTTATCCGCCGCTTACCCTGGCTATAGCCATTCTTCCTCTGGAAAACAAAAAACAGCCACACGAAAAAAAAAAGGTAAGCAATGTGCTCAGAATTTAGCAGACAACAGAAATGAAAATTAGATTAGAAACGACACAAAACAATACCACAGCCCGGTTAACTTCACTGAATGTTAAACTATTTAGCAGACAACAGAAATAGAAATTAGATTAGAAACTACACAAAACAATACCGCAGCCGGGTTAACTTCACTGAATGTTAAACTATTCGTTCCCAAACTGACAATATTCCAACACCGACGTTATTCATTTACTAATTCAGGACAACAAACTGAAGATTGCATCATTCAATGCTTTAAATTTTCTCAACCTTCTGAACTAACCATCAGATAACATTATGGAAGATTTCTATGAATGAAAATGCAGCTAGCGTCAATACCCTTCTTCCGGTATGTCCATTGCCATCGACCCCATCAATCTGTAACACAAAATTCTGGGGATAGCCAAAGCCGCCATCAGCTAAATAAGCAAAGCTCTGACCCAGCGAAGGAGGCACAAATTCCTCAGCCATAGGATTCAGCTTCGACAACATATCCACAAGCTCCCTCACGTCATTCAATCCACTCGACCCGAAATTACTTCCGTTCCTGCGGAGCCCGTCTCTCATCTGACTCATTTGACCATTTCTACTCCCCCTAGCGACCAGAACTCTGCCGTTCACATCCGCGCGGCCGTTAGCGCCGGCGTTGACGGGCCGATCGAGTTGGGTCGCGGCACCGTTCCTGGGTTCCGATTTCGCGGAATCGCTCGACGCATTCCCGTCCGACGATACAGCAGTAGCGTCCAAATTCTGACCCGACGCGCCGATCTTGACCCCGTCATTCTCAGCGACCGCCATGATCAAAGACCCCTTCTTTTTTAATCTTCTTCCTTCTTCAAAAGCTCCTCCCTCTTCTCTTCTGCAAAGAAGGTTTTATCAAAAGATCAAACGATGCCGATGAGGAAGGAAATCCCAAAATGATTAGATTCAGCAAGAGTACGTCTGGTCGAAGCAGCAAATTATCTGCCTTTATCTAATTCGCATTGAAGCGAGAGCCCAAGGAAAAGACCCACCACCACCAGATCGTGTCTTCCCTCCTAAAACCCAAGAACAAATGGCAACAAAAAGCACCAAAATCGTTGCGGGGTTGATGAAAGAACAGGTGACAAAGGTGAAGCTCGCACCTTTTGCTTTTATACTCGAGTCATTGTCTGAGTGATGACCCGTGTAAGAGAGAGAGAGATTAGAAGAGGGTTTTAGAGAGAGAGAGAGAGGAGATGGGCTTACTTTAGAGAGAGAGAGTCGCAGCGGAGCTCGTCTTCGGATCGTCCGGTTGCGCTGCACTGCCCTCTTTGGACCTTCTCGATTTCGATGGACACCGGTGTTGGGTGTGCGCGTGACGCCTGGTACAGAAGAAAAGTCTCATTCGAATACCATTTTCCCCGCATGTAGATGTCATTCACGCTGTGGGTCGTTGAATGCCAATCGGGACCATTACAATCTGATTATTGTCCTTTCGGGACACATTCTCAAAAATCTTAGTACCAACGAATTTCATCGCATCTTTCTCGAGACGAATTACATTCGACATCGATATTTTAGCAGTAGATATACGATAAGACAGGAGAAATTTTAATTCTGGCTAGTAATGTTCTTATTCAAGATCGCAGTATACGGATAATCTTTTACATATTATTGCGCGTGTTTAACCGAGAATTGTTTTACATTTTCACCTCTCGCCTCATTTATGAAAGAGATCCGACGATAATAATTTCTTGAATTCCCTTTAAAGATCTTTAGATTACTCGACGTGCCTGACTTGACATTAACGGTTGTCAAAATTAAGCGTTTTTCAATAAATTTTGGGAATTCGTATCAACCGTCGGAAATGCCGAAATGGACATGAGATATATTCAGTGGAAAAGCGATAGAGCAGATGACCGGAAAAATAAAATAAAAAGAAGAAAGAAAGGAAAGAGAATGAGAGGAGGGAGAGTTGTAGAATATTAGGCGGATATGCTGCTGACGTGGCGGGGGAGAGAGAATGCCGTGCGGTAGTGTCCATGATTGGCGTGGTGGATCGATGGCCTTATCCACTGCCACGTGTACTTTCCGATAATCGTGATCAGATTGGATTTATTACAGTCCAACTTGGAAATGCTCACCGTGATAAGGTCAAAGATAACATAAAACCGAAATTTCCGTTCTCATCCATTTTTTTTTTTTTTGGGTCGAACATTCTCATCCATCGCGCACTGGCGGCTTTGACAAAATTCCGGTTCTGATTGGGCCTTCTTTCGTGGGCCATCCGCCACGTGCGATCCGTAAATTGGCCCATTGGTCATATCGGGCCGAACTCAAACGTGCCCGACCCGTCAACCCGTCCCAGCTCAGCCCTCGAAGTAAAAGGGCAAGAAACCAACGCCAGGGTCCACAGACTGTCAGACTCCACCTCGGCCAGCAAAGCTAAAAAACCCTAGCGCTCACCTGGTCCTCTCTCCATCGACGTCGCTCGGAGCTCGACTCGCCTCTTCTCCTGCGCTCGCTCTCCGGAGGGAACGTTCCCCGCGCTGTCGAACTCAGGTACGGTATTCTTCCTTTGTTTATGCAGATTGCGTTGTTTCTTCGAGATTTGGTTACGGAAGATCGAGTACTTTTTTAAAGCGTCTGGAAGTTAGGCTGCGTCTTTTTAGCTTCTGGTGTCATATGATTTGGTTTGCTACTGAGGAGCGATCGGAGGGCCGGGTTGGCGTTGCTGAATTCACTGTTTTAGGGGACTTTGGTATAGTGTCTTTGGCTTCAGTCGTGACTGTGTGGAAATGCGCTGTAATGCATCTGTTTGGGCTCGGGAATTCGGTTTGGAAATGCAATGTCGCAGTGGGGATTTTTTATAGAGGGGCGGGTCTGATGGTCACAACTTATTATTTAGCACGATCCAGCGAACTGTGTGCATTTTTTTTTTTTGGGTCAAAGGACATGGGGCTTTTCATATTTGAGTGTGGCGAGCTTTGTGTCGTCTTTTCAAACAAATATGGATGTGTTAGTGTGATTGGCGGGGTGCCTGTGCAAGTTTAAAATGTGAGAGGTGCGGCACATTTCTGACAAACTGCAAGGTTTTCACTTAACTTACCCTTTGATTGATGATCTGGTAAGGTGGCCCTTTTGTTTTTTGGGGATTTAGCCTGCAAGGGACTGTTTGGGGCCATAAATTTACCTATGATCATTTGCTGTTGATTTTCAGTTTGGTTCATGTGACTGTGTTCTTTGTTGACATTGAAGGATGGTAAGGACCGCTGAGTTCCCAGCATATTCACTTATAAGATGGTCATCTTCATATTATGCAAAATAACCGGAGAGAGAGTCATGTGAGGGTGCAAGTTCTTTTAGAGGTAACTGCATTTTGGGAAGTATTGTACAGGACGCTGTTGAATAAAGTGCATTATCCCTGAAAGTTAATGTGATGCAAGTATTTTGTTGTACTAGGGAGGGCTTGTGTATTGATTTTTGTGAACTTGTATGTTCAGTCTCATTTGCATATTGGAGAATGCTGGGGTTTGATTGAGCACTCTTACTTTCATTCCACCCTTTGAACTATGTCATGCTACACTCAGTTTGACAATAGCAACCAATAGGAATGTCCATCAGGACAATCGCTACAATGCAGGTTTTACCTTCTGGAGAGGAAGGCATAGTCAACTATTGACTCACTAACAAGACATGTCTGGCATATATTTTTTTCTACAGTGGCCTTTTGGTGTTTAATCAAATCTACGTTTTAATTAAACAGAATACATGTTTAGCAGGCTTGTTAAACTCCGACGATTTTAAAGAGAGATAAGTAAGGTGAATGAATTGATGTTTCTCAATCTTACCTGATCTCATGACACGGATCCTTTGTTTATGATAGATGACAAGTGCTTGGACAAATATGAGCTTTGCAATCATTCATAGGGATTTAGAGAGGGAGTGGGAGAATCAGGGAGGAGTAATGGGTATTTTTTTAAATAACTGGAGACCTTGGTCACTTCCAGAAGATCTATACATCTGCGAATTTTCTGGAGAGGATGTGGAGATCGAATTTGTTTTCAAATTTAATATAGCTTTGGAGCATCTTGGAGCAAATGAGCAGTGGAGCTTGTGGAGCATGGCTCACCGCGGGATTGCTCTCTTGGTTTGCTTCATAGTTTTGGTCTTTCTTTTCGTTACTCTTGACAGCAGTGGTTGACCGATAATGGCAGCTGGGTCAAATATCAACGAATTGAATAAGAACAAGTTAGTTTTCAAGCTTCGCTAACCTGTTCCTTGCCCTGTTGCAGTGAAAAAATTTTGAGATAGAAATGAGTAGCCGCTTTTCTCGCTCAATCTACGTTGGCAACCTCCCATCTGATATAAGGGAATGGGAAGTCGAAGATCTATTTTACAAGGTTTAGTTTAAAGTTTCTTCTCATATAGATGTTGTTCTGCCATTTTTGCCTTGTCAAATTAGCTATTAGATATTTTTGGCATAGGTGGCTTTGACAGGTGTCTAAACTGTAATGTGTTGTTTTACCCATCGAGCTTCATTATATCCATATCATTGAATTTTTGTCATATAAATCGCTTCTAGTTACCGAGGGCTGTAAACAGTGGATCAAACCTGAGTTTATCTTCTCAATTTCCACCAGTTATATGGGACGCTTGTTGGATAATCAGCTGTGAAGCACTTAAGTGTCTTGATTCCCTAATTCATTGTCTACTCAAGGTTGCTGTGGATTTCATGTTGTCTTATGTGTCTATATAGGTTGAGTGAAATCATTTCGTAAATGACTCATTCTGAGATTTTACTGAGCTGACTAGGTTAACCAGCTTATATGAGTTCTTTTGCCATCTGCAGTATGGAAGGATATTGGATATCGAGCTGAAGATTCCACCTCGTCCTCCATGTTATTGTTTTGTGGAGGTACCTCATAATAGCCTTCATTCTACTAAACTATGCTATGGTATTGGTGATGCTTACAGTCATATTGATGTACTTGGCAAATATGTGTATCATTTATGAACAGTTTGAGAGCTCTCGAGATGCCGAAGATGCAATTAGGGGTCGTGATGGATACAATTTTGATGGCTGCCGTCTGCGGGTGAGTTGAATGTCCTCACTTTTGGTGTGTTCTATTTTTACGGCTCTTCCCTTTTTTCCTTTGGCTTTTGACCCGTCCTTGATGCAGGTTGAACTTGCTCATGGTGGTAGAGGACAATCATCTTCAAGTGATCGTCGTGGTAGCTATGGTGGTGGAGGTGGAGGTGGAGGTGGAGGTGGAGGTGGAGGTGGAGGTGGGGGTGGGGGTGGGGGTGGGGGGTGGAAGTGGTGGGGGCGCTTTGGTGTCTCACGCCATTCGGAATACCGAGGTACTCGATGTAGGACTATTCAAAATACAATTATAGATTTAACAGGAGAACTGCAGCTTGAGTTTATGAGAATGAACTTGATTTTTTGTCAAATTTATATACAGTCATTGTTCGAGGGCTTCCTTCTTCTGCATCCTGGCAAGATTTGAAGGTGAGGCTTTTTTATATGCATAAAAAGCTTTGAATCTAGCATTGTTTTTGCCCACTTGAATGTTTCTATTAATTGCAGGATCATATGCGTAAAGCTGGTGATGTTTGCTTTGCGGACGTTACGCGTGATAGTGAAGGTTTGCTATCAAATTTCAATATGCATTGCACCAGCGTCATTTTCTTCTATCATTTCCTTTTACTCTGGTTGACGTGAAAATAATTATTGAGTGCTACCTTTAGTTGACAAAGGCTGTCTTGTTGATCGATCAGCACAGGTTTCTATTAATATGTTAGAGCTTCTATATTTCTCAAGAGAAACTGCAGATATTTCATTGGAGTCATTGAGCACAAGCATCAGCCGTTTCATACCCCAGTCGTTAATCGTGGGAAGGAAAATTAAAATAACATCTACATCTGTCAATCTGAAATTTTAGCTGACTTGAATTCTTTGGGATTGCCTTGCCTTCAAAAATCTCAAGTGGCATCTTTTTGTCATAAAGTGGATGGGCTCTCCTATAATGTACAGACATCAATGCCAATGTTATACAAATGCATTTACTTTGTCAATTGTTTTCTTGTTTTGATCATGCTCTGAGAATCAAGCTTAAATTGCCCAAAAATTGTGTAGAGTATTGAGTGCTTATGCTAAGTAAATTTCTAGAAAATATGGGCTGAGACCGAGTGAAATTTCCAACTATGCTTATTGAAGCAATACTTCCGCCTTGGCATATATGGTGTGGTTTTCTGTAAAATGTTGATGTCAGTATCTGAATAATTCCTTCTGCTTCCCTCCTCTTAGTTCCGTGAAAGATTATCCTGATAGTCATATCTTACATTTGAGGTTCTAAGATGCACGTGGGCTCATAAATGTATATTTGTCGGTTTATTTTATTTTGCATAATGAGAGCGCACTGCACTTTGGTAAATTTATCATGGAAAATGAAGTTTTCAATTTACTTTGTACACTTCTAGCCAACTTCTGATGTCATGTCTGTATGGGGACCCATTTCCATTTGAAATCCTCCTTTCCTCTGATGAACCGCTAGATCTGGTCCTGGCTCTTGGTTATAGATAAACGGTCCTGGCTTTTGGTTATAGATAAACAGTCATACTGCTGAGGGCATGATAGAGATGATTAGAGTCTGCACCATGCAATAAATTTATGATTATGGAATGCTCATCTTAAGTTTTTTTTATTTGGAAGTGCTGATATTTGAGATATGTGCAATCAGGGACTTATGGCATTGTTGATTACACCAACTATGATGACATGAAGTATGCTGTAAGTTTATGAAAAGGAGCACTTAATTTGCTGGAATTACTTTCTAGGGCTCCTAATTTTTTCTCTTTTTTCCTGATTTTGTGTAAAAACCTTCTGTTGTTCAGATTCGGAAACTTGATGACACTGAGTTCAGAAATCCGTGGGCGAGATCTTATATACGGGTGACTCATTCAATGATTTGGTTGATAAATTTGATGTTTAAGATTAATTAAGCTCTGTAGGAGAACTAAGCTTTAAAAGTAGAGGTTATAATTTCAATAACATGGAATTTTAAGTCACTTTGTTAAAGTCTTCTTCTGATTTGCATCTTTTGGTCACTTGGCTAGGTGAAAAAATATGAAAACAGTCCTTCTAGGTCTCGCAGCAGAAGCCGCAGTAGAAGCAGAAGCGACAGAAGGGAACGGAGGTTCTCTCTCTCTCTCTCTATATATATATGTGTGTGTGTGTTCTGACAAAAAAAAAAAATCTATCAATCTATCTATCACTCTCTCTCTTGATGCGCTAATATGCCATTTTTCTTTCTCTAGTGAATCACGGGGTCGATCTGCATCAAAATCGCCATCTAGATCTAGATCAGCATCTCCAGTCAAGCCTACTAGGTATGTAGGTTGGATTCTGATCTTGATTTGCTTCTGTGTGCTATCTTCTGTGTCTTATGCTCTCGGTCATTTTCTCTGTGCCAAATCAAACAGAGCAAGATCCAGATCAAGGTCAGCATCTCCCCGCCAGGTGAGTTGTTTTCCCCCCGTGTACTAAGATGCATGTCGTGCTAGGCAAATTCAGATAGAGCTGATCTATCGAGTCTTAGGGTTGTGCTTCTGGAAATTAAAGATTAGAATATCAATGATATACGAGATGACAGGTCCTCCTGGGTATATTGAGAGGAAGGAAACGAGGGATGCACTATAGTTGGCAATTTCATACAAATGTCTCATGATTGTCGTAGATAAATTGCTCACCTCTTACATGTCAGGGGGGTCCTATTTGAGTCTAGATAGCGATAGTAAGGCTCTCTCTTGTTAAAGTTGGTACTCAACACTCCTATGCCTATGATCGTGTTCTATTACTGCTGTCAATGAAATTGTTGAGTCTATTACCCCATCAATATGCACATGGGATAGATACAAATTCCTATTTCCTATGGAGGACAAACTTTTACTTTTAAATCAATGAAATAGCGATATTTATATTTTTCTGTTAAACAGTAATAGTAGGTCTTTTCTTGTTCGGTGATTCTATGCATCTCTGAAGATATCCACGTTTCTTTTCAGGTGAGGTCAGGTAGTGGCTGATTCTTTGAAGCAGACGTCCTGGTGCTTATGGTTGTAATGAAGAAAAGTGAGTTTAGGGAACTTTGGGATCCATCTTTGTTGGGGTTACGATGCCTTAGTCAAAGAACTTTAGGTACTCAAGAATGCCTTATACTGTTTTGTGACGTCCTGTAGTGTTGGATTTCAATGCGTCATCTGAATATTATAAATAGCTACGAAGATGCTATGGTGTTGTTTGAGATGATGATGGCTTGGCTCGAGACAAATCCAAGGGAGAGATTGCATCCTGGTTTCGAATTAATACTGATGTTGAACTGATTGCCAGTGTCCTTAGCACTGAAATTTGTCTTGTCCTTATCAAGGTCCATCGCGCGGAGCTATGGGGAGGAATCTGAACTTGGTCTTCTAGCAATGCTTGATGGATTCACGAGGATACTCTTATTCAAGGATACTCTTATAATGCCAATAGCTTTCATTCTGGGTATTTTAGCGGGAGGTATATAATTCCCTAAACAGACTTCTTGATAATTTGGCAATTCGTCCTATGAATTAAATTGCCAGATACCTTCAATAACTTATTTGAAAATCTAATGAAGTGGACACAGAACAACGTACTTGAAACAGAGAAATAAGCATCATGCTGTCGACAAAGGTCAAGATCAAGGCGTGGCAAAACTGGTTCTCTTGGGTTTTATCGTTTCCTAACCTAGAAACTAGTTCGAACGGTATCTCATTAGAGATGGAAAGGTCCAATTGCTGTTGGCGTGTGTTTATTCGAACGATCCGGCTCATAGCGAGATTTAAATCCTCTTTCCAAATCAAAACTGCCAATATCTCAAAGGCTTAGGAGGTAGCCAATGCGTACGATCGACGCCTACGCCTTGATTGTTGGTGTAGTAGGATGACGTCAAGGAAACTTGCCTTGATCGTCGGTGTAGCAGGACGACATCAAAGAAACTCGTCACTCCAGATTGTCGAGGAGTGATGACGTCCCAAGAACTAACAATCTTTGTTCTAAACCTCGTTATTTCGCGCCATTTAGGGTGTGAGCACTCTCTCTTAAACTCACTGGTCTTCAGCTATTCCTAGCACCGAACGTGCATAAATCTTTGAACCAACAACAAATTGCCCCATGATGCTTCCACCAAATGGGTATATGAATGTTCCCCTAGAAATTGGATCGTCTCGTTGTGCCGGTCTCGTGGTGATCATCTCTATCTTTAGGTTGTTTATCATCCAATAGCAACAATATCGGCTGTGCCCCTTGGGGAATCCACAATATGAAAGAGACCTTTGCAGAATATTATTGCGTCTTTGAATACTCTTATCCTCGGATGATCCCGAAGGCACCTTCAATCACTATCTCCAGGTTCAGAAGTGCTAATCCTGTAGATCCCGCCGCACATTACTGCGACCTAGTACTCGTTCGAAGAGGAAGTAGGCTAACAAGGCGAAGCAGCTCCTTAATGTGGTAATAGGGATTAGGATCTCCGTCTCTCCTTGTCGTTGTCGTCCACTCGAACATCAGGGGGAAGATAGACTCACGTACCGTGGAAATGGTTGAAATGGTCATCAAGAAGGCTTCACCCACGACGAAACAGTCATCCACTTGACAATTCGGAACATCTCTTATTGCCGTGCATTTCGTCGTTGCTATTCCTCGTGGGGATCAATATTATCGTCTCTGTCAAGAATCGAGATCTCTTTTTTGTTTTTTTGGGCAGAAAAAGAATCGAGGTCAATTACATATTTTTTTTACACCGACCGGTGGACCTAACAGAAGTCCTGGCATAGTCCTGGTCCGAATCCATGGGCTGGGCCCAACCATCAGTGTTCGTTTGGCACAGCAGACAAGTCACGTGCTGCACCCACGTGACAATCCAAACCCTAGCTTCCCGAGGCATCATAAATACGTCCGTCTTCTCTAGAGCTTCACGACGGCACGCTCGCTTCCATCGGCTCTCTCAGGCAGGTTTTTGAAGTGAAGGTCTTCGTCCGCCACCGCCAAAATGTCAGCCGGCGAGCTCGCTTGCACTTACGCCACTTTGATCCTCCACGACGATGGAATCTCAATCACCGTAACTCTCTCTCTCTCTCTGTGACGCAAATGCTCATGCCTCCCTTCTCTTGATTGTCATCGCTGAAACGTCGAATGTAATGAAACAGGCGGAGAAGATCGCCTCGTTGGTGAAAGCAGCAAACGTCTCCGTGGAGTCGTACTGGCCGAGCCTATTCGCGAAGCTGGCGGAGAAGAGGAACGTGGAGGACCTAGTCATGAACGTCGGTTCCGGCGGCGGCGCAGCTCCCGTCGCGGTGGCCGCACCAGCTGGCGGCGCCGCCGGAGCGGCTGCGGCGGCTCCTGCTGCTGTCGAGGAGAAGAAGGTAGTTTCCTCTTCTTTTGGCTACTCCTTTCTATATACAGCTAATAGGATTTGATTGTGTGGATGTGCAGAGGTTTTTCTGCATCTGATCGATTCTGTGTTGGAAAATGGAAATTACTTAGCCAAATTTTTAGCATTGCATAGCGGTGATTCCAAATTCTGGCCCTGTTGCATATTTTTTGTGGCTTTGTTTTCTTCCTTTCGATTTGAATCTAGAAGATCACTAAAGGCTTCTTTGTCTGCAACGGTAATGCGAAGCATGATCATTACTACGGATCATCGCTCGAATTCGGAAATTCGTTAAGTCGACGTAGCTCGGCTGAGTTGGTGTTAGCAATTGTGACATCACTTGTTCTGAAAAATCTGTGTGAGAAATTTGCAGGGACTCGTTCAAGTTCAATTGTCCTGGTCTAGTTGATGGCTTTGATGGACAATCACTTTGTCATTTGTCTCTGAATTGCTCCTTGTCTTCTTGAATTTGACCGCAGGAAGAAGCGAAGGAGGAGAGTGACGACGACATGGGCTTCAGCTTGTTCGACTAAGGAAACAAGTACTCATTCTGATTCTTCTGGTATTTTTTGTTTGGTTCTTCAGATTATAGAATCTTTTGGAAAGTTTCCATCCTCAATTTGGTTGCGTGCAATGTCGACATTTAGCGGATCGTTTGATATTGAGTTGGCTTGCAAAGCGGAATTATGTCTATGGCGGATCGTTTTGATATTGAACCTTATCATGCTTAAAGCGATCGGAGTTACCCCTGAAAATTCTCAAAACACACAGAAGACTAGTAGCCAGCTGCACATTTACTTATTAGAAACGAAAGATTACTCTGGTCGCGGTGAATGATCATCGTAAATGCAGCATTCGAGAATTTGCTCTTGAAAAACAGAATTATGTCTATTGCGGATCGTTTTGATATTGAACCTTATCACGCTTAAAGTGTTCGGAGTTACCCCCGAAAATTCTCAAAACACACAGAAGACTAGTAGCTTGCTGCACATTTACTTATTAGAAACGAAAGATTACTCTGGTCGCAGTGAATGATCATCGTAAATGCAGCATTCAAGAATTTGCTCTTGGAGAATACAAACGGTCAGAGGCCAATTTTTGTCCTGTGGCAAATGGCATTCATTGCTATCATTTGCGTAACAACTGCAAGTCCCTACACAGTCGCGCCTTCAGTCCTGACATATAACTACTTAAGAGGAACGTTGTATACAACGCATGGCTAGTCTAGGGCCTTCCATTCTCATTTCAACACATAGCTAATTTCAACATTCGAATGAGGGAGGGGACAATCAATGAGAATCTTCTAATATTACACCAAAGGAAAGATGGGGGAAAAGGAAGTTTTTATATAAGATGACGATTAGGGTATTTTCTTCTTTTTTGTGTTTTGACAAGGGTCAGCCGTTAGGGTTGTTGGTTAGTTCATTGGAGCATACTGAAAAGCTGGTATTGGAAGCTGACCAAGCTTAAGGAGTGGCCACATTCTCTTTAGCTTGAGGAGCAATCTCCTCCCCGTCGACTCCAGGTTCGCTGCCTGCCACCTCTAGACTTAATAGCAATCTCTCCCAGTTCTTTGCCGGTCCCTGTCACAACAAAGAGGCAAATCTCAGAGAAACTCAAGAAAATGGTAGCTAATGCGTTTGGACTTCCGGTCCATTGTTTCTAGAGGAGGACAGCTTAATATATGGGAATATTACTGTACGGCTTCCCTATGCGGTTCTTTCTTCGTCGTTCTTTTTTTTTTTTTTTGCTTAATAGTCAAACATGGTTCAATAACAACGATAAACATCACACGATGCCGGCTGAGAAGTAAATGTGAAAGGCTATCGATCTTTCTGACCTTCCAGGAGAGATCTTGAGCCATGCAGTTTCCGATCATCTCCTTCAGAACGGGGGTGCCATAAGTTGCTAGTGCCCTTTTAACAGTCTTTGCTATCGCTGCTACATCAGCAGGATCAACAGTCTCGCACTGAAAGGTAGTAAAACAGGCAGCTTATTACACAGCACGAGTTTTCATCGACCTTCTCTTGTGGGATGATAAACGAAAGCGACATATAATCACCTCGACATTGAAGGCGCCCATATGGAATCCGGTATAACCTTCTAATACCGTGTCGACCAGGCCGCCGGTGGATGCCACAATTGGTACCTGCATCCACGGTTGAGTCTCAGATTTGTGTCTACAAGAGGGATGCTTAGTAACAACCGTGAGAAATTATCAGGCTTAGTAAAAGATGGAGAGAAATTCTACGAGCATTCGTACCGTTCCATATCTCATGGCGTGCAGCTGAATGAGACCGCACGGCTCGAATCTACTTGGTACCATCATAAAGTCAGCACCAGCTGTGATCATATGCGCAAGGGGAACATTGAATTTCGCGACTCCCCTGGCCTTGTTAGGGTACTTGATCTCAAGCTCTTCAAGTTGTTTCTCCATATGTTTCTTCCCAGTGCCCTGAATATCAAAAATTAAGATTGTAAATAAGTAGGCAGGCAGTATACAGAGCAACCTAGTTCTGAAATTGCAGTAGCAGAAGCAACACTTGAAAATCATTCATTTCTATCTTCTTCATCCTTACTAGAACAATTATCTGAACATCTGCGCCGATGAACAGAGGAATTGCTTGCGCAAGAATATCGGAACCTTTCTGCTCTTCAAGCCTACCAATGAAGCCTATTACAGGTACATCTCTAATTGGCAATCCAACATGAGCTTGCAGTGCTTCCTTCAATAGGGGCTTTGCTCGCATCACCTGAGAATTATCGAAGGTGTTGATTAATGAAGATTCTTAATTCACTGGCATGTCAATTTAAGTCTTTCGGGCAACGAGTAGAGAAAGTACTGGCACCGAGGATCTTACATTTGTAGCATCGTATTTGACGTCGATGTACTTGTCTGACAATGGATTCCACTCTTGGACATCCATGCCATTGACAATTCCTGTGATGCCAGCCATTCTGATGATATTATCCAATTCTACACCTTTTTCTATGCTAGAGACAAGTTCCTCTGCATAGTATGGACTCACTGTTACAATCCTGTCCGATTCTAGGATCCCGGCCTTCATCCAATTAATCTTCCTCCCCTTCACAGGCTTGTCGTAGCTTTGGAATCAAAAGGCTATCAGATCAGACACAGGTTCAATATATACATGATGGACAGTTGAAGAAAAACGCAAAAGTAGTCGTACCCGTCAATAAAATCGAAGGATGCCCTGAACTGGTTTGGAAGGTTCAATAATGAGAAGTCCGCATATGCAAATCTGCCCTGGTATGCAATGTTGTGGATACAGAAAGCAACCTAAAACCATTGTCATGAAGAGATTTAGCTCGCCGACCTCTAGAGACTTGAATAAGAACACGCAACTATACTAAACCTAAAAATGTATACCTTTGCATTTTTGTAGATTCCTCTAGGCTTGTACATTGATTTTAAGTAGCAAGGGAGAAGAGCAGTGTGCCAATCATTAGCAATAAAAACAACATCCTCGCCTGTACAGTTTTGTGATTTTGTCATGTATCTCATCATGAAAAATCAACCGAAATGATTTAACATATTTTCGCCCGTCCTCTTCTTTTTACTTGGCAAAAAAGAACAATGAAGAATAGGAAAGGAATGACCCCCACCATAATGTCCCTTGAAGTACTTGCTGAGGTTCAAGTTTAGAACTCGTGGTGCTTCCAAAGCTGCCTGATGATCATTGCAGTCCCACGTTAGGGTCAAAGCATTCCAATGTTAACAATGACAGTGGCATTGGTCTTAACACAAGTAAAGTGCACGATTGACTCTCCTTCTGTTAAATCGAATAGCTATCTTTTTTCAAATGAAATTTTGAAAGATGATAAACATCGTTAGCTCCAACGCATGAACAGCTTAAAGAGCTGACCTGGCATAGCAAGCTGAATCTAAGTTGGTTATCAGTATAGTCCTTCCCCGCTTGGGGACCATAAATCTTGGATCCAGTTTTCCCCCATACCTTATTAGTCAAGCCATGGAGACGGATTCAGCTGAAGAGATTTTCGCCGATTCAATTTGCAATAGTCAATGACGAAAGTTTCCCCACAAAAGAATAAACAGTGTATGAAACTTACTTTCTCGAGAAACATGGGGTGATCTACAAACACACGATCAACTCCTCTTTTGTAGCAGTGGAAGAAGCGAACCGTTTCGATTCTATCACCGACTTTAACCTGCAGAACGAAAAGAAGGCTCCGAGACATTCCATGGAAAATGTGAGCGCAATACAAGTATGAGCCGTTAGAGAACTTTACCTCAGCCACCACCTCTGTATCCCAAGCATCTTTATACTGATCGTAGCGAGGGCACACAGTCATGACCCGGTGACCTATTGCCTGGAGAAGAAGCATAGAACATCAGGGCTTATGACCGTAATCATTTGAACTTCTGAGCAGGAGCTAAAAGTGATAGAATTTGTCGATAAAACAGAAACAGAAGTATGCTGTAAGGTATGCTTACTGCCATAGCCGGTGGAAGTCCTCCAAGAACATCACCGAGTCCACCAGTCTTGCTCCATGGACCAACTTCTGCACCTACAAAAACTAAGTTCATCCCAGTTCCACATTTTATAACTCCCAAGGGGCTCGCAACCTGTGTCTTTAATGCCTTTCTTCGCGATTGTCTGCTGCCTGCCCTTACATTAGTCCTAGTCTGCAGCATATCCAACTTGTTCAAGGACCTCAAGCCACAGTGTGTCATTGGTTGGTTTTTCAGGTCATTGTGGGTCAATGCTGTTTTGGAATCTGACCCAGTTGCTCCTGCAGAGCCGCAGTAAGAGCTCCCAGAGACGAATCGAGCAGCACTCACGGACGCCATTAGGGGAGAGATGGTGCACACGGCCGCCTGGAAGGGTACACATAGTTTGACGATGTGAAGGATTAATGCAAAACCGCCAATTATCAAATGATGCATGCATTTCATAGCCAAGCAGTTGCAGAAATACTGATTGTGATCCAAGAAAGCGCAGCGTGTTTATCAATTTTCAGAACCATAAACATCGCATTTGAAATCGTTTGAACGCCACAATGGAGCCAACACCACGCGAATTGAGCAAACTTGGTCCTACATAACGTGAAACCTGCTCATATTCTTCGTATTACCTATTGCATCACGCTATTCGACACGTTCGAAACATTTAAATCAACCGTGAACTCGCAACATCGATCATGAACAGATGAACAATTTCAAAGTGGAACTTAGCATCATGCAAATGAATGACACAGAGGCACCGGGGCATCGGAAGAACGACATGCTGATGCACGATTCGAAAATTTAAGCTGGATCCCCAATGACAACGGCGAGAGAACCGCGTTCGGATTCGAAGAACAAGCGAAACGCAATCGAGAGGAAACGCTACAACGCCGCAACCGATTCCGCAAAGGCGGAAGGGAAGGTCCAAGAGAGGACGCGCGAGCCCCAATCGCATTGCTTCTTCGCTCACCTGGAGAGCTGGAGCAGCGTGCTGTGCGGTTCTGCACAACCCTCGATCGCTTCAGGGAGCCAAGAGCTTCTTCCGACGCGAGCCGCGAGTGAGTGTGAGCTCGAAGCGTGGGGAGAAACGGCCGCCACTTGTAAAACGGGAGCCGACCGGGGGGCCCGCAAGTCCCACGTGGCAGAAGGATAGTGGCCGGGAGGTCCCTCCAAGTCAATGGCGACCTCTAAATCTGACTTGAGGCCGTGAGGCCAGGCCGCCTGAAGCGGGGCCCATGGTAGCCCAAAGCGAATATACGGGCAGCTCCCCCCGGATGATATTATTAATTTTTTCCTCTCCGTACGATGTTGCAGACGCCACACCGATAACTCTGGCCCATTGACCAAGAACAAAAATAATAATAATGATAATAATTCTGGCCCATGTCGAGCCGTGCAAATCTGTTCAACGTCCTTTCTATTATTAACCGTCGATCTTTCCCCAAGATATCTCAATCGAAGTCAAATATTTTAGAACACCACAAGGCCATTTCGAATCTATGCGGTGTCCCAGGGCACTCGGATTGAAAAGACACGTAGAAAATCGGAAAAATTCAAATGAAGTTTCAAAGTGGCGTCATTTTTTTAGATATGGATTTAAAGTGAAACGGCAATTTTAAATAAGGGTATGAAGTGGTCATGACCCCATTTCAAATAAGAGCCTAACCTTGCTAGCCACCAAGCCAATCAAACACATTTTCGTCAAAATATAATTTCAATCAAGGGCATTGATGACAGTGAAGCTAGCATGTATCTATTCCGGTTAGGGTTGCGCGGCATCCTCGACAGACAACGATCAGAGTGTCGTATTGAAGCGAACTGATGAGAGATTGTGACCTGTAGGAATTATCTCCTAGGTAGTAACAACTTTTGTGTAGGCAATGTGACAAAGCGCTAGTTGGGGAACAGGAATAAAATGAACCGCTTCTTTGGGAGAGCATAGCATTTCCAGAAAGCCACAAATGAATTTAGATTAAAGGAATTTTACGAAACACGAACATTATTAGTTAGATTGTAAGTAAAAAGTGCGGTCACTTTTATGATTTAATTGCTGTTTGGGAAAGAACTATACTGTACTTGCAAAGGACTGCAGTCTCCGCGATGGCTCCATCCGCTTTGTCGTCGCCGACGGAGGCGTCGACGTTCAGTTTCAGCTTTGAGTTCGTCGGAGGGATCCAATTGGGAGGCAAACTTGGGTCTTGATCAACAAAGCGAGTATCTTTTTCTATTCCATTTGTTGTAGCTTTCCAAAGTCGCTTCTGCTTCGTGGATTAGGTTTGTCGCGTTGGGATCTTGCCCTCTAAAAACAGAGCCGTTTCTTGTTCTCCAGATGCACCAGAGGATCGCTGCCGTCAACTCGAAGGCGAGTGAACGGGTCTCTCTCAATCAACTCCCGAAGCCACGCATCCATGCGCGCGCAGTTTGGTCTCGGATTATGCCCAAATGCGAGGGGGTTTTGCCAGATCTGTTCTGTCCAAGGACAACGGAGAAAAATATGCTCTGTGGTTTCTACCTGTTGGTTGCACAGAATACACAGGGGCAGGGGAATGACATTGCGCTTACAAAGGTTTTCCTTTGTGGGTAGTGCGTTCTGGCAGAGGTTCCATAGGAAAACTCGAATCTTTGGAGGAGTATGGACCTTCCAAATTCTGTTCCATAATCTGCGTGATGGTTGGAAGGATGTTGAAGCTTGGTTTGTGTTAGCCTGAGGTTCCTTGTCCTTGATTGCATTATATGCACTTTTTGACTCTGAAAAACTCCAGATTGCTTCTTTTCCGAGGGTCAAGTTGAGTGGGGTAGATAGTATCTCTTCAGCGAGCTTTTCATCAAAAATTCGTCGAAGTTTTGGTTCTTCCCACTTTGCGTCCTGCCTTGAAATGAGGTCTGCCACTTTGGAGGGGTCGTCTCTGTTCGCTGGACCTCCAATAGGGCCTCTACTGAGCTAGTGATCTTCTCTAATGCTGACCATTTCGCCTTTGCCTATGGTCCATCTCACTGACCCTGAGATGTTTTCTCTGCCATAAAGGATACTCTGCCATCTTCAAGATGGTCTAGGGCCTTTTCCCGCTTGAAGGAAGGACTTGTCTGGATAATACATACCTTTTAATACTCTGCTCCACAGAAAGTTTTGGTTTTGAGCAAGTTTCCGTGCTTGCTTGCCTAGCATAGCCACATTAAAGGCAGTAAGATCTTTAAAACCCAAACCCCCGTTGTCCTTCCTTACTTTCAAGATATCCCATTTTCTCCGGTGCAAGCCAGTTTTGGATTTATTGTTTTTCCATCAGAAAGAAGCTATTTTCCTTTCAATTGATTTGCAAATGGAGATGGTGATTTTAAAAATCGACATAGCATATTGGGGGGCATGGCCTGAACCAGAGTCTTTATCGGGATTTCCTTCCCTGCTTTTGAGATAACATTCTCATTCCAACCTTCCAATTTCATACCCACCCTCGCAGAAATCCAAGAGAACATCATCTTTTTCAATTCTGCCCGATCAGATGGAATTTCGAGATATCTTCCCGTTCTCTCTATCATTGGGACTCTCAATGTAGAAGCTAGGTTCTCTGTTCAACTGATAGGGACAGTTTGGTCCCAAAGATAGCCCCGACTTGTTACGATTAATTTCTTGCCCCGATGCAAAGCAATACTGTAAAAACTTGATAAGACTCGCGTTGGCCCAAGTGACTTTAGAAATGCTAGTTTTGACTCCAAGACCTCTTGTGATTTTGTTGCTAAAACACCTTTTGGGCTCAAAAACCATTTGAAATGCTGCGCCGAATCCAAGCCCAAGTAATGCTCTGCTCTCGGCCTTCACCAAAAGTGAGAAACCGAAGGGGACAGCGCACATGCGTTGGTCAAAGACGACGGACCGTTGACTGCAGGCTAATCGTCCTTCTCGTGTGCTTGAGGGAGAAGAAAGTTGACCCGTTGACCTAGAGGGTTTCGGAAGCTCCCCTGGATAAAGCTTTACGAAACACCGAATCACCGTTTCATCAAAAAACACCCATCACCACCGCTCATCTCCCTTCTCCTCAATCGATCGGACGGTGACTACTGACTCCCCGTGTCCATCGATGGAAGCTTCGACCGCTCTCTGGTTGACCCGGCACGCGCCCCTGCTCAGTTCTCGCACACGTCAAACGACGGAATCCACCTCGACGACCCCGTTCAACGCCGCAGACCGCTTCGATGCGTCGACGTCGTCGTCGCCAATCCCAGGTTCCACCTCCAGTAAACGGTCAATGATAAGCCCACGTGTCGAGCCGCCGAACAGATCATCTTCCCACCCACCTCCCTCGACCTTTCCCACCATGGAAGAAGATTCGGCTCCCCATCCTCGCTCGTTCCAGGTCCTTCTACACCCCTCTCGCCCTCCTTAAATACCTCCTCCTCTCGAATCCCCCTCAGCTCATCGACCCGAAAAAGCACAGGCAAAGCTACTCTCGAAAGTCTTCCCCCCAGCAATCTCTCGGCTTAAAGCTCGCATCGAGTTTCTCCGATTCTTTCGCGATCGAGACAAGATGATGTCCATCTTCAGCTCCTTCGAGGCTCTCTGCGCCGAGTTGCACGGCCAGAAGATATCCTTCTCTTTCTCTCCGGCCAAGCCTCAACCGCCCGCGGATTCGCCGCCGCCCGCGGCCGAGAAGGCGAAGAGCGTCGGCGCCAAACCGTTGCCGCCTCCAGCGCCGAGGCAACCGCAGCCGAAGAAACGAGCGCCGAGGTTCGCGCCGGAGCTCGACGGAGTCCACTGCTTCGAGGCGATCCTTCCTTACTGATCAGACCACGACATGGGCAGCCTGGAATTTGTATTCTTTGTCAAAGGATTCTTTTTTGTATATGGCTGGATACACATCTGCCTAGTTACGAGGTTAAAGCTCGATCAAAGTTTCGACTCAATCGCGAGTTCCATCGTGTCTAGTTTTCTCTGCGGACTCCGAGTGAGTTCCCCGCTGCGATTTCCCCGTTCCTGCTGAACTGCGAGTTCATTAGCCATACGACTCTGACTCAAAGAGGATGATTAGAGATAAACACAAACGCATTAAAAAGATTCATGAATCACAATATCGAAAAGATGATGATGAGGAGAAACTGCATACGCTGGTTTTCAAATTCATCAACGGTCCACCGTGTGTGCAACGGTTAGATTTACAGGCCGGTTCGTGTGGACCGGAAATCCAGCTAATTCTCGAAGTGGTAACTAGGGTCATCAATTAATTTTTTTTTTAATTTAGTTTTAGGGTGCCAGGTTCAGTATAGATCATTTAAAAAATTTATAAACAAAGTTACAATGAGGTTGAAGTATTGAAGTTCAACTTGATATGGATTTATGTGGATTGGCATCAGAATGATGAGGCAGGTGAGCTCCGAGCAAGAGACTCCGCTCGTCTCGTCGTTGTTCCTCGTTTACTCGAGGAACACCATCATCGTCGTCACCTCCCGCAATCGCTCATTGCCGTCATTGATCGTCCCTTGAGCACTGTAGCCGTCTTGTCTGTTCTCAGTTTTAGATCTCTCTTTACAGACTCAAAATTTCTCAGATTTGATGCCGGACATGACAAAAAGTCCATGACCTCGAAATGAAGGTGTTGGACCTCCAGATGAGCGAAGATGGAGGGTCACGATCTTAGATTTGAGGTCGAGTACCTCCACAGGCTTCAAATTATGAGGCTGAGGATCGCCACCTGCTTTTCGACTGTGGCGTTGAGCTCGGTTTTCTGAAGGCAACCGCATGAGGCGGGCGGCAGTGCGGTAAAGGTGGTCTTGGCGTGACAGAGCGTCAGAGGAGGTGGCATGATATGCTGGTTGGGGAAGAAGACGACACTCTGCAGCAGCCAAGCCGAGGTGGTGGTCTTCTTCTGTTTCAAAATTCCTCAACCGAAAATACGACATCTTTCCCAACCAGCCAGCCACCATCTTATATCAATAACTGATCATGATCATCATTAAACATAACCATCGATAGAAACTCTCACGGTCTTTATGGTTTATCTATAAGGGCCTATGCATCGATGTCTTACCAATGACCACACCTTGTTCAAATCACGTGCTTCCTCAAAACCAGTATCATGTCGATGACTTTGGCCAATGTTATTATGTAAACAAATCCATGAACGCCCTACTGAAGGTGAAGGCTAGCCTTACGTGGTAAAAATGAGAAATGTGCTGTGATAGCAGAAACTTGCTGTAGACCACAGGAGATGAAAGCGAAATGGGCATTTACAACTTGCATGCTATGCTTCAGGTCATGAGATGACTACAACACGCAAAAGTGGGCTCTGCTTCAAAAGTTCACTTCCCATAAGTAGCACCGTAATGCTTAATCAGTTGTAATTTAGTGATTTTCAGTCTGAGATCATTCTGGCTATGGTTGGCCTTTCAATGATCTCCTGCCAGGATGATGACGCTGATTACGCAAAAGGCCTTGAAAATCTTATGTTATCGCATGGAAAAGGATCATCCCCTTGCTTCACCTCGCCTCTCTCACTCGGCGAAGGACCGCTCTTTGGCTGCTTCTATGACCACAGGATCAAATTTCTGTGCTTTGCCGTTTCCTTTCGGTACTATCAGACCATATCCCCCATCTTTTCTCTTGTACAAAATGTTGATCTCACCTGCAGTGACAGCACAGAATTAGTCGAAATCCGAGGAAAGATGGCTAGGAGGAGAGAGCAACAAAGCATAGCGACCATCATACCGGTTTCTTCGTTCCGGAACCCATAGAAATCATGATCGACATTTTCCAGTTGCTCAATTGCTTCAGATACCGTTAAAGGTGGCATTTCAAAGTACTTGGTCCTGACAATCTGAGAAATAAGTTCACTGTGAGCGTGACTCGCAGAAAGAGGGCATGAGCATGTCATAAGCAAATATAAACTAAGAGTTCGTGAAATTGCAACGATTATGTGAGATAGTAACCAGTCAGACTAACAATGGCGGGAAATATCAAGCAGAACTACCAGTCGTAGTATCTGCCTGGCTCATGAAAACTGCCGCAACATACTGGGAGGTAAACGCAAGTCGTTCTTTCACATTGCAAGAGCCAAATAAATGATCACCAGGACGTGTCAAAAGAGAACAAAGCTCAGCAGCGTCACCTAGACTCAAATATAACGATCAACGATTTATAGCTCGACCACAACTTATAAATAGGATAATCAACTGAGAAGTATCTGAATCTAATGGCTATTATGGAAAACTAGGAACAGAGGAGTCGAATTACAGGATCCCGCAGTGCCTTTTTTAGTGCTTCACTTAAAAGACACGCAAGCAAGCAAAGTCTGCTATGAACGTGAGCACACAAAGAACATAAGAGCTAATGTATTGACAAGCGGTGATCATAGTTGTTGCCACGACATGAACAGAAAAACTTATCTCTAGGTGTTTGACTCAAGTTAGTCCACTTTGTGCAGATCATAAATACAGACATACACTGCAGGTGGTGGACTAGAGAAACATTGGACAAGATATCGATGAAAATTGATGTTTTTATAGAAGGAAGAGCAGCCTCGTGATACAACAGATTTTAAAATGAACAACACTTTGACAGTCTGAGCAGACAGCTTCACAATCTCACCACTCCAAGCCATTGGTGAAGCCTCACATGACTGATGCAATGCAACACATTCACCTAATCCCCAAAGTTGCAAGCACAAATCTAATTTGGGAAATAAGTGACTACCTGTTGTTTTATCTAATAAACTGCTTGCCTCATAATTTGACTTCCCATGAGAGTTATCTAATAATTTACTCATGCAAGTGTGGGACGAAGTGCATTAAAGAATGTCAGCGACAAGCCTCTCAGCTTGGCCCTTCTACTAGACTAAGTAGTATTCCACTCGTGCAGTGGGTGTATGGGCTAGCCCCCTCCTGTGCCAATGGTGTGGGGCGTCAGAGGCTGTTGCCCCGTGGCCTAGTCGAAGGGGCTTAAGTTCAACGCAGGGCTTTTTCGTTGTTAAGTTATAGCAGTATTGAACAACATCCAACAGCTCCGGTCCTTCTGGTCTGCACTAAATAAAGTGCCTGAAAGAATTGCCTCATTGTCAAATAGGCACTGGCGTATGAATCGTGGATACTGAGTGCAAAAACAGTAGAGAAGTGAATGGGGCACAAACCGATAGAGCCAGACATTCCAGAACAGATGACAAGTGTAAAGCAACAGTTATAACCTCATCAAAGTTCCCATCTTCTCGTTGAGGAACATCCTCAACATCATCTTCCACAACTGGCGGCACAGCCACTGGTTCTCTAACTTTGAGTCTATCAAATCCCTTCATGTGCCTGCCATGATCAGACTCCTTCTCCTTGATCTTTCTCAACTTCCTTTGTATTATTGATGACACCATATCAATACTTCCATAAAGCGACTCCGCCTCTTCCTCAGCTCGAACCACGCCATGCCTCTTGGTGAACAATGTGACCTGAAAACTCGAAAGGAATCAGAAAGTCGATCAACAATCTCAAAGTCGAACCCCAGATTCAGTCGTCGCTACCTCACATCTCCGAACTTTGGGGCCTTTTCCAAACTCTCCGCCTCGTATCGACAGCCTGACATCGACCTCACGCACAAGGTGGCTGTGCTTCTGTACAGCCTTTCCAACTTTCTCCTCAACATAAGACTTCACTGAACTGTTCAGCTGTATCAAGTAATAGGAAGATCCAAATTATTTCATCATCCTCTATTCCACGAGTAAGGGAAAGATAAGGGAAAATCATGGCTTGTGTTTCTGCAAATATAAAGAAAATCCAAACTTCAACTCATGCAATTAGGTCGATGCAGATATGTTTCATCCCCTTGCACCATCCCTTCTCAATTTCTTCACCCACCCACACTTTGATTGGACCACTCTTATCCATTGCCAAATGCTCGAGACTAAACACCCAAAATGGATAATTTGAGAAGAGAAAAGCAAAGAGAGAATCAATCACCTCCAGATTTTTGCCTTGGATGATCAATTTGACGGAAGAGAGCGGTCCATCCCAGGACATGCACACGACCAGCGGCCCGCGGCATTTGCTCCTCGCGGTTCTCGCGCTGAAATCACTGATAATGCTACTGAAATGGCTGGTAAACAATGAGGATCTACTCGACGACAGGCCCGGAACCCGGGTCCTCGCCACCGACAAGAGCGGCGAGCCGAGGTGGGAGATAGGAGAAGACGATGGAGACGCTGCCGACGCCGACAACGGGGACGACGGCGATAGGGGCGGACCGTGCAAGGCCGTTTGCAGAGACGACGAGAAGAGGGTGGCCATGTCGGAGCTCCCGCAAGTGGATTACAGCAGATTCTTGGTCAGGTGTGGTAGTGTAGGGATGACTAGAAAAAAAACTCGGAAAGCGAGAGAAAATTTTTGCGTTGAGCAGAGGCAGCAGGATTCTTGAATATTCACTTTAAATTGGAATTCTCCGGTTTTGGATAATTCTGGGCTTTTGGTTCTGGTGTCGGAATTCAGACGTGGCACGGTTTTGGATAATATCCGATGATGCGGAGGCGAGGATCGGGTCGGGTCGGGTCGGGTTTGACGCCACCAGCGCACAGTTGACCAAAATGGTCCCGCCCGCGCTCGATCTCTGCTAGACGGATGGTTCGTGGGCCCTACCGTCCGTTCTTCATGTCCGGTTTGGGCCCAAAACAACGGCCTCGCCTAAACCTTGTCCGGATCGTGTCCCGTGTTTCAGTAATTCTTCTCTTTCTTCCTATTTATTTTGACAAAAATAGAAGAAGTGAAAAAGTCATAAACGATCTTTGATATTTTGGCGCAATATAAGATGTAGTCTATGAACTTTCAATTTGGTCAACGTTATTTCAGTGCAATGTCGTAACTTTTAATTTATTCAAAACGTATGGGATACATACTTCAACCTTCTTTTCACGGGTATCTTAGGTACTTGTTTAATTTAGTCCGCAAACTTAATGAAAATATTCAATGGTGCCACTCCATTAATACAAGTTGACGGAATTTGCTGATTTGGCTACCAATCCATTGAAAAAAGTTACTCGTGGAATATTCACATGAGATACTCAATTGAATCATATTCTAATCTGGTCAATTAAATGATTATTTATGTAATTTGATGACGTGGATAATTATATCATGATTTTAGTTGAACATTTTACGTAAATAATTAACATGAAACGTTATTTTTTTTGTCCACCGTTCAAACAGAATGATAACATTGGCTATTTTCATATAATCCATCGACTATATTGGATGTTTATCTAAAGTTCAAGGATCACATTGAATAAATTAAAATTTCAAGAACAACATTGCACATTAGATTAAAATTTAGAGAGCATATTGAACAAATTAAAAGTTCAGGGAAGATATTGCATAGTGGCCAAAGTTCAAGGGTCATTTGTGTAACTATCCTAAAGAAAGAAATACCACTCTCTAGGTGGTGCTCTTGTATTAGTGATTTTATTATATAGGGATAAGTGCACTAGAGATCCTAAGACTCGTTGCCAAAATGCAATTGAATCATAAAATTTTTAGAAAGTATAAATTCCTAAGTTTTTCAATTTAATGTAATCAAGTTCTTCTATCAATATCGTCCAACTTGACTAATGAAAAATGCCGATGTGTCTTTTCTAATTATTTTCTCTCTCATATGTGGCGTGTCGTGGCTAAAACATAAAAGGAAAATGCAAAAACGATGTCATTTTGGTCCAAATTTGATTATTTTAATAAAAATTTTATTTAAATAAATTAAACAAATAAATGAAAACTTTCAAATAAGGGCCTGAAATGCTCTTATTATTTCAAAAAAACGGTCTAACAAAGGGCATTTTCGTCATTTATTTTTTTCCTTTCTTTTTTACCAATGGCCGGCCATACCAATCATCGACGAGGGCTAGATGAGGTTGCCTCACCTGCTTCAACCGCAACCAAAAAAAATGAAATAAAAAAATAAAAAGTAAATGACGAGAATACCCTTGGTCAAGCCTTACTTTTGAAACAATGATAGCACTTCAAACCTTATTTGAAATGGTCTCACAAATAACCAAACAAAAATAGATGAAGGGAAAAAAGGGCAAGGGCCTATAGGACTCTCGTTGCCGCTACCCATCATCGCACGGAAAGGGCCTGTGATGGTGAAAAGAGGGTTGGTCGGGCTCTGTCGAGTAGTTGGCGACCCCGGTTGACCCGTAAGGACCGACCAACCCTCGTAGGCGATGGTGGGCAGCGGCGACTAGGGTTTTGTAGGCTTTCGCCCTCTTTTGCCTTGATCTTTTTTCTTTTTCTAATTTATTTTTAATCTAAATTTAATAATATTTAATTTAAAAATCAAATTTGAATCAAAACATGTTAGCACTACGTAGAAAAGTGAAATAATGGTGAAAAAATCATGTTAGCATTTTTCGCTAGTCAAGTTGGATAGAATTAATAGAAGAACTTGATGGTACTAATTTGATAAGTTTTAAGGCTTAGTTGGATTTTTTTGAAATTTTTAAAGACTCAATTAAACTATTCGTGATAAGTTTTAGTATTTTCGCTGCTCTTTGATTCCGTTACATAATCTTGTAGTTTCTCCTCGCTCTATCTTCTCCTCATGTAATTTGTCGGTCCCGCCATTTTTTTCTCTCTCTCTAAAAATAAAAGTTGCACGCTCTATCTCGTCTTTTTCCTTTGTCATGGCTTCTAGTCCCTCCCTCCATCCCTCTCGTTCCTTCATCTTTTCCTCGTCTTTTTTTTCCTTTCTCTTCTTCTCGCACGGCCGTAGCGCTAGGTCTAATCTCTGTTGTAGAGTTCCCGGGGCCATGACCGCAGTAGCTGCCTTGGCCTAGCGCAGTAGCAGAGCTCCGGCGGCCATCTCAGCTCTATGACGATCTCAAGTGGCTGGTCGTGGCCCTGGTGAGCACAAAGCCCACCTTGTGCCGCACGACAAAGCCTCAACCTTAGACCGCCAGCTCGGCCATTGCCTCGGGCTGCAAACGAGCTCGGCGCAAAATAGAGACGGGCTCGCCGAGAGAGGGGTGTCGATGATAGGGTCCTTTATTCTTGATTTGTCGGGGGTATTATATTGTCTCGCCCACTAAACTCCGTTTATTTCACAATAAGTCTTCACTTTGAAGAATGTTTTCCTAAGAAAAGGAAACTCATTTTTCAAAGTGATATAAAAATATAATATTAGGATTTTTTTTTCCCGGACCGCTGATTTTCAGTCAAACAAACATATTTCGCGAAGTGTTCGTTCCAACCTCACCCTTTGCTCGGAAGCAGGGTCTGTATTATCGAGAAAATACTTCACATTATCTTTTATATGACATGGTAGTAATGACATGGTGTAACTCATCAATCGCCATGACCCGAGTGTTGTGAATCACATCTCCCTCAGCATGGTGACCAGAACCAATCGCCACTGTATGAACAGGAAGAGTGAGGCAGAGCGGCCGGAGGACGTCACAACTGGCAAGACCTTGCCTTTTTTCCTACTGATCTTTCTCAACTTGTGAGGTCACCCTCGCTCTTCTCGACAAATCCCGGTTAAGCAATATACATAACCCTAAGCTCAAGTTTAATTAATATTAATGACTAAAATCCAAAAAATTTGTCCTTTAGGTCACTCAAAACAACTGTAAAGTCTTTTTTTTGGTTGATGAACTTATTACAGTTGACAATATTTACCAGCATCATGCAGAAAGAGCTTGAACTGTAGACACAGGGAAGCTACTTAAACAAGCAGAGTCAATAGATCTGGCTTGGTGACACTCCACTCCCATCACCAAGCCCAAGCATTTCGGTCTTGTTCATGATGAAGTTTTGCTTGATTCCCTCGGAGGATTTCCTCATCAAAGTTGCCTCCGCAGAAGAGCAACACGGCAGGAAGTCTTTCCCTTTTCCCAATCAATCAAAAACTGATTTGACTCGGAACGGTGGTGTGAATTTGCACGTCTTTCCTGAGAGTTTGAAGCACGGGGAGCCCGTGAATCCGGCCATCCGGGCGAATGCACTGGTCTTGAAACCATGTCCGATTCTGACTGTTTTTATCCGTAGAATCTCCTTCCCGACCGGGGAACCTTTCCACATAGGATAGACCAAATGGCTGATGCAAGTTATCTCGTCGAAGACCTTAGCTGGTCTCCAATGAAGAAAATTGAGTAGGGTTGAGCAGTTTCAGAACTGTCCAAATTCTGTTGGAAATCTAAAACCTGCTTGTTTGTTAGAGCCAATTCTCTAATTTTTGGAATTTAAAAGCGTGACGACCAAGATCTTGGCAGCGGGCGCAAGAGGAGGGATGGCAGGGGAGGCTGCGCTTCCGGCCTAGACGTGTGCGGGGCATGGTTAAGCACATATATCTTGTCCCACATCACCAACGGAAGAAGTTCTAGGCCAGTTGATAAGATTTGGAGTTCTTTTTTACTCCGTATAACGGGTTTAAGTGAGCTCAAAGCAGATACTATTACATAGTGGCAACTCGATGCTTCTGCTATCCCGCATACCCTTAGGTTTTATTATTAACCATAGAAATCATAGCAATGCTATGATATTATAGAACAAATTTCTATTTCGAGAATAGAAATATCGTTTCGGAATAGGAAAACAAAAAAAAAAATCTATTCCCATCTAAAAATTGATGTAAGGAATAAAATTGAAGACGACACTGCTCGACATCCAACGGAAATTAAGGAAGACCATCTCTCTTTTCAGTCCACGTGTACGGTAGCCCCTTTGCAATCCAATTCGAACATCTGGTCCATGTATTTTCGTGGACTGCACTAACGGGAGACACCCTTGAGGCGAGACGAAAGCTACACAAAATACATTAACTACTCCAACGGCAAAACGCCAACCGACGGCGCACTCATTGTTCGATAACCAAACCGTCGCTGTGTCCAAGAATTCTCGTTCGCTCGAATATCTTCGGATCAAGTGGATGGAATCTAAAACGAAAAGAGAAAATGAGGAAATCGGCGAAAAGATAGCCATGCTTCCTGGATTGAAGCAATCTCCCGGACATTCCACAGAGATTCCTTCGGCACTGTGCGGTTCCCATTCCCCTACAGCATTTGTTCATACACGAGAAAGGTGTCGGGGTAGCAGCTCCGCTTCGTTTTGATAGAGTCTTCTTTCTAATTATTCCCGTTCAAGAGATCTCGGAGAAATATCGAAAATTTTTATTTGATATTTCTATTCCGAGACTTTATCGTATGCCGGAAGATTTTTGCCGCTAGCCATTAACAATATTGCGGGGACAAATAATTGCTTAAAAAGAGTGTTATAATGACTTAAAGTCTGATTTCATTTGTTCACATCCGAACGTTATATTTTCCGATAGAAAGTTTCTAAGCTCACATAATCTAAAATGTACGGTAATTTGAGAAGCATGACCAAGAGCATATTTAGCTTAACTGGAAAGTTGGGTCAACCGAATGTCGGGTTAATCTTGGGTTCGCGTAAATTGCACGAGTCGCCGAAGCAAAACCGATAACGTGGCACCAATTACCAATTTGATTCTTAGATTATTATTATTATTATTATTATTATTTTTGCCAGTTACGTCCTCTAGCGAACCCAATCTAGAACTCGACACGATCATCCATCGTCATGTGATTAGAACGAAAAATATCTGGCCCAAAGAGGAGAAAAATAATAAATAAAGCACAAGTGGCCTCGACTAGAAAGGATCAAGTCATGAAAGAACAACCTTAATGATAACAGCCACGATTTTAATACTGCTAAGGCTGAGTAGACCCGTGGGCTCCAAATCGACCACTTGCCAAACGGATGGACCACACGTCTCGTCGGGGCATCCCGTGCTGCCCGAAATTGACATCGACCAATCGCGGAGCGCGCGCCGGGGAATATAAGATTAGCGTTTTAAAAAATTGCTCTAATTGTCGATCCCCTACCCAATGGGAAGGCGACACGTGGAGCTTCGCGAAGAATAAGCACCCACGTTTTCTCGTCCAATGGAGGAAAAAGCTTCTGCCCGGAAAAGTAAGAAAGATGAGCGGCGCCCCTAAATATCCTCCACGTGTCGCGAGACTGTCCATGAGATCAGTGTCAGCGCTCACCCCAAAAATATCTCCCCCTAAACAAGTAATTTCCAGTTCGACCAAACAAAAAAAAAAAAGAAAAAAAAGTAATTTCCAGCCCCCACGTCCCGCCACGTGTCCAATCCCTCAAAAATATCCCGAGCACCACCACAAGTCCTCCCCCCAACCTTTTTGACCTCACAAAGAGGAAAAAAGAAAGGATGGATGGAGAATTTTTCATTTTCATTTTCCTTTTTTTTTTTGGGGGGGGAAGACGACCTACCAACCACAAAACCAATGAGTCTCTTCCTTTTGATCGCTTAGCTCGGGGCTCCGATAGAGCGATGACGTGGCACTCCACAGCCACACACATGATGGGCTCGAGATATTTTGCGTGCGCGCATTTAGGCGAGATATTTCTTGCCTTTGGATCTTGAGGCTGTTAGCGGTGGACCCGGCGTCCTCACCGTCCGATCTCCGCCAGACTTCGAAGATATTTTGAGTGCCCTCTCTCTCTCTCTCTCAGCTAAAAACCTCCCATTGCCGGAAGGGAGGGAAAAATAAGAAGAAGGAAAGGGCGAAAAAAATAAAAAAACGAAGGAGGTGATTTCAGTTTCGGTTCTTCTCCATTTTCTTCGTCGTGTCGCGACGTGAAGGGGAGCTGAGGGAGATATGGGGGAGGTGGTGGTGAGCAGCGACGGCATGGAGGCGATGATGGAGGAGGGCGGCGGCGTGGTGACGGCTGTCGAGGCGGCGGAGAAGCACGCGGGGAGCCCGAGCGGAGTGGTGAAGTGGGAGAGGTTCTTGCCGAGGATGGTGCTGCGGGTGCTGCTCGTCGAGGCCGACGATTCCACGAGGCAGATCATCGCCGCGCTCCTCAGGAAATGCAGCTACAGAGGTCGGTTTTGGCTCTCTCTCGCAGCTCGCGATTTCTCTTATGGTGATTGCTTCGTTTGTTCTGTCTTCTGTGCTGTTTGGGAAGGTGGATTGCGAAATGATAATGAAGAAGGTCGATGTTCGGAGTTTAGTTCGGTAGGTTTTCCAATTATAGTAAGTTGAGATCGAGGAGTGGTGTTGATACTGTTGTAGGCTCTGAATCTATGCTTTTGTGCCTAGCGGTTTGACTTCTTAGGCAAATTCCCGTACAAGTCATGGGGTAGTGTCTCAATGACAGTATCGGAAACCGCGTACTCTGAGTCCATCTCCTTCAGTTTGCGGCTTTTGGAAGAATGGTTTCCTAGATCTTCTATCATTTGTCACGAAGGGTTTCTATTCTGGTTTACCAATTATGCGTGTCCTTTTCCTTGTATGGAACATCATTTTTGGCTTTCTTCTAGGCAAGGAGCCCTTTGTTGGGTTTGATTGAAGGGTTCAGCTTGATGTGAATCGTCACATGTTGTCTGTTGTTGATGCACCTTGTGAGTTGCTTGCATCCGCATTCAGAAGAAGAGGTGAAGTAGAAAGTATTCTGTGTATATGATTAAGTGCATCAAAGAGGCTGATTACTCTGAAATCAGGAATACATGGTTTGTCTTGTGCCATGTTTCGTAGTGCTTATCACTGCCTGCACCAACCAAGACATGCATTAATAGGTTATGATTTGGTTTAAGCTTTGGACGCCTTGTTAATGTAGACTTGTTCTGTCTGCCCTAAAAGAGGTTAATCAATCAAGCTCCAACTGTATGTTTTATGCACAGATTCCTAGAACTCAGGTCTAGAATTCCCTTTTGTCTCTATGCATTTTAACACGTCAGCCCTCATAATGGAAGTGACTTTATCCTTTTGTTGAGCAGTTGCAGCTGTTCCTGATGGTTTGAAGGCCTGGGAATTACTGAAGGGAAGACCTCACAACATAGATCTCATATTGACCGAAGTGGATTTGCCATCAATATCTGGATATGCTCTTCTTACTCTAATCATGGAGCATGATATATGCAAAAATATTCCTGTCATAAGTACGTCTGACATATCTATACATGGCAGATTTATATTCTGTGCGGGTGCCGTGATCCAAAATGATATGTTTATTATTCCATTGTCATTTTGCAGTGATGTCCACACAGGATGCTGTCAGCACAGTGTACAAGTGCATGCTGAGAGGTGCTGCTGACTATCTCGTCAAGCCTATTAGGAGAAATGAATTGAAGAACTTGTGGCAACACGTGTGGAGAAGACAATCCGTAAGCCTCCTAACTTGCTTGTTCAATATTTAGATCATTTAAGATTATTACTAACAATGGCTTAGCATTTTTCCATCTCATTTATATGTGTACTTCAAAGTTATTGCTTGTTGTAGTGAACCCTGATTTCTTTACTGTTTAATCAGTCAACTGCCAGTGGAAGTGGCCGAGAAGATGAGACTAATGCATTGCAGAAGGTCGAAGCAACTGCTGAAAATAATGCTTCAAGTAATCATTCGAGTGGGTACATGGCTTGTGTCGAGAGAGACAAGGAATTAATTGAGAAAGGAAGCGATGCTCAGGTTAGTATCCACTCCCACGTCGAGGAAGCACACTTCCTCGCTAGGAGGAATAAAAGCACTGCCTGTGCAGTCAATGTGATTTTCTCTATAAAATTTACTGGCAGTCTGATATCATATATGCAAATTGGAGTTGCTTTTATCGTTAATATCTAACTGCAGATCCACTTTGCTTTTACACTCCATGTATTAATAATGAATCAGATCCACTTTGCTTTTAAGTTCCATGTATTAACTATACATTTGCTTTCCTTCTCCTGTAGAGTTCTTGTACAAAGCCAGACTTGGAAGCTGAGATTACAGAAACAGAACAGGTGCCAGATTTTTCTCGGCCTGGGTGGGACAAATCTTCCGTGAATGAGAATAAGGTAGCAATGCCTGAAGAGAAAGTGAAATCAACTCAGGAAGAACTTGTCTTGCAAGATGCTGCTGCTGATGGTATGCTATTCGCGACGTCATCATTTTTGTTTTGTTGCATTTAATTATTTAACAGAACACCTGACTCTCCACATTCTTTCTGGAAAAGCAGCTATTGTGGATGCTCGCAAAAGTTCTCATGCTTTGACTCAGATCAAGGATGCCAGATCTGAAGTTCACAGGGGGGATGAAAATGCTGTCAGTGATGGGTGTGGTGATAATGATGGAATAATGAATTCATATAGACAAGCGATTAACTTAATTGGAGCATTTGAGAATAATTCAAATTTCTGTTATGTTGATTCTCCATCCAATTATGGCACGAGACAGTCAGACTTATCACCACATCTGGATCTTTCCTTGAAAAGATCTGATCCTAGTGCGTTTGGGAATCAAAAAACTGAAGAGAGGCAAACACTTAGGCATTCTGATGCTTCGGCATTTTCACGGTGAGTTTACTTTTCTTGTCGGGCATTATAATTTTGGTTATGGGGAATAGATTCGAGGATGCAGCTGGTCTGTGGTGCAATTTTCTGTTAATCAGTTCCTTTTCTTTGCACATTTAGATGCTCTCTCTTTAGTAGGATTTGTCATCTTCAGCTCAGTTTGGAAGTCCAAATGCAGGTATGTGAACAAATCTTCACAACCCTTGCGGCCACAGTCAGTTCAGCAGATGGAACATGGAAGTGACCCTGATAAAGAGGCTTTGCATGTTGTTGATGATAGTAATCCCGGCACTCCTGTTCCTGTTCAAAGCATTCCAAAAAGTATGATTGCATCGGGAAGCACTCAATCTAGGCAATCCGAATACTTCCTTTCGTGCCCTCAGCAGAGTGGTTTTCCGGCTCCCATTCCGGTGAGAGGTGTCAGGTTTGACAATCTAAGCACAGATTATGGTTCTCTGTTTCCTCGAATATACTGTGGGCAATCAGTTCCCTCACCAGTGCCAAGTCCGAGTACTGCTGGCCAGCAAGATGCTTTCTTCCGCGCTGAATCTCTTCATCAGTCAAGTTGTGAAAATAATAATTGTGATCGCATACTGAACCGCCTCGATCAAAACACAAGCAACTCCTCCAACCAGAGTAGGTACAAACAAGAGTTTAAGATTGATTCGTTGGAGGATCGAGGACATATTTCGTCGGGTACAGACAGGAGTGCAACTAGCAGCTTCTGCAATGGCACATTAACTCGTCTTAGTAGTCTTGACTGTGGAAGTATCTCTGGAAGTAACGGCAATGTGAACCAGGCCTCTGCAACGAGGCATGCTGGTGAGAGCATTGGTGGAGATAGTCTTGTTTCCCAAGATGGAAGCTCTCGACAAGCTACACAAAGAGAAGCAGCTTTAGCGAAGTTTCGCTTGAAGCGAAAAGATAGATGCTATGAAAAGAAGGTAAATACTTTTACTTTGGTCCTTCTTTTGCAATAGTACGAGTAGTCATCATATTTGCCTACTTGAGCCTATTTCCTTATGTTGTGAGACAAATGTTTTAACTTAAAACTGATGGGTATCCAATAGGGATTTAATATGTCGAAACTGTATCTCAGGCCTTGAAATTTATTCCTTGTGGAGTTCTGCAGTATGAGTGTGAAAAATTGCGTATTTTTAATAGTCGCGTTGAACTGCAGTCAGCACAAATTTTGTCCGTTGCTCTTTCCAACAGCCTTATATGTGGTCTTGTTCTGCCTAGAAGTCTTGTGATTTTTCTGTCTCCTCTTCATAGAAACTTCAAAGGCCATAATGAGATCTTGGAGATTTACATCTTTTTTCGAGCCTTGTGACAGAATTGAATGAATGGTTTCTCAAGCCTTGAAATTTTAGTGGCAGCATGCTGATTTTGAAATAATTTGGCTTCCAAAATGGAATATGGATTTCTGAAAAACACTCTTATCAAATCTTTGATAGGTGAAAGTGAAACTCAGAATGGACGTGGATCTTTTTTAGCAGGTGTTACATGGTTGATCTTTTTTCTAATGGAAATTGGACATCTGCTCATCTGGCTAGTTAAGAGTTAATTAGGTCGTATTGCTCAAACTTAAGTGCATGATGGTATTTTATTTCAGATCAATCCTTTGGTTTTGCATGTTTTATAATCTTAATAATCACAAAAATCAAAATCCCACCTAGTATCATTTTCCAGCATGTAGACTTAATTATGCTGCTGTCCCTCAGGTTCGGTATGAAAGCAGAAAAAAACTTGCGGAGCAGCGTCCTCGAGTGAAAGGACAATTTGTACGGCAAGTGCTTGCAGATCCTGCACTTGGAGAAACCAATCCTTGACATGGAATCCTATCCACACGCTCAACTGAACAATCTGCTTTCAAATGGGGGCCATGGTCTCAAGGTTAGCTGAACCAAGACGTGTTTTTGAAGAACACTGCACCCATTTGTGATTGCTTCGCTTAGTAGTGGAAGGACTTCCCAGGATGCGTCTTCTAACACCTTATTCTCACCCCTCTTTTGTGGATAGAGAACAAAGTTATCACTAGGATTCATTGTATCATAGCACTAAGCAAGTCCTTTTCCCTTGTTTTTAGCTCTTTGTTTTGTGAGGTATTTGCATATATGTTGTATTTAATCAGATATGCAGGTGTCCTTTTTTGGCAGAAGTTAGGAATAGGTTCCTCGTATAAACAAATTGTGGCTTGTCGACTGGCTGCCGTTTGACACGGTATATATAGCTAGTGTTTATGTTTAATACTGCAGACTCGGTGCTGCCCCTTTGTTTGCTTCCGTGGTACATTTTAAGATGCGTCTGTCACATAGATTTGGTCCTCCATTTGGGTCAGGAGAGAAATCGAGGCTCCACTGTATCTCTAGTGAATTGGCTGTTACTGCATCTGATCCTTAGTCAAGTCATCAATGTAGAAGGGAAACTTGAGTTCAGGCCATCGAAAGAATGATTTCGAAATCAGCAACTGAAATTTTCACGGGCACCGACTTAAGTTCAGCCTAAGAACTATTCTTCTTCTTCTTCTTGTCCTCCTCCTGCCCATCGAAAGGTGAATATTGATTCGTATCTCTCGACCGACCGAACACGATGGACCTTTATTTGGTGGGAGAGTCTCAGCATAATCAAAATCTAGTCACGCATGGAGTGCGACGGAGACGGTCAAACTTTCTCGTAAATGTCAGGATAGCGTATTAAAATGAATGAGGGACGCTGCAAAAGCAAAAATGAATCCAGGCAGATTTCGAACCAGTAGTAGTATTGAGTGTAATGTTCTCTCGAAGATCCTACTGCGCGAGGGTCCCGTGGCCCAGTGGCTTCACATAATATGGTCAGTCAACCCAAGATGCAGCGGTACATGCAGGAGCATCAAGGTTCGGTGAGGGGCGTGATCTTGTTCGATTTCTTTAATGTCAACAAGCAATCGGATCATTGGTCTCGGGAATCCGATGTCACTTGAAGATCAGCTCGTGCACTTTTCCTCTTGCACGGTCCAGTTTCTTAACCCGAAAGCAATAGAAAGACACTACGATAATTGCGAGGCAATCATACTGAGAAAAGTATTATTCCCATGGCGGATACTGGAAAAGTCGGTCTAGGGCGACGGACTCCACTGCTTTCTCCACCTCAACCTGTCCGTTTCCATAGCTCATCAAGATATTACCCTTCGAAAAAACGGAAAAGAAGAAGAAGCAGAAGTCCTCTTTTTATGGCTATATCCATATCGATGTATACGGGTTTTACACTGTAAAAAACTGGCAAATTCCTGGAGCAGTTTCTACGCGATCCGTCGAATCGAAAATGCAAGTAAGAGTGATGGGGAGATGAGCAGACGACGACGACGACGATCCAAGTGACTACTGCATCTCGTGTAGAGAACGCGACAGTGCATGAGCATGACCATGCACTTACGCTCGTGCTCCTTCATGTTCATTGGATCTCCAAAAGCTCCACTCACCGTCGTCGAATCTGCCACGGCTTCGACTTTGTTAGAAAGCAGCGGATTCAAAAGCACATGTTTGTCCAGCTTTTTCCATCAGAAAACCTTTGCGGGCTAGTGGACTGGTCAGATACACATCAAGACGACGCAGCATACATTTTTGCCTGAGGTGACGCTGAGCTGGTTCGACTCCAGATCTTAATGCTTAACTGTTTCCCGAATTTTTTTTTTTTTTTTGGTATCCGAGGATCCGCACGGCTTACGCCCGCGACTATACCTCGGAGAAGACTAGCCCAACAACCCACCGCCAGGACCCCTCACTTAAATGACGAAACGGTTAGGAGTTTCGAACCCTCAACGTGGACGAAAAAGGGCACGCTCTCAACCGACCACGCCATGCGTGGGTGGGTAACAGTTTCCCAAATTTCATCTCGTCTACTTCCAAGAAAGGTTGTATTGGGACAAGGCTACAATGTAGTTTGCAAATATTGAGGTGCGGTTCATATGACACAAAAGCACGGAGTCCCGCTCTCTAGTGAGCGGGTGGGGGTTCCGGGAGAGCCGCTCCGACGGGTCTCAGACGTCACCAGAAGGCTTTTATAAGTTGAACTCTTATTTTATTGATAGTTTGGGCTTGGGGCTCATGAATATCAATTATTATATATAATTTCTTGCTCTTTAATTGAGAGTTGTAATAGAGAGATGATAGGTGCTAATTAGAGTGGAATCCTTTAATGGATGTAGTCTCTTTAATTAGATGAATCAAGATAAACTTTGTGTCTCGATTTCTCTTTTTCACATTTACTTTCTATTTCGTTGTGTTTATGCATCTAATCCTAACAGCAAATTGGCTCTCATATCGCATTATTTAAGATGCCATTTGGAGCCGCTGACTTTATCTAAACACTGCTCTCAAGAAGAAGGAACGGGACAGGCGAGAATGTTTAGCAGAACAATCCAAGGCTGGACCCTTTATATGCATAACACTTAGAATTAATTCATTTACTTTTGTGTAGGATTATTAATCTAAATTAGAGCGACTCGTCAACTTTTATCGGATTAAATTAGCCATTGATTTTGAATTACCAACTCTGTTTTAGTTTCTTATAGTCGATTTTTTTTTTTTATCAACAGTTATCAACTTTCATTTGTATGTGTTAGTAGTCCGTCAGATTTACAAACTCGTTTTAGAGATTACCAACTTTAGTTAGTGCGACTCTCTCCATTAAAGTACTACGTAGTCTTGGATTGTCAATTCTCCTTTGAGCCACTTGTCAACATTTATTTAGTTATTTTTTTAATTAGCTGACTTTTCTTATTACAAATTTTTATCTTTATCTCTTAGTAACACCTTAAATTCACCTACAATTTTTAGGGTTACCGACCATAGTGACTTCCTCTATCAAATTACCAACTCTAATTAAATTATACACCAAATTTATATTTTCTTTTCACTTTACCGAATTTTTTTTTTTATCATTTTTTAGTTTTACCAATTTCTTTTTACCTTCCTTAGCTATGCTTTAAGTTCACTCATTCTTGTATGAAATTATGAATGCCTACAATTCATCAACTTTTCATCTAATTACGTTTTTAACTAATTTTGGGACCTTTTTTCACTTAAGTTAGTCACCAACTCTTATTTGATTTTTGTTCCTATTGGTTTACTAATAGTTGGTAAAGCACTCCAATAATGGTTGTTTGATATGATAATTGATACATTTAGCGAGTTGGTAAAGAAAAGGTAAATGAACGTTCAGAAACAATAAGATAATTTTTTGTTGTCACTGATTGGAGAAATTAAAAATTAAGAAAAAATAAACAAATGTTTGTAACCAACTCAAAAAAGAGTTTGCAACCCAAAATTAGTAAGCAGTTTAACCGGAGAAAAGTTGGTAATCACTCTAATTATTGGTAAATAATAACATAAGTTTTCTTTTTAAGAGATAGGAGAAGTTGGCAACTCAAAAAAACGAAATAAATATCGGTAGCTATTCCAATAAATGTTGGTAATACAAAACTTTAGTTATTTTTTTGCGTTGGGTTTCTTGTGGTTACATATTTGGAGAAAAGTTGACAGTCGCTCTGATTGTGGTTATTAATTTCTTTAAAATGTTGGTAAGTAAAGTACATAATGGAAACTATATAAAATAATTCGTAAATTATACAAAAGGAAATAAATAAACATTGCTAAGGAAAACAAATGAGTGTTCACAATTTTAAACTAGTTGATATCGTAACTGGATAAAAGTTGATAGATCCAATATGTAAGTTTCATAATGATCTATAATAGTTGGTAATAGCTGGTAAAAAAATAAGAGATGTGTTTTTTAATTTCTAAATAAGAGATAAGAACTATTGTCAACTTAAGAAAATCAAATAAATATTGATAACTAACTCGAATAAAAGTTGGCAACAGAAATTTGTCCATGATCTAATTGGAGGAAAAGTTAGTGCACATTTATTGAGGTTGGTAATTTCCACAAAACAAGGGTAAAGTTTTAAAGTTAGTAAACAACAGAAATAAAAGTGGTAACTCATAGAAAGTTTGATAAGTTAAAAAAAAAATTGATAACTTAAAGAGGTCATAAGGATACCTCACGTGTCAATATTTGTGTACGGTACTAACTTTTGTGTCAATATTTTTTTTTAGATCACTTAAGTGCCAAATCGGGAAAAAAAAAAAAACAATCACTTTAGTGCTAAGGCGAGAAATTCCGGCGACCTCACCGGAGTTGACACTTAAATAATCATTTTAAAAAAAAATTAACACTTAAGTGATCCAAAAAACGATCGCTTTAGTGCCAACGACAAGAAATGCCAGTCACCTCATTGGAGTTGGCACTTAAATAATCGTTTTCAGAAAAAAAAAATTGACACTTAAGTGATTCATAAAAAATATTGGCACCAAAGCGAGCACCGTACACAAATATTGACACTTAAGATGTCCTTTTGCCCTTAAAGAGAGGAAAGATGATAAGTCACTCAAATAAAGGTCGGTGATTTCGTATAATAGTTGGTAAATTTGACGCTTAAATAAAATAAAAAAAAGGTACATAAAAGCTTACAAAATATAAGATAAGCCTTTTTCGCTGGAGATAATAGAAGTTGGTATTTCTTTCAACAAAATAAAGGTCGATAACTAATCCGAAATAATAGTCGACAATACCAGTCATATTTGGAGAAAATTTAGTTATCACTCTAATTATGTTTGGTTATTCATGAAATAGTTAGTAAGTTTAGCCATCGACAAGTAAGGCCAATAAAAGATGGCAACTTAGTTTAAAGGTTGATGAGCTAAAAGAAAACACCAAATAAACTTTGATAAGAAACTGAAAGGAAAGTTGGTTATTTGATGGGGAAAAATTAATAAGTCATATAAAGGAAAATTAGTAAATCCGCGCACGAATTCATAAATCTAAGACATTTGTAAGAAAAATAAATAAAACTTAGTAAACGATAACAAAAGCTGATAAATTTAAAGAAGCTAACGAATTCATAAATAGTTGGTAAACTCAAATGAGAGTTGGTAACAAGAAATATAGTCGGTAAGTCACTCAAATAACAATCGGTAATTCATATAGGGTGGGAAAATTAAGGCCTTGGTAAGAAAGACTAATGATGGTAATTTGCAAATTCTAACAAGTTGGTAATTTCACGAAGTTTCGCTAAGTTACCAATATGTTACTGATAATTCAGGTCATCGGTAAAATTCTTTTATCAACATATTTTTTAACACTTACTAGCTCTTTCCGAAAACTATTGTTAAGGAAAGAAAAATCCTTTTTTTTTCCGAGACAAGAGGAATCGTTCCCAAAGATTGTAGTGTCACGAAATATCAAAGACCCTTCAGGATTAAACCCGCTCCTGACAATGCTTGCCCGGTGAATTACAAATTCTGGTCTCTTTCGCAGCTGTTCGGGTCAACAGCTCGTCCTAGTTTAACCCCTTTTTTTTCCGACAGTGAAGACTCGATCGAGCGCCGCAGGGACAGATTCAGGTTGCCGGAATTGTATCCTCCATCCAAACAGATGAAGTAGAGCCGTCTCAAATGCCGAAACATTGCAAGAACTTTCCGATGAAGAAACGATTTTGCCACACGGAACTTGAATCACTTTGTACATGTTAAGACTTAACAAGTGACTGATAAGTATGCCATAGACAATCCTTGGCTGTTGGAACCCACAAGAGGATCTGCAAGTCAAAAGGCATGAAAGCTAAAAAATTATTGCCGCTTTGTGTCTTCTTCTTGCACACCTTTACTTAACTACCCCCCTTCTCTCGTTCCTTAGCATTGCTAAACCACCGCCTCTCTCCCTCTCTTCCCACTCATCTTGTGCAGTTCCTGCAAATGTCTAGAGTGCTTATCAGTTCACCGGAGCACTGTGAAAGGCGAGGATTCAACACCGACGCACGCTACAAGAAGCTGCTTTTCGCGTTCTTCACTGCCCTGACTTTGTTCCTCGCACTGGTTGTTCTTGTTTGGCTCATCCTTCACCCGACCAAGCCTCAGTTCACCATCAAGGAAGCTGATATCAACCAGCTTAACCTCTCCAGTCCTCGCCTCAACTACTCTATCCGGCTCACTTTGCTCACCGAGAATCCAAATGGAAAGGTCGGGATTTACTACGACAACCTACAAGTTTATGTCGCTTATAGGGGTCAGCAGATAACGGAAGAATCCACTCTGCCTCCTTTCTACCAAGGGCAACAACATAGCGATCTCCTGACTGCTTCCTTGGTTGGGAATGGACTTCCAGTGGCTGCTTCTCTCAGTTACCAAGTGGGACGAGATCAGACGGCTGGGCAGCTAGTGTTGAGCGTCAAGGTGAACGGACAGCTGCGGTGGAAGGTTGGGACTTGGGTTTCCAGGCAATACACTCTCAATGTCAATTGCACCGTGGTCATGGCCTTTCAGCCCAGTGCCCTGGTTACCCCCTTAAGTTCGAAGCAGGGAAGTCGGTGTTCGACTTCCATATAAAATTGACATGTACTGATATCTACATTCACACTTTGTCGATATTGTCTTGTAAGCATTCTGGCGACCGGTAAATCCGGTCGACGAATGGTCTGGCGTAAATAAAAAAAGAAGGAAGTTAGTGATTGTACGTGAGAAGGAAGATCTATGTTCAGCTTTTCATCGTAGTTCTTTATCTTGTCTTTGCGTATCATCATTCATACAGAGCTTTCGATGAGTGGAAACGTCTGTGGATACTGCTTTTTCCACTTCCTTTTGCAAGTGGGTATTGAGCCTTTGGTTCTTCTTTGCTTGGGTTGCAGAAGGAAGAAGGAAAAGTTGACAGAAGATGAGATTCAAAGTGGGGCAAAAATCGAAATGAAAAAGCAGAAATTAAAGGCGGGAAGACAACTGCTTTTCGGATGAGAATCTTCACACATCCTAGCCAATTGCCCAACTTTAATCATTAGCAGATTAATGGAGACCACCATCAACAAGTGAACATCGCCTAAACTCATCATCCCAACTGCAAAGATTAATGCAGCTTATCCAATGATTTTGTATCATGATTGGTTATGCTCATCGGGTATTTCAATTTCATGGAACGAGCCTAATCCGGACGAGATGCTGCAAATACAAAAGAGTGCAGACTCCTCGGTAAAACTGACATGATCCGGACACGACTCTGTTGGCTCTTCGAATTCCTGAACAGAGGATTAGCTATATATCACATAAAATGTAGAACTCGAATTCTACAGTGTGTTCGAATTCTAATCTTAAGTTTACCAAGCTCTTTGTCCTACAGTGAGACAAAGACGTGTCTTGGTTGTTCTTTGTGAAAGAGAGAGAGAGAGTTCACAGCTATCAAAAGTCCTCAAGGCCACCAGTTATTCTCAGTTGGATTTCTGTCTCTCACTAGATTTCTCTGTAACATGAGAATTCAGGAAATGAGGCAAGCTGACGGAACATTCCTGCCGCGGAAAACGTCGTTCTTATTGAAAACCAAAACAAAACATATCCAACCCTGCACGTCATCGAACTATCGTGTGTGAACATGTGCTAGAAATCAGAAAGAAGAATACCCCATATCCAATATGAAACTGCATTGACAGCAACAAGTTCAAGTCCGTGTCTATGAACACGTGATTAATTTCTTGCATTAGCTGCTCACCGAAACATCTTCTTTCGAGAAAAGCTTTACGCAAGGGGAACTCACACCAGCCCAAAATGATCATAACTTATACTATTCAAAGACAGTCAACTTTTTTTGACCCAGAGTACAAAGAACGTTCAACTTGTGGTGTCATTCTCCGAACCGGATATGCTCGGATATGCTCGGATATAACATGGTGATACAATGTCCGACCCTAGGGCTGATTTTTTGTCCCTTCAAGCAACATGTGGCTTTTAAATTGTCGACCTAGCCAAGCCATACCCCGTTTCCTGCAATGACGTCGACTGCTTGTCAAACACATCCAGCTCAATATCTTTCAGTGTCAATCTCTCCCTCCCTTCCTACCTCTCTGACGAGTTCCGGATCTCGTCAACTACTGCAATTTGGCTGAAACTTCGGCCTACGACCATGAGGCAAGTCGCCGGACCAACCGTCCACCTTGAATGAGTTGCCAAGACCTGATCCCGAGTGCAATTTGGTCTCGTGGCTTGTCCTCACGGTCACCAGCCTAGGTTTCAGCCAAATCGCACAAACGTGCAGTGAACAGTTAATTTGCAATTGTCCATAGCCGGTCGACACATTAAAGGCCAGGACTTTAAAGAAGGGTGGCTGAGAACATCCGAGAGCTCCTATTCTTGTAATCCAACACAATCCCATCTACATCCTGATGCTTTGCCAAAAACTTCTACTACTGCAATAGCTTATTTCCGATCTTACACTTGTAATTTTGCAGTAAGGAAGTTTCTTTAATAGTCGAATTACCTCTTAGCCGGAACTTCAAGGGGTGACCGGAGGACTTAAAGTTTACCACAATGTTTCAAGTTCAAACTCTCTTATCCAACTAAAGTCCATTGCTGAAGTTCTCAGTTTACATGGTTCCTGACCTTGTCTGGTTCCACATACACAACCTTAGTGAGGCCTCAGAAAGATGTATAGGAAGTGGAAAGCAACAGAGCACCATGAGAACTTAAAGAATCACATTACTGAAGCTCATCATATCACTCAATAAGATGTCACGAGCGAATTTACATCAAGCTCGTCATGAGCTACAGAAGGCCCGTACAACCATCACTCCATCTGAAGATACAAGTTATTACCAGAGCACAAACATCTTGACGAGCTCACGTAAGGATCAACCTCATACGTTACTGAATCGTGTATTATTCTCTATCATATACATTAAAGAAAAGATAAGAAAGAAAGCCAAAAAAAGACACCAAAATTGTCAAATTGAAGCGCCAAAACTCCCCAACCCTCCAAACCAGGAGCTAGAATTCAAGATTCAATAGAATCGGCACTCACCCATTTCCAGTAATGCCTCCTCACGGAAACCGCCCTGTTCGCCACAACTGCATCGCCTCCACCTTCGTATTCCTCTTCCTCCTCCGTGCAGAACTCTGCGTCCTCCGGCAGTCCCTCGACCTCCACCTCGAACGAATGCAACATGTAACACGCTGGCAATCCCGGATAAGACAGTGAATTCCTCTCCTCCACTTTCATCTTATATGATCCCGGAACAATCCTCACAACATCCCCTATATCCCCGGCCTCCACCCGAATCACTGATCCCAATTCTTCCCTCACGGCCCTGATCACCGCCATCTCGGGGGTCTCGCTTGGCTTCATCTTCTCCGACAAGGGCCTGCACCGATTGCGGATGCTGCCGTCGGACAATTCCTGGCGCGACTCGACGAGAACCCGGCCGTTGGCTCCGACGACATGGACCGAGACGACATTGATGGTGCGGATCGGAGGGAAGGAATCGGCGAGCGAGGTCTCGCCCTCGGATATCTCGAGCCAGAGGTTGTGGACATTCTTGGTGCCGGGCTTGACGCCCCAGGAGGCGAAGGAGTCGGAGGGGAGCCGCGGCTCGAGCCAGTCGGAGAGGGACTGCGGGGTGGCAAAGCGGCGGTGGATCTTAGGGCAGGGGCGAGACATGGTGGGGATTCTGAGGAACCGCCGGAGGTTTAAGTGGCAAGACAAAAAGGGGATCTTTAGGGCTTTGGCTTTAGCGGTGGCAGCGGTGGAGGAGGAGGAGGAAGAGGAAGAGGAAGAGGGGTGGGAAAAGAGGAAGAGGACCGAGAGGGCATTGAAGAGGAGCTCAGGCAGGGTGGCGCTGGGTTGGTGGCGGAGGAACGCAAGGTGGTGGTGATGGCGGCTTTTGGTGATGGGTTGCGGCGGCTGTGACATTATCAACGATGTCGGCGATGATGATTATTGCTCCGGCGACGATCAAGATCAAATTTTGGGGATTGCGCCGGTGATGACGAGCAGTCCATGGGGAGAGATTAATCAGCAAAGGAAAGAAGAAAGGAAAGGTTTTCTTCTCTTTGGACCGAGGTTCGTGTCTGAGAATAAGAGGTGAGGAACAGAGGAGGGTTTGCGATCAGATATATCATATATTGATGTCCTGATCATTCCCCCCTCTCTTTTTATTTTATCTGCTTCTTGTGTTCTGCATTGGGTCAGTTCGATTTGGGCCTGTCTTGTACTTCCGGATATGGGCCTCTCATATGGTCAGCCCATCCACGGTGTGCTGCCCAATAATCAATGAAAGACCGTTCGATTCGGGAGCGTACGTCTGGCACCAAAATTGTAACCAATCGATCTTACATAGTCGATAAAGTAATGGGACTTGGTAAGGTCAGTCAGGAGTTTGGAATAAAAGGGCACTAGGCTCTCAAAGGACACAAGCAAATTGACAAAAATATGCAGCGATCGGACCGCTTCTGATAGTCCGCCGATCAGCAGAGGGCGAGAGGGCAGCGATCCAAGTCATCCGACCACGCGCTTGGCATGGCGGAGATTGAGATTTCAGGAGGCTATGGACACGAGACGCGGAGCTTCCTTGGTGCTCGTGTCTAGCGAATCCATGAACTTGCGAGTCGTGAGTGACAAGGAAGGTGGTAAAATACCAGCTCAATGAGAATCCATGAACTTGCGAGTCGTGAGTGACGAGGATTCGTCCGCTTCCGATGGTCTGCTGATCAGCAGAAGGTGAGAGAGCAGCGATCGGACCACACGCTTGGCACGGTGGAGATTGAGATTTTGGGAGGCTATGGACGCGAGACGCGGAGCTTGCTTGGTGCTCGTGTTTGGCAAATTCATGAACTTGCGAGTCGTGAGTGACGAGGAAGATGGTAAAATACCAGCCCGATGAGAATGACCGGCCCATAGCAAAACATCCACCAAAACATATTTGAAGGCAATTCATGAGCTTCGTGTAGTGAGGCATTACTAACGACAACAAATTTGACGTTAATATATGCACAAAATTGTCAATAATCCGTAAATAACGAACGAATACGGTTCGTTGCAGTAACGATTAGCTGATTGATGGGAAGCACAAGTAGGGGGGAAATCAATACCACTGTGATGTTCGTCGATGCCAATTAATTCCAGTCGGATTACTCACGCAGCCGTTCAGAAAGCATGATCGTGCACATATCTCTCGTTTACCCAATATCATGAAAGGAGGTAGGACCCCGACGCCTCGAAAGAAGTCAGCATGTCTTTTGACTTAACTTTTGCATCTACGGCGTCTTAAGAAAGAAGAACGATACAAATAATCCATGAACTCTAATCCGATGTACAATATAGCTTCTGAATTTTTAATTTGTGCAATATAATCCCTCAACATGAACTATATAAAAAATTTTAAAGTTATCCAACCGAAAATGAGTTGAAGATTCTGCTCCTAGATAATCTTATTGCCCAAACAATCTCGATTAGCTTGGCGACCCCTAGTTTTACTCTGTTATGGGAAGCCGTTCTTACAGTTACTCTCCTTTTCTTTTGTTTTGTTTTGCCCCTATAAGTAAGTCGATTGAACAATGCATGAAGCCCTTCAAAGCACATACTTGTTATCTGCAAATTCGCAGAGCTCTTTCTTGCCTCGAACCTGGAGGTGGGATTTGATCCACGTTCCCCATCGAGGCAAGCCACTGTAGTCTTTGTTAGTCAACCGATCCACCTAATCAGAGGGATGCTCGTCATCGAAAGGCAATCAAAAATCCGGTCAATTCGCGTGATTCAGGATCAATCCATGAAAACCATACCAAACCAACTCCCTAATTCTGAAGAACTCAATTAGAGGATAGCATGAAACTAAACATCCAAAAGATTGGCAAAATAACGTACTCTAGGATAAGTAAACAAGAGAGCGAGAGATAAGAGAGAGACTCTGCTATGAATCACAATGATGTAGACACAAACCACAAATTCATGGCGTGGAACTTGTTCACGATCCCATTTCGTTAGAGAGGTTCCGATACAGCGATTAGACTATGGTGACAAAATACACCAACTTGATTTGTCTCCAAGGACCATGCAGAAGGAGAACAGACTTCTCACCTGACACCTGAATAATCTCCAACCATGACGGGGAGCAATCTCCATTCTACTACGACCTACTTGTCGGCCACCCACAGAATACAGCCTGAAAAACACCAACACACAAATGAGTTACACATTCATCAAGTAGCTACACAGTAGTCGTCTCTGCGGAAAGTTAAAAATAGCAACTTCATGATATGACACCACGCATGCTAAAAAGGATAGGCAAAGATAAGCCGACTGAATCAGGAAATTAGTCACAACAGTCTTGGAGTGTTTAAATCAAGATGAGGGTGGAAAATGCATTGTGCGCAGGATAACTGACAACAATAGCCCTGGATAGAAGGATGTAAGGCAGCTTCATCCTCTTAGTATCTAACAAATTTGCCCAAAGTTTTCGTTCATGGTAATGCTAATGTTAGGCAGGATGGTGACAGCACTTAGTTAAGCAGCTCTCCCATGTTGCAAGACCTTTTTGATGGCTTGATTTACCAGGACGAAAGGACAGACAAATAACAAAAGATCTTGGTAAGAAATCTTATGGGCACATGCACTGCAGTATCAAAATGAAAAGCTTCTTGGTTAATTTTATCAGTCACCGAAATGAGATCTCAGCAATCTCATCAGGACTTATCAGCCTTTCCCACGCTTACAGAAACAGTATGAAATTATCAATCTAGTGTCCAGTCGGAGGTAGCAGATGCAGCAAAGGCAATAAAGAACAGGTTTTGAAAGAGCAAGAACATCAAACCACATCACTTGAGAATGCATGTGCCTCAACCGACAACACAGAGAATTCCAAACTCTACAAGGGCCCAACATCTAAACAGTGGCTGGAGGAAAAACATTCAATCCATCTGGCCATAACCAAATGCTTTCAACTTGACTTGCCCTTGTGGTTTTTAACTTCTAAAATAAGGAATGCCATTTTTCAGGACATGAATTGCCGAAGCTGCTTTGAGCAGCTGGAAGATATAATGGGGATAATAGAACACAGGTTCATTTTATATGGCACTGAGTTGCTGACAAGATAACCATATATACAGAAAAGAGGAGGCTAAGTCACGTGCTGCTAGAAAGCTACAGTGGCTAAGCCACACAATTAAACAAAGAGAAATCTAAATACTCCATTTTAGTATATCAACTTTAAGTGGACGCATGCAAACCCCAACCCTGCACCAGCTCTCAGCAGTCAGACACTTCCAAGCTATCAACTTTAGCTACAAGACTCCCTGAATTAATGCCAAATTATTTGTGAATGGATTGGACCGGCAAAAGATTACCAATAAATTGAATGTTAAGAGGAGGCCAATTTAATCCTACCCCACAACCCACGAATGAGAAGGGGGAATGGTAACACCTGACCGGTTGAGATTGCCAAACATGAGACAGGACAACATGACATTTTAGGAGGTTAAGGGAATGAATCCTATGACAGGGTTGGAGAGAACTCAGCGAACACAAAGTTTCATCACCCTGCGGTTGTCATCAGTGACAAATGATATTATCCACAGACTTGGAGTGTTCAAACAGAGCTCTCACTATGCCATTTGAAAAAACAAAAAGGCCCCCTTCGGTAAATAATGTTGGCAAATGATTTGAGCTATTATGAGACAGCACATGCACTTCAACATGGCGTCATGTTGAACCAAAATGAAAGGTATAAAGCTCCCGGAAAACAAGCTAGAATAGTTAGCCAATTGAACTTCTCATGGTAGGATTGGCATTGCGTAATTCTGGGATAACTAGATCATGGGAAATAAATACCCCCCAATGAAAGCGAGCTTCAAATTACTTGAATTATCCGACCAAAAAAAATTTACTTGAATTAACATATAAATTAACTACCACGAAAGAGAAATTTCAGAAATCAAATTTCCAAGCGCTGCATTTCATTCCAACTTCGAAGAGCATTTCAATTAGGCACAGAACAACCTAAACTGTTCATCTAGACAGAACCCTCATCATGCTCAGCAACTCCTAACTCCTAAGCATAGAACCATCTGTGAGCAGAGCAGACCATTGACTACTTACTGAGATAGAGAGATCTTTCACATCTCAAACTTTCAAAAGCTGCATCTTGTTTGAAAACGAGATAGCAATCCAATCCGGCTGCGCTGCACACCACTGCAACTGGTTTATCTCGGACCCAGCAGAATACATCGACATCGGGTCAATCCCATTGGGACCAGCAACGGTGGGCAACTCCCAAATGAGCGCCTGAGAGTCATCCCCGGCCGAACAAATGTGCCTACAAGTATGTGGAGCCCACGCAATTGCATTAACGCTTGCCCGATGCCGCTCGAGCTCTGCGACTGGCAACGCCGGCGACCTTATGTCCAAGATCACAACTTTATTGCTGTCCATCAAAATAGTGGCCATGTATCTCAAGTCCTGCTTGTTCCAAGCCAGTCTGAGCAACGGAGTATCGGGTTGAGGGCTCTCGTAAATGATCGTCGAATGCTCCTTGTCTCTCAAGTCGAAGATCCGCACCGACCCATCAGCGGAAACAGAAGCGAAAACCCTAGCTTCGCCCCAGGCAATGTCGTAAACCTCCTTGTCGTGAGCGATCAGCTGCGTCTCGACCGCGTTCTTCTCGATGTCCCAGATCGTGCATGTGGTGTCGATGCTGCAGGTGCCGATCCTCTTGGGCTCAATCTCGTTCCAGTCGAACGACGTCAGTGGGGCGCAGAATTCGCTCGTCTTGCTGTTGTTGAGGACCGCGACCGACTCGATCGAGTTCTCTCGGACCTCCCAGAGGCGGAGATAGTCGCCGGAGGAGGCCAGGAGGTCCGATTTCGAGGGGTTGCTCGAAGGGGGGTGGAACATGAGTTTGGTAGGCGGGTAGGGGTGGTCGAAGGAGAGGCCCGGGTGGGTCTTGATGGAGAGCGAGTCCGGGTCGAAGGAGACGACGTCGACCCGGTTGGTGTACTCCTCGAGGAAGCTTCCGAGGGCGATGCGGTGGTTGTGGTGGCGGGAGGGGGAGGAGGAGACGGCCATGGCGTAGAGAGGGTAGGGGGACTCGTGGGTCACGGAGTTCTCGGATCTCAGGTGGTGGGACTCTTGGGTCGAGTTCTCCATTTCCAGATTTTCTCGGGGAAAAGAGAGGGAAAGTGGACAGGGGGCTGATTTTCCCGGGAAAATGGACGAGGTGGGTTTTTGGACCGCGAGGGGAGAAGTATTTAGCCTGACGTCGTTTTGGCTCGACGGGAAGATTGAAAAACGGCGGCGTCACTCATCTAACTTTGTCGTTGGGAACGGGGGGAGCCGTCAACGTTGACTAGTAGGAGCGAAGGGGTGCCACGTGGGTTGGACCTGGACCGAGATCGAGACCGAGACCGAGGCAACCGAGTGCGTGGCATGACTCGGTCGACCGGGACGATCTCGGCAGGCAGACACATTGTTTGACTTTGACCAGTCTCGGCTCGTGAAAACAAAGAGCAATCCGTGCGAGAAAGATTGGAAAGGGTCAGAGGGATAATAAAATAAATAGCCCTTAAATTTTGCCTTAACATGACCCATTAACTTTTAATTTTTTCAATGAAATTCATGATCTTTATCACAATGCTCGATGTGTTCATTAAACTTTTAATTTTTTCAATGTGATATCCGAACTTTTGATACATGTAGTTCTTAAACTTTATAAAAAAGTTCAATGCGGTCCTTTCATTATTTAATATCATGGACAACATTAAATATTTTCACATAATCCATGGATTAAATTGAGCATGTGCAAAAAACTCATGGATTACATTGAACAAATTAAAAGTTTATGGAGCATATTATGCTAAAGATCAGAAACCGAACAAATTAAAAGTTCAAAGATCATATTACACGTTGGGCTAAAATTCATGAATTACATTGCACGCCGCAAAGTAAGCTTTCTGCACGCACAAAAAATGCGACATCACATATTTTGAGTTTCACGCTATTGACACCAAAATCGATTCGTTCGTCAACACACGTGGAGAGTCAAGGCGAAATACCAAAGAATGAATAGGTCATGCGCACAGCACATGAATGTTTTCGTGTGTATACTATTTTTCCCGGAGGATGTTCACGTGCTAATCAACGGTAGCATATATTAATGCCACGTGTCCACATGTTTAATACGACAATGGAATTGAAGATGGTCATCGATTCGATGCCGACAAGAAGTTGTGCCGCCAGAGATTTGGAATGGTCAGAAACGAGAGTTATATGACATATAGTTTATCATGTTAGACAATTCGCGAAAATATCTCCATTGAGTTAGGCCTTTCGTCCCCGGGAAAAAGGAAAAATTCGGCTAGGTTGGGTCGCTTTTGTTTTCCGTTCATTTACTTTAACCATTTTCAATGAACTTCTTGTTGTCGAGATTCGAATCATTTTAGTATCCAGTTAGTTGTTTCGAATAGTTTAGTTTCTATTCATCTCGATGGGTCATTAACACCTTTGCTTTTAATTTATCACGTACTTTGATGGAAGAAGGCTTTGATGAGTAGCTTCTCAATAAAACTAACATGAGACGTTGGTTTATTTTGAAATCGTGATATATGAGATGATAAAAAAAAAATTATTTCAAGGTCATATAACAAAGTAACATATTACATTTTAATTGAATAAGAAAGTATAAAAACACATTTGCATGTCATGTTAGGGAAAATTGCCCAAAAATTCATTAACATATTGCACTTTTGCCAATTCGGTTATAAACCTTTTAATTTTTTCAATTGAGTTATAAGCATATCGTTGGTCGCAGGCGGGGGTAGCCTTGCTCGGATATAGGTGATGCCGAGGCCGAGGGAGGCCCGCGACCCTTGCCTATGGTCGACGAGAGAAAAAAAAAATAAAGTGAAATAAGAAAATAGAAAAAATATTAATAATAGTATGAAAAATTATCCACATCAATATTAGTCGTGCCACGTAAGATAATAAGCCCCCACGTAAGTGATTTCAATCAACTATTTCATACCAAAGTAGATGACAACTAATGTGAGTTCGGGTCGCTCCCACGAGCTTGAACTCAGTGCAACCAATGTCCTTTTGTCAGAGAGAAAAGATTCGTCAATGTTCGTGGTTTGACTGGGCTTGCACGACTCTGGCCCATATCTTTGGGCAATAGAAAGTGGGCCGAAAGCTGGCCCTTTTGTAACAAGTTGTTGTGGACCCAATGGTGACCCGACTGGTTCGTGTTGCAGCACGGCCCAACCTGGAAGCTACTAGATAATAGCTCTTTAAGTGCAAAGATGGAGGGGCCCGTTACCTGAAGAATCCGAAAGCTAAGAGATTCAAGATCTTATGCAAAAACTTAAAAAAAAAGAGGGAGTAATAATCCGACCAATAAACGCTATCAACTAGGTAATTAACGTACCCATTCTTGAATTCTCGTGGCCCCCGCTGTGATTCGCTCCAAATGGTCGACAAAAATTGACTCTTTTATCTCCCGGCACTTTGGTATTGATCTATTGGGCAATCCATATATGATTGAACAAGCCGTATTACTAGACTGCGACCCAAAATATGTTATGCTTATCACAATATGTAGCGTAGACCCGCCAAACAGGTGAGCCGGATCGGGTTTGAGCTGGGTTATGAATGGTCCGACGCAAGTAGACCCATTTAACCCCGTTTATGACCCATTCTATTGCAATGGAAATCTAGTGACAAATACCCAACCCCGACTCAACTTATATCATTAAAGCACTTCCATTTTTACTCCAATCTAGGAAAATCCATACTCAAACTGAGATTTTTTTGGCTCATCAAACCGAGATTGAGTGAGCGCAAAATTGAATAAGAAGCGATAAAGAATGAATAGAGTCATAAATATGTGTTGGGTCTAAGTAATTATAAACTCATTTATGACTCATTTACGATCCATTTAAAACTCGTATTATGTTTAAACTCATTTGTAACCTATTTATAAGAAATAGGCTTGTGATCCATTTTGACAGATCTATAGTAGCGTTATTCTCTAGACCAAGCGTTGACCTTGACTCGAGATATTTTTAAGTCGTTGCACGATTGCCCTCCCCAATCATCGATCCTGATGACCCACAAAAGCATGTGGCTGTCGTTGCTCACTTTTCCTAGTTCAATCATGTATTGGAAAGCGCGGCATGGGCCTAAGATTCAAGGTCGACGAGCCTATAGTCGGGATTGATTTGAGATTCTACGCTCACATCATGGCTCGAAGTTGTGATCTCGTGGAAGATGGGATGAGCATGCAATCCCCGAGGCCTCATCTAGTGACTTGCGGGGGCTTCAATTTCGCATTCACCGACAGTTTTCGACAACAAAGGTGTTGAAGATGATTCGATACACTCGATTGAGCGTGGCCGGAGGTGTGAACGGGTAGAAGACGGGGTCTAAGTCAGCTATTGAGTCCAAATGACAAGTGCACAAGTGGCATCGTTTGATGGTTTTTGTGACTGTGGGATAGGCTCAAATCGGCATGGGATAAGGTAAGTTCTGCGTTTTCTTCACGGTTGTCTCGTGGCCCATGCCGAAGTGGAGCTCATCTCGCATTCCGTCCTTCGACTGGAGAGAACAAGGACAGGGACCGGAGAGAAGAAAAGAGGGGCGGGATGACGGTGATCACGCACCCCGCACGACCCGTCCGGTCGCTCGGCCACTCAAGTGTCCCTACAGCCGAGGTACAATCGAGAGCAGTAATTATCACGGCATCGATGCCGACTTGATGCCAACATGGTGATTGTGGCTAGAAATTGAACGAGAGTTATATGATAGATAGTTTATCATGTCAGACGATTCGCGAAAATATCTCCATTGAATTAGTCTTTTCGTTTCGGAAAAAAGGAAAATTCGGCTAGACCGGGTCTCTTTTGTTTTCCGTTCATTTACTTTAACCATTTTCAATGAAATTGTCGTTTTGAGATTTGAATCATTTCAGTGTCGAGCCAATTATTTCCAATAGTTTAATTTCTATTCATCTTGATGGATCATTAATCCATTGCTTTTAATTTTCACGTACTTTGATAGAAGAAGGCTTTGATGAGTAGCTTCTCAATAAAACTAACATGAGACATTGATTTATTTTGAAGGTGTGATATATGAGATGATCAAAAAAAGTTATTTCGAGGTCATATAACAAAGTAAATATGATATTTTAATTTGAATAACACAATATATAAACACATCTCCGTTCTATATCGGGGAAAATAGCCCAAAAAGTCATAAAACTATTGTGTTTTTGTCAATTCAGTCATAAATTTTTTAATTTTGTTAGTTGAGTCTATTCAATCAATTTTGGCTGGAAATCGCTGACAAGAACACTCGCCATTCTACATGACACAACTAGTGCTAGCGTGGACATTTTTAATAATATTTCATTTTTAAAAACTTTTTTCCTTTTCTTTGTTTTATTTTTTTCCTCAAACCGGAGAGTGACACAGCCCTCCCCCTACCACGTATAGTTTTGGGTGAAGCCATCACGGTTGTGGTTGAGGCTAGCCTCGCTAGTGGCGGGCGAGGCAGCCTTGCTCGGATCCGGGTGAGGACAAGCGAGGGTCGTGACCCTCACCTAATGCCTGCGAGAGGGAATAAAAATAAAATAAAAATATCAAGATAGTATGAAAAATTGTCAACATTTACGTTAGTCGTGCCATGTGGGATGGTCAGCCTTCACGTCGCCAGCTTCCGGCCAAAATTAAACATGTGGACTCTATCGACAAATGTGAAAAATTTTATGACTGAATTAGCAAAATCAAAAGATTTGGGATTGAATTAGCGAAAATGTAGTGGGTGTAGAATTTTTTTGGGCAATTTTTCATGTTATAACTCGATATCACTTGATTAGAGCTATCACTATTCTCGACCTCGACACCATTATATTAGTATAAATTATGAGACCCCAAGCATGAGATAATTAAATAGCATAATTATCAAATGTCTACATGCCCACCTCATGCTCCACTTACAAAACTTAAAATCAATCACTACTGAGGGAAAAAAAATAATTTAAGGTATGATTGGGAATTCAATTTGGTCGCATCCCAAAAAACAAATCCAGAAGTTCTGTACAACATTACCGGATTGCATATTCACACGACATAAGATTACTTCATCAGATATACAATATGATATTGACATCGTCCCGTGAATGCTATTCCTACCTTATTATAAAAGTACGTCTGCTAAAATGAAAATACATAAGTTGCGTGTACTTGATATATGGTAGATAACAAACGCAATATAACGAGTCAAAATATCAATTTAGCGTTTTATTGGATAAGTTGCTCAAAAACGATAAATATTATGTTAATACGAGAATTTCATAATACAAAGGCATTAATGTCAAGTTCTCTTCATGCTTAAATAATTGGGTTAATAACACGGAAAACCTCAAACAAGTGCATATATATATGATAAATTTGTCTCAAACTAATTTTTGAACCACCAAAATTTCAAAACGGATATACCCGTGAAAAATTTACACCACACTAATTTTGCAGTTACAAAAAACTCTACTCTAAACTTATACGGGGTGTTCTTGGACAGACGGACTATTTCGATGGCAAGTGATGCCCTTCGATCCGAATAAGGCATCAACGCGAGACATATTTACCGTCCGTTCGCTTTTGTCAATTTTACTGTCTGAACTGGATGGCACATGCCAATAACATAGTTGACCCGAAAAGTCCGCATGGAGATTTGAGAGATGAATAGATAGATTTCTCGACATATTTGAACAGACTTTTTACTGATGGGGGAGTTTGGACTACTACCTTGCCTTTGTCAAAAGTACATGTGAACATATATATTTACCATTTCACTTATCGGGGCAAATGAGTTATTGTCACTTGTCATCCGGCACAATAATTTCGGAGTAAAATTTGACGAAAATTAACGGATGGTAAATAAGTAACGAGTGTAACATTTTGAAGTTTTTGATGGCCCAAAAATTAATTTTGGGTAAATTTGTCACATAAGTATTATTTCTTAATAACTTTTAGCTATAAAATTTGTACGACATTATTTTATTGCACTCACCTACTAATTTTCGTCTCGGTGCTCTTCTTTTGCCCCCATCCCGCCGAAAAGATTCTCCCTTTCTTGGCGTTACGAATCAAAACTTTCCCACTTCCTGGCACTAGGGAAAACGTACAATTTAACGCCAGAAGGTTCACGAGCTGTGTTTGTTTCGACTTGAAACGAAAGCTTTCATCAGAATTCACGATATTGTTCAAATTCTAGTAGTTCACACGATGTATTATTGTATATAGTTCACGTGTGAATAGTTAAATACATTGAAAACTTTGTTTTCGGACTTAAAAAACGTCGGCGTGCGCGAGCCCGCAACATTCGAATCAATAAAAACTAAAATTCAATTTAAACTAAGCCCTTGATATGTCCCTTCCTTCGCATAGAATATCCGTGCGAGAGAGACTTTCTAGCTGCCGACCTTTTGGTTGGGCTGCGACCGACGAAATCCGTAACCTCGGACATTCAGAGCACGATTATCACGAAATAAATACGGACCAAATCGAATATTCCGTAACGAAGTTGGAGGGCATAACCAGAAGTCCAACGGAGTTGAGAACTCTGGTTGTGCCTGCACTGTATTACCTAGAAGAAATGGCCAGACAAAGGCCCGGGCCCACGTCAGTCGGACAGCACTTTTTTTTGGAACTTTTTCCACCAATTGGCTTTTCTCTTGCTTCACTCTTTGTACATTCCGACGTGGACCAACGCCAACTGTTGCTGAGTTGTCACGGCTCACGTCATCAGAGGAACCGCCGCTTACGTGTGCAGTCGGTTGTCGCTTCCTTCCTCCTCCGTCATTCATGAAACTCAGAAAAGAATCGACTCTACATGTTAAGATTTAGATGATAGTTTTCCATAAACTAGCAGTAGGGAAAAAGTCACCAAAACTCTTAAATTACGTTCGCGGTATCACATTTATCTCAGAATTTTTTGTGCTACAAAAAATCACCAAAACTTGTTTTCATGTGATATATTTATCCCAAATTTGTTCTAAAGTAAAGTATTTACCTCAATTTTTTTTTCTTTGATAGTACAAGTTTGGAGTTTTTTGTGTCATAGAAAAATAATTTGGGGCAAATATACACGGGTAAAAATTTGGGGGGTTTTTCATGTAACAAGAGAAATTTTGGTGTAAATGTATTACACGGATAAAAAATTAGAATTTTCTGTATCACAAAAAAAAATATGAAAAGTGTCAAAAAAAAATTCTAAATTTGTTGCATTGGTGTCAATTTAATCATAAACCAACTTTTTGTGTTGTGCCAATTCAATCCTTCCAACTAATTTTGGCCAAATATTGTTGATATGGATGCTGGCCGGCTTAATTGGCGTAACTAGTGCTAATGTTGACATTTTTTACAAATGTTTTATTAATTATATATTTTTTCTTTTTTGTTTTTCCTCTCTATGTTTTTTTTCTCCTCTTTCCTCCGGCAAGTCATAGTCGGCGAGGGTTGGTCTCGCCGCTAAAGGCGACGGTCGACCTTGCTGGGGCCAGGGGGAATGATGGCGAGGGCGGCCTTGCCAAGTGTCACCTGGGTAAGGGGTGGCCTCGCCTTGGCCCAAATGACAATGGAAATTAAGTAAAATGAATATATCTATAGAAGTAATGAGATATTTTAAGACAAAGGCAATTAAGTAAAATGGGAAAAAAGGGCTCAATAACAAAAATGTAAAATTACAAAAATACGATAATTATTATGTACTATCAAATGGTTGATTTATTGATGAAAACAATGATTGATGGATAAAAAGTTCTTGAAAATCTCATCATGGATTTCGATTAATCATTTCTTTTCATGAGTTCGGGACGTCGTTTCTTTTCATACTTATCTTCAAAAATATCGTTATCAATCATTCAATTTTTACCTTAATAAATTATATGAATTTACATTATATGTAAGTAAATTTTTTATTTGCCATTTTCGTCAGGGAAACCTTTTCCCTTTTTCTTGTGGTTGTTCTTTGGGTAAAGCCACAAAAAACCTCAAATTCTGCTCATTATGATGCATTTATCCTAAACTTTTTTTCTACGACACCAAAAACCAAACCGTACATATGTGTGACATATTTGTCCTCCATCAACTTATCCCTAGGAGTTCTTCCTCCACTAGCAGATTTTTTTTTGTTGAAAAACCTAAGTATTCCTCCAAAAGGTTCGCCCATAGATGATGACTCATTTGGCTGCTTACTGTGCCCTTTGTTGTCTGACCTAAGACAATTCCAAATAGAAAAAATTCAATCATTTTAATTCTGTAGAATTGGTTCACCCCACTTTTTCAATCAATGAGAACCTTCAAAAATCTGCCTACATGGACGTTGAAAAGCAAACATATTGGCATAGAATCCACGTGGCTTAAGTGAAATATAAAATAACGTAGTTTTTGTTGAAAAATTATTTGACGGAACCTTGATGGGTGGTAAATGTGTCATATAGGTGCAAGTTTGTGATTTTTTAGGGCGCATAGGGCAATATTTCTGCTCTAGAAATCAAATTTTAGCTAGAAGTTGATTTTTCTACTTCTAGAGAGAAATAATTTTTTTTTTTACTTCTTCATATGACTCTGAAACTACTTTTGGAGCAAAAAGATGCTCCATAAGTAGAAATTTAAAGTTATGTAACAAAACGAATTTCTGCTCCAGAAGTATTTTTGGAGCAAAAATTCAACTCTAGAAGTGTCGTCATGCGCGCCTTATATCACAAAAAAAAGTTGAGGTAAATGTGTCGCAATGAGCATAGTTTGGAATATTTAATGTTACAAAAAAAGTTTAGGGTAAATATGTCATAATGAGCATAGTTTGGGGTTTTTTGCAACTTTTCCCCATATTCTTTTTCTTAAAACATCTTCTTTAATTCTATTAAAGTGGCTATATTTACCAAAACATTAACAAAATTTTATTTTATGATAATATTATCGGAACTTATCTTTTTATTACTAGTATTTTACCTAATTTAATTTCTTCCATTTTTTTCATAATTTTTTTTCGTTTTTCACAACAATCAAGGTCACAAGAAGTATTTTCTCAAATATACTTTTACCCATTAAATTTACTGTAAATTGCATATATTAACGAAAAAAAATAATGAATAGTTAAAGGCTGTAATAAATAACGACAGTTGAATGTTCAGAGGAGGGGTAAAGATTAGTTCTGCATTAGTTTTTTCAAGAAAAACTTTGCAAAGAGTTGGGAGATGGCAATATGCTGATCAACTTCGCCATCTTTGTTTTTTACTTTAATGACGGATGAGCTCCTTCATCTTATTTATAAATTGCGAAGATAATAGAAGCGCAGCACAACACGATAGTAAAGGTGTTGGGGTAAAAGGAAAGAATTGATGCAGTGAAGTTTATTCCGATCATTTGAAGCGGTGTTATGATATTACAATTTTCTAGGACCACTTCTAATTTTCTAAAAACATAAGATAATAGGTGGAGGAAGACCATGTGAACATAAATAGCATATATGATACATTATCAAGTGATGCGGGACGATATTTCAATAGATTGATCGCGTCAATAGACCCAAATGGTCCGGTTAAATGCGGCTAGACATATCAAATACGTGTTCAGAGTGATCTTGAGCATACTAAAGTTATAGAAACTTAAAAGCATCAACATTCAAGAGTAATGTAAGATGTTCCATTTCTTCAACAAAACATTACGCAACGTTGGTGGTGATGGCAAAAGAGTCTCAAATACTCCCCGTTAAGTCTAACCAAACAAGCTGTAACGTTTTCTCCGCATTCCCAATCCGAAAAGGGATTAGTTTTCGTTCCCGTGATCCGAGGACTCGTATCGATCGACCATCGTGTCGCACGTGCTTTAACAGTAAACTAGGATCTCTCACCTCCATTTTTCAGTGAGAATTAGCCCAAAGTTCCCTTTATGAGCGGGAAGAAAGCAAAGCTAATGAGGAAGTTTGATTAACCCTAACATTGCATATTAAGTGGCGTAATTAAGACTCTCGAAGTACCTTTTGTAAAATGCATCGACGCAAAGGAAATCTCCGGGGCTGAATAGAAGGTGCTTTGTAATAAAAAGAAAGAGAGAACTGTCCGAAGGGAAGGTTAAGGGTGCGCATGATAACACTTCTAGAAATGGATTTCTACTCCATAAGTACTTTTGGAGCAGAAATCCGTTTGGTAATTTAACTTCTAAAGCGTAAATCCGTTTGGTAAAAATGTTTACTTCTGAACGAAATTTCTACTTCTGAAATTATTTTTTTCCTAATTTGAGAAGTTAAAAAAAGTTACTTCTCAACTTAAGAAGTACTTCTCGATTCATTCTCTTTTCATTATGTCCTCACCCTCTTTTTGACCCCGCCCGCCTCCGCCTCCACCCACCATTGATCACAGCTCGCCACCGCCCATCGCCACCCGCGACCACTGTCAACCGCCGACCATTGCTCGTCGCTGCCCACCGCAAACCACCATTGGCCGCCGCCCGGCGTTGTCACCCATCGGTCGCCCCCCGTCGCTAACCACCACCAATTGCTGCCCGTGACCACCGTTGCCAACCAACGATCGCCCCTTGCTGCCGACCAACGTCGCCGCTATCCATTGTTGACTACTGTTGGTGGCCGCCGCCCACCACCGCCCCTCGCCGCCAACCACCGCCATCGCCATCGCCACCGCCACCCATCGGCGACCACCATTGGCCGCCCCCTACTACCATTCGCCTTGCCTGCCATGGCCAATCACCACCGTGACCACCGCCGCCGAATCGCCATCTTCAACCGCAAGCGTAAAAAATAAATAATATTTTTTATTTTATTTTTAGAAGGTAAATAATAATTTTAATAATAAAAATTATTTTTTAAGAAATTTGATAAGTTTAAAAATGAAGTTTTAGAAATTTTTCGACCACCGATAATAAATTTTCATAAATAATTTCAAAAGTAAAAATTTTCAATCAAATAAATTTTTGTAGTTAGAAATTAATTTATAGAGCATAAGTAAATTTTTGAAATATAAATATTGCCATGCGTGCCCTAACTAGGGCACGAGATAAATGAAACACCGCACGCGGACACCGGCTACTTGCACGTTGACTTGACTCGTTACGTTATAGTCGTCTTTTTTTACTAGGTGTCCTTTTTTACTAGGTCTCTTGAGCTGCGGTTCCATCTCCTCCTCTTTAAAACGCGCCCTCATCTTCCTGGAAGTTGCTCGCCAGCGTGAGAGGGAGCAGAAGACAGAGAGGGTTGAAGCTCAGAAGTTTTCTCTCTCTTTCGTCATCGATTCCGGAACCCTTTCGTCTCCCTTTCCCTCCCTCCGGCGGAAAGCCCTAATGGACACGAAGGTCATATCCACCGGGAAGCGGTACACCGCCCTGCCGGAGAGCTACATCCGGCCCGAATCCGAACGCCCGAAGCTCTCCGAGGTCTCCACCTGCGAGGACGTCCCCGTCGTCGACTTGGGCTGCCCCAACCGAGCCCAAATCGTCGAGGCCATCGCCTACGCCTCCTCCGTCTTCGGCTTCTTCCAGGTGATTTCCCCCAAGTACACGAATCTTAAAGCTAATCAAGGGTTTGCTAGTTTGGTTGGGTCTGTTGGCTGATTTTGAGCTGGTAATTTGTGGTGGGTCCTTGTCTTTTTCTCAAGGTTGTGAACCACGGGGTGTCGAAGGAGGCGGTGGCGGACATGCTGCGAGTGGCGACGGAGTTCTTCAGCATGCCGGTGGAGGAGAAGCTGAAGCTCTACTCCGACGACCCTTCCAAGACAATGAGACTGTCCACGAGCTTCAACGTCAACAAAGAGAAGGTCCACAACTGGCGAGACTATCTAAGGCTTCATTGTTATCCCCTCGAGAAGTACGTTCCGGAATGGCCTTCGAACCCTTCTTCATTCAAGTACGCTCTCTCTCTCTCTCTCTCTATAGCCAAAGCTTTCATGAACAGAGAATTTGCGGTATAAAAAATGGATTTTGATTAGTGCTAATCTGAAATGGGCGTTCCCAATCAATGTTTAAGCACACTCATCATGCACGTCGGCAATTTGACTTTCGCTGTCCCGAAGGAAAAATATTTTACAGAGAGAGCTTACGTGATCTTCATGATGTGCTCTTCCCCCACTTTAGAGATTTCCGACAAAAACCTTAATCGTCACGCAAGAAAGAGGGTGATTTGTCTTTAAGATTTTGGGTCATCTTATAAAGAGCCTTTCGGTATTGAGGACTGAGGCTGCTTTCACATCTAGGGTTTCAGCTTCCTAGAACGTTCGAATATAAATTATGCCGTCCTTTTCGGTTGCGTCTGGAGACATATATAGTGTCTCGACACGTGTCGACAGGAGTGTGATCCGCCGCCAAATGACGGCACACCTTAAAAAAATAGTCGTAACACCGATTTGCATGGATCATATTGTTCATGATGCTCGGAAGTGGGCCTATTCAATTGATGTCACGTGGATCTCACATTTCGAAGATATGTCTGGTTTATTCGCGACAAATATAGTAAGTATGAATTAGAAGCCGTTTGGATCTTAGCTACTAGCGTTGCTTCTAGCAACTAAAGTTCTTCCTGAGAATTTACTGGGAGTTCCAACTTTTAGATGGTTTGGAAAGTTTGTTGCTCCACGGAGATTCAGCTTAACCGGACTCGCGGTTGAAAAGTCAAGATCTCTCTTTGGATGCAAAATCCATCTCCCCTTGGAATAGTGCCGAAAAGCGGCAGAAAATGGGGCTTTGATCGGTGGGGCCCGGTGATAACATGGGATTCGGGAAAAGAGGAGGTACCACATGTCTTGTTCTATTGCGGGTCTATTTGTTTTAGTGGACTTTGCGAGGGAAGACTTCACGCCTTTTTATATAACGTCAGAGGCTTATAAAAAATATAAAAAAAAATCCTAAATTCAATTTTAATTATCTCCCAGATTCATAAAATTTTTTTACTAAAAAGACAATTCCCGCCATCGACTTCAAAAACCGCTATCGACTTTTTCCACGATTATCAACATCAGGAGGTTACTGTTATTCCATACGCAAAGGGATGTGTCGATGAAGACACGGGTTTTTCTAGTGGGCTCTGATGTTGATAATTTTTGCAAAGAAATCAGTGGCTAGTTTTGTTCGCGTGGACGAACTTGGTACTAGATTACTCAGGGATATTTCTTTTTCAAGACACAAAAAAAAAAAAAAAAAATAGGGCGGAAATAAGATTGGACCTGAACTCGAGCCAAAGGTGATTGTTGATATTTTAGAGAAAGGTACATATGTGGTCGGTCGTGGTACACTCTCGGACAACAACCTTGAATTTCGTTTCCTTGCCCATTTGTGGCCTCGTCGAGTCGAGCCGAACCCTAGCGGCGAAAGAGAATCGGAATCGATTCGCGGGGTGGGGCCATGTGAACACGAAAGGACTAGCCAAGCTTAAGAAAAAATGACAGGCTCTGCTGCATCCGGACAGAGATGGCTGGAAGATAGTCTTCATAAAAAGTACTATGCGTTTCGACCGAGAGAAAAAAAAAAAAAAAAATGACCCGGCGTCGGTGGCATCGCAACCCCACGCGATAGATCGAAATTGTTGTGGTTCGTCCCGGGCTCTTGGGTTTTTTAATAAAGGAATTGATGCTGGTCGAATTGCCCCGCTCGATTCCGCCCGAAAAAGAAAAAAAAAAATTCAGACATATGCTTAATTATATCGTGATCGTTCGCATGATTTACGGTTGCGATGGATCCGATGATTTTTTTTTCCCTAATTTCGACGCATTTTTCTGTGCCAAACGGTGGAAATGAAAGGTTTTCCTGCCGACGGTCCATTTAAAAATATCGGTTTGGTTCTTTCCACCGTTTGTCAGAATTAGTGGTTTTGGCGAGGACCGGTTCAACAAGAACGAGTAGTTTTTTAGCAAGGACGTGGTTCGGTCTCCTTTGGCGGCATGTGCCGTCAGCTTAATAAATATCCGGGCCGCGCACCTCCAGAGGCAGGGTGACGTCGCGTCGGTGACGTCATCGGCCGTGGTATTATATTAATCGCCGCTTGGTTCCAGGGAATGCGCGCTGATGCTGGTGGGAGTTGGGCCCCGGGTTGGTTGGGTGGCGGGCGGGCGCGTGGGCCGAAAGGAGCGGTGGTGACATCCGCGCCGCGTTGACGTCAGCGGAGCGGGATCCCGCCGATCCCCATTATTGGTATGGGTGACGTGGCCGCTTCGGGTCCGTTCGATCCTTGGAAAAAAATATATTGAAATGGATCTTGGGAATCGTATGCAAATTCATATGCAACTTTTTTTTTTTGGGTCTAAAAATTTATATACAAATTATTCAGTGTACAAATGCGTAGTTAGATGAGATATTTTCGCATTAGCATTATTAGTCAGTTTATTTCAGTTTAAGTTAAAGAAAAAGTACCGTATCGCTTTTTTTAATGCTCAAAATTTATAAGTTGTTCAGATTTCAAAGAATTATGAAAAAAAAATTCATAAATAATTACATGTGGTCTGGTGCTGAGGACGTCGAGCTTAAGCGCGCACCGCCTTTTGACAAAATCGTAACTACTAAAGAGGGATTTCTTGGCATGCCCTTATCATTGATCATCATCGGTGCGAAATTCGTTAATCGGCCGTTGTTTGTTAATGACGGATCCGTTTTTATGGAATGGGTGAGATTCTGCAAGTTGGAGCAAGTTGTAGCAAGTTGAATCACTTTTTAGATTTATTTATTTTACTCACTTTGTCGGATTTGCATGTTTGTTTTGAAATTATGTACCCTTCTTTCGTATAAAAAAAACTTCCGATTCGACACAAAAAAAGGAAAAAGAAAAAGAACACTAGGGAGAGTTCCAATTAGCTTTAAGGATCTTCAATTACATTTAAAGAACAAAAATTTCTTAGTGAAAATAATTAGCGAGGCACGTGCGTGGCACGGATTTAGGACCATGCGTTATTCTAAATGTGGTGGTGGAAACTGGTGGCATTGACAGGGATGTTGTGAGTAATTACTGCGAGGAAGTGAGAGCTCTAGGATACAAAATTGAGGAGCTGATATCGGAGAGCTTGGGCCTGGAAAGCGGTCGCGTGGCCGGGGTGTTGGGCGAGCAGGGTCAGCACATGGCCGTGAACTTCTACCCGCCGTGTCCCGAGCCAGAACTTACCTACGGACTCCCGGCCCACACGGACCCGAATGCGCTCACCATTCTCCTTCAGGACTCGCAGGTCGCGGGCCTTCAGGTCCTCAAGGACGGCAAGTGGCTCGCTGTCCAGCCCATCCCCGATGCCTTCGTCATCAACATTGGCGATCAACTGCAGGTAATGGATGAATTTCTCATCGCCGTTAGGCTGAAGAGATCCCTCGTTACATGTCTTTAATCTTTAATCTGTCTCGCGCCTGTCGGGTGATTGGCATGAAAAGCGAAGATATCTAGGCGCAATTTTGAACTTCCTAGGATGGCAAGATTAAACGAAGTTGGTTTTCTATCCTGAACTATCATATGTTGGAATCGGAGCCCCAAATTAGTATGTTTTGCTTAAAGATGAAGATGAAAAGTCAACATAATTTTGTCAATACTGCAAAATAGTTGCTCTGTCATATCAATCAAGGCATAAAGAGACGTTGGTTTCAGGCATTGAGTAACGGGAAGTACAAAAGCGTGTGGCACCGGGCGATTGTCAATGCTGACAAGCCGAGGATGTCGATTGCCTCATTCCTCTGCCCGTGTGACGACGCGCTGATCAGCCCGCCGGAGTCACTGGTAGGAGAGGGATCTGTAGCTGTGTACAGGGACTTCACCTATGCAGAATATTACAAGAGGTTCTGGAGCCGGAATCTGGATCAGGAGCACTGCCTGGAGCTTTTCAAGAACTCGCGCAATTCGGCAGGAAGTGACACATCATCCTCCATTCTCGGAACGGGTTAACTCCACAGGCTCTCCCTGCGGTTTAGTGAAATTCGACAAGCACGTTCTGCTGCTCAAATTGTCTTCTGCAACTTCTGTCAAAGGAGGAGGTCCGTCCTTAAGCTTAATGAAAGTCTTTGGCTTCTTGATGCTGAGAGTGTTGGCCTCTATTGTTAAGCTTTGTTTTTGGTTCGGACACAAGAAGGGACCGACGCTCTCAATCATGGAGAATATGTTGAACGCTCTCACACAGGAAGTTTTTGAAAAGCATGACGCCGTCTGTTGAATTCCGCTAAAGCATGGAGAATATGCTCTTGAAGGTTTCCCTAGTTGAATAATGAAGTGCGGCATTCTATTCATCGTTCTTGCTCTTTGCATGTGCTGGTTGGTGATTATAAATTTTTTTGATGTCTGGACATTTCTCCCTAGAAAAACGTTTTGTTGAGCATTGAATCTGTCAAAGCTTTGATTTCATGGTCGTTCATTATTTGTCCTAGCATAATTTAGGAAGTTGGTATGACTTGAGTATTCCCCAGTGTCATGTATCGTTCTGGTTGTGTTGATACTCGAGGGGACATTTCATTGGACTTTGCTTATTTTTGTTTCTCTGTGTTCTTCCCTGCTTGAGATCCATTTGCTTCTGATATTGGAATCTGAAGTGGCCATTTTTAAGTCTTTCTGAATCTCCAGACTTTACCCATCAACAAAGCATTGGCAAATTTGATGTTGATCCGTCTGCTGTTGCGGCTGCAACAGATTCGCATTAGAAGTATCGATTCAATCCCTTCACTCCGTGCGGGATTCCGTTTTTAGTGAGATCTTCCCTGCTATTCAAAGCGCTTCACTAAAAAGAAGATGGAATATCATAATTTTCATCAATCAGGCTTATCGGTATACACGGTTTTGTTACACATTTTGTAAAACCAGTATGCAGACTCAAAACTTTATTGACATACCACAACAAATCTTGTAACTTCTCCTTTTCCAATTCCCAAGCATCATACGGTCACTTCATTTTACGTTTCCTTTTAGGAGAAGAACTTGGTACACCGAATTGAAAGCCAACTGCGACCTTTCAAATCCAAGAACCATTATACAGTCACCACCAAGAAGAGCCAGTTCAAGCAGTCTTCAAGAACTCCATGATGTAAGTGTTGAAAGCGCAACCCATGACTCGGAAACCCTGAAATCCCGCCCCTTTGGCCAACGCCTCGAACTCCTTCTCCGTCCTCTCTTTCCCGCCTGGGTTGTGGGCCAACATGATGCAGTCGATGTGGATCACACTCTTGGTCGCTAGGCTCGGGTCTGGGTACTCAGGGAGCATGCACTCTGCAACAATCACCTTTCCGTTTTTGGGAAGCGCATCGTAGCAGTTCCTGAGAAACTTTGCGCAATGTTCATCGCTCCAATCGTGGCATATCCACTGCAAGAAAGTAATGTGCTTTTTATGAAGCAATCTTGTTCATACTCTAATCAGTAACAGCTTTTTGGACTTGGCAAGAGACCAAATAAAGCAAAGAAAACAGAAACAGGCCTTGTTGGGTATTTCCTGAAAAATTTCCACTTCAGGAACAGAGACATAAATCTCACCTTCATGAAAATGGCATCTCCCTTTGGAATGCTGACGAACATGTCGCCTCCAACGTGCTCGATACCTACATTAGTACCGACATTAGACTTTTTGGTGTTATTTTCAGCAAGGTGCTTCTTAGTAGTTAAGGGGCAATGAATTGAATGTGAGATGCAAAAATGTTCCTAGATCTTGGGTTGCTCAAGAATCTAGGAAATGACAATTAATCTCGGAGAATAAGCGCGTCACAACATTATATACCGGGAAAGGATGGAGCGTCTTCAATCACGTGAGGCAAATCGAAATTGATCCCTTTAATCGAAGGGTATTTGGCAACGATCATGCTGAGCACGGCCCCGGTGCCGCCTCCGACATCGACCACTGTCTTGAGGCCCTCGAAGCCCTTGTACGTTTCCAGTATCTTCTTCATGGTAACGGTGGAGTGATCAGACATTCCCCGGTTGAAGATCTTGTTGAATCGCGGGTCGGTGCCGTGATACTCAAACGCTGTCATCCCGTACGCCTTGTTGAACGGGATTCCGCCTTCAAGGACCGCATCTTTCAGGTGATACCTGCGAGTTAAAAAGCAAACGGTCTAATTTCGCACTCAGGGAAGATAACAAAGAGAAACCAATAAGTTCTTAACCTGTGAAACCTCGAACGAGATTTCTGATGATTCAAAAGCTCACTTACTGTTACCAGTTACTTTAATCTCTCGGATGATTCAAACAGTCCAACGTCTTTGCGATTGTCAATTTTTGACAGACATTAGCTATTCGCTTGGCCGATACATATTTTCTTTCTGAGATATATCTATTTTACAGTTCCTTTGTCCTACAGGTCAACGGAATGTTGGTCATTCTCTGCTCAGATCATAAGACTTCTGTCTAAATTTACCAAAGGATGGAGGATTTCCTTCCGGGGAAGATCGGGGAAACCTGATGTCCAAAAACGACTTAGTCTCCTATCAACAACAAACTTTTGAGAATTTCTACCACGAAAGCACACAAAGTCTGTCCTTCAGCAAGTGCCACAAACATGTCAAATAATACTAAAGCAAGATAATCCTGCCCATCTTATTTAGTATATCTGTATACATCAACCAAGAGCAACCCTTAATTTTCCGGCAAAAATTTATCAAATCGACGAAGCAAGCTTCCGGAACATTCAACGGGGGTTAGGTACGGGGTTCCCACAATGATCGGGCCGAGTCGGATACCAAGAAGGGTTAGGTACGGGGTTCCCACAATGATCGGGCCGAGTCGGATACCAAGAAGGATGTGGTAATGACCTGATAGGGACCACTATCTGCAATGATGCAGACCACACCTAGAACCACGAATTTCATATGATTGCTTCTCAGCAGCGACTTTCCTCCACTTGCATCATTCCGGAAGACGCACATCACTAATTCACTGATAACATGGCAAGCACTCGTATACTCTGGGAGGGATGATTTCGCGGCATCGAATGATTGGCGGACTGCGGATTTTCTTGTGGAAAACGATCTAAAGCCAAGCAAGACACGACAAAACCATGGACGACAAAAACAGCTTACCTGCTGCATTTATCTCTGACGAAGAGAAGTGATGCGTGGAAAGCCACCAACCCCAGTATTTTTCATGTTCCATTGTTATCTAAAGTAAAGATGATGAGTGCGAATCTTTAAAGGACAAGGATGTGGGCCACTGGGCCGTTCCTGATCCGCTTTCATACCCAATCATAAGAAACTGACTGAATCGAATTAGATAGGAATCACCAATGAAAGAAAACCAAACATTCCAAAAGACATTTTCAAACAGAACAACAGGAAAGACGGGCCACTACCAGCTAAGCGAAGTGCTTCGCGGGGAGAACTCAGTCCTGAGATCGCCATTCGTTTCGAGGTTTCACTGTTAAAGCGACTCTTGAAAGGAAAAGAGGGTGCGAGATTTGAACATTTTCTTGACACCATGGGACGTGAAAAGTTGCGTTTTTAGTGGGAGCAGATCGTGAATCTCCCCGTTATCTATGTGGAATTGTAAGAGCTAATCATCATCTCGTCCTGCTTCCTTCCTTTAATGCCCGGCTACAGTTTTGCCAAAAAGAAAGAGCCAGAGGAAAGTGAAAAAGGTACCAGCTTTCCATGAGGACTTTGTCCTGGTTCATCAAGCTGAGTGGGGAGATGGAGACCCCATCCGCGTTCTTGACCAAGAACTTGCACACCGGAGCCAAGCCGTAAAGCCGCTCGACCTTGCCGTCGGGGAGGTTGCGGAGGGTGCACGTGAGGACGGAGTAGCTGGCCAGCAGCCGGAAGATCCGGTCGAGCATGACCGGGGCGTCGGGGTTCCGGGTCGGGAGCTGGGAGGCGACCTCGCCGGGGGAAAGGTAAGCGCCCGGCCCGGCCTTGGCCATGATCTCGAGGAGGTCGAGCTCGATGGCGGCCTTGAGGACCATGGGGAGCACGGAGGCGCTGGTCAGCTGCATGGCGAAGAGGTTGGCCTCCTCGTCCGAGACTTGGGTCGGGGTCATCTGGGTCTCCGATCCGGTCGAACCCATTTTCTTCCGAAGAGACAAAGCAGAGGGAATAGGATGAGAAAAGAAGAGAAAAGCGGTGGGGGAATGAAGCGAGGCAAGGCGGTGGTGGTGGTGGTGGTGGTGGTGGTGGTGGTGGCGGTGGTGGTGGAGGGCCATATATATGGAACTTGGAAGCTCACCAACCCCCGTTGGAATGACAGTGGACCCTACTTCGCCAATATGGACATTTGTCCAGCATGCCATTGGCAACAACCAGTGTACCAAAATACAGAGAGAGAGAGATCTCTCTCTCTCTCTCTCTCTCTCTCTCACTAGTGATGACTTCCGACCATTTTATGGGTTGGTTGTCGCTTTCCCACCAAATCAACCCAGGCGTGAGAGAAATACTTGATCTTTCGAGTACACGAGCTACTTCCACAGTTCGATCGATCCCACAACCATTTTTTCTTAGAAATAATAGAGATGCTCCGTGGATATAACCTTACTCCGATCGTGCGTCCTATCGGATCACTTGGTCTGCGCGCGGGGGTCGACTTACCTCGTAATCAACCCGGAAGCGCGGCTCTCTGTGGGACAAAAGGCACAGATTGTTTGCCCGCCACGGAAGACGGGTTCGAATTCGCCCGGATGTCAGTCTATCAAAACCGACTCAAAAGATTAGCCAACACGAAAGCAGCAGTTGGTTTTTACGGAAGGGGTAAGCTTTGGGCATGGGGACGATAACGAGAGAGAGAGAGAGTGAGAGTGATCCATCGATGGAGACGCGGGTCTCCGAACCAACTCTCCCGGAGAAAATATTAGGCAGCATTGATTTTTCACGTCAGTCATACGTGGCAAGGTGAGCGCCATGCCAATTGCCAAGTTACTCCCTCTCTTCGAATTTGTACACCCGTTTCCGGGAATTTGTACATGGGAAGATCTTTATCCACAATAACATCTGCAACGACAAATTATGGGGAAACCTACGATCCTAGGACCCGCGATTTGATCGATCGTCTTGGCGGTGTATTAGGTAAAGAGTTTGGTTGACAAAAAGCCTGGGTGCAATTTGTCTTTTTGTCAAAGGCCGTGGAAGGAAGATCGGCATGTACCTAAAACGGGCGAAAGGTCATTGTAACTTAGACAAGTCGTGATCGAGCACGACATGTTTGAATAAAATCCCCATCTTCTTCAAATGTCGGACTTGACCGCGTTTATAAACGTTTTTTCATTGATGATCTAATATTCCAAAAAAAAAAAAAAAAGGTTCAATGCCTGAACTACGAGTGAACTTGCTTGTAACAACGAACAACTATGTCAATCTTTGTAGCTTAACTGTCACGGGAGGCGGATGGGATTCCCTACGACAAATGGTTGCCGGAAAACATGGCCCCGTTGAAAGTATTGTTAACAATCAACACAATTAGAAAGCTCACTATCACCTGTCGAAATTTATTCTTTATCAATACTAACCTTCGTTTGTTTCACGAAAAACGAATGATTTGGAAAATGATTTTTTGAACATGTTAATCAATGAAAATTAATTTCATCATCGATGGACATTTTTCATTCATTTATTTTTTAGGTAAGACAAACAATCATTTTTATGAAAATATTTTTTCAATCCATATGTTTCACGAAACAAACGTACTCTTGATTTGGGTCACAAATCTGCAAAATTTTCGGCAGAGCGGGAAAGGAAATTTTCCTCTTATTGTCCATAAGAGGTTGGATTTCATATGACTCTATAGTACAAAGCAGGGGTGGGCATGGGTCATGTGGGTAGGGTCCGGATCTAGATCCCGAAACCGACCCTATTATAATCGGTTCTCAATTTTTGTAATCTAGAACCGATCCAGTTTGTTCTAGAACCTGTTTTGGAATCGACCCTATTTTTCAGTCCGGTTCCAAGGTGTAATTGAAAACCTGTTTTCCTTTTATTTCTTTTTCTGATTATATTTTTTTCCATCAAATAATATGAGTATCGATGAGCTCACCTAGCTTTGGATAGCGATGCCCGTGTCGGTGAGATGCAAAAGAGAGGTGATAGCGAGAGGCTATGGTGGCTAGTCCGGCAACAATGAGACAAAAGGCGACGACAAGTTGTGTTACATCTTTGTAGCGCCGATGATGGCGACAATGAGAGGCAAGCCGATGGTGACGACAACGAGAGAGAGAGAGAGAGAGAGAGAGAGAGAGAGAGAGAGAGAGAGAGAGAGAGAGAGAGAGAGAGAGAGAGAGATATGGGAAATATGAAACAAAGGAAGGGAAGCAAGGCTGGCAAGTGAGCTTAGGGTTTCTTTTTTAAAAAAAGTAGCTAAAGACCGGTTCTAAAATTGGTCCGGGTGGATCTCCATCTAAAATCGGGAACCTCAATAGTTTCAACCGATTCCCAAAAAGTGGAACCGCTTTGAACAGGAACCAATTCTCGACCCTATTTGTCGAATGGTCCGATCAAGGTTCCGAGTGAACCTAATCCGGTTGCACGCCCCTAATATAAAGGAGGCGAAGAATTTTTTTTTTTTCCTTTTTAGAAAATCCAAGTGTGACATCCCCGAATTTAACTTATTCGAGGTGTTATCCGTTTTGACTCGTCCAATACCGAGCCTCACGATTTTATCCTTTGATTTACGGACATATAATTTCCCAGGTGTTACACTCATCCCGATAGTATTTTAACTTGAGCATGCTTAACTTTGAAATTCTAAAGTAAAGCTTGTTTTCACATCAAAAGGTGCGTGCGTGAGTTTATTTCTAACTTTCAAATATATATTTCAGAATCGCTTTCCCCATATTCGGTGCACGGTTCGGTTCATTCATGTCCCCTTCACCACTCCGGAAGCCCAACCTAATCGGACCAGGTTATTACGGACCCACCAACTTCCGTGTGGTTTACCCTCGAACCACATACCTATTGGAGGGGGTTCTGCTGTGATTAACTTACTTGAGGTATTATCCGTTTTGGCCTGTCCCATACGAGGCCTCATAGTTTTGTCATTTAGTGTACAAGCATGCACTTTTGTAGGAGGTCATCCATCTTGGTTGTACTCTAGCTTGAGCAAGCTTAATTTTGGATTTCCAAAACAAAGCTTGTCGTTACATCAAAAGACACATTCGTGAGTTAAATATAGTTTTTTCATATATGTTCTAGAATTGCTCTCTCCTATTTGGTGTACTGTTTGATCATTTCTGCTCTTTCGCCATCCTATAAACTTGTTAGGAGCCACCGCTTATCCAAGCTAGCAAGCCCAGGCAACCACTCCCCGTTCTCGCATGGTCCGTCCAAGAACCACACACCTACTAGTGTGGGTCCCTCTCTAATATTATATTATGGCATCCCTAGATTAACCCACTCAAGTTATTGTCTGTTTTGACCCATCACATATCAAGCCTCACGATTTTAACTTTTGGCCCGTAGAAGAACCGTTAAAATAAGTCATAAATCATTTTCTTAACCCATATATGATATGCTAAGTTGTTACGTTAGTTAGTTATATTCAATAATGAGTCATGAATGGATTTAAACATAATGTAAGTGTTAAATGGGTCATAAATGGGTTTACAACCCACTTCTATGATTTTCTCTTCATTTTCTCTCGCCCTCACTCAATCTTGTGCTTATTCACTCCGAACTCTCACCTTAGTTTGGTGTAAGTTTTCTTGAATTGGATTAAATATGAAAGTATTTTAGGAATATGAGTCAGGTATGGGTCATTATATTTGCATTACAATAAATAAATCATAAACGGGTTAAATGGGTCTAATTGGATTGGACCATTTATAACCCGACCTAAACACAATCCGATTCACTCGTTTGACGAGTCCAGTGTACAGGCGCACTTTCCGTGAAGATCACTTGTCCCGATAGTGCTTTGGAGTTCCGAAGCAAAACTTGTTGTTACGGTGAAAGCCATCTCAATGAGTTAATTTCAGTTTTCTCTCTCTCTCACACACACGCATCTGTATATTCCTAAGTCGCTCTCCCCCCGTTTGGTTCGCAGTTTGATTCATTCTTTCCTCATTCTCCATCTTAGAAGCCTATTAGGAGCGCCTTGTCCAGGCTTTCATGTTCCAGCGACCACTCTCTACCCTCTTCGAACCTGATCGTTATATCAAGAAACCGTCGCCCCAAATGCATTGCTCCTATTATCTTCTGAAAATGGGGATTTAGTACATGTCAGACATTTATTAGTAGACACCCACTTCTTTTGATAAGTTCCAAAGCTCCTTAATTTGATGGAGTGTTTGACAAATATATACATATAAAAACGTATAAAAACCGGGTTAGTTGCGGTTTGAACGACAATATTCGTCAAAATCTCGAACCGGTTGTTCATATTTTTCATCAACCACATCTTACTTACTTATATGAGAAAAAAGAGAACCTCTACTTCGAACAACCACGATTAATTCACGAGCATACTTGTGTCTCGATTAAGATTTCGAAGTCATTAGCATCTAATTGTACTGTAAATACCAAAGAGATAAGACATGCTCTCCTTTGGAGCCTAGCATAAACAAGTTCCGGCATTTTTTTCAGTCATCGTACGATCCACGTATAGTATAAGTCAATTGCTCATCCAGACAATTCACATGCACGCGTTAAATAACGTGCTCAAGCAGGCATTACTTTTTTTTTTTTAAATTATTGCGCATCATTCATTTGGCATTATACATATATTTTCTTAATTTTTTTTAAATTATTGTTGTGGTTGCTGGGTCCAACATGAATTAAACTTCATGCGAACACGAAAAAATAATCAGCATTATCCATGACTTAAAAATGGAAGCACATCCTCCGGGAGATCACTCTCTCGTTTCGAATGATTCGATTCCTTTCCCCCCCGAGGAATGATTTCCCTCCTCCGTTTGAGTTTTCTAGATTAGTTTTGATACGGTGAACAAAAATACTTCCACTGCCCACGAATCATCCTCTTATAACAAGTCGCATCGTTCGCGCTTTCTAGCGAGGAGACAACAAGCATTAATTCGCCGATCGTTTCGCCAGACAGATGGGTACATTTTGCGGACTTGTGTTCCCAGCTCGAGAAGCGTCATGGTGTCTTCATTTTGACGAATGCTTTCGAGATTAAGGTTTCCTCATCTAGCCGGTAGTTGGATAGGGGGATAAAAATCGAAGAAGGTAGCATCGGTAGCGTCATCACATCACTTGTCGAGTTAAATTGTGCATGGATATCTAAGTCAAACCCTCGCTTCCAGTCCTCATCTTTATGTCATACTGGCTCAGATTCAACGATCAAATGGGTTTTTTAAAATGCGAGAATACGAGTATTTTCTAAAAGGATTGGAGGAAGATATGAATGGACAGGAAGGTTTGTGGGGTTAACATCCCCCACCTACTCCTCCCGATGGAGACGGCGATTGCAGCCGTTCGGGGACCGGTGAGGGCACGACGGCGAAAGCCTTTCTTATCTTATCCCCTCACACAAAATCATTCGAAACAAAATAATTTTTTTTAAAAATTTTTTTAGAACCAATTGCAAAATTCTTCACCAACTTTCCCACCAAACCATGATGCATTTTGCAATTTTTTTTTTCGGCCATGTTCCTTGACGTGGGGGAGATCACGAGCACGACCGCCACCGAAAAGACAACTCTTTTCATTACCCCATTCGCTTAAAAAGTCGGGGTGAGTACAACGTCAATTCAACCGTTCCTTAACCAAAAATTCAAAAAATTTAAAAAATAAAATAAAAACGTCAATCGGTTGACAGAGAACATGTTACGCCCTCCCAAAGAATTGACGGGCACCCAATTTCTTGCTGTCGTGTTATGATAATTACACAATTGATTTCGAGCTTTGATCGATATGCACCGACGTTCTTAAACTTTTAATTAATTCGATGTGATTTTTAAATTTTTAATAAGTATTCGATCTAACCCTCATGCTATGTGAAAATATTTAATGTTACTATTTCATTAATTGGAGTTGGCGGAATTTACTGATTCGACTTCGAATCTGGTAAATTTGAACGGCGGGCACAAAAATAACGTTACACGTGGATTACCCACGTAAAATTTTCAACTTAAATTAGGATATAATAATTCATGTCATTGAATAACACGAATCATCGTTTTTACAGATTTAACAAAATTATCAAATTAATAGGATTAGTATATTGTAATTTGAGTTGACTATCTTATATGAATAATCCACGTGTGACCATATTTTTTTTTTTGTCCATCGTTCACATATATGGAAGGATAATATTGAGCATTTTTAGATAGTCCGGGGACTAAATTGAACATGTATTCGACAAAAAAAAAATTGAACTTGTATCAAAAGTTCTGGGATCATAATGAACAAATTCAAAGTTTTTTTTTTTGGTTGAAAGCAAATTTAAAATTCACGGACGACATTGTATGTTGTGCTAAAGTTTACGTGACCACATTGAATAAATTAAAAATTTAAGAATGATAATAAAAAATTGGATCAAAGTTCGAAGATGTCATTTCTTGTATATCAAGTTGGTGGGACAAAGAAGAGAGAGACTACAGCTTCTTTTATCGTGGAAAGAAATAGAATTAAATTAGAGAAATACTTCCCCGACGGTTTGAAAGTATCGTTAGTTATTTCTGATAATAGATTCGCATACCATCACCGCGTGTTTTGCATAAAGCACTTATTTATTGAAAAATGACAAGATCTTGTCGATCACAACCTGGCGGCTTTCATTAAATTAATAGACTAAACAACCTTTTCCTCCTCCTTGTTATTTGTCGCCTTTTACTAACGATAAGTCCTGGAAATTGTCAATTAGACACATGAGTCGTCCGCCATTCCCATCCATTTCTCCATTATAAGTTCCAAAGATTACTCCCCAAAGAAAAATTCTTCTATTGCTCGCTACATTTTTTTTCCCCTCATTTTCTAATCTTTTAAACCGAGTTTCTTCATTTGAGCAAAATATCTAATCAAGTCCATACAAAACCCGATCGAGACCACATCGATGTTGCCATTGGAGGACGGATCATGACGTGCATTGAATATTTGCCAACATGGACATCCATCGTGAATAGTTGTCGTACATACGGCGCGGGAATAAAAATGGTAAATTGAGAAAAGAAATTCCGTCTCTTCACTAATCGTGCCTCGTTGTTCGTGTCCATGCAGATATTATTTGAGCCGACGTCACAATTTCGGCATCCTCGAAAGACCGGGCCAGTTAGATTTTAATGGGATTTTGTGAGGGGGAACATATTACATATTTTGTAGAAGTGGAATGACTTGATTAGAAGCAGTACATAGGCGGGAGCGGGGTGGGGACGCGTGAGGAGGGAGTAGAGTTTCACAATTTGCACACTACACATAGCGCACACAATGTGGCTTGTTTAGTAGAATATGATAGAATATGATAGAACTAGACAAAAAAAATAAGAATGACTTGATTAGAAAAATTGAAGCGGTGGATACTTAGATTAGGAAAGTAGTTGAAGTGTGAATGAAAAGTAGAAATTTCCGAAGCACTTTCCATTTCACTTTGCTCGACTAAAAATATAGGATAAAGCATTGATCGCCTATTTACTTTCGGGATAAGAATGGATTTAGTCATCTAAATTTTAGGATCTCTAAACTTTGAAAATGAATGATTCAAAAAATATTTTTCTAAAAATATTTGCTTGTAACTATTGATACCGAAAATAGCTCGTCCCTCGATACACATGCCCAAGGCATGAGAGGGAGAGAGTCAAGAAGAGATACCAGACCATGAATAGGTCATGCGCACTGCGCGTGGGTATTATTATACGATTATCGAACTATTTGAGAATGTTCACTTGCTAATCGCCGGCTACGTATATTAATGCCACGTGTCCATTCGTCAAGTATGACGACGGAATTGAAATGATCACCGGTTTTGGCACCAACAGCAGGTTATACCGCCATTGACATGAAATAATCCGAAATAGATGCGAGCCAGAAGCAAAGAACGGTTATCGTTGGAACTTCTAGTGGAAGAATAGTCATCGACGGTTATGTAAGCCCCTGTACAAATACCCGAAGGCTTGATCATGGGATTCATGAAAAATAAGGAATTTAGGCATGATCGGTAAGGGCAAGCAGAGAGAAATTCAAGTTACTGCAAGCCGTCAAAGGGCTATATACAGTTATGTGACCGCTTGTATATGGTGGAAACAATTACCCAAGAACGTGGTCGAGCAGTTCATGACGAATGACGAACGTGGAAGCAGTTGATGGAGATCATTTGAAAGTTGCAATCGTCAAGGAGCAGTAATCATTCAACCATTACAAATACCACCAATCATCCATCAGATAATTTCCCTCGATAAATCAAACAAATTTATCCCTATCTTTACTTCCTGTATTGCACTTTAATTTTCTTAACTGTAGCTTTTAGAATCTTGTCGTCGAGTTAAATTCCAGCTCTTTATCCCTGGTATTTTGCCGTTGAGTCAAACTCCGGCATAATACCAAATTGTATTCAGGCTTTGTCCTCGAGTCATACTCCGTCAAAGTTTGTTTATGTTGGTTCATTTTGTAAAAACTATACTCTCCGAAACTTTCCGTCGAGTCAAACTGTGGCTCGGTTCATGTTTGCATAATTTTATTGAAGATTCATCCGTTGATTTCCTGATTTTTTGGATCACATTTGTTCGGAATCATCATAGAACCCTTTTCCTATATTTAAAAATCGAACAACTACTTTCGTTGAAAAGTATTTCGTTGCGGGAGAAATTCAGGCAAAATAACATCGCTTACAAAATTGAATGAATGAAAAATATCTTTATAATCTACGAAAATATTTACATATAAATTGGCGGCAATAATGGAAATATGTTTTATGGGCTAATTATTTGAAGCAATACAAATTATCATTAATTGAAACATATTTTACAAATCATTCATCTTTCCACTGATGAACAGAACTTGTAGCGCTTAGGAGCAACGTTTACAAGTGGCTTTGGGCCTCCTAAGATCCCTTCCGACAACTTTCATTGTTTGGTGACAAAAACTATGAGGGCCTTTGGTTGCAAAGTGGAGCTTTGAAAATGCTCAAACCTTGTTGATATCTCGTAGCTTGTGGTCCATGCTCACGGGGCTCCAGATCGCCGAGGGTCGCTCAACGTTGGCAAGCTTTGCCTAGGCGAGATCTGTCTCACGGTGGGTCGAGCGGCCTCTGCCCCGCGTAAGCTGGGGCCACGCAAACCCAATGAGCCTTTTCGTGGTCTCACAGCCTCCGGTGGGCGTTCACCGAGTTCTAGCCAACCTGCCACGGCGACTGCCGGGCTCCTGTATCCCTACACTCTCCTTTTTTTCCTTTCTTTTTGTTTGGAAAGTTTTACTTCATCTTATAATTGCTCTACGAAAATGTACCAAAAGCCAATTGTTCTAAACACTGCTAGCTTGCTTTATCGGAAAATACCTCGAATGGAAAAACCTTGTCCAGATCCGAAGTTGTAAAGCCAATGCTCTCCAAGACGCATCGTAGCACACCGAATCAATAGCCAAAGTACGAAAGGAGGGCTCATTTGCCACCTTTCAAAACCAAGAACCATGAACATCATCACCACCGAGAAGAGCAGTTCAAGCCGTCTTCAAGAACTCCATAATGTAAGTGTTGAAAGCACTGCACATGACTCGCAAGCCATGAAATCCCGCCCCTTTGGCCAACGCCTCGAACTCCTCCTCCGTCCTCTCTTTCCCGCTCAGGTTGAGGGCCAACATGAGGCAGTCCATTTGGATCACTCCCTTGGTCGCTAGGCTCGAGTCCGGGCGGACGGGGAGTATGTACTCCGCAACTATCACCTTCCCGTTCTCTGGAGGCGCAGCATAGTAGTTCTTGAGGAGCTTCGCGCAATGCTTATCGTTCCCAATCGTGGCATATACGCTGCAAGAAAGTAACGTGTTTTTCATGAAGCAATCTCGTGCTTTCTCTGACCGGTAACTACCTTTTGGCCTTGCCAAGAGACAAAATGACTTGTCCTAGTACTTCCTGAAGAGAATTTCATCTTCAGGAACAGGAACAGAGACATCGTTCCGACCTTCATGAAAATAGCTTCTCCCTTTGGAACGCTCACGAACACGCACGAACACGTCGCCTCCAATGTGCTCGATACCTACATTAATCCCGACATTAGATTTTTTCGGTGTTATTGTCTGGAAGGTGCTTCATATAAGTTAATTGGCAACGGTTGAATGTGAGATGCGAAAATGTTCCTAGATCTTGCGTTGCTATCAAATAACTAGGAATGACCGCTAATCTCGAAGAGCAAGCAAGTGAAAAAAAATCATATACCGGGATAGGATGGAGCGTCTTCAATCACGTGAGGCAAGTCAAATTTGACGCCTTTAATCGATGGGTATTTGGTGACGATGGTGCTGAGCACAGCCCCAGTGCCACCTCCGACTTCGATCACCCGTCTTGAGGCCCTCGAAGCCGTCGTACATTTCGAGTATCTTCTTCATGGCAATGATGGAGTGATCTGACAATCCCCGGCTGAAGATCTTGTTGAATCGCGGATATGTGCGGTGATACTCGAACACAGTCATCCTGTACGCCTTGTTGAACGGGATTCCCCTTTCGAGAATTGCATCTTTTAAGTAGTACCTGCGAGTTCAAAAGCAAACAGTCCAATTCAATAATCTAGGAAAATTCTTTTATAATATGTTCTCGAGCTGTGAAACATTGGAGGATCTTTGGGATGATTCAAACGTGGGACTCCAATTGCCAGTTATGTCAGTTTCTCTGAGGATGACTGAAAACAAATTACCTTAGTTGCCATAATTAATATCATCCCACCATCTACGTGTTTGTCAAGTCTTGAGAGGATATTAGCCATTCGCTTAGCTGATAAATATTTTCCTTCTGATATATACTCACGTTCAATTACAGTGGTTAACGCAATGTTGGTCATTATATACTTAGATCCCAAGAATTTATTGTGTAAATTTACCAAAACATGGAGGAAAACTAATTGTGCCCACCTCATGTGATATGTCGAGTATATACCAAGCAAGAGCAACCCCCTCAATTTTCAGGCAAAAATTATCAAATAGAACACGAAATGTTTGCTGAAGCAAGCACCCGGAATGGTTGATGGGGGTACAGGGTCCTATCAATCATTGAACCGAGTCGGATACCAAAGCTTAAAGTTCTTTAGATTTGTCAAACGGGTGGGTCAATGGGGCAAAAATAAACAGACCCAAATTGACACATTTTCATGTAATACAAATGTAAAGATCCGTACCTGACCTGACCCATATTAGTAAAACATTTTCATATTTAAGCTCATACGCCAATTGAGGTGAGAGCGCGGAATAAGTAAGCGCGAGATCAAGCGAGAGCAAGAGAGTGTGAGGAGAGTCATAGAGGTGGGTTAGATTTAAGTAAGTTGTGAATTCATTTAACACCCATATTATTTTATGCCTTACTGTTCTAAACCCATTAACTGAATATAACTAAATCATTTAACAACTCAATCTATTAAATATTAGTTAAGAAATGAGTTTATGATATATTTTAATAGCTACAATTGCTCAGCCTGATAGTGATGCACCCGAGCATGTCCTTAAAAGGCTAAAGGGGAGATAGGAGAAGGAATTCCCCTATAAGTTTTCTCCGTATTCCCTCTTTTCAAGGAAGAAAAATATTTAGAAGGAACTTAAGGGGCCTTTGGCAGGGGAAGATAGACCCCTGATCAACTTAGGTTGGCGACAATGGGGTAGGCAGGTAGAGTAGCCTCCCACACCTACAGTCACAAGAAGAAGCTTTGATGCGCCACTGAGTAGATCTGTGCTTCGCACAATGTCTGATAACCAACTTAACTTATCTACCTAGTACCACCACCCGATCCTTGTAAGGTCAAGTCCCAATGGTGGGAGACAAAGTGGACAAATCGACATCATATTTTTTTGCATTGTCTTGAGGTGTGGCCATTGGCCGAATCCTGATACGCTTTCGGACCTCATCATAAGAAAGTAATTGAATCAAACGAGGATCCAACCTCCACCCAATAAAAAGTAACTTATCCTACTTTTGGGTCATAGACAACTTAGCTCGATTGAGAATTCATTGGGTGATGAAATCCCCGGTGTTCTAATGAAATCGATGGATTATTAGTAAGGTGAGCAATTCGGACTTTAATTTTAATATATTGATTAAAGTTAGGTATGCATTTAAGAAATGAAACAATAATCGATGAATTATTATGTTCACATTTAAGAAATAAAAAAATAGATAAGATATAATCGGTCCAGGCTGTCCGATTCTCTCCTAAAATCGGGAACTAGATCGAAAATCAATGATTTCAATTTAATGAAATCGAAAATTAGGCTGAACCAATCGGTTCGGTTAGATTTGATTGGTCCGTCTTGCTCACCCCCTAGTGAGGAGGAGATCGCATGGTAGAAGGACACAAGCTACAACTTCATTTTTAGTAATTAGTAAAGCTAATCTTGAAACAAAAAATAACAATTCTTCAAAGAAGTGGTTATAAGAACAAAACGTTTTCGAGTAAGATCTAGTGTTAAGGAGCGGTAAAGAACTTAACATTGATGTAGTTACAGTTTAACATGTCCTTTGTTGCGTGAAATTGATGGTGATATCTCTGGCTTTTGAGGAAGAAAAATCATGATAACAATCCCAAAGAAAGAAAAAAAAAAAACAGCAAAAGAACGTAAAGGTTTTAGAAAAACGGATACCAGCTTTCCATGAAAACCTTGTCCAGGATGGTCGGGTTGAGTGCGGCAATGGAAACGCCATCCGCGTCCTTGACCAAGAACTTGCACACGGGGAGCCAAACCGGAGAGCCGCTCGACCTCGCCGCCGGGGAGGTCGCGAAGGGTGCAAGTTAGCACGGATTAGCTGGCCAGCAGCCGGAAGATCCGGCCGAGCATGACGGGGGCGTCAGGATTTCGGGGTCGGGAGCTGGGTCGCGACTTCGCTCGGGGAAAGGTAAGCACCCGGCCCGCCCCGGCCTTGGCCATGATCTCGAGGAGGTTGAGCTCGATGGTGGCCTTGAGGACCATGGGGAGAGTGGGCGCGATCGCCAGTTGCATGGCGAAGAGGTTGGCCTCCTCGTCGGAGACTTGGGTCGAGGTCATCTGGGTCTCGGATCCTGCTGAACTCATCCTTTTCTCGTTTTCCATTCTCCGATGAGTATTGGGAAAGGAAAGCACAGGTAATGGTACGAAAAGATTGCAAAATCCTAAACCGTCATTGATATTTTTCGTCAAGCGCGCCTCCCATTTCCACCCAAAAATAAAAATAAAATTAGATCCCCATTAAGATAAAGAAAGTTACAGCTTCTAATGGTACTGTACACACCGAACGGAGTTTTGGTTTTTGATCCAACAAGCTGTATACCTGTCGAATCATTCCAAAGAAGACGAGAAAGAAATGAAATCGGCACGTGCTTGTGCTCGTGCTCTCATTTTGAGCCTATGATAACAAGTTCTGAACCTTTTGTACGATCCAGACATTTTTATAAGCCTTCACTTGCTTACTCCGGCAACTCGTACGTAGAACTTGCCGAAACAGGCGTGCTTTCTTAATTGCGAATCATTTTACAAGGCATTATGTTTACCCCATTTTACTTTCTTCGGGTTGGACCGTCCAACCCGAATTAGTTTTGAATCTCCCCACAATAGGAAAATTAATCAAAATTGTCCCGAATTAGGAAAGGACACGCATCCGCCTCGGGGAGAGATGACTCTGTGACCACATTGAACGTTGAAGAAGAGTTTGTAGACCTCTCATGTCACTTTCCCTTTAGAGAATAATCTCTACTAAACAACTTATATTTAGATAACTTAAGAGGGGAAAGAAATCAATAAGAGTCCACACATCACATCTAAACTTATCGAAATCCTTAATATCTTTATTACTGTTGGTCCTTCTCAAGAATAGATCTATAGCTGCATGAAATAAGGCACTCGCTTTGGTAAAAAAAGGAACTTATTCACAAAATGTGCCAGCATATGATTTCAACTAACCTTTTCATAGCCTTTGATCAAGCTTAGTAATGCTCCATGCCTCCTTTGGTTGTGCAAACTTTCGATAAGTACAAGTGAGGGTGGCATCGGCGATCGCAATCTTGACAAGCCGAGGATGAAGGTTGCCTCATTCATCTATCCGTGCGATGGTCCAACCGATCAGCCTGCTGGAATCGTTGAAGAAGAGGGATCTGTAGCTTGTACCACAACTTCACCCTCTACAGAATATTCCAACAAGTTCTGGACCAAGAACACTGCCCGGAGCTTTTGAAGAACTCGCGCAATTCGGCAGGAAGCGACATATCATCCTTCTTTCTCAAAACGGGTTAACTCGACGTACTCTCCTTATAGTTTTGGTGACAGTTGAAAACAATGTTTTGCTTACCAAAGCGTCTTCTGCATCGCCTGTCAAATGAGGAGGTCAATCCTTAGGTTCGAAAAAAGCCTTTGGCTTCTTGATGCAGAGAGTGTTGGCCTCTTTTGTCAAAGCTTTATATTTTGGATTGGACACTAAAAGGGCTGGCGATAAATGTATAGAAGATTTTGAAAAACATGATGAACCCATCAAAATTCCCTAATGGTACGGAGAATGCTCGTGAAAGTTCCCCAGTTGAAAAAACGAATGCCGCTTATATAGTTTGTGATTCTATATTTAGGCAAAAAACTGGCCATCGTAGCTAGTGTACTGTTGGGTTTATTGCTTCTCATATATTGTGTTAGCAAGTTGGGGTTATTTATGTATTAGCCCATGTAATTGTAAAAGGCTTTACCCTAAATCTATATATATTCTTTTGATCTGAATATTATTATTGCCTCTTTTACTAACAACATGGTATTAGAGCAAAGCATTCTTACGTGAGAGAAGACATTCGACCACATCGCCGCCACTAGGGTTACTGCCCTTGCTTCGATCATCGGCAAGTGAGAAGAGATTATTTTGGCTCGATCGTGAATTTGTCTCACGTCTCCCCCCATGCTGCCTCCACCATCACCAAGAATTCCCATCACTGCTACTCTTGCAGTCGCGCCCATATCCTCTAAGCAATTGTTGGTGAATCCCAAACAACCACCTGCAACGTTGTCCACTTTTCTGCCATCCTAGATCAACCCCAACACTCGCGCCAGTAGTGCCTTAGTCTAGCGGGCAAGTTTCTAGCGATTTCTAGGGCCTCCACCTCCGTTCCCTTGAGTTTCTTTCTTCAAGGTGTGTTTTGATTGGTGTTGAGTTGCTTGTGGTAATGTGATTACTGGATCACAAAGTTGTGGTGGTTTGGGTGAGATTTGTGTACGCTCATGGTGTTTCTTTTGTCATTGTGGTTCCCGACTAGTCGACTAAGTTTTAGGTGGTCGACTAAACACTTATAGTTTACTAATGGTACTTGAATCTCACCGTTTAGTGCTCTTATTGGTGTTCTGGTAGCTTGTGGTGTTTTATTCTTGGTTTGTGGATTTACCGATCTAGCAAGCTCTCAGTCTGTTGTTTCGGGGGTGATTTCCTCTACTGTTACTCCTAATTCAGGATCTTTTGGTACCTATCATTGGTACTTGTAGTATGACAGGATTACACACTATCTTGGTCAAGTTGGATGGTATCATTTATCCTACTTGGTTAGTGGCTCTTTCTACTTTTGTTTATGCTAATTGCCGGTCCAGATGGCTCAAAGAAGAATCACCAGTAGATCCAGCTAATCTAGAAGAATGGGACGTCATTGATGCTGTGTTGCGTACTCTTTTATGGGGAAGTATGGCCAAATATGTCTGTCATCTTTTCATGGCTTGTGCGACGATCTGTGAGGTGTGGACAAAATGTACTTTACACTATTCCAGACATAATAACATGAGCCAATTTTGCGATATGTGAGAGGCTTTATTTGAATCTAAAATTGATTATGCCGGATTGGCAGAGTGTTACGCTCATTTTTCATCTTTGTATCAACATCTCAAATTCTATTTTCTACTGACCACCATAGTTACTCGGATGCAGCAACGGGAAGAAGGCATGGTGGTAGTTCTCTTCCTCCGAGGTCTTGATCCAGATTACTTCGGCAATAGATTACTTTTCCGGGCACTCTACCTTCCATAAAAGAAATGTATTCTTAGGTTGCTCGTTACACTCCTAGTCCCGAAGCTTCAGCTATATCATATAGTAGTGTTATGTTGGCTTGCAGTGGTCAAGAAGCTCGTGCTGGTGGTAATGGTCACGGAAATTAGAACTCTGATAGTTCTAACCGTGGTCGTAGATGTAGATAGCGAGTCTACTTTAGGATACTGTGTCTTCCTTGGTGGTAAATTGTGTCATGGAAAGGTAATAAATTGTTTCTTGATCTAGTGCAAAGACTGAATATCGAGCTATGGCTAATGTTATAGGTGAACTTCAATGGGTTCATATGTTGTTGGCTGAGATTGGACAGCCTATGATCGGATTATGTACTCCATTGTGATAATCAATATGCTATTCACATTGCTAGCAATCCATTATTTCATGAGCGAACGAAGCATATAAAGGTGGATTGTCATTTTGTTTGGGAATTGTCATTTCATTAGGGAAAAGGCGAATTGCGGTGATATATGATTGGTGCACATATGTTCTGAGGAGCAATCAATAGGGATTTTCACAAAGCCTCCTCGACGGGGACGAGTTTCATACATTTGCCACAAGTTAGGTCTATTTCATATTTACATTCCAACTTGAGGGGGAGAGTTGGGTTTGTTATTTATTATTACATAGTGTTAGCAAGTTAGGGGGAGAGTTGGATTTGTTACTTATTATTACATAGTGTTAGCAAGGTAGGGTTATTTATGTAATTAGCCCATATAATTGTACAAGTCTTAATCCTAAGCTCATAAATTTTTCTTTTGACCTCAATAACGTTATTCTCTCTTTTACCAACAACACATGCATCTCCACATATTCTGCTTTGTTACCCCTTTTGTAAAGTCAATATGCAGACTCGAACTGTATGAACATAAAATTCCTTATTCTTTCCTTTTATTGGCATAACTTAGTACACCGAAACGAAAGCATACTGCGTAAAAAAGAAGGGATCATTTGCGACCTTCCAAATCCAGGAACCATGAACATCACCACCAAGAAGAGCAGCTCAAGCCATCTTCAAGAACTCCATGATGTGAGTATTGAAAGTGCAACACATGACTCGGAAGCCCTGGAATCCCGCCCCTTTGGCCAAAGCCTCGAACTCCTTCTCCGTCCTCTCTTTCGCGCCCGAGAGGTGGGCCAACATCACGCAGTCCATGTGGATCACTCCCTTGGTCGCTAGGCTCGGGTCTGGGTACATGGGGAGTATGTACTCCGCAACGATCACCTTCCCGTTTACTGGAAGTGCATCGTAGCAGTTCTTGAGTAACTTTCCGCAACGTTCATCGCTCCAATCATGGCAAATCCACTGCGAGAATGTAATGTGCTTTTTACGAAGCAATCTTGTACTTGCCAAGAGACTAAATTAAAGCAAAGAAACCAGCAACAGGCCTTGTCTTAGTATTTCCTGGAAATTTCAACTTCAGGAACAGAGAGACATCAATCTGACCTTCATGAAAATGGCATCTCCCTTTGGAACGCTGGTGAACATGTCGCCTCCAACGTGCTTGACACCTGCGTTAATCCCGAGATTAAATCCTTCGGTGTCATTTTCGGCAAGGTGCTTCATATTAATTAAGGGACAACGAATCAAATGTGAAATGTGAATCTGTTCGTAGATCTTGGGTTACTCTCACTTATCCAGGAAATGACGACTAATCTCGAAGTGCGAGCGAGTGATGAAATTTTTTTACCGGGATAGGACGGAGCAACTTCAATCACGTGAGGCAAGTCATAGTTGATGCCTTTAATTAAAGGGTATTTGGCAACAATCATGCTGAGCACGGCCCCGCTGCCCCCTCCTACATCCACCACTATCTTGAGGCCCTCGAAGCCATCGTATGTTTCCAGTATCTTCTTCATCGTAATGGTGGAGTGATCGGACATTGCCCGGTTGAACATCTTGTTGATTCGCGGGTCAGCGCCTTGATACTCGAAGAGGGTCATCGGGTGCGCCTTGGTGAATGGGGTTCCACCTTCGAGAATGGCATCTTTCAGGCAGTACCTGCGAGTTAAAAAGCGAACATTCCAATTCAATAAAAAGCGAACTATCCAATTCAATGCTCAAAGAACATGTAATAATGGAAGATTAACAAGTTCTTGAGCTGTGAAATATGGAAGGAGATTCAGGATGATTCAGAAGATGGATTACAATCACCAAGGGCTTCAATTTCTCTGAGGATGACTAAACACAAAAAGTCTCCATTGATTAATATCATTCCAAAATCTATGAGTTTGTCAAGTTTTGACAGTCATTAGCTATTTCTCGCAATATAGTCATATTTGCTTTACACAGTTCCATGGTCCTAGAGGTCAACTTAAGGTTGGTCATTATGTACTCAGATCCTAAGTCTTGGTGAGAAATTACCAAAAAAATGGAGGGAAATAACTATGCGCGTCTTCTTCAATTTCCAACCTCACCTTGACCAAGAAGGATGGTTTAGTCATGTGAAAGGGACCACCATGCAGAATTTCATATGATTGCTTCCTATTATTGGCACACACCGGAGGGATAAATTTCATATGATTGCTTCCTTTGATGACCAGTTACAGTTTACCATGTACTTTTGTATATTTGTTGTGTAAAATTGATCTTTATATGTCTGGCATTGAGAATGAAAACCACGAAAACAAATACCAAAGAAAAAGAGCGAAAGATGGCGAGGGGTTAAAAACAAGTGAACCAGCTTTCCAGGAGGACTTTGTCTTGTTGGAACGAGTGGAGCGGGGCAATGGAGGCCCCGTCCGCGTTCTTGACCAAGAACTTGCACACGGGAGCCAAACTGTAGAGCCGCTCGACCTCGCCGCCGGGGAGGTCGCGAAGGGTGCACGTGAGCACGGAGTAGCTGGTCAGCAGCCGGAAGATCCGATCGAGCATGACCGGGGCGTCAGGGTTTCGGGTTGGGAGCTGGGACGTGACTTCGCTCGGGGAAAGGTAAGCACCCGGCCCGACCTTGGCCATGATCTCGAGGAGGTCGAGCTCAATGGCAGCCTTGAGGACCATGGGGAGAGCGGCTGCGGTCGCCAGCTGCATGGCGAAGAGGTTCGCCTCCTCGTCGGAGACTTGGGTCGAGGTCATCAGGGTCTCGGATCCTGCTGAACTCATCCTTTTCTGGTTTTCTATCCTCCGATGAGTATTGAAAAGAGTGCAGAAGCCAGGGCTACAGGCACAAGGACACTGGCAAAATCTTAAACCGTCGTTGATTATTTTTCGTCAAGCACACCTCCCTTATAAAGGAAAAAAAAAAGGCTTCGACAACAATTAATTCACGTTCTATTATATCCCCATTTCCACCAAAAAAAAAAAAAACATTAAGATAAAGAAAGGTACAGCATGTGATGGTACTGTAAACACCGAACGGAATCTTGGTGTTTGATACGGCAAGCTGTGTACCTGCCGAATGATTCCAAAGAAGACGAGAAAGAAATGAAATCGGCACGAGCTCGTGCTCTCATTTTGAGCCTATGATAACAAGTCCTGAACTTTTTGTACGATCCAGCCTTCGCTTGCTTATTCCTTCATTTTTCCTGCCGCGTCAGCTGATGTCTTCTTCCTGACTTGGAACTCCATTCGCTCTTTGATGTTGATTGGTAACGGCCGCATGTTCTACTGATGCGCCGAACAAGTTTCCTCTGTTCACAGAGTTTGCAAATTGTTACTGGATTGATGTGAATTGGCACAAGAAACTTGATCCTTATTTTGAGGAATTAAACCGCGTTCTGACGTAAATTTTCCATTGCTCAAACCTCATGGACAGAGAGGACAGCATCGAGATAAACATTCCGTTCTCGATCAGATTAGGGGCTACTTTAGTTTATGCATCATCTGCAGATTTTACACCCTTGTGGAAACGTGTTTTGCAGGCAAGAATTTGAGAACCTAGAACTTGCTGAAACCGGCGTGTTTTCTTAATTGCGAATCATTTCACGTGGCGTTAAAACTTGCTGAAACCGGCGTATTTTCTTAATTGCGAATCATTTCACGTGGCATTTTCTTAATTGTGAATCCTTTCACGTGGCATTACGAATCATTTCACGTGGCATTAAAACTTGCTGAAACAGGCGTGTTTTCTTAATTGGGAATCTTTTCACGTGGCATCAGAACTTACTGAAATTGGCGTGTTTTCTTAATTACGAATCCTTTAACATGGCATTGCGAATCATTTCACGTGGCATTATTGGCCCTGCCCCGCCCCGCCCCCACCCCCACCCCACCCCACCCCACCCCACCCCACCACTCTGTGACCACATTGAACGTTGAAGGAAAGTTTCCAGACCTCTCTCATATCACTTTCCCTTTAGAGAATAATCTCCACTTGTTAACACCCAAGGTTACTCCAAGAGCCACGTGACGGGCACGAGCAGGAGTTTTGATCGCCTGTGGGTAGGAGTACCAAAGATAGACTCGGGAGAACCTCGAAGATGCCACGTGTCAAGGAACGTTTTGGCGGCATCTTCCTTGAGGGAGAAAGGAGAAGCGCGCGAAAGGAGCTACGATCGGGCGAGTTAATTAAAGATTGGCGGTAAGCCCCACGAAGTGAAAAGAAAGGGTGCAAGAATCAAGAAACCATCAAAAGACTATCCACACGACTTATCCGAAAAGGATAAAATGTGGAGCCAAAGGAAATAACCGCTCGATGGTTACCGGAGCTAGTCTATAAATACCCCGCGGCCACAACACAACAACACATACAGACAAACACAAACACTTATCTTTGCAATTAAACTCTTAGCCTTTAGTTTAGCTATAGCTTTCAGATTCCCATCGTCGATTCAATTCCGGTGAGTTTCATATCCAGAGTTAGGTTTCGTCGATTAGATTCCGGCATCTGCTCATTAGGTTCGATACCGTCGATTCAATTCCGGTGTTGTACCCTTCGCTCATTTCGTCTAATACTGCCGATTAAATTCCGATATTGTATCATACATTCCTCTGTCCAGTGTCGTCGATTAGACTCCGGCACCATGTCCTACAATCTGGTTCGGCTTCGTTGATTAAATTCTGGTGTTGCACCCTAAGTCCTAGTACGTCGAAGTTCGTCTCACTGTCGAATGTGTGGGGCTGTCGAATTGTCAAGAGTCTGTATCACGCCTCCGGTGTCAATATAATTATTCTTTGCATTTGACACTCTCTGTCCAAAACCGACCTAGAATTCCTTATTAGAAAACGAACGGATTAAGTTCGATAAAAGATTCTCGCGTTACCAATCCTTTTCGGTTTCAACCCTTTTTTGGGCCAAGATTCATCCGCTTGGGCCTCGTTGAGGGATTTCGACACGCCGACACCACTAAACACCTTATGTTTAGATAACTTAACTTTTCATGGCCTTTGATCAAGCTCACCATGCCTCCGGTTGTGTAAAACTTTCGATAAGTACAAGCGCGGGTGGCATCGGGTGATCGCAATGCCGACAACCCGAGGATGAATGATGGTTGCTTCATTCATCTACCCATGTGACGGCGCACCGATCAGCCTATTGGAATCGCAGAAGAAGACAGATTTGAAGTTATGTACAACGACTTCGCCCTCTATAGGATATTCCAAGAAGTTCTGGATCGAGAATGGGCTTTTTTCTAATATAGGATAAAAAAATAAATTTATCAAAATAGGTTAAAAAAATTTACCACTTTGGGTGTGGCTCAGCAATAAGATGCCGAGCGTCCCGGGGGCCCCCCCTTACTCATGGGTGCTATAGCTCCCAATTAAAGGCGCTATAGTGCCTTCATGGGCGCTACTGAGCCTTCGGTTTTGCCTCCCTCATTTTTACCCTAGTCAGAAGCTCTTCGGCTCCGCCTTCCTCACTCTTCGTGTCAGAAGCTTTTCGACAGAAACTCTCTCCCTCGCCTCAAAAACTCCTCACCGAAGGCTCTCTCTCGCTTCACTTAGAAACCCTCTTCCTCACCTCGCACTCTCCCTTGCCTCAAAAGCAGAGCCCTTTCGTTGCTGTCGTTCATTTTTCCTCGCTCGATACTTTTTGTTCATTGGCCTCATTTGCTCATTGAAGGAGATCCCCCTCACCTCGGGAGCCTTTATCGGTATTAAATAATTTTTCAATTAAGTATTACATTTTTTTGTAAATTGATGTTATTATCGGTTGTTAGTACTATGTTTTTATTTTATTGTTAATATTTTCGTAATGTTTAAATTAATTTGTGAATTTTTTATTTTGAAGAATTTGAAATAAAAGCAAAGCCGGCCTCCTTATTCGGTGCTTTCTCTTGGCAGATTGAGGTCTTCATTCGGTGCGTGCTCTCCCTCGGTAGTTTGAGGTAAAGTTTGTTGTAGTTATTTTTTGCGGTTTCGTTAGTACAAATTTATTTATTTGGTTATTATTTATACCTGAATTTGTATGTTACTTATAGGTTGTTAATGATATATTTTAATTATTTGTTAATGTTTTGATAATAGTTATAATGTTTACGAATTTAGGTATTCTTTAAAAATATTTACTGTTTTAGGAACCAGAAAAATAATTACGTGTCGTGATCCGGCGATTTTCAAAATATTTCGTGACTTTCAAAATATTAAAAGTATTTATGTTTACATATTCTATAAAATAATTACGAATTTAGGTATTATTTAAAAATATTTATGTTTATGTGTCATGATCCGGCGATTTTTAAAATATGAAAAATAATTTTAAAAGTTTAAAATGAAGTTTTGGGAAAATTAAAAAAAGGTGATTAGATGGCTCGAGAAGCGCGGGCCGAGTTTGACTTGGTCTGAAAATTTTTTTTTTTAATAATTTCAAATTTTGAATAATTAAAAAATCAGAAAATAGAATATTGATTAAAAAATGTAGATAAATCATAGAAAATTTCATGGGCTTGATCATGGGATTCATGAAAAATAAGGACTGTTGGCATGATCGTTAAGGGCAGGTAAAGAAATTCAAGTTACTGCAAGCCGTCAGAGGGCTATATACATTTATGTGACAGCTCGTATATGGCGGAAACAATTACCCAGGAACGTGGTTGAGCGGTTCATGATGAATAACGAACGTGGAAGCAATTGATGGACATCATTTGAAAGTTGCAACTGTCAAGGAGCAGTTATCATTCAACCATTATAAATACCACCAATCATCCATCAGATAGTTCCCCTCCACGGATCAAACAAATTTTTCCTATCTTTACTTCATGTATCTCACTTTAATTTTCTTAACTGTAGTTTTTAGAATCTCGTCGTCAAGTTAAATTCCGGCATGTATCTTTTATCCCCGATATTTTGCCGTCGAGTCAAACTCCGGTATAATACCAAATTGTATTCAGGCTTTGTCCTCGAGTCATACTCCGTCAAAGTTTGTTTATGTTGGTTCATTTTGTAAAAACTGTACTCTGTAAAACTTTTTGTCGAGTCAAACTTTGGCTCGGTTCATGTTTGCATAATTTTATTGACGATTGATTTGTTGATTTCCTGATTTTCTAGATCGTACTTGTTTGGAATCGTCATAGAACCCTTTTCCTATATTTTAAAATCGAAGAACTATTTTCAAAAATCGAACAACTACTTTCATTGAAAAGTATTTCGTTGCGGGAGAAATTCAGGCGAAACAATATCGCTTATGAAATTGAATGAATGAAAAATATCTTTATAATCTACGAAAATATTTACAAACAAATTGGCGGCAATAATGGAAATATCTTTCATTGGCTAATTATTTGAAATAATACATACTATCATTAATTGAAACATATTTTACAAATCATTCGTCTTTCCTTTGATGAACAGAACTTGGAGCGCTTAGGAGCAACGTTTACAAGTAGATTTGGGCCTCCTAAGATCCCTTCCGACAATTTTCATAGTTTGGTGACAAAAACTATGAGGGCCTTTGGTTGCAAACTGGAGCTTTGAAAATGCTCAAACCTTGTTGATATCTCGTAGCTTGTGGTTCGTGCCCGTGGGGCTCCGGATCGCCGGGGGTCTCTCAACGTCGGCAAGCTTTGCCTAGGTGAGATCTGTCTCACGTTGGGTCATGCGACCTCTGCCCCGAATTAGCTGGGGCCACGCAACCCCGACGAGCCTTGTCGTGGTGTCGCAGCCTCCGGTCGACGTTCACGCAGTTCTAGCCAACCCGCCACGGCGGCCGTCGGGCTCCTGTATCCCTACACTCTCCTTTTTATCCTTTCATTTTGTTTGGAAAGTTTTACTTCATCTTGTAATTGCTCTACGAAAATATACCAAAAGCCAATTGTTCTAAACACCGCTTGCTTCATTGGAAAATACCTCGAATGGAAAAACCTTGTCCAGATCCGAAATCATAAAGCCAATGCTCTCTGTTGACACCTAAAATCGCCTAGGGTGTCATGTGATAGGTACGTGAGGAAGGTATGATTACCTACAGCTGAGCATACTGGAATCATGCTCTGATGGATCAAGAGGATGCCACGCGTTAGAGGTAGCGGTTCCCAAAAGCAGAGGGAAAAGATGCGCGAAGAAACCATGACCAAAGCGGTTACACAAAAAGGCGGTAATCCCAAAAGGTCGAAAAAGAAGTGGCATGCAAATCCAGGAACCGTTGATGAAAATCGTCGAAGAGTGGAAGAACGTGCAGGAGTGGAGAACCGGAGGCAGTTACCAAGAAACTCCCTATAAATATCGCGGGTCATTCAATGAGCAAGCCCCCGAACAACTCAACAAACAAATCTTTACTCTTTTACCTAGTCTTTAGTTTAACTATAGCTTTCAGATTCCCATCGTCGATTAAATTTTGGTGAGGGTCGTACCTAGAGATAGGTGTCATTGATTAAATTCCGGGTGCCCACTCATTAAGTCCAGCATTGTCGATTCAATTCTGGTGTTGTACTCATCATTCACCTTGTCCAATACCATCGATTAAATTCCGGTATTGCGTCCTACATCCACCGTCCAGTGTCGTCGATTAGATTCCGACATTGTGTCCTAAAATCTGGTTCGGCCTCGCCAATTAAATTTCGGAGTCACACCTTGAGTCTTAGTATGTCGAAGTTTATCTCATTGTCAAGCAAGTGGGTTGTCGAATTACCAAGACTCTATATCACGCCTTCTGCGTAAATATAAGTATCTTTCACATTTGACACTCTCTGTCCAAAACCGACTCGGAACTCCTTATTGAAAAATGAACGGATTAAGTTCGATAAAAGATTCCCGCGTGGATAATCCTTTTGAGCCCTAACCATATTTGGGCTAAAGCCCAAGAACCCGTTTGGGCTTAGTTAAAAGATTTTAAACGCGTAACAGTCTTTTTTGGCATATCCGGTGGGACACGTTGGTGTTAGTTCGAGAGAGTGCTATGCCACGAATGAGAGGACGTAACAACGCAGACGACATTGAAGACGAGCCCATATAAGGAGTGCCTCGGGCGGAATCATCAACTGCTGCTCATGGAATGGTGAATCGTGTCCAGGTGAATGACGATGAAGTGCCTCGACAGCATGTCGAAGAACCCGGAAGAACTATGGAGATGACGCCGATCATGTTATCATCGATAAGACGTACTATTGAAGAAGTTCAAAACGAGTTTGCGGATCATATGGTTCAATGAATGACTAACGTTGTTAGACCATTGATCATTAATACTTACCATGAATGTGCTTCAGGTCAACATGGGACTTCAGTGCAACCTCAAGGTGGGAGTCCCGCTAGAAATCCTGTTGCCCCAACCACCGCACCAACAAACACGGGTCATGCTGGGCAAAACTTACCGCCAACAATGCCTATAAGGATTTTGCAGCGAGGAGAAGTCCTTCCTGCCGTGTCGGGTGATGGCTCTAACCTTCAAGTAAACATAGATCCAATTAGGGCGTTAGGACATGTTAACCGACAGGCTGTGCTCGCTATTCAACCTATTATTGCTCACGTCCCGGTGAATGAGCCGCCCGCACCCATGATCAATGAAGGAGCGATACATGTTCCCTATAGGGGGCGGGGGCAAGCTAGGGGGCAGAACCGGTTGCCCCAAGTTAGGGGACTCGATAAACCCTTTCAGCCGGGGTATCATGTTCAACAACAATATGCCCAACCGGGATTTCAGCTAGGGTTGCGAGCGCACGATTCCTCGGCCAAGATTTCAGATTGCTCGGCCAACCCTACAACCAAGGCATCTAGCTTTGCAGCAACCAGGGTATCGGGTACCTTATTAGCTTGTGTATCCAAACCAGCTAGCAGTAGACCCAATGGTAGGGTATAATGATCCAGTGGTAGGGTACATAATCAATGTTTATCGAAAATCGTATCCCGATTTGATGGATACTGTCCTATATCCAAGAGGATTTAAGATACCAGAGTTTATGCTCTTCACTAGAGAATATGAGCAATCTACATACGAGCATGTTAATCGTTTTCTAGCTTTATGTGAAGACACTACTCATGCTGATTATTGGAAGTTAAGATTGTTTCCACTTTCTTTGTCAAATACATCATTTACATGGTATACTGCCCTACCACCAAATTAGGTATTGGCTTGGGAACAGATGGAATGTCTATTTCATAGCCGGTTCCAGTGGGACGTGCCAAATTTGTCGATAGCTGATTTGTCGACAATGAGGCAAATGGTGAATGAAACCGTTGATCAATTCATCGCAAGGTTTAAGAAAGCTAGAAATAAATGTCTGGTCCCTTTGCCGGAAAAGACTTTTGCGGAATTCGCCTTCAATGGGCTAAAGATCGAAATACGAGACAGGATGGTAGGACATCCATGTGCGGATTTGTTCGAGCTATCTACCATGGCCATTAAACATGAAACCCCGCTCAAGGAAAGAGATAAAAGGCATACTCGCAGGGGAGATATAAGTTTTATCGAATCAGCAGATTTCGTCGAAGATCCTACGGATTCTGTCAAGCACTGAAGCCGACAAGGATGAAGGAGAAATCAACCGTCATGGCTAAGGCTAAGGAGGCGGGATACTACTCGTTTGATGCAAATCGAACAAAAGAAATTTTCGACATGCTATTAGGCGATGGACAAATTAGCTTGACGGAAGGTCAAAAGATACAGACAAAGGAAGAGATGGATGGAAAAAGGTATTGTAAATGGCATCACTTATGGAGCCATAACACCTCGAAATGCTTAGTTCTCAAGAATAATATCCAAGAAGCTATTCGACAAGGAAAGATCAAGTTCGTCAATGACAAAGGCAAACCTCCTATGGATGTAAACACGGACCCTTTCCCGATAATGACCAGAATGATATCTTTACGACAATCGGGTAAGGGACACAAGTTATTGAATCTTTGTACTCGTTGCGGGTGTGAGCTGCAAAGAATAGATCGACACAAAGATGATGACCAGTGGGTCGGCTAGATCAATCAGGAATTTAGACGGTCGAATCAAAATAAGGAAGAGATGCCAACTCCTACTCGACGGAAAGTTCACAAGTCATTCGCGCAGCGGTACGGAGAAGGAGATCCTACAATTGGCATTTTGGGAGAACCGAATGGAAAATTTGACTATTACGTGAGCTATGGCCCTCCACCAGCTTACCCTTAAGAGAAGAACAGGTGGGATAAGCAATTCGACAACAACGCCCAACTAGATTATTACGCTTCGATCAAGCCCCGATATCAGAAGACTCTTAGAATCCCTAGCGATCCCTTGGAAGGATCCTGGTACGAGGCAATAGAGCTTCAAAAAGAAGAAGAGGTCATGACCCGCACCAGAAAAAGGAGGCTGCAAAGGAAAAGAAGAGCTCACACATTACAACGACGGGTTACATTGCTTAACCCCGAGCCGGTGACCACGGATCCAGGTCTTCCTAGACCTTGAAGAGCGAGAAATTTGGTCTAGAAAAGCAAACCGGAGGAGACACCATCAACTAAGGATGGTTGCAGACAGCTTGAATTCAAGAGCTCCCCCAGAACAAATTCCCAATTCAAAGATCGCACAAGCGGGTTAGTATCGCCCTTAAGCTCTTGTGTGGTCCAAGTCAAGTTGCCAAATGAGTTTCGTTCAGAGTCGCCTTTGACTGGTCACAATGAGAAAGCAACGATACAAGAAAAAGAGGGTGCTCGGTTATGCTTTGATAACGAGGAAATCATAGAGTTCAAGAAACCACTGGAGAGGATCTCGAATCATTTAAAGTCGCTCAATATAAATGCCAAAATTAATGGGCAGCCAGTGATGAAGGTGTTGGTAGATGGAGGTTCAACATTAAATCTTATCCCATATCGCTTCTTCAAGAAAATAAGAAGGAACGATGATGAGATTATCCCATCGAACATGCGGTTGTCTGATTTCACCGACGAGATCACCGAAGTAAAAGGCATGTATGTGGAAAACTTGACCATCGGATCTAAAACATCGAGGATGTCTTTCTACGTTGTAGATGCTGACGGGTCATATAACCTCCTTCTAGGGAGAGACTGGATACACGGAAACAAGTGTGTCCCATCAACATTGCACCAAATGTTAGCTTTTTGGAATGGGGACAAGGTAGAATATGTAAGGGCTAACCCACAAACTTGTGTGACTTGGATTCGTATATTTGGACGAGATAAGGTCATGACGGATGACTACTTTCGCATATTTGAACCCCATGAGGTTGACCCACGAGATATTGTATTCCGCCGTTTCGATAAGGGAAACACCGAGTGGATTCCAAGGAAGGAACCGGCGGAATCACCCGATTAGTTGGTCGATGAGAGCCATGTTATTAGTGTAAACCCTCACTAGGGGGCATTCGGCCTATAAAGCCGAACAAGCTGGTCGATCTAATGAGATGATAGAGGGAATTCATGAGTTTGAATATTCTCCAAGAGAGGAAGACCGTAAGGCGGTTCAAGCTCAAAACCTATTAGAAGAGGTAAATCTCGGAGACGAAGCTTGCCCACAACTAACTTATGTCGGTAAATTGCTTGATCGGCAGTTTAAAGATCGGATGGTGAGGCTATTAAGGAAATATAAGGATTGTTTTGCTTGGAACTATCATGAAATGCCTGGCCCGAATAGAAAGGTGGTTGAGCATCGATTACCAATCAAAAAGGGATTTCGACCACACCAACAAGCTTCGAGAAGGTTTGCTCCAGAAGTAGTCCTCAAAATCAAGGAGAAAATTGAGCGTCTCCTTTCTGCCGGCTTCATAAGGACGGCGAGGTATGTCGAATGGCTATCTAATACCGTACCCGGTCGAAAGAAAAATGGTAAGCTTAGAATATGCATCGACTTTCGTGATCTCAATGCGGCTACACCGAAGGATGAGTATCAGATGCCCATGGCCGATGTGTTGATCGACTCGGCTTCCAATAATGAGATTATGTCTCTTATGGATGGATATTCCAAGTACAATCGGATCTTCATAGCAGTTGAAGACGTCCACAAGACAGCTTTTCGGTGTCCTAGGGCTATCGGTACTTTCGAGTGGATTGTTATGTCATTTGGATTAAAGAATGCTGGCGCCATTTATCAAAGGGCAATGAACTTTATTTTCCATGACATGATTGGAGGGTTCATGGAGGTCTACATTGACGATGTCATCCTTAAGACAGATCGGGTAAGTCATCTATATCAATTAGAACAGGCTTTTGTTAGAATACGCAAGTTTAAATTAAAAATGAATCCTTTGAAATGTGCCTTTGGGATAAGAGTTGGTAATTTCCTAAGCTTTCCGGTTCATCAGAGAGGTATAGAAATAGACAAGAATAAAGTCGAGACTATTTTAGAATTACCGGCCCCCATGAATAAGAAGCAACAGTAGATGTTAATTGGAAAATTGATTTTCCCGCGACGTTTTATACTTAACCTGTCGGGAAAGATCGAAGTCTTTTCTCCGTTACTCAAATTGAAAAATGAACAAGAGTTCGTGTAGGAGGAGAAACATCGGGTGGCTTTCGACAAGTTAAAAGAATACCCGATCAAGCTATCGGTGTTGATACCACCGAAGGCGGGAAGGCTATTGAAGTTATACTTATCTGAAGCTGATATAATGATAGGGAGTATGCTGGCCCAAGAGAATGAAGAGGGTAAAGAACATGCCGTATATTACATGAGTAGGGTGCTTAATGATGCTGAGATAAGATACACGCCCATCGAAAAGTTGTGCTTATCATTGTACTTCGCTTGTACAAAATTACGACATTACATGTTGCCAACCACGGTGTATGTAATTTGCAAAACAGATATAATTAAGTACATGTTGTCCAGGCCAATCATAAGAGGCCGGATCGTGAAATGGACGTTTACTTTGATAGAGATCGACTTAATTTACCTACCGTTCAAAGCGGTGAAAGGGCAGGCGGTGTATGATTTTATCACAAAATACCCGTCAAGCTTGAAAATAGAAGATGACGAAAATTATCTTCATATTGCACCATGGGTGTTATATTTCGACGGATCGGTGGTTTCTGGATCATCTGGAGCGAGGATTATGATCATATCTCCCCGTCAACAAAAATCAAAGCTCATGTTTAGATTGGACTTCGAATGTTCAAATAATCAAGCTGAATACGAGGCTTTGATTGTGGGGTTGAATATTTTGATTGACATGAAAATCAAGTCGGTCAGAATTAAAAGGGATTCGCAATTGGTTATAAAGCAATTTAGTGGAGAATACCAATATCTTAGCGAAAATATCATTTTACTTCACGATTTGGCGAAGGGATTGTTGTCGAACTTTCCGGAATATGAGTTGATCCATGTCAAAAGAAGCGAGAATTAGGAAGCTAACGAATTGGCTCAGATGGCATCCGGGTACAAGATATTAAAGGAGCTGGCAGACCACATAATCACCTAGACAAAGGTGTTACCTTCGATAGATGGTCGTGTGATGATGGTTCAAAGCAAACCAATCGAGGGCTAAGACATCCAGGATAGTCGATTGGACCGGAGGACCCCCCTCATGAACTACCCGAAGAACCCAGGTCCTAGGAGTAAGGATTTCAAGAAACAAGCCATAAAGTACCTTTTGATCGAAGAGGAATTATATTGCAAAATAATGGACAAGTTGCTCTTGAAATGTTTGGCGCAAGAAGGAGCAATGTTTGTCATGACAGAAGTTTATGAAGGAATCATGGGGGCTCATTAAGCCGGCTTAAAGATGAAATGGCTATTACAACGGCATGGGTATTTTTGGCCAACAATCACCAAGGATTGTATTGATTATGCCAAAGGATGCCAGGCGTGCCAGAAGCATGGACCGGTCCAGCATGTCCCCGCCGCATTGATGAACCCAATTGTCAAGCCATGGCCCTTTCGAGGTTGGGCAATGAATGTAATAGGGAAGATATATCCACCTTCATCGAAGAAGCATAGCTTTATACTGGTGGCTATTGACTATTTCACGAAATGGGTCGAAGCAGCCTCGTTCAAAAGTTTGACGCAGAAAATCGTAAGAAAATTCATCGAAGAGCGAATTATACATAGATTTGGAATCCTAGAAACCATAATGGCTGACCAAGGAACAATTTTCACGGGACGAGAGATACTGGATTTCGTTAAGTCCAGGGGAATAAAGATGATTCATTCGACACCATATTATGCTCAAGCTAATGGCCAAGCCGAAACTTTTAACAAGGTGATCATCGGGTTAATAAAGAAGCACTTGGAGGATAACCCAAGGGAATGGGATTCGCTGCTGTCGACAGTGTTATGGGCCTATCGAACTTCAAAAAGATCGAGCACCGGGGTCAGTCCCTATATGCTAACATATGGACAGGAAGCGGTACTCCCATTTGAAATCACAGTGCGATCATTAAGGGTGAAACTGCAGGATGATATAATAAGAGAAGAGTATGATGAAACAATGCATGCAACTATCAATGAGCCGAGAGAAAGTCGAGCCATAGCATTGGAAAAGTTAATGGCACAGAAACGGAGAGTCGCCAAATCCTATAACAAACATGTTAGAATTAAGCGATTCGATCCTGACGATTTAGTATGGAAAACCATTTTACCCACCAGCCTCGATAATGAGAGATATGGTAAGTGGTCGTCGAAATGGGAAGGATCGTACCGTATAACCGACGTTCTCCCTGGGAATACTTATTGAGTGAGAGAAATCGATGGAAAAAATCTACAGCGATCAATTAACGGGAAGTACTTGAAGAAATTCTATCCATCCATGTGGGAGATGCAAAAAGAACAAGGGGACAAGGAATGAGAAAAGTCAATTTCATTCACCGGTTCGAGTACATCCATTTCCTTCCCTTCTCTCTCTCCATCTCTCTCTCTCTCTCTCTTCTCTTTTTCTTCCCTCTCTCTTTCTCTCTCTCGCTTCGCAGCATGCCCTCACTTCTGCTCAAGGTGCCCCCCGAAGCGGATGACAAAGTGGCGCAGACGGTCCTCCAGCTTGTTATTCTCATCTTGAGCTTGATACTTGGCTTGCGCTAAGTCGTTCGTAGAGGCCGCCGATTCATCCCGCTCGCGCTCTAGGTGTTGAAGATGCGTCACCCGTGCTTGCACATGACCATCGATCGTGTCCACCATGGCCTTCGGGGCATCGATATTGGCCTCGGCAGAAGTCAGAGACCGAGCCTCGCAACTCTCAGCCAACTCATACTCTTACCTCTCCCTATCCGCCAAAGATCGTCTCAATCAGCGCCGGCTAGTCTTCGGGCAATCTGAGACGATGTCGCGAAGCCGAAGGACGCCCAAATGGGAAGCATGAAGAACTTCTTGGGTTGCACTGAGCTCCCGTAGATGACCTCACCATTTTCGATCTCTTCGACCTTGCACCACAGTTCGTGGTCGACTAGATCGTGCTTGACGATGGTCGTTTGATTCCGCCGAAACTTCTCGAGGCCATAATTGAAGATGGTCGCGAACTCATCATAGTTGGACCAGAATGGATGATCGGCGGGAAAGTTATGAGGTTCAGCACAAGGGAGAAGGCTACTGAGTTTCTCAACTGTCATTGGCCTTACCATCAGCATGGTATAAGTGTAACTCGGGAGGGAAATAATTTCTTTCTAGAGGGCGTTGAACTCGTGGATGGAGGTTTGGGAAGAAGACGAAGATAAAGAAGAAGACGCAGGCTTCATGATGGCTGTGAAAGATGTGCTTTGAGACTGTAAGGGCCGAAGTATGAATGAAGATTCACTACGGAAAGAGCTATGCTATTTATAGGCAAGAATCAAGAGCAGTTGCCCCACGATGCCACGTATCCGCCCGTGATCCTCCGATGGCCAAGGCAATAAAGTTATTGGATGGTTATCGAGTTACGAGGTGGGGGAGTGCATCGTGAAAAGTGGAAAGATGCAAATGACCATGATGACGTGGATTACGGTTCCCTAGCTAGTCATTACCATCATCAAAGCGCCACGACTGTTTAATTTGAAAAGGGGGTACTCGAAACGGCATCTATCATTAAATGACCCGAGGGAAAAAGAGATCTTTTGAGATTGTGTCATGATGGGCTACACAGATTTGATAATAAGACAAATGCTCGTTGAAGATAAACCCAAACAAGGAGGCAATGAAGTCGACAAGGGTTGCATTAAAATCCATAGGCCGTGAATTATAATACATATTGCTGGATGTTTAAGACAAAACTATGAAGCTGCATATCACCATTACGATTGGCATCAATAATGGCTTCTCTCTGGAAATTGGCCTGCAGAAGATCAAGCTGCAGAGAATCGCAAAGGATCTTTTGCTTATGGGTTGCCTTTAACCGAGTAGATAAGGTATGCAGAGGAATATGTCTATCGTTTTCCAGAGCATCTAGAATAGCTTGAGAGCGCGTGATTTCTTCGGTAGCAAAAAGAGCATCTTTTTCTAGCTTGATGATGACTTCCATATCTTTTTGCCGTGCCCTATATGATCTCAAAGTCGAGCTAAATGTAAGGAAAAGCTCGCTAACAACGGGCTCAAGGACTCGACATTGAAAAACATACGACAAATGAGCCAAGAAAGTGAGGAGAGCCTTAATTTCATCTTCCATGACCATGTCGTTGCATATGGTGGCATATCCTCTTCCCAACAGGTCGTAAAGGCGCAACCACTTAGCTCGGATGAGATGATAGTCATTGGAGGACCGAGTTGACGATCCATGTAAAGCACTTACCATGTTAGTATGGGCGACCCAAGGAACATCCATGGCACTTTCGGAATTGCCATCCGAAGCTATCGAATCACCTGCATTGAAGTAAGTTAGTTAGAGCCAAGTCAAATATAACAAATAAAGCAAGAAAACAGGTACCTTCATCAACCGAGGGCTCCAGATTCACATACGACATAGGTAACAGAGCACATTTGATAAAAGAGTGTAGCAAACCCAATGGAGCTCGATGAACTTTCAAGAAGACGTTGTCCGCATACTCGGAGAATATAACAAGACGATAATCAGCCCACCATTTGTCAAAAAGTAGGGAACTACATGGGTGACCGGAAAAGCCGATAAGATAAGCACGTTCAAGGATGTCATGCGCAATATCAATGTAACAAACCATGTCTGCTTTTGTTTCCCGATGATTGGAGAAAGGAAAGTTCATCGAATACACCACGGGCATTGGGATACCTTGGGTAAGCCCAAATCGGCGGGCACAAGAGTGAGGATTATAGAATTCAAAACCCGACGAGAATGTACCACCGCTGGACAAGTTCGGTGACAGGTCGGATGGAGTCAAGATGCTCATCCAAAATAGGTGAACATTAGGATCGTCACTCGATGGGTTATGAACTCCTTCATCGACAGACGACCGGAAGAACTCAAATTGATAAGGGATAGCAATATATTGAGAAAGCTGTTGAAAGAAGGGAAGCCATCGGGTAATGGGCAAAGTATTCGATTGAACAACTCCGGTTCAGGATTGTTGATAATAGTCGACTCAAGCATTGTTGTTTGACGGAGCTTAGTCGTGCCTTCTTGAAACAACTGGGGAAAGTAGATTCGTAATCACCCATGCAAGATCCACAAGTGGACCGAAAAGACATGGAGGTAGTCTCTAGTCAAAGAAATTTGTGCAGCCAACATGCCACGATATAGTGAGGCTAAGGCCATATGACCTAGCCCTACGTTGATCCCACGAGCAAGCGCACATACTAAATCTAGAAACTCTGAAGATATTTGCAATGTGGGAAGACGGAAGATGTATCGACTTAGCCAGTATAAAAGGAAGGCCAGATGCTCTTTTGGAGAAACAAGTCCCGAAAGCTTAGCATGATGATTCATGAATTCATCGTAAGGAAGGTTCAAATGTTGACAGGTGTTGAAAGAAGGCTGATTATCTGCTAGTTGATTATTGCATTCAAGGAAGGGAGAAAGGCCAGCAACAAACTAAATGTCGAGTAAGGTAATAGTCACCGGACCTGTGGGAAGAAAGAAACAATTAGATGAGGGTGACCGAAAAGCAACACAGTCGCCGACAAGGCTATATTCCAAAGGGTTAATTGACATACCACAAAACCGCAACGCTTTGCCAATTTGGGCTCGATCCCACGTGTCGGAAAATTCTCCCCTCAATCCGATGTACCAATGAAAGAATCGGTTATCAAAGGATGGGTAAGAATCGAATCGATGATCACACGATAACCAGGGGGCAGCACAGATGGTTGACTGTTCGATGGGCAAAACTTCCTTATAATGACGAGGGAAGCACTCTACTAGCATTGAAGGAGGGGGCAAGCGATTGAGATGTGGACCGAGGATGATGTGGCCATTATCAGGTTGGTAATCCATGAAAGACAAAGATAATTCACCCTTATCCTCACGGTATGAAAGATCATTGAAACGAGACAAATAAGAAGCCGCGCAAACTCCTACAAAATTTGGATGATGGCTTGCCATGATGAGATGCTGCCTAACAATCAAAGGTGGTCATTATATATTGGGAACGTTAAGGAAACCGGACTTATGCCGCAAACCAAGATCGCAAACATGGGGAGATCGTGGGAGTATTGGTGCGAAAACAGTTTCATTTAGATCTTTCGGAATACAGAGCCTTTTGTACATCCATAAGCAAATTACGAAAAAGACCCTCAAACGTATGGTTCCGAGCCAGACAAGCACTCCTAGTTTGATGATGCTCTACTTCTCGTTGCGCAATCCTAGAAAGATCGGCTTGCCTTTTCTTCTTCAAGGAGGACATTGACGCCTTCAATCGGTCCTCGACATTGGATCGGCGGAGAAGCTTGATGGACTTCCGACGTCGAATCTCCTCTATCTCCTTTTCAATTGCCATTTTTTGCTGCTCAAGGGTGAGTTCTCTTTCATCCAGTTCAGCTATCTCATCAACGACATATTGCAGAGATCGCCGCCTTTGGCTCACCAATTGCTCAGCCTCCCGTATCTCGACGCTAGGCTCAAGAAATTGGTCCGCAAGGTCAGCAAGAGCTATGACTCGATCCCAATTCCGTCGAAATTGGCGGAAGATGCTAGAGAAGTGCTCTTGGAAGAGTTTAAGCCACGTGGCCACGTTTGGAGGAAGCAACATGCTAATCTCATCTTTGACTAGTTCAGCAAACATAGATTTAATGCCCTGAAGCGTCGATGGATTGTTGATGAATGAACCAACTCCGCAATGGGCAAGGTCCAAGGAGCGAGATAGTGCAACCTTCAGCTTGCTAAGGGCTGCTGATCCCACGGTGACATCACCCCGCCCTGCGCCGTAGGGATCACCTTCCTCCAAAGAGCGAGTCGAACCCGCCAAGAATGATTGTAAATCTTCTTGGGGTATCGAAGAGGTAGAAGCCATAGGAGTGTCTTGAGCAGCACCAATATCCGGAATATCACTAGCTACTAACCGGAAGATAACCAGAGTTGAGGAAGAAGTAGGAGGATCTTCATGGCTTAGCGTCGGGTCGCACGATGATGACACCCGATAAGCAATACGGGCTGGAGAAGGTTCACCATAAGTTGCTAATGGCAACGGTGCAAGGATTGCGGGCGACCCCGCGGAGACAAGCGGGTCATCGATGGTCGAAATAGCATCCAATCTTTCAATGGCCGGTGCATCGCTGTCAGGGGAAGACGCGGTTCGGGAAGCCTGTACAGTTGGAGATTCCATCGAAAGCTTGTGACGTTTCGCTACCGAGTGAGGAGCCCTTTTCCGCCGCTTGAGCGAGGCAATCATCTCCCCGACCGTTTTACTGTCATCATCCGAACCCTCATCCGACAAACAAAAAACAGGAAACCGGGAAGTTTTATCCCGCCACCCTTCAGAAGTAATGAGATCGCGTCTTCATAAGGGTTCTCGAAGGCAAAGGACAACCACCAGCCTGTGAACCCCGGCGTGACCCAAGGGCTAGATCGAAGAATTCCTGGAATGTCTCGAGAAAAGCGTTGGTGAATCAAGTTGGTAACCCGAGTACAACAGGTAAAAGGCGCATCGACTTTAAGATTGTAGGGTTTCCTAGCCATCCAAGGAAAGTTTACAGAATATGGAGTGGGCATAGGAACAGCCTATCGAAGACCAAACCGCCTAGCATAATATTGGGGAGAGTAAGGTTTGAAACCGGGATAGAATCTACCTTTGGAGCAAATCCGGATGGGCAAATCAATAGGGGACAGAATACAAGTGCAGAACTCGCGAAAGCTATACGGTTTGGACGATCTAGAATAAAAAATGGAATCGAAGTTGGCGTAAGAATAAGGGAACATGTCTACCATCGCCACATCGAATGATAAGATCTGCTGGAAGTAGAAATACAGAGATGAAGTGCCAGCGGGAACCTTTAATTGGGCAGCCATAAGCAACCGTGCGCCAAAGGAAAGAGGTGGTCCACTTTCCCGATGACAGGGTACACTCTCGAACAAGAAAGGAAAATAGAACGCCGTCCAAGCTTGCAAAATCCAAAGCGAACCGGATAACACACCTTCGTCCTTAGACACCATCAATGATGAAGCATGGGTAATGCTACGGTACATGATTGCTAAAACCAAAGGCCCAAGAGTAATGTTTCTTCCCCGAGCTAGATTGGAAGCCATAGTCTTTGGAAAGCTTGAGTGTTGGACTAAAGAATACGTACTTCAATAGCCAAAAGAGGAGAAAAGTCATCCGCTCGACAAGAGTTACTGGGCCAGAAGTTTTGGAGAGGGCATCCGGGAACTTCCCATAAGCAAGTGCGTCTTCGGAAATAGGGCGATCGTCGAAGGTTTCGAGGTTAATAGTAGGAGTTCCATGGGGAGTAAGGCTAGCTATCGCGAACATATCCAAAAGGGTGACCGACATGGGACCCCATGGGAAGAAGAAGCAGTTGGTCGATGGCGATCAAAAACTCACAATAGAGCCTAGTAGTCCTCTATTCAAATCATGTGCCAACATGCCGACCTCAAGCGCCGTTGTTATTTCCGAAGTTGCCCAAGAAGAAACGGTTGGTAGGTCATTCCGCAGGCGTTAAAACCAGGAGTAGAACTTGTTGTCATACGAGAGAAAACTTCTAAATCGAGGAGATGGGGACGACCATATATCCCTCAGAGACGTAGCCCGAATGGGAAGCTTCTCGTTCTTCCTCGTTGGGAAGCAAAGCTGAAGAAATGCTGGAACGCGGTTATGATTTCGAAGGCTAGGGCCCAAAATAAATCCAGTGTGTTCTCCGGCGGTGTTCAACAACTTGAGAAAGTAGCTGTTAGTGTCTTCACTATTGATTAGCTTGTCGAAGCGACCAATAAGCTGCCGGGCGTGAGTTCGAAGGTTTGAGTCACCATGGAAAGGATCGAAACAAAGCCCAAAAGGGTTTAGGATTTTTGAGAAATACGAAAGCGGGAAGACGACGACAAAAAACTTTTACACAAGTGTAAAAGTGGTTTGAATCAAAGGCCAAGATGATGTGCGAAAACAAACAGAACGAGAAATCCGAAACGACCGCGCTTTGAGAATAGAGATTGAAAAGGTGTAATCATGAGGATGCAGCCAATTACGCTCAAATTGAAGGATATCTTTTAAAAGAGATAAATCTTTGATTGACCCTCTTTTTAAAAGGGGGCATAATGTTGACACCTAGAATCGCCTAGGCTGTCATGTAACAGGTACGTGAGGAAGGTATGATTACCTACAGCTGAGCGTACTGAAATCGAGCTCTGATGGATCAAGAGGATGCCATGCGTTAGAGGCAGCAGTTCCCAAAAGCAGAGGGAAAAGACGCGCGAAGAAACCATGACCAAAGCGGTTACACAAAAAGGCGGTAATCTCAAAAGGTGGAAAAAGAAGTGGTGCGCAAATCCAGGAATCATCGATGAAAACCGTCGAAGAGTGGAAGAACGTGTAGGAGTAGAGAACCGGAGGCAGTTACTAAGAAGCTCTCTATAAATATCGCGGGTCATTCAACGAGCAAGCCCCCGAACAACTCAACAAACAAATCTTTACTCTTTTACCTAGTCTTTAGTTTAACTCGTAGCTTTCGATTCCCATCGTCGATTAAATTCCGGTGAGGGTCATACCTAGAGATAGGTGTCATTGATTAAATTCTGGCGCCCGCTCATTAAGTCCAGCATCGTCGATTCAATTCCGATGTTGTACTCATCACTCACCCTGTCCAATACCGTCGATTAAATTCCGATATTGTGTCATACATCCACCGTCCAGTATCGTCGATTAAATTCCGACATTGTGTCCTCAAATCTGATTCAGCCTCGTCGATTAAATTCTGGAGTCGCACCTTGAGTTTTAGTACGTCAAAGTTTATCTCATCGTTGAACAAGTGGGTTGTCGAATTACCAAAAGTCTGTATCACGCCTTAAGCGTAAATATAAGTATCTTTCGCATTTGACACTCTCTGTCCAAAACTGGCCCGGAACTTCTTATTGGAAAACGAACGGATTAAGTTCGATAAAAGATCCCCGCGTCGATAATCCTTTTGGGCCCCAACCATATTTGCACCAAAGCCCAAGAACCCGTTTGGGTTTAATCGAAGGATTTTAAACGCGCAACACTCTCCAAGACGCACTGTAGCACACCGAATCAATAGCCAAAGTACGAAAGGAGGGCTCGTTTGCCACCTTTCAAAACCGAGAACCATGAACATCATCACCACCGAGAAGAGCAATTCTAGCCGTCTTCAAGAACTCCATGATGTAAGTGTTGAACGCACTGCACATGACTCGCAAGCCATGAAATCCCCCCCTCCTTTGGCCAGCACCTCGAACTCCTCCTCCATCCTCTCTTTCCCGCTCAGGTTGAGGGCCAACATGAGGCAGTCCATTTGGATCACTCCCTTGGTCGCTAGGCTCGAGTCCGGGCGGACGGGGAGTATGTACTCTGCAGCTATCACCTTCCTGTTCTCTGGAGGCGAAGCATAGCAGTTCTTGAGGAGCTTCGCGCAATGCTTATCGTTCCCAATCGTGGCATATACGCTGCAAGAAAGTAACGTGTTTTTCATGAATCAATCTTGTGCTTTCTCTGACTAGTAACTACCTTTTGGCCTCGCCAAGAGACAAAAATGAAACAAGGGAAACAACAAGCCTTGTCCTAGTACTTCCTGAAGAGAATTTCATCTTCAAGAACAGGAATAGAGACATCGTTCCGACCTTCATGAAAATGGCTTCTCCCTTTGAAACGCTCAAGAACACGTCGCCTCCAACATGCTCGACACCTACATTGATCTCGACATTAGATTTTTTCGGTGTTATTGTCTGGAAGGTGCTTCATATAAGTTAATTGGCAACGGTTGAATGTGAGATGCGAAAATGTTCCTAGATCTTGCGTTGCTCTCAAATAACTAGGAATGGACGCTAATCTCGAAGAGCAAGAAAGTGAAAAAAAATCATATACCGGGATAGGATGGAGCGTCTTCAATCACGTGAGGCAAGTCAAATTTGACGTTCTTAATCGATGGGTATTTGGTGACGATGGTGCTAAGCACAGCCCCGGTGCCACCTTCGACATCGACCACCGTCTTGAGGCCCTCGAAGCCGTCGTACATTTCGAGTATCTTCTTCATGGTAATGATGGAGTGATCTGACAATCCCCGGCTGAAGATCTTGTTGAATCACGGATATGTGCGGTGATACTCGAACACAGTCATCCTGTACGCCTTGTTGAACGGGATTCCTCTTTCGAGAATTGCATCTTTTAAGTAGTACCTGCGAGTTCAAAAGCAAACAGTCCAATTCAATAATCTGGGAAAATTCTTTTATGATATGTTCTCGAGCTGCGAAACATTGGAGGATATTTGGGATGATTCAAACGTGGGACTCCAATCACCAGTTACGTCAGTTTCTCTGAGGATGACTGAAAACAAATTACCTTAGTTGCCATAATTAATATCATCCCACCATCTACATGTTTGTCAAGTCTTGACAGGATATTAGCCATTCGCTTAGCTGATAAATATTTTCCTTCTGATATATACTCACGTTCAATTACAGTGGTTAACGCAATGTTGGTCATTATATACTCAGATCCTAAGAATTTATTGTGTAAATTTACCAAAACATGGAGGAAAACTAATTGTGCCCACCTCATGTGATATGTCGAATATATACCAAGCAAGAGCAACCCCTCAATTTTCAGGCAAAAATTATCAAATAGAACACGAAATGTTTGCTAAAGCAAGCACCCGGAATGGTTGATGGGGGTACAGGGTCCTATCAATCATCGAACCGAGTCGGATACTGAAGCTTAAAGTTCTTTAGATTTGTCAAACGGGTGGGTCAATCGGGCAAAAATAAACAGACCCAAATTGACACATTTTCATGTAATACAAATGTAAAGATCCGTACCCGACCTGACCCCGTTAACACCTAAATTTTGATTTTTCTTAAATCATTCATTTCAAGCATAAAATAAGAACTAGTCATAGTTCTCACCAAAAATAACTTTTCATGCATTGCATATTTATTTTCTGTCAGTCATTGCATTTAAGGTCAGAGGTGAATCAACCGAGCTTAATTTTGACAGAGAGATGAACCAAGATCAGTGTGAAGTGTTAGATCTAGGGGTGTGCCAAATTTGTTTAAATCAAGAGGACCTAGTTTTGAGCCTAATTCAGTCCATTTAAGCTCTATTATTTAATTAAGGTTTTCAACTTAATGTCCATTATTTAAAAAGCCTTAATTTGGGCATGAAAAAAGCAAGACAAGCTCATGGGCTTATGATGGGGAATGTGCCGAATTCTATAAGTTCAGACCTTGATCAACCTGTGTGAGGTTTTACTTAATTATTCATTTAATTAATTTAAGACCAGAATTACATTTTTAAGCCCATTAGGAAAGGCCATTTACGGCCATCAATTCACCAAACTCCTCATGGCCGAACTTCTCATTGTCCTAGTGGAATTAGAACTCTTCAAAATTGCAGATTTGGTTAAAGAGTTTTAGTAACGTAGGATTCCTATCTAGGTAGAGTTTCATCAAATGTGGAAACTCGAAATCTAATGGCTGCAAATTAATCCTATTCGGTTTTAGATTGTCGATCCAATGGTCACTAGGAAGTCCTACTCCTTCTAGGACTTCAAGGACCAAGCTCTATATAATAAGCTCTTCACGTTAACGCAAAGAGGCTGGACAAACCCTGAAAAATTTCGACACGTATAGAGCAAGGGCTGAATCTTGGTGCATTCGCTCATCAAATTCATGCATTAAGGCTGCCGTTTGAAGCTCGCACGATCACCCCCATTCAACCTTTGTGCTGTGCCCAGTTCGTGAGTTTGTTCAAACTCATCCGAAGCCACCTGAGTCCTCCACCGTCCATCCAAGCTGCTTCCTGTTCCAACTTTCTGTTTGGATGCAAATCAGCCCTCTTTAGTGGTAAAAGAGCTTCCTTTTATTTTGATTCTCGAGACCTCACAAAGTACCTCATATTGTGTTAGAATTTTGACGATTTCGGAGCCCGATTCGAATCAAAAGGGGACTGTTTCAGGCAGATATACAGCTTGTACGTGTGCAGAATTTTAGCTTGGGAAAAGGTAATTTTTCTTAACCTTCGATTGCAATTTATGCTTGTTTATTTGGAAACTTGCATATATGTTCTAACACTTTGACGAACATACTTGAATTGCAATTAAAGACGAAAGTTGAACCCTTTTCAATCTAGTTTTGCTCAAAACCGAAAATTACCAATGGTAGGATGAAAATCTGATTTGTTTGAGAAGATAATTCGTTCATAAGATAGGCTGAATTTTCGTGATGTTCTTGAAAATTGCTTGACATCAATTAGGAAATATCTTTTCTCGAATAAAATTGTTCGTCATTGTTGTGATCTAAATTGGATTGGGAAAAGATCAGATTTTTTCTTTTTGTTGAATTAAAAAAAATCAAATTTTGGTAATAAATTCTATCATGGCCGAATGTCATACGTTGGAAGTCCTTGCTTGAAATTCCCATGTTGGTTGGTCGACTGGAACTTATCTATTGGGTGTTCGATCATGGCTTTATGTTATTGATAGGAATTTGTGATTGTTCGATATTATCTCCTGGTGTGAATAAAGATTCGACTAAATTGAAATTTTATCTGATTTGGCTAAGTTAGATAATTTTTGACTCATGGATACATTTTTTTAGCTAGTCGTTATCTTTAACACATGCGAATGATTTGGATGTTGTATGTCGTTATCTTATCTTATCTCCGGGGAATTTTCTGAACACATTTGATTAGAGATAAGGTTTGGTTGGATTGAATGTCTATCTATTTTTTTTATGAGGATTATCTAAAATTAAATTTTCAAATCTCAAAGATAATTTCTCAAATCAAAAATGGATTGAATTTTTGGATGAGGAAAGGTGGATCCCCAATCTCATAATTTCGGCCACCCCTCTTTTAATTTTCGAAATTTCAAGCTCAATTGATTTTCATTTTCATTTTATTTTTGTCATGCTTGTTTGTTTTGATTTGTTATAAAATTTGCACATCTTTAAACAAACATGCCCATAATATATGCTCCCTATGTGCCTAGACCCGTCGGAAAAATAAATTACACGCCTTAGCCACGATCTCGTGGAATGGGATGGTGATTTAGTATAGAAGTTCGTGTTCTGCCATTCGGCAAAAGGGATGTTGTTTTTCTATACGCGTATCCGCATACTGGTTCGAATCCTCGAGGATGTAGCGGATGAAATCTCGCTCTAGCCCGGATCTTTGGAAATGAGAGGATTTTCGAGAAAATCGAAAATTAAAGGTATATTATGGGCATTTTTGTTTATTTTTGTTCAGATTTTTGAATGCTTTTGAATGTTTTCTTTTATTGTCGAAAATACCAAAAAAATCATCCTCTAGACGCATAATATATGGTCTCATATTACACTTTTTTTTTTCAAAAAAAAAATCAAAATCAAAATCATTCAAATCACATTGATTAATCAAAAAGGGATTTTTCATGAAATTGGTACCGAAAGGGCATTAATTTTTCCAATTAATGTAACCAAGTCCCCGAATCCATTTTTCTCAGGTGCGCAGAAATAAAATAGTTCTCCCTCTATTTTATTAAGGTTTCTAATCAACCTTCCGTAAAATGATTAGTGACGGCTTCAATTGAATATATTTTCATGAATAAACCTAAGTTGCGATTCGATAGGACTTGGGAGGGTCCAAATTAGGTTAGTTGATTCAATTGACACGATAATCCGTTAGCCTAATTTTAGGTCGCGACAGACCCATATTGGTAAAAAATTTTCATATTTAAGCTCATACGCCAATTGAGGTGAGAGCGCGGAGTAAGTAAGCGCGAGATCAAGCGAGAGCAAGAAAGTGTGAGGAGAGTCATAGGGGTGGGCTAGATTTAAGTAAGTTGTGAATTCATTTAACACACATATTATTTTATGCCTTACTGTTCTAAACCCATTAACTGAATATAACTAAATCATTTAACAACTCAATCTATTAAATATTAGTTAAGAAATGAGTTTATGATATATTTTAATAGCTATAGTTGCTCAGCCTGATAGTGATGGACCTGAGCATGTCCTTAAAAGGCTAAAGGGGAGATAGGGGAAGGAATTCCCCTATAAGTTTTCTCTATATTCCCTCTTTTCAAGGAAGAAAAATATTTAGAAGGAACTTAAGGGGCCTCTGGCAGGGGAAGATAGACCCTCGATCAACTTAGGTTGGCGACAGCTGGGTAGGCGGGTAGAGTAGCCTCCCACACCTACAGTCACAAGAAGAAGCTTTGATGCTCCACTGAGTAGATTTGTGCTTCGCCCAATTTCTGATAACCAACTTATCTACCTAGTACCACCACCCGATCCTTGTAAGGTCAAGTCCCAATGGTGGGAGACAAAGTGGACAAATCGACATCATATTTTTTTGCATTGTCTTAAGGTGTGGCCATTGGCCCAATCCTGATACGCTTTCAGACCTCATCATAAGAAAGTAATTGAATCAAACGAGGATCCAACCTCCGCCCAATAAAAAGTAACTTATCCTACTTTTGGGTTATAGACAACTTAGCTCGATTGAGAATTCATTGGGTGATGAAATCCCGGTTGTTCTAATGAAATCGATGGATTATTAGTAAGGTGAGTAATACGGACTTTAATTTTAATATATTGATTAAATTTAGGTTTGCATTTAAGAAATGAAACAATAATCGATGAATTATTATGTTCACATTTAAGAAATAAAAAAATAGATAAGATATAATCGGTCCGGGCTGTCCGATTCTCTCCTAAAATCAAGAACTAGATCGAAAATCAGCGATTTCAATTTAATGAAATCGAAAATTAGGCCGAACCGATCAGTTCGGTTAGATTTGATTGGTCCGTCTTGCTCACTCCTAGTGAGGAGGAGATCGCACGGTAGAAAGGACACAAGCTACAACTTCATTTTTGGTAATTAGTAAAGCTAATCTTGAAATGAAAAATAACAATTCTTCAAAGAAGTGGTTATAAGAACAAAACGTTTTCGAGTAAGATCTAGTGTTAAGGAGCGGTAAAGAACTTAACATTGATGTAGTTACAGTTTAACATGTCCTTTGTTGCGTGAAATTGATGGTGATGTCTCTGGCTTTTGAGGAAGAAAAATCATGATAACAATCCCAAAGAAATAAAAAAAAAAAAACAGCAAAAGAACGTAAAGGTTTTAGAAAAACGGATACCAGCTTTCCATGAAGACCTTGTCCTGGATGGTCGGGTTGAGTGCGGCAATGGAAACGCCATCCGCGTCCTTGACCAAGAACCTGCACACGGGGAGCCAAACCGGAGAGCCGTTCGACCTCGCTGCCGGGGAGGTCGCGACGGGTGCAAGTTAGCACGGATTAGCTGGCCAGCAGCCGGAAGATCCGGCCGAGCATGACGGGGGTGTCAGGGTTTCGGGGTCGGGAGTTGGGTCGCGACTTCGCTCGGGGAAAGGCAAGCACCCGGCCCAGCCCGGCATTGGCCACAATCTCGAGGAGGTCGAGCTCGATGGTGGCCTTGAGGACCATGGGGAGAGTGGGCGCGATCGCCAGCTGCATGGCGAAGAGGTTGGCCTCCTCGTTGGAGACTTGGGTCGAGGTCATCTGGGTCTCAGATCCTGCTGAACTCATCCTTTTCTCGTTTTCCATTATCCGATGAGTATTGGGAAAGGAAAGCACAGGTAATGGTACGAAAAGATTGCAAAATCGTAAACCGTCATTGATATTTTTCGTCAAGCGCGCCTCCCATTTCCACCCAAAAATAAAAATAAAATTAGATCCCCATTAAGATAAAGAAAGTTACAGCTTCTAATGGTACTGTACACACCGAACGGAGTTTTGGTTTTTGATCCAACAAGCTGTATACCTGTCGAATCATTCCAAAGAAGACGAGAAAGAAATGAAATCGGCACGTGCTTGTGCTCGTGCTCTCATTTTGAGCCTATGATAACAAGTCTGAACCTTTTGTACGATCCAGACATTTTTATAAGCCTTCACTTGCTTACTCCGGCAACTCGTACGTAGAACTTGCCGAAATAGGCGTGCTTTCTTAATTGCGAATCATTTTACAAGGCATTATGTTTACCCCATTTTACTTTCTTCGGGTTGGACCGTCCAACCCGAATTAGTTTTGAATCTCCCCACAATAGGAAAATTAATCAAAATTGTCCCAAATTAGGAAAGGACACGCATCCGCCTCGGGGAGAGATGACTCTGTGACCACATTGAACGTTGAAGAAGAGTTTGCAGACCTCTCATGTCACTTTCCCTTTAGAGAATAATCTCTACTAAACAACTTATATTTAGATGACTTAAGAGGGGAAAGAAATCAATAAGAGTCCACACATCACATCTAAACTTATCGAAATCCTTAATATCTTTATTACTGTTCGTCCTTCTCAAGAATAGATCTATAGCTGCATGAAATAAGGCACTCGCTTTGGTAAAAAAAGGAACTTATTCACAAAATGTGCCAGCATATGATTTCAACTAACCTTTTCATAGCCTTTGATCAAGCTTAGTAATGCTCCATGCCTCCTTTGGTTGTGCAAACTTTCGATAAGTACAAGTGAGGGTGGCATCGGCGATCGCAATCCTGACAAGCCGAGGATGAAGGTTGCCTCATTCATCTATCCGTGCGATGGTCCAACCGATCAGCCTGCTGGAATCGTTGAAGAAGAGGGATCTGTAGCTTGTACCACAACTTCACCCTCTACAGAATATTCCAACAAGTTCTGGACCAAGAACACTGCCCGAAGCTTTTGAAGAACTCGCGCAATTCGGTAGGAAGCGACATATCATCCTTCTTTCTCGAAACGGGTTAACTCGACGTACTCTCCTTATAGTTTTGGTGAGAGTTGGATTTGTTACTTATTATTACATAGTGTTAGCAAGGTAGGGTTATTTATGTAATTAGCCCATATAATTGTACAAGTCTTAATCCTAAGCTCATAAATTTTTCTTTTGACCTCAATAATATTATTCTCTCTTTTACCAACAACACAAGCATCTCCACATAATCTGCTTTGTTACCCCTTTTGTAAAATCAATATGCAGACTCAAACTATATGAATATAAAATTCCTTATTCTTTCCTTTTATTGGCAGAACTTGGTACACCGAAACGAAAGCATACTGCGAAAAAAAGAAGGGATCATTTGCGACCTTCCAAATCCAGGAACCATGAACATCACCACCAAGAAGAGCAGCTCAAGCCATCTTCAAGAACTCCATGATGTGGGTATTGAAAGTGCAACACATGACTCGGAAGCCCTGGAATCCCGCCCCTTTGGCCAAAGCCTCAAATTCCTTCTCCGTCCTCTCTTTCGCACCCGAGAAGTAAGCTAACATCATGCAGTCCATGTGGATCACTCCCTTGGTCGCTAGGCTCGAGTCTGGGTACACGGGGAGTATGTACTCCGCAACGATCACCTTCCCGTTTACTGGAAGCGCATCGTAGCAGTTCTTGAGTAACTTTCCGCAACGTTCATCGCTCCAATCATGGCAAATCCACTGCAAGAATGTAATGTTCTTTTTATGAAGCAATCTTGTACTTGCCAAGAGACAAAATTAAAGCAAAGAAACCAGCAACAGGCCTTGTCTTAGTATTTCCTGGAAATTTCAACTTCAGGAACAGAGAGACATCAATCTGACCTTCATGAAAATGGCATCTCCCTTTGGAACGCTGATGAACATGTCGCCTCCAACGTGCTTGACACCTGCGTTAATCCCGAGATTAAATCCTTCGGTGTCATTTTCGGCAAGTGGCTTCATATTAATTAAGGGGCAACGAATCAAATGTGAAATGTGAATCTGTTCGTAGATCTTGGGTTACTCTCACTTATCCAGGAAATGACAACTAATCTCGAAGTGCGAGCGAGTGATGAAATTTTTTTACCGGGATAGGACGGAGCAACTTCAATCACGTGAGGCAAGTCATAGTTGATGCCTTTAATTAAAGGGTATTTCGCAACGATCATGCTGAGCACGGCCCCGCTGCCGCCTCCTACATCCACCACTATCTTGAGGCCCTCGAAGCCATCGTATGTTTCCAGTATCTTCTTCATCGTAATGGTGGAGTGATCGGACATTGCCCGGTTGAACATCTTGTTGATTCGCGGGTCAGCGCCTTGATACTCGAAGAGGGTCATCGGGTGCGCCTTGGTGAATGGGGTTCCACCTTCGAGAATCGCATCTTTCAGGCAGTACCTGCGAGTTAAAAAGCGAACATTCCAATTCAATAAAAAGCGAACAATCCAATTCAATGCTCAAAGAACATGTAATAATGGAAGATTAACAAGTTCTTGAGCTGTGAAATATGGAAGGAGATTCAGGATGATTCAGAAGATGGATTACGATCACCAGGGGCTTCAATTTCTCTGAGGATGACTAAACACAAAAAGTCTCCATTGATTAATATCATTCCAAAATCTATGAGTTTGTCAAGTTTTGACAGTCATTAGCTATTTCTCGCAATATACTCATATTTGTTTTACACAGTTCCATGGTCCTAGAGGTCAACTTAAGGTTGGTCATTATGTACTCAGATCCTAAGGCTTGGTGAGAATTTACCAAAAAAATGGAGGGAAATAACTATGCGCGTCTTCTTCAATTTCCAACCTCACCTTGACCAAGAAGGATGGTTTAGTCATGTGAAAGGGACCACCATGCAGAATTTCATATGATTGCTTCCTATTATTGGCACACACCGGAGGGATAAATTTCATATGATTGCTTCCTTTGATGACCAGTTACAGTTTACCATGTACTTTTGTATATTTGTTGTGTAAAATTGATCTTTATATGTCTGGCATTGAGAATGAAAACCACGAATACAAATAGCAAAGAAAAAGAGCAAAAGATGGCGAGGGGTTAAAAACAAGTGAACCAGCTTTCCAGGAGGACTTTGTCTTGGTTGAGCGAGTGGAGCGGGGCAATGGAGGCCCCGTCCGCGTTCTTGACCAAGAACTTGCACACGGGAGCCAAATTGTAGAGCCGCTCGACCTCGCCGCCGGGGAGGTCGCGAAGGGTGCACGTGAGCACGGAGTAGCTGGCCAGCAGCCGGAAGATCCGATCGAGCATGACCGGGGCGTCAGGGTTTCGGGTTGGGAGCTGGGACGCGACTTCGCTCGGGGAAAGGTAAGCACCCGGCCCGACCTTGGCCATGATCTCGAGGAGGTCGAGCTCGATGGCAGCCTTGAGGACCATGGGGAGAGCGGCTGCGGTCGCCAGCTGCATGGCGAAGAGGTTCGCCTCCTCGTCGGAGACTTGGGTCGAGGTCATCAGGGTCTCAGATCCTGCTGAACTCATCCTTTTCTGGTTTTCTATCCTCCGATGAGTATTGAAAAGAGTGCAGAAGCCAGGGCTACAGGCACAAGGACACTGGCAAAATCTTAAACCGTCGTTGATTATTTTTCGTCAAGCACACCTCCCTTATAAAGGAAAAAAAAAAGGCTTCGACAACAATTAATTCACGTTCTATTATATCCCCATTTCCACCAAAAAAAAAAAAATTAAGATAAAGAAAGGTACAGCATGTGATGGTACTGTAAACACCGAACGGAATCTTGGTGTTTGATACGGCAAGCTGTGTACCTGCCGAATGATTCCAAAGAAGACGAGAAAGAAATGAAATCGGCACGTGCTCGTGCTCTCATTTTGAGCCTATGATAACAAGTCCTGAACTTTTTGTACGATCCAGCCTTCGCTTGCTTATTACTTCATTTTTCCTGCCGCGTCAGCTGATGTCTTCTTCCTTACTTGGAACTCCATTCGCTCTTTGATGTTGATTGGTAACGGCCGCATGTTCTACTGATGCGCTGAACAAGTTTCCTCTATTCACAGAGTTTGCAAATTGTTACTGGATTGATGTGAATTGGCACAAGAAACTTGATCCTTATTTTGAGGAACTAAACCGCGTTTTGACGTAAATTTTCCATTGCTCAAACCTCATGGACAGAGAGGACAGCATCGAGATAAACATTCCGTTCTCGATCAGATTAGGGGCTACTTTAGTTTATGCATCATCTGCAGATTTTACACCCTTGTAGAAACGTGTTTTGCAGGCAAGAATTTGAGAACCTAGAACTTGTTGAAACCGGCATGTTTTCTTAATTGCGAATCCTTTCACGTGGCATTGCGAATCATTTCACGTGGCATTAGAACTTGCTGAAACCGGCGTATTTTCTTAATTGCGAATCCTTTCACGTGGCATTGCGAATCCTTTCACGTGGCATTTTCTTAATTGCGAATCCTTTCACGTGGCATTGCGAAACATTTCACGTGGCATTAAAACTTGCTGAAACAAGCGTGTTTTCTTAATTGGGAATCTTTTCACGTGGCATCAGAACTTACTGAAACTGGCATGTTTTCTTAATTGCGAATCCTTTAACATGGCATTGCGAATCATTTCACGTGGCATTATTCGCCCCCACCCCACCCAACCCAACCCAACCCCACCACTCTGTGACCACATTGAATGTTGAAGAAAAGTTTGCAGACCTCTCTCATATCACTTTCCCTTTAGAGAATAATCTCCACTTGTTAACACCCAAGGTTACTCCAAGAGCCATGCGACGGGCATGAGCAGGAGTTTTGATCACCTGCGGGCAGAAGTACCAAAGACAGACTCAGGAGAACCTCGAAGATACCACGTGTCAAGGAAAGTTTTGGCAGCATCTTCCTTGAGGGACGAAAGGAGAAGCTCGCGAAAGGAGCCATGATCGGGGCGGTTAATTAAAGATTGGCGGTAAGCCCCACGAAGTGAAAAGAAAGGGCACGAGAATCAAGAAACCGTCAAAAGGCTATTCACACGACTTATCCGAAAAGGATAAAACGTGGAGCCAAAGGAAATAACCGCTCGACAGTTACTAGAGCTAGTCTATAAATACCCTGCGGCAACAACACAACAACACACACAGACAAACACAAACACTTATATTTACAATTAAACTCCTAGCCTTTAGCTTAGCTGTAGCTTTCAAATTCCCATCGTCGATTCAATTCCGGTGAGTTTCATATCTAGAGTTAGGTGTCGTCGATTAGATTTTGGCATCTGCTTATTAGGTTTAGTACCATTGATTCAATTCCGATGTTGTACCCTTCGCTCATTTTGTCCAATACCGTCGATTAAATTTCGGTATTGTATCCTACATTCCCCCATCCAAGGTCGTCGATTAGATTCCGGCATTGTGTCATACAATCTGGTTTGGCCTCGTTGATTAAATTCCGGTGTTGCACCCTAAGTCCTAGTACGTTGAAGTTCGTATCACTGTCGAATGTGTGGGGCTGTCGAATTGTCAAGAGTCCGTATCACGCCTACGATGTCAATATAATTATTCTTTGCATTCGACACTCTCTGTCCAAAACCGACCCGAAACTCCCGATTGGAAAACGAACGGATTAAGTTCGATAAAAGATTCTCGCGTTACCAATCCTTTTCGGCTTCAACCCTTTTTTGGGCCAAGATTCATCCGCTTGGGCCTCGTCGAGGGATTTCGACACGCCAACACCACTAAACACCTTATATGTAGATAACTTAACTTTTCGTGGCCTTTGATCAAGCTCGGTAATTCTCCATGCCTCTGGTTGTGTAAAACTTTCGATAAGTACAAGCGCGGGTGGCACCGGGTGATCGCAATGTCGACAACCCGAGGATGAATGACGGTTGCTTCATTCATCTACCCATGTGACGGCGCATTGATTAGCCTATCGGAATCGCAGAAGAAGACAGATTTGAAGTTATGTACAGCGACTTCACCCTCTATAGGATATTCCAAGAAGTTCTGGATCGAGAACGGGCTTTTTTTCTAATTTAGTATAACAAAATAAATTTATCAAAATAGGTTAAAAAAATTTACCACTTTGGGTGTGGCTCAGCAATAAGACTGTCGAGCGTCCCGGGCCCCCCCTCACTCATGGGCGCTACGGCTCCCAATTAAAGGCGTTGTAGTGCCTTCACGGGCGCCACAGAGCCTTCGGCTCTGCCTCCCTCATTTTTACCCCGATCAGAAGCTCTTCAGCTTTGCCTTCCTCACTCTTCGTCTCAGAAGCTTTTCGACAGAAACTCCCTCCCTCGCCTTAGAAACTCCTCATCGAAGGCTCTCTCTCGCCTCACTCAGAAACCCTCTTCCTCGCCTTGCACTCTCCCTCACCTTAAAAGCAAAGCCCTTTCGCTGCTGTCGTTCATTTTTCCTCGCTCGATACTTTTTGTTCATTGGCCTCATTTGCTCATTGAAGGAGACCCCCCTCACCTCGGGTGCCTTTATCGATATTAAATAAATTTTCAATTAAGTATTACATTTTTTTGTAAATTGATGTTATTATCGGTTGTTAGTTCTTATTTTATTGTTAATATTTTCGTAATGTTTAAATTAATTTGTGAATTTTTTATTTTTAAGAATTTGAAATAAAGGCAAAGTCGGCCTCCTTATTCGGTGCTTTCTCTTGGCGGATTGAGCTCTTCATTCGGTGCGTGCTCTCCCTCGGTAGTTTGAGGTAAATTTTGTTGTAGTTATTTTTTGCGGTTTCGTAAGTATAAATTTATTTATTTGGTTATTATTTATACCTGAATTTGTATGTTACTTATAGGTTGTTAATGATATATTTTAATTATTTGTTAATGTTTTGATAATAGTTATAATGTTTACGAATTTAGGTATTCTTTAAAAATATTTACTGTTTTAGGAACCAGAAAAAAAATTACGTGTCATGATCCGGCGATTTTCAAAATATTTCGCGACTTTCAAAATATTAAAAGTATTTATGTTTACATATTCTGTAAAATAATTACGAATTTAGGTATTCTTTAAAAATATTTATGTTTACGTGTCACAATCCGGCAACTTTCAAAATATTAAAAATAATTTTAAAAGTTTAAAATGAAGTTTTGGGAAAATAAAAAAAAAGGTGATCAGATGGCTCGAGAAGCGCGGGCCGAGTTTGACCTGGTCTTAAAAATATTTTTTTAATAATTTCAAATTTTGAATAATTAAAAAATCAGAAAATAGAAAATTGATTAAAAAATGTAGATAAATCGTAGAAAATTTCAAAAAATTTAGAGAAATTCTTTAAAAATCTAAAAAAATAGGAAATGACCACAATCAACTGGCCATGGACTATTGTGGGTATTTAGCCTCTGATTTTTCAAAAAATGATGATTTTACCCTTACGGTAAATTGTCTCCCAAAAAAATTGAAAAAATCTTTAAAAATCCCCAAAAATAGGAAATGGCCACAATCAACTGGCCATGGACTATTTTGAGTATTTTGGCCGGTGAATCTAAAAAAAATGATGATTTTTCCCTTCTGGCAAATTGTCTCTCAAAAAAATAGAAAAAATTCCAAAAATTCCCGAAAAATAGGAAATAGCCATAATCAACTGGCCAAATTCTAATTTGGATGCAAAAAGTCAAAGGGTGGGTACATACACAATTTGTGAGTACGACGCTCGAGCAAAATAGTCGAAGAGCAAATAGGCATGAAGTGACATATTTCAACTCTGATAGCGGGATTTTTGAAGTGAAAACCGAACGTAATGCATCCGGAGGATTAGGGGGCCACAAGCACGGTGCGCTTAGAAGTGCGAACGTGCACATGTGAAATTTTTTTTTTTGGTCGAAACACATGTGAAAAATTTGAAGAGCTAAAAATCCAATGTTCCCATGTAATTGCAGCATGTCAAGCACATGCAATTGATTACCGTGCGTACGTAGATGAATAGTATACGTTGGATAAAACCCTTAAGTGTTATCGGTATATGTTTTATCCGTTGGGGGATCCTGACATCTGGCATGAATCTAACGAGCTGCCATTAGTGCCATATCCGAGCAATATTCGGAAGAAAAGAAGGCCCCGTGCATCACAAATACAAAATGAGATGGACTGAAGAATACCAAGCAATAACACTTCGTATAACCATTGCACCAACTATGAAAAATCAGGGTACAACAGGCAAATTTGTGCATACGGATCTACCTAGAGTAGATCACGGTTGTGTGAATTATGAAAATTAGTTTGATGAATTTTTTGTAATATTATAATATCATTATTGGATCGATATTTATTAAGTTCATTTTTTTCCTGATTTTTACATTAGATATGTGAATTTTTTATAATGTTATAATATCACAATTGCGCAATATTTATTCAGTTCCTCTGTTCCATGTCTACATTAGATATGTGAATTTGTTGTAACGTTATAATATCACAATCGTGTAGATATGGTACATAGGACTTAAATTCAGCCGGGGTCCGAGGATGGTTCACTACTTACACGGTAGGCCCGACATAGATCACAGGTCATATGGGACGCTCAGGTAACCGAGGAATTTAGCGATTGATTTGTCATTTGGAATATCAATATCAAAATTAGTACTAACAGTTCATGTTACATTTCATAGATAGATCAAAATGAAGTCCTTATATGTCGGCGAGCGACGCTACACGTAGGTGAACTTGATCGCCGCATAGTCCCGTATCTTCAAGTTTCAAGATTTTATGGAATTTATATGATGAGATTTGTTCAGCTTGATTGGCATTTGATTACTGCATTGGTCAAGCGGTGGAGGCCCGAGACCCTCACTTTCCATATGTCGGAAGATGAATGCACGATCACTTTGCAGGATATTGCGGTGCTCACATGGCTTCCCATCGATGGATATGTAGTTACCGACCCTACTAATAAAAATTGGGGCATTCTTTGTGATGATCTACTTGGTGCTCGCAGACCCTAGTTGCGTGACACGCAAATAAAGATGGCCCGATTGAGAGAACACCTTAGTGAGCTTCCGATCGATGCCAATGAGATCACCATAGTGTAGTATGCTATGGCATTCATTCTCCTATTGCTTAGAGGATCTATTCTTGCAGATAAATCAGGGGCCATGGTTAGTTTGCTGTTTCTTCCACTACTGGCAAACCTCGATAGCCATACGTAGTACGGTTGGGTTCGGGAGCACTTGCGTGGTTGTATTAGGAGCTATGTAGTGCAACCGATCCAGAAGCGCAGGAAATTGGCAGTGCCCTATATGTATTGTAAATTTGGGCATATGAGCACTTCGGATGTGTCTCTCCATCGTCGACGAACCCCGATCCTTTACTAGATGCACTTCTCGATGTCGGTATGTAATCTATTGCCTTTTTAGTTCGTGCATCATTGATTCTTTCTAGTGCATATAATATATGAAAATCCCATGTTTTTTGTTTATGCAGCTGGAGTCGAGGCCAACGGACAACGAAAGTCCCCACACATACTTTGTCACATATGCGCTACCAACTTGATAGAATAGTATCCGCAGATGTAAGTAATTATAGCAACCAACGAGTTTAATATAATGTTAGCTTTTAAATTAATTCTTCGTTTAATTTGATATGTTTTATTACGATAACAGATTACTTGAGAGCTTTACAACAAAGACATTTTGGAGACTCTATCATATTACTGCTTGGAGAGACGAGACATTTGGAGGGTTCATGTTCCACTCATCTATTATTGAATAATTGAGTGACATTATCCAGATCGAGCACTTTGGCGGTTTGGTATATAGCAGCCAATACCTATTCCTTCCTGCGATCATAGAGCCTTGCATGATATTGACTTAAGGCCAGTTGGGAAGGATTGGATAGATAAGCACAGACGGTTGATCGATATGTGAGACAGTCGTGTCGATTATACTGTCCATGGTGATCCCGCAACGGAGGCACTTCACTATCATTCAGGATATATGGAGTGGTACCGTAGACATACACGGAGGTTGATTTCTATTACGAGAGACGTAATGGATGCAACGATTCGTGCAAACACTTTCAATTTAATTCATTAATTATTTTTTAGTAACACAAGTTATTGGCATTTGATCACTTTTGTTAATTTTGATATCATTACCAAGGTGATGGCATCGGACAAATCTTATATATGATAGAGTTCGCTAGTCTATCTCCTCGGTTTTAGCAGCTACGGGGAGGATAGCTAGGGCAATGCTATACGCCCATAATGAGGAGACAACTAACATTAACACCGCCACCCCAACTACTAATTATAGCAGCACCCGTTGGGCCGCATGAGGATGACTCACTTGAGATTGTTCAGCCGACCCGAAGAATCACTCTAGCTCATCCGGTTGTGATGTCGTCCCCTACCTCTTGGAATATCATACGATAGATTTCACGCTAGGGTTCACTCCAAGATTCGGCCAGGTAGATTTCACTCCCGGGTTCAGCTAGTTTATCGGCCCATTTCACGGGGGATTTGTTTTTCAACCGCCGAAGACTCCAGCTACTTCTCCGGCTTCAAAAGTATTCGATTTTCCTCTTCCTTTCCCATGCCCTCCTACAATAGGATATGTATCGTCTGAGCGTGACATATTTTCTCACTTTGATGATGCATCTACAGCACAAGATATGCCTTCATCATCTACACATCATAATCATCCGGATCCTCAAACTCGTCGATACAATACTAAACTTGCCGAATGATTGAGATAACCTAATTGCGGAACATGAGGTCATGTAGGAAGATGGCATCATTAGTAAATGTAATTGCGGTTAACGATTGTTATCTATTATAAAAATCTCATGTTTTTCATATATCTCAACACTTTTATTTTATGAATATTTTTAATTAATTACATAAATACAAAATTATTAATTAATTATATATATTAATTAATTATTGATAATTATGTTATAAAAATAAGCTTCAAAAAAATTATAAATAAAATAAATTTTATAAAAAAAAGTAAAAAAATACGAAATTCAAAAAAATAAAAATAAAAAAAAGGCTTAGTTTGGCAGCTGGGCTACCGAGAGTGTGACATCCCTCAAATTTCTATCATATCTTATATTGTGTAGAAATTCGTAGGCGGTATTTCTCACACGCGAAAATTTAAGTTTGGTGACTTGCATAGTTTAGCGGAGACACGAAATATATTTCAGTGTCTATGGTTCTCGAGAAATATGTTTTGATTACTCGGTATTCATTTCGTATCAATTTTATGGAATGGTGACGAAATACAATTGATTATTAATAGATATCGATACGTTTCGAGTTTATGTAGTAGATTTTAAATTTATTGAAATATATATAATTATTTACGTTCAATAAATTTCGCCATAACGTTTTGATAGGTTTGAAATATTTTTTAACGTATTGATGTTTGAAACGGACACCAATTTTTGTTTACGTAGTGATTTTTCTTTTGCCAACTGACGAGCACTTCATCCCTTAGCTTGCCGATGAAGCTTGGGAGAGATGAGTTCATGTATTATCTCAGCAAATTTGGCCTTAGTTCATAAATGCACTTAATGATTCATTCTAAAACTTGGCCAACGGAGAATCATTTCTTCCTACATTCATCAAAATATCCCCTCTTGCAGCAAATGAAATGAAGCCATATGCCCTACCTATAAACTTAGAGGTCACTTGAATCAATTTTATTGGACCACCTACCCTTGCAATCATTATATTAACTCCAAGACAATTAATTCGTTTAACTACGGTTGAGTTTCCTTCATTCTTCACTCGCCGAATGGGCAATAAGCTCTCTATATAAAAGGCAGTGAGGTCCCCACTCATTCACTGCACATAACAGCTTCCATTCACTCTCTTCATTCTTTCGCTTCCAATTCTATGAATAAAATGAAGGTCCCACGATTCTGTTATTAAAAGTTTCTGCCTTCGTCGTTTGATTTCGAACGAGGTATATTATTGATTCTTATTACTTCTATTAAAGAGCTTTGTCGTTTTCGAAATAAAACATATGTTGATTTTCGGTTTTGTTTATTTGGTTTGAAGGAACCTAAACCTTCGATTGTTGGCTCAAATTACCTTCAAGGTAAGTGAAAACTCTAAGCGCTAAGTTAGAATGATCTACTTGGTACTCTAGACTTGGTTGATTATTGCTCGTTAGCTTAGTTACACTTGAAGGTATACATGAAAAAAAAAAAAAAGGAACAGATTTGGCAAGTAAAGTTAATATACTGAATTGTTATGTTTTGATTTGATAAAAATGGGTGTTGGACTATTATATTTTTTTTTAATAGGCAATACGTTGGATGAAAAGAGTGAATATACATATATATATATACATACATATATATACATATATATACATACGGGTAGTTATTAATTTTATTGTTGATATGGGAATGAAATACTGAAACCTTTTGAGTATCAAAGTCACTAAAGTTCTACATAATAGTTGTTTATGGAAGTTACCGAAAGGAATCGGTGGGGTTAGGAAGTAACCGAACTAGATTTGGTGAGGTATGAATTTTTTCTAAATAATACTATTTCTTACTGAATGAAGACACCGAATTTCGGTATTGTTGGTCATCAGTCAACTTCATGGACTTACTGCGGCGTGCTACGTATTCTACTATTTTAATATTAAAATAATAATATTGTTATTACATCGATAAATTAATATTTATATAAAAAGGAGAAGGGAAGCTTTCGATGTAGATTTTTCTGTGAATGTGTGAGAGTGCAACTTTTGTGTGCCGAACGTGGAGTCCTGATTATTCTAGTAGTATAATAAAATAATTGATTAACAAACAAAAAAGCCATCGAATGAGCAATAGTCAATACTATTGACCGAAAGTCCCATTAAGTTTACCGAATCAGCATCAATGTCACCGAATTATGCGGCTGACCACTATTGTATTACTAAAATAATTATATCATATTATAATAATTTAATAATAAATAGTAAAATAATAAAATAAAATAACATAAAATCAAATCAAGTAATAAAAATCAAATCAAATCAAATACAACTAAAGTTGCCCCTCTCATGAATTCGTTGATTATTGTGAAAGTTCTTGATTTTTCTACTTTGATGTCGCCGAACAAGGAGTTCCCGATTAAAATAATATTAAATAAAAAATATATATTCTGATTTCATGAAGGAACGAGTTGAAATTTTTGACGTGCTCATGTTTGGGATGCCAAAATGATGTATGAAAATACATATGCTTAATGAAGTGATGCGTGAACATATTTATGCATGGAAAAGTGTCAAAAAAGTTATAAACCTATTAGATTAGTGTCAATTAAGTCCTAAACCTTTTTTTGGTGTCAATTCAGTCCTAAACCATTTACATTGGTGCCAATTCAGTCCTAAACCTTTTATTGGTGACAATTCAATCATAAACTTCTTGCATTAGTGTCAATTTAGTCCTAAATTTTATGTATTTATATCATTTGAGTCAATTTTGATCGGAAATCGCTAGCATGGAAGTCAATTTTTCTATGTGGCACGGCTGGTCCTAACTTGGAAATTTTTTTAATATTTTAAATAATGTTTAAAATATTTTTAAAAAAACCAAAAAATGCTTAAAAAATTATTTAAAATATTAGAATAATATGAAAAATGTCCAAGTCAACGCTAGCCGTGCCACGTAAGACAATCAACGTCCACGTTAGCGATTTTCGATCAAAATTGACCGGATTAACTCAATTGGCATAAATACACAAGATTTATGACTAAATTGGCATCAATGCAAAATGTTTAGGACTGATTTGACACCAATAAAAGGTTTAGGACTGAATTGGTACTAATACAAAAGGTTCGGGACTAAATTAGCACCAAAAAAAGCTTTGGGACTTAATTGACACTAATGCAATAGATTTAAGACTTCTTTGGCACTTCTCTCTATCTATGCATGATAATTTGGGGAAATAAGATTGGAAAAAAAAATATCTAGCATATCTTTGCATGATAATTATGTAAAAGATTATATTTCGTCGTCCACTTGAGGTGGCGACGATGTTGCGGAGTTGTGATACCCCGTGTGTCGGGAAGCCCCGAGGAGTGTTTCGGGATGCCGCGGAGTGGCGATGCCTCGTGTGTCGGAATGCCCCGTGGGCGAATGTTATGGGATGCCTCGAAGTTGAGATACCCCATGTGTCGGGATGCCCCGTGTGTCGGGAAGCCCCGGGAGTTTCTGGATGAAAGATGAAGTAATAAAAACAATGGATGATCACGTTAATACATTTAATTGTGTAAATAAAACACTAGGTAATACCGGTGCATTGTGACACAATGTGACATTGACCTGCATCATATACATAATATCATGATATGTCATCATGCGAATGTTCATACATTCTTATATTTTACATGAATGCTTATGATGGTGAATTCCAGGTTGAACGTTAAAAAGATCATATATCTTAGACTTAGAGATTTCATTTACTAGGTCTTGACTCACCCCTTTATTTTCTCAGATATGTAAGATGGATCATTGGCCACCACTTGTTGGAGCCGTCGAGTATGTAGAGTATATTTATGAAGATGTCTTTGTGGCTGAGCAAGCTTTAGTATATCCTAAGTGTACAACGTTTGTATGGATAGATGTGGGACTTACGCAATGGGTCCCTCATCTCTACGTGGCCTGGTACTTTAACGTTGAGGGCCATTTAGTAGGACCGATTAGAGGGTTTGATGGTCCTCCAGGGTTTGGCGATGATGGCCTATCGACGGGTGATGTTATTGATCTGTAATTGTTGACCAACGGTTACACATGCGGACTTTTGATGATGGAGGAGCGTGGTAGAGGAGATAGGTGTCCTTAACCTCTTCCCAGGTCTATATTATCCTATATTATATGATGTGCTGACTATGTTTGTAAAATATAGATAATTGACATGTACATTTGGTAAACTAGTGGTACAAAATAAATGATGCATATGTATTTAGTAAACTCGTGTGAACGTGTGTTGTGGATGATGATGTGAAATGATTTTTTTTTTTTACGTTTCCGCATGCAAGTACGTAAAAATAAATAAATGGATAGGGATGATATGTATAGCTTGTGACATTTTGAGGTGTCATAGAGCGGGCCTTTCTTGACACCTCGGCTGCTGAGTACGCCTTGCTGGGCAGCGGGCCTTGCTGGGCAATAAGATTGCCGAGCCACACCCAAAGTGGTAAATTTCTTTTTAAACCTATTTTGATAAATTTATTTTTTTATCCTATTTTTGAAAAAAGCCCATTGAGAACACTGCCTGGAGCTTTTCAAGAACTCGCGCAATTCGGCAGGAAGCGATGCGCATCATCCTCCTTTCTCGAAACGGGTTAACTTGACGTACTCTCCCTGTAGTTTTGGTGAAATTTGAAAGCAAGGTTTTGCGTACCAAAACGTCCTCTGCACCTCCTGTCAAAGGAGGAGGTCAATCCTCAGGTTTGAAAAAAGCCTTTGGCTTCTTGACGCAGAGAGTATTGGCCTCGTTTGTCAAAGCATTATGTTTTGGATTGGACACTAAAAGGTTTGGCGGGGAATATATATAAGATTTCGAAAAGGATGATGAATCCGTCGGAATTCCACTAAAGTGCGGAGAATTCTTGTGAAAGCTTCCCCAGTTGAAAAAAAGAATGCCGCCTATATAGTTTGTGATTCTATATTTGGGCAAAAAACTGGCCGTCGCAGCTAGTGTACTGTAGGGCGCTGTATACGGGATGTCGGGTTTATCACTGATTATACATTGTATTAGCAAGTTGAGGTTATTAATGTATTTAGTCCATGTAATTGTACAAGGCTTAACCCTAAGTTTATAAATATTTTTTTTTATCTCAATATTATTATTGTCTCTTTCATCAACAACATGGTATTAGAGCAAAACATTCTTACGTAAGAGAATACGTGCGACCACACCGCCGCCACGAGGCTTCCTGCCCTTGCTTCGATCATCAGCAAGTGAGAAGTGATTATTTTGTCTTGGTCGTGATTTTGTCTCATGTCTTCACCCGTGCTGCCTCCACCATCACCAAGAATCCCCATCGCTCCTACTCTTGCGGCCTCGCCCACAGCCTCCAAGCAACTATTGGTGAATTCCAAACAACCACCTGCAATGTTGTCCACTTTTCTGCCATCTTAGATTAACCCTAACACTCGCGCCAGTAGTGCCTCAGTCCAGCGGGCAAGTTTCCAGCGATTTCTCTGGCCTCCTCTTCCGTTCCCTTGAGTTTGTTTCTTCAAGGTGTGTTTTGAGTTGCTTGTGGTGATGTGATAACTGGATCACAAAGTTGTAGTGATTTGGGGGAGATTGGTGTACGTTTGTGGTGTTTCTTTCGTCATTGTGGTTTCCGACTAGTCGAGTAAGTTTCAGGTAGTTGACTGAACACTATAGTTTACTAATAGTAAGTGTGAAAAGAAAAAGTTTCTTTGAATCTCACCGTTTAGTGCTCTTATTGGTGTTCTGATAGCTTGTCGTGTTTTATTCTTAGTTTGTGGGTTTACTGATTTGGCAAGCTCTCCGTCTATTGTTTCGGGGGTGATTCCTTCTACTAGTACTCCTAATTCAGGATCTTTTGGTACCTATCATAGTGGTGCTTATAGTATGAAAGGCTTACACACTACCTTGGTCAAGTTGAATGGTACCATTTATCCTACTTGATTAACGGCTCTTTCAACTTCTATTTATACTAATTACCAGTCCAGATGGCTTGAAGAAGAATCACTTGCAAATCCAGCTAATCTAAAAGAATGGAAGGTCACGGATGCTGTGTTGCGTGCTCTTTTATGGTGAAGTATAGCCAAATCTATCCGTGATCTTTTCATGGGTTGTGCAAAAGCCTATGAGGTTTGGAAATGTGTTTTACTCTATTCCAGACATAATAACATGAGCCGATTTTGCGATATGTGAGAGGCTTTATTTGAATCTAAAATTGATGATGCCGAATTGGCAGAGTATTATGGTCATTTTTCATCTTCGTATCAGCATCTCAAATCCTATTTTCAACCAGCTACCATAGTTAATCAGATGAAGCAACGGGAAGGAGATATGGTGGTAGTTCTCTTCCTCCGAGGTCTTGGTCGAGATTACTTTGGCATCGGATTACTTCTCCGGGCTCTCTACCTTCCATAAAAGAAATGTATGCTACACTCCTAGTCCCAAAACTTTAGCTATATCAAATAGGTGGCTCGTAGAGGTCAAGAAGCTTATGGTTGTGTTAATGGTTGCGGAAATTGGAACTCTAATAGTCCTAACCATGGTTGTAGATGTGGATCACAGGTCTACTTTAGGATACTGTGTCTTCCTTGGTGGTAAATTGTGTCATGGAAAGGTAGTAAATTGTTTCGTGATCTAGTGCAAAGGCTGAGCATCGAGCTATGGCTAATGTTATAGGTGAACTTCAAGGGGTTCATATGTTGTTGGCTAAGATTGGATTGCCTATGATTGGATCATGTATTTCGTTGTGATAATCAATCTGGTATTCACATTGCTAGCAATTCATTGTTTCATGAGCGAACGAAACATTTAGAGGTGGATTTTCCTTTCGTTAGGGAAAAGGCGAATTGTGGTGATATACGGTTGGTGCAGTCGGTGGGCATTTTCACAAAGCCTCCTCAACGTGGAGGAGTTTCCTACATTTGCCACAAGTTAGGCCTATTTTAAATGTACACTCCAACTTGAGAGGGAGAGTTGGGTTTGTTGCTTATTAGTACATAGTGTTTGCAAATTAGGGTTATTTATGTAAGTAGCACATATAATTGTACAAGCCTTAACCCTAAATTTTTCTTTTGAGCTCAACAATATTATTCTCTCTTTTACCAACAACACACGCATCTCTATATACTCTGCTTCGTTACCCCTTTTGTAAAATCAATATGTAGACTCAAACTGTATGAACATAAAATTCTTTATTCTTTCCTTTTATTGGCAGAACTTGGTACACCGAAACGAAAGCATACTGCGAAAAAAGAAGAAGAAGAAGATAATTTGCGACCTTCCAAATCCAGGGACCATGAACATCACCACCAAGAAGAGCAGCTCAAGCCATCTTCAAGAACTCCATGATGTGAGTATTGAAAGTGCAACACAAGACTCGGAAGCCCTGGAATCCCGCCCCTTTGGCCAAAGCCTCGAACTCCTTCTCCGTCCTCTCTTTACCGCCCGGGTGGTGAGCCAACATGATGCAGTCCATGTGGATCGCTCCTTTGGTCGCTAGGCTCGGGTCCGGGTACACGGGGAGTATGTACTCCACAACGATAACCTTCCCGTTTACTGAAAGCGCATTGTAGCAGTTCTTGAGTAACTTTTCGCAACATTCATCACTCCAATCATGGCAAATCCACTGCGAGAAAGTAATTTTCTTTTTATGAAGCAATCTTGTACTTGCCAAGAGACAAAATTACAGCAAAGAAAACAGCAACAAGCCTTGTCCTAGTAAATCCTAGAAATTTCAACTTTTGGAACGGGGACATCGATCTAACCTTCATGAAAATGGCATCTCCCTTTGGAACGCTGACGAACATGTCGCCTCCAACGTGCTTGACACCTGAGTTAATCCGAAGATTAAAATTTTCAGTGTTATTTTCAGCAAGGTGCTTCATATTAATTAAGGGGCAATTAAGCAAATGTGAAATGCGAATCTGTTCGTAGATCTTGGGTTACTCTCACTTATCTAGGAAATGACAACTGATCTTGAAGTGCGAACGAGTGAGCGAGTGATGAACATTATTTACCGGGATAGGACGGAGCAACTTCAATCACGTGAGGTAAGTCATAGTTGATGCCTTTAATTAAAGGGTATTTGGCAACGATCATGCTGAGCACGGCCCCAATGCCGCCTCCTACATCCACCACCATCTTGAGGCCCTCGAAGCCATTGTATGTTTCCAGTATCTTCTTCATCGTAATGGTGGAGTGATCGGACATTGCCCGGTTGAACATCTTGTTGATTCGCAGGTCGGCGCCTTGATACTCGAAGAGGGTCATGGGGTGCGCCTTGGTGAATGGGGTTCCGCCTTCGAGAATTGCATCTTTCAGGCAGTACCTACCAGTTAAAAAGCGAAGATTCCAATTCAATACTCAGGGAACATGTAATAATAGAAGATTAACAAGTTCTTGAGCTGTTAAATATGGGAGGAGATTCGGGATGATTCAAAAGATGGATTACGATTACCAGGGACTTACAATTTCTCTGAGGATGACTAAACACGAATAGTTTACATTGATTAATATCGTTCCAAAATCTATGAGTTTGTCAAGTTTTTGACAGTCATTAGCCATTTGCTTAGCAGATAAGTATTTCATTCTAGCTGTATACTCATATTTGTTTCAACGGTTCCATGGTCCTAGTGGTCAACATAAGGTTGGTCATTATGTACTCAGATCCTAAGACTTGGTGTAAATTTACCAAAAAGAAATTTGGAGGGAAATAACTGTGCGCGTCTTCTTCAATTTCCCACCTCACCTTGACCAAGAAGGATGTTTTAGTCATGTGAAAGGGACCACCATGCAGAATTTCATATGATTGCTTTTTATTATTGGCACACACCGGAGGGATAAATTTAAATTTCATATGATTGCTTCCTTTGACGACCAGTTACAGTTTACCATGGACTTTCGTTTATTTGTTGTGTAAACTGGATCTTTATATGTCTGGCATTGAGAATGAAAACCATGAAAACAAATACCAAAGAAAAAGAGCGAAAGATGGGGAGGGGTTAAAAACAAGTAAACCAGCTTTCCAGCATGACTTTGTCCTGGTTGATCAAGTGGAGCGGGGCAATGGAGGCCCCATCAGCGTTCTTGACCAAGAACTTGCACACGGGAGCCAAACCGTAAAGCCGCTCCACCTCCCCGCTGGGGAGGTCGTGAAGGGTGCACGTTAGCACGGAGTAGCTGGCCAGCAGCCGGAAGATCCGGTCGAGCATGACCGGGGCATCAGGGTTCTGGGTCGGGAGCTGGGACGCAACTTGGCGTGGGGAGAGGTAAGCGCCCAGCCCGGCCCTGGCCATAATATCGAAGATGTCGAGCTTGATGGCGGCGTTGAGGACCATGGGAAGGACGGACGCGCTCGCCAGCTGCATGGCGAAGAGGTTCGTCTCGTCGTCCGAGACTTGAGTTGAGGTCATCTGGGTCTCAGATCCTTCTGATCCCATTCTTGTTCTCTTCTTTTCCTTTTTCTACTTCTTCGCTGAGAGTTGAGGAAGGAAAGCTGAGGAAACGGAATGAGAAAGAGAGAGGGAGTGGGATATATATATAAGGGGTTAAGGTTAACTGTGGAAGTGGAAGCAGATTGTTACATCCCTAGACGAAAAAGTTCATAGATATGTGCTCCGATTTTCTAAAGGACTTCGCTAGCATAATATTTTTTTTTCGATGACGGTAAGAATAACGGTATATTTTGGACCACAAATTCTTCAAAAAGTGGACTCCTACAATAATTTTTAATTATTTGTTATCAATTCCTTGTAAATTACAATATGTTGTTAATCTCATAGTGGATTAAAAAAATTGTCACATAAACACATTACTTCTCTAAAAATCTTAACACCAGACCTAACGTTGTAAGATTGTCATATTTGTGGATATATTTAGAAGGGCAATATTGTATTAGAAACCATTGGGGAAAATACTCGATGAGTCTTAAACTTATTGGACAGATATCAATTTAGTCATAAATTTTTTCAATTCTGCCAATTCAATCCTAAACCTTTATGAGGAATCCCAATTCTAGCCCTACCGATTAATTTTCGTTGGAATTTGCTAACATGACAGTTTGGTCATGTCCAACCATCTTATATGAGACACCGGCACTTTAGCAATTTCCGGCTAAAATTAGCCAGAATGGCCACACTGAAATTCCATGCAAAGCCTTAGCGTAAAATTGGCAAAATTAAAAAGTTCATGACTGAATTAATCACCGTACCTAATTGATTGGACAAGTTTCCCAAAAACCAGATTTGAGGGAACTCTCTTTAATCATATTTTCGATCGGTGGATTGCATCTCGCATGCTGTGGATATAAACCTTACACGTTAAACATAACCGAAATTAAATGCGGATAATGCCCATACTTATGACTCACCGATAAGAAGTATATAGTCGAAAGCGGTTCCTCCCAACAGTAGTTGTAGAAAGTATGACTTTATCTAGAAAATTGTTACTACCGATAATGCAATGCAAGTCATCAACACGTTTAAAAAAAAAAAGAAAAATTTGGTATCTCTTCTTTAATTTGTGGGTTGTCAGTACATTCCGGCGGAGCGGTATCCGATAAGAGTGGTTGACGAAAGCTTGGGCTATAGGGTCTACAAGGAGGCCCGCAGATCTACGGATGAGGATACATACGGTGCGATTTGTCTAGGTGGGGTACGCTTTCAATGGGGTTTATTTAAATATTCCTAAAACAAAACCCTGAATTGTTTTCTTTTTCTTTTTTCTTTTTTCTTTTTTGGCGGTGGATGATCTAATTCTTCAAAAAAATTTAATACGGGACCTATGAGTGAACTTGCCTTCAACAAAACACAAATAGCAGGTGCTATAAAGTAGCCATAGTTATCAACCTTGTATCGACAGAGCTGTCTCAGACACTATAAGGTAACTATGGTAGAGGCTTGTTGAAATTTAAGACGGGTGTACTATCTCGCGACGTCGGCCAACCAAAAGGGATTGGGCTTTGTAGTCTCCATGCGCCATTAACCTATACAATGAACAGTATCGGGGTTTCAACAAATCTTATGATCCGTAGGACCTAACTAATGGCAAATGGAGAGCGTGCTAGCAGAAGTAGTTTGTCTTTTTGGACTAGCGGGATGTTTCTAATCTTTTTTAACACGATCATGGCATCGACGAAAGAAGGAAAAACGTTTTAGAAGAATATTAGAGTGTGTATAAGGAAAGTATGTCCATATTAAGTTGGTAATTGGCTAGAGGAATAGAAACTGAAGTAGGTAGCATTAGTAGCGTCGTCACTTCACAGGGTCAAATTGAAAATAACTCAAACGCCAGAGCCCAACTCGGGCATCAGAACAAAGAATTTCCCAATTAGAAGGTAGAGTATTTAGTCTCAGAAACTAACTTATCCAATTTGCCCCTTTGTTGGACTCTCTTAAGCAGTGGGTAAAGTTGTGTCCTTGAACCAGCTCATGACCCAACGTGCTTCCAAGACGAGAGCGTTCACTTCCTAATCAATCTGCTTAAAAGAGTTTACTGAGTTCTTTTTTTTTTTTTTTGGTGTTTGGTTCTTATTCTATACTATTTTACAAATCACCGCATGTACTATGTATGTGCGCAGGTTGTGAAATCCTGCTCCCTCCTCACTGACCACTGAGGCAAACCCCTAGTGATTTGAGTTCACTAAATTCCCAAGAGTCAAACAGTCGAACTCAAATACGATCGTTTCTTCACTTCTATCTTCGATCGATAGAGAGAGAGAGAGAGAGAGAGAGAGAGAGGGAGTCGTGACCAATACTAGGATTTCGGCTTGGAGGCATTTTCGCTCTCCCACCAAAATACCCCGATGCATCTTGAACTACACAGGCGAAGGCTCCCCTATTTGATTCTTCCACAAATGAACTGTCGAAATTCACCTTCAAAGCTCGAATCTTTTGTTTTTTTTTTCTTACTTTCTTTTTTCTTTTCTTTCTATTTCTGCTAGCCACAGGCGAGGGAGAAGCTCGCTCAAGACCGACGAGGCTGGAGCTCACCAGCATTGAGCGAGTGCCTCTCACATGCTGCTTTGCATGTCAGAATTGTGGGCATATTTGTTGTGATGACAAATTTTTTGTTTTGTTTTTCCTCGTTTCATTTTTTCCTTCTTTTGATTCTAGGCCATGGTAGAGCTGGTGTTTCATCATATTCTTCCTCCTCACTTTTGCTTAACCATGGTACAGTTAGGGCATTCTCTCCTATGCTGCCTAAGATTAAGCCCTTTCACAAACACCATCGCGGTCTCTTCGTCCAGCTTAGCCTCACACTCCATCCTATCCGGTCCGTAGTTGAGGTTTCTCAAATGGCCTTTGTATAATGAGGAGCCATTGAACCAAAGCCCTGATACCCGATTTGAAATTATTGTCCAACTTCCAAGGTTACATCTTTTCTTGGATCGGGTGGAATTATTTGATGCGTCTCTTGAAATCTTCTTTTGCCTTGGACAGGTGGGGCTAGCATGTGCTTCCTCGGTTCCAAGAGCATCATATTTACTCGAACTCTTCTACTTCCTTCTCGTTGCCTACACCCACCACTCCCTTTTTTATCTCCATAATGGTACACTAACGGGAAAAAATCCCTTTGTCTTACGCCCTTTTTCTTATTTTAGCTAGGTTTAAGTCTGAGAAGAATAATATTTTATGACTAGCAATTCATTTATTTTCAAATCGATTCATTTACTATCTATTGTTTGATTGACTAATCCGTTATATTGAAATGGGTGAAGAGTCAAATGTTTTGACATTACCTCAATGGGGGATGAATGAAGAAAATTTTGAATGCGGCTTTTTTGTTTCACAATAAGACTTAGGCCCTGTTTGGTTCAGCATTTGGCCAAGGGACTTTGAGAAAATGCAAATACCTTTGGGCTAAAGGTCTTTTTCAAAATGCAAGTAGTGTTTGGTAAAGTGTATTTTAAAAATACATTTAAAAAGCAACTTTGACGAAAATGTTGTTTGGTGAAAATTGAACTTTGTAAAATTTTTTTTTTTTTTGAAAAAAAAGCGGCGGCCGGCGGCGACCGCGCTATTGGTGGCGACGACCGGTGGCGATCGGCGGCGACCGACGATTGGCAGCGGCGACCGGCGATCGGCGGCGGCGGTGGTTGCGGCAAGCAAAGGTGAAAAAATTAAAATAATAAAAAAATTAGTTGCATTTCGCCAAAGTCCCTTAGCCCAAAGTACCTCCGGGGTACTTTGGGCTAAGGGACTTTGGAGAGCATTTGAGATGCAATTGCATCTTTCCAAAGTGAGTCAAAAAATGAACCAAACAACATTTGTATTTGGCCAAGGGACTTTAGAGCCCCAATACTCATTTGCAATGTTGAACCAAACAGGCCCTTAGACGATTATCCCTGCTCTCGGTAGCTTACGAGTTTACATCCACCCTTCGTCGGGTACAATTTCCTTTCGATTTCTCCCTTGTAGCCGTTACCCGAATTCGCGCAAGTGTGTCTACACCTCCCAAATTAACTTGACGAGGGATCCATTCTCGCGAACAAACACAACCCCTGCACACCTATGATGCAAGGAATTATACACTTGCCGGGCAACATAACATGTATCTCTTTTTTTCTAGTTCTACGTTTCTTCCTGCCTTTCTATTTTACTTTATGTAAGAGGAGGTTCTATGACTTTCCGCAAACAGGGTTTAGCGATAAAAGAACTACTATCGAGATCCTCGGGCCTCTTTGATTAGACCGTGGCGATTCCCCACTGTCCGCAGAGTGCTGCCGCACCTGAGAAATTCCTCGCCGGTAGCAGACATTGATGATGGCCCATATTTATTGTAAATATCAACAAAAATTGCCGCCAATTTATGCCGATTGGAGCCATTCGAAGCTCGCACGTAGTACACGCACTCTAATTCTTCACTGTGTCGGACTCCGTCGAACCCGAGAAGCAGCACATTTTCAGGGAACATAACCTTATCACCGACCCTCGGTGCCGATAAGAGCGAACATTGGCTGAGGAAATCGAAAATGAAGTTGCTGGCGTAAGAAGACAAGTACAATAAGGAGGAGGCGCTGACGATTGGAGGAACGATGTCATCGAGGTATTGAGGCTATGGTGGGACGATAAAAAGAAGAGGAAAACAAAGCGTCGAAGAAGATGGCATGGGAGAGACATGCTCACTGGCGGTGAAAATTTGGCTGGCCGAAGACCCTTATTTGAGACAAGTACTACTTCGGGCATTTTATATATATAAAACACACCAACTTAAAGCTCAAATTTGTTCGACAAAAAAAAAAACTCAAATTTTGAATTATCCCGACAAATTCTAAAATATTTTATCTACTAACCAAAATGGGAAATTTTTTAAATTATATTATTGTTCTACAATAGAAAAAAAAATCATTATGTGCAAATGTAATACAATTAAATAGCAAAAAGCTAATAAATCAGTAGATACAAGTTTTTCTCACTATGTGAATAAAGTACCCAAAACTTTTTCTTGCAATGGTAAAGTCCAACCCTAGTAATCTACAATCTCAAGCAATACACAAAGGTTGCGTTTGGTCGTCCGGATTTTAGTTAGGATAGCATTGAATAAGATAGGATAAGAAATCCAAATTTTTTTTCATATCCTATCTACTATTTGGTGAACTATGAATTTAAAGTCGAATAAGCAGAGACAAGGTACGACTGAGATCGACTCTATTTTGCTGAAACATCAAGATGCTATAGAAATTATTTAATGATGTATTCTAATGAGTAAGTTATTCTTGAGCAGAGATTTGTGCCATATAAGCTCGAGCACATCGACGGAGCAGACCCCGTACAATCACCGGTCTCGATTTGGAGTCTAATTCTTTGAGAATGACCTGTTAGCCTTGTTCGTTATCTTGTCGAGTGAGTAAACAAATGCTGAACAACCTAATTATTCGGCCTATTTTAAAGTTAAAGATGCACCTATGTAAGTCGTCCAAGAGAGCCCTTTTGGATAGTCGAGACCCTTTTTGAAAGTTGATTATCAACCTCGTGTTCTTCATTACATGTTGAGACCCCTTTCAGATGTTGAAAAGGTTCAATTGGTTAAAGAACGAGGAACGTGATCTCATATAACGCTAAACAATTGATTAAAGAACAATAACCTAGAGATATCCAGCTTTGTGGATGGAGACCCTAGCCTGGTGTCGACTCGACGATCGCCGTTACCGCAGAGGTGCGGCTCTCCTATCGATATTGAACAACTAAAACACATGAGAGAAATTGAAAGTCAAGATGATTACAGTTCTCGTGGGAAGCCCAAATTGCAGGTTTTGGATAATGGGATATTGACGCAAGCTGCTGCATTGTATACCCGTACCATTTTTAAAAGGTTCAATGAAGAATTTTTGCAAAGTCTCTCCGAACATATTTCGGGTACTACATTTGATGGATTTGATTATGTTTATACTCTCAAGCGTGGAGGGATTCATCGTGAACATGTTGTCAGATTTAATGCCGCAGACTTTTCAGTTTCTTGTGAATGCAAATTATTTGAATCAAAAGGGTATTTACACGGAGGATGCCTATTATAGAGGCACGGATCAGCTTCCAAACATATAAGTTGAATATCGATAGGAGAGCTGTTCCAAAGTCAGGTAACACCTACTTCAGAAGCCATAGGCACAATGACATAAGGTAAGAAGACGACAATTTAAGAGGTAAAACACAGAGATATTCCTCATAGACAGCATTCATTGTTTCACTGAAAACAATTATACATGATCTGGTCCAACATGGGTAAGCTCTCCCAACCCTTTACTTCCAGAAAAATTATGTAGAGATGGAGCCTTTAAATGGCAGAATTCTCCCCGATGAATCTAATTCAAACAAGACACAAATAGTTGAAATCTTACATGGACAGTAATAGCAAAATGTAAAACAAGCAAACAAACTGAAGGAGAAGGGGGAAACAGGGAAACTACAAATATTATGGCCTACTCTCGTATTCCTCGAATAGCAATTTCTCGCTATTTTCAGGTGCTTTTTGTATTGAAAATACTAAATATCAATTTCGACATGGCAAACACACAAGAGTGAATGCAAAGAGCTACCACAAACAGAATTCACAGCAATATTGACATAGCCTCAAAACACTTCACTGCGAAAAGCAAACTACCTTCGTCCACGCTCCTTCCATATGAGGGCAAGTCAGTTTCTCTTGCCCATTCTGACCAGTAGCTGTCCACCGATTCTACCTGTTCAGCCTGCGCTCTATCATCCATCTTGTTACTAGTACAGCAAGATCAAGGATGGAATACTCGAATTGGACTGCCTCGACCTCACAGGGCACTCTCGATGGACTTATTCACTCCACGTCCCAGCACGAGCAGACCGCTGATCACAAGCACATCGATCCGTAACTCCCAGGACTTCCCTTTCAGTAGACGATTCGGCGTCGCTGACATTTACATGACCATGCCATCAGAAAATCAAAACTGAAAATATACACTCTCAGTTGCTGCGGTAGCAACAGGGATCATCGTACACAAACGAAAATCCGACCCATCAAAAAGCCCGACAATCCGAGAAACTACTCACCGACAAAAAAAATATTCCGCGCACATTTGATGAGACTCTCGATCGGAGTCGCAAGCCGACAGAGAGACTAAGACAGCTAAACCTAGGAGACTTCAAATTAAGCCCGGAAGATCGCGTTCGCTTGATTCCTTTTCAATTTGAAACGGGGAAAGGTAGCTCAGTAACGATTGGAACTAACGCCGATGGACAAAGCCAAAAAAAGAGTTCACTGGATTGCGAGGAAGAACGATAGAACCACGGAGAGCATATCGGATCGCGCGAGCTTCAGTCGTCGAAGGGCATAACCGAATCGGTCGCGAACAGAGAGATGAAGAGAGATCGCACCTTGAACGGAGCCGAACCAGGAGCATCAGAAGCAGTGCCAGCAGTCCGAGCTTTCACGACTCCGCCGTCGAAGAAAATGAAAATGCGTCCTCCAGTCGACCGAGAAGGTCGGCCGTCTTTGTCGAAAACCTCATCCCACCAAAAGATTTTCGGTAATTTGCTTTGTTTTTGTTTTTGGTCCATTTCGGTCCGAATTTCTAGTTTGGGTAGGCCTCTTCATATATGTTCCGTCTAGAGTGTCTCTACATCTCGAAGACAGCTCTTTGTTAAATTGAAATGGACAAGACAACAAGTTCTCTCCATCAAAGGATATACGTCCTGCATTAATCGCAATGATTCATAACGTGAACCATCGAACAATTCATATCCTGCACAAATTATAACTTATATATTAAATAAAACAACACCAGCCCGCACGTCGAGTCATCGTGATCAAGGATTGCTTATTTATGTTTATTTGTTTTTCTGTTACAGAATCCTAAACTATAAGGATTGTCAATTTTCTGTTTTACGTGGGATCCTAATTTGTAGGGGTTTGTTTCTTCAGATATTTTAGTTAGTGGGATATGTTAGTGGGTTTTTGTTATTGCTATTCTGTTGCTATTTTCTTGCTAAGTGGTTTTGGATGTTATGCCTATTTAATAGGTTTTTTGATCTGATGAATAAAAGTAACGTGAGATAGAGCAGAAACTCTCTCTACCGTCTTCTTCTCCAAAGCTTATCAAATTATTTTCTGGCCATTGAACCATTTTTTGTTGCTTGCTCGTTCAACAATCTGGTATCAGAGCCTTCTTCCGGGCGTTTGGTGAGCATCTCTGTTGTCAAGATGGGTGATCTTCAAGTCGTTGGAGGAATCAAGAAACTCAACAACCGGAGCTACAATTCTTGGTCCACCTACATGATGTCTTATATGCGGGGCCAGGATTTGTGGGAGGTTGTGAATGGAAACGATGTGAGACAACCGGAGGTTGAAGATGCGAATGGGACATTGCGAAAATGAAAGATTAAAGCGGGCAAAGCCATGTTCGTTTTGAAGACGACGGTTGAAGAGGATGTGCTGGAGCATATACGAGATGTGGATACTCCCAAGGAAGCTTGGGATACGTTTGCCAAGCTGTTCTCTAAGAAGAATGACACGAAGCTCCAACTTTTAGAAAGTGAGTTGTTGTCCGTGACGCAGCGCGACATGATTGTCGCACAGTACTTTCACAAAGTGAAGACGCTATGCCGAGAGATCACCGAGTTGGATCCGGAGGCTCCTATTGGCGATACCAGGATGAATCGAATCATCATCCATGGTTTGAAGCTAGAATTCAGGAGTTTTGTCGCTGCCATACAAGGATGGAAAATTCAGCCGTCGCTTGTCGAATTCGAAAATTTGCTAGCTGGTCAAGAAGCCTTAGCTAAGCAAATGGGAGGAGTCTCATTGCAGAATGAAGAAGAGGCACTCTATGCCTACAAAGACAAGTGGAATTCCAAGCAGCATGCTTATGGTGGATCTAAAACGAATGATGACAAGGTGAGAAGTCATCAAGGTGAAGGGAGCATTCGCTCATGGAATGGTTCTAAGAACCGTGGCAATGGCCAAAAATTTGAAGGGAAGTGCTACAACCGCCGGAAGAAGGGTCATATGGCGAGGATTGCTGGTCAAAAAAGAAGGCCGTCGAGAGTAATGCTGCTACTTCCAAAAGCGAAGAAGGATGGGATGCTGAGGCTTTCCTCGCTGTAGATGAGGAGGAGTTAGCCCTTACGACAACAACATCCAATCAAATCGATTATGAGAATGATTGGATCGTTGACTCAGGCTGCTCAAACCATATGACCGGTGATAAAGAGAAGCTGCAGAACTTGTCGGAGTACAAGGGAAGTCGGGTGGTAGTGACGGCGAATAACTCAAAGTTACCGATAGCTCACATCGGTAATACGGCCATCTCTCCTCAATGTAGTGATGTCGAGGTGCCACTCCAAAATGTCTATCACGTTCCAGGTATGAAGAAAATCTTCTCTCGGTAGCACAATTAAAATCGTCCGGCCATTTTGTCCTATTTGGTCCACGAGATGTGAAAATATATCGAGACCTTGAGATTACGTAAGAGCTGGTAATGAAGGGACGAAGAACGGAGTCGGTCTATGTGATGTCTCAGGAAATTGCATATGTGGACAAAACGAGAAGGAATGAGATGGCGGACTTGTGGCACATGCGGCTAAGTCACGTTAGCTATTCTAAGCTAGATGTAATGATGAAGAAGTCGATGTTGACGGGACTTCCACAACTTGAAGTGAGAACAGACGGTGTTTGTGCAGAGTGTCAATATGAAAAAGCGCACCAACTACCGTACAAAGAGTCAAAATTCAAAGCGAAGGAACCATTAGAGTTGATTCACTCTTATGTGTTCAGACCAATTAAGCAAGCTTCCATTGGTGGAATGAAGTACATGGTGACCTTCATTGACGACTTCTCGAGGTACGTATGGGTCTACTTTATAAAGGAAAAATATGAAACTCTTTCAAAGTTCAAAGAGTTCGAGAAGGTAGCAAAAACGGAGATTGATAAAAGAATCCTTTGTTTACGCACCGACAACGAGGGAGAGTACACCTCGGATGAATTCACAGATTTTCTTCGAGAGTGCAGAATACGCCATCAATTCACATGTGCTAGTACTCCGCAGCAAAACGGGGTAGCGGAGAGAAAGAACAGGCATCTAGCATAAGTATGTAGAAGTATGCTTCATGCGAAGAATGCTCAGGGGCGTTTTTGGGCGGAAGCAATGAAGACGGCGGTTTTCGTAACCAACAGGCTTCCTCAACAAAGGTTACGTTTCCTTTCACCTTTTGAAAAAATATGGAACATGAAGCCTGCTGTTGGTCATTTTCGAGTTTTTGGATGTGTATGCTATGTATTTGTACCCGATCACTTACGTAGCAAGATGGAGAAAAAGGCTATTAGGTGTATCTTCGTAAGATACAACTGTCAAAGGAAAGGATGGCGATGTTGTGATCCAACAACTGGGAAGTGCTACACATCTCGGAATGTGGTGTTTGATGAAGCTTCCTCATGGTGGTCCTCAAATAAGGAAGTACTACCGGACTCGATGTTTTTAAGGAACTGTTAGGAATTTCTCAATTCCAGTTGAGTTCAAGTGAAACAGAAGCTGTAGATGATGATGTAGATGTTGCAAAAGGCACAGCTCAAAATCCTTGGCAAACAGGTGTATACCAAAGACCAAGCGAAGAAGATGAGCCGAATGGAGCAAGTTCACCAACTACGCTTAGAAGATCAACAAGAGCCAGAAAGCCAAATCCCAAGTATGCCAATGCTGCCATTGTTGAAGAAGCATATGCAAAAGAACTAGAGACATTTGAGGAAGCGTCTCAAAGTTCGGAGTGGATTAAAGCTATGGAAGAGGAAATTGCAGCATTAGAGCGAAATCAGACTTGGGAGCTCGCATCAAAGCCAAGAGATGTCAAGCCTATTTCTTGTAAATGGGTGTATAAAATAAAGCGCCGCACATATGGATCAGTAGAGAGGCACAAGGCTCGTCTGGTTGCCCGAGGGTTCTCTCAACAATATGGACTAGACTATGATGAAACATTTAGTCCAGTTGCAAAGTTTACAACTATAAGAGTCCTACTAGCGCTTGTAGCGAGCAAAAGTTGGAACCCGTGGCAAATGGACGTGAAGAATGCATTCTTGCATGGGGAGCTGGATCGGGAGATTTACATGAGTCAACCGATGGGCTTTCAGAGTCAAGATCATCCTGAGTATGTGTGTAAGCTCCGAAAGGCTCTCTACGGGTTGAAACAAGCACCAAGGGCTTGGTATGGTAAGATTGCTGAATTTCTTACTCACAGTGGTTATTCGGTGACATGTGCGGATTCTAGCTTGTTTATCAAGGCTAAAGGAGGGAAGGTAGCTATTGTGTTGGTGTATGTGGATGATTTAATCATCACAGGAGATTGTGAAGAAGAAATTCTTCAAACCAAGAAGAATTTGTCGGTTAACTTTCAAATGAAAGAACTTGGACAGCTCAACCATTTTCTTGGTTTAGAGGTCGACTATTCCGAGGAAGGAATATTTCTCCATCAGCAAAAGTATTCCAAAGATTTGTTGAAGAAATTTGCAATGCTTAAATGCAAGCCAATCTCGACACCAATGGAGCCAAATGCTAAAATGTGTGCTCATGAAGGGAAAGATTTAGAAGATGCTACCATGTACCGGCGGTTGGTAGGTAGTCTTATCTACTTAACTTTAACAAGACCAGATATTTCTTTTGCAGTTGGTGTGATGAGTCGCTACATGCAAAATCCAAAGAAGACTCATTTGGAATCGGTTCGCCGAATCCCGAGATATGTGAAGAGCACACTTGGCTATGGCATTATGTATAAGAAAGGTGGAGCTTGCGGACTAGTTGGCTATTGCGATGCTGACTACGCGGGTGATCATGATACCCGACGCTCAACTACCGGGTATGCTTTCATGCTTGGGTCCGGAGTAATTTCCTGGTGTAGCAAAAGACAACCAACAGTGTCTTTGTCAACCACGGAAGCAGAGTACCGAGCAGCAGCAATGGCAGCTCAAGAAAGCACTTGGCTTATGCAATTATTGAAAGACTCGTATCAACCAACAAAGTTTGGTATTTCTTTATATTGCGACAACTTGTCGGCAATATGTTTAGCGGAGAATCCAGTTTTTCACGCAAGGACTAAGCATGTGGAGGTGCATTATCATTTTATCGGAGAAAAAGTCTTGCAAGGAGAAATTGACTTGGAGCATGTCAGAACAGAACATCAAGCTGCAAATTTGTTTACGAAAAGTTTGAGTAGCAACAAGTTCGAAAGTTTTCGTCATCAGCTCGGTTTGGTGAAAAGAGTGGAAGCTAGTGTTGAGGGGGAGTATTAAATAAAACAACACCAGCCCGCACGTCGAGTCATCGTGATCAAGGATTGCTTATTTATGTTTATTTTTTTTTCTGTTACAGAATCCTAAACTATAAGGATTGTCAATTTTCTGTTTTACGTGGGATCCTAGTTTGTAGGGGTTTGTTTCTTCAGATATTTTAGTTAGTGGGATATGTTAGTGGGTTTTGTTATTGCTATTCTGTTGCTATTTTCTTGCTAAGTGGTTTTGGATGTTATGCCTATTTAATAGGTTTTTTGATCCGATGAATAAAAGTAACGTGAGATAGAGCAGAAACTCTCTCTACCGTCTTCTTCTCCAAAGCTTATCAAATTATTTTCTGGCCATTGAACTATTTTTTGTTGTTTGCTCGTTCAACATTATATACGTAGAGTATATGCGTTCGAGTGCCGGCCCTCCTATCCCGAGCAGCCATTTTTATAGATCAGCCAATCATTTGGCACACTCTTGCACTGGACTAGTGACTCACACATGTAGATTATCGCATTAACATCGAAATGCCTCATACGTGGCTCACCGGGTAGAGAGCGAGAGTTGCCTAGCGCAGCTCATGCCATATTCAAATTCGAATACGAGAATTGTCCCTTTTAGATCGAGCATGAATTAGTCAATCAATCTCCGAAAGCTAGTTATCATCCTCTTGTTGCGTCATTGTTGCTAAAACTCACATCAAGAGCCGATCAAGCCACTTTCGCATGATTTCTTCTTGGCAAAAGGACACTTAGAGTATTAATATTTGTATACAGTGCTCACTTTAGTATCATTATTTTTTTTTTGGATCACTTAAGTAGCAAATCGGAGAAAAAACGATCACTTAAGTGTCATTTCTAGCAAAAAATGATCACTTGGGTACCAATTCCAACGAAACGGTACACGTGGCATTTCTATTAATTTCTTAATATTATGTGGGATTTTTAAAAAAAAATCTGTCCACATGATGTCCACGTGGCAATTTTTCTTTTAAAATTCAGTCCACGAGGACTTTTAAATTAAAAATTAAGTTACTTTAAAAAAAAAATAAAAGTAAATAGAAAAATAACTTAAAGGATTTTAAAAAAAAGAAACTTGCAGTTGCAAAGGCGAGGGCTGTGAGCCCTCGCCGCCGCAACCGAACTTTTTTTAAATTTTTAACTTATTTTTAGTTTCTTGGTTTATTTTTATTTTTTAAATATTATGTGGATTTTATTATTATTATTATTATTATTTGGCTAACTAGGATGCTCCGGCGATTTTCCCCAAAAAACGCTGTTTTCCTTGTCAATTTTGTATTTTTCTCCCTTCGGTGCTACTTCTCGATATCAAATGAACCCTCATTTCCCTCTTTCCTCCTCTTTCAATCTTTTTAGCCGACCGAATTGCATAATTACAACATTATTTATATGAATATTTTACTAATTTTATATTATGAATATTTTCAATAAATTTCATATATCTTACCAATTTTATTTTATGAATATTTTCAATTAATTACATAATTACAACATTATTTATGAATTATAGATCTTAATAATTTTTTGTATTAATTATTACTAATTATGTTATAAAGATAAGCTTCACAAAAAAAATTATAAATAAAATAAATATAAACATGTTAAAAAAATACGAAATAAACTAAATATTATAAATATAAAGAATTAAAATACTTAAAAAAAAATGAAATTTAAAAAAAAAAAAAAAAAGATAAGCCCAGCCTTGCTCGGCAGTTGGGCTGCCGAGCAGCCATCTTGGGCCCAAGAAACCTAGGCTGCTCGGCGACCCAACCGCCGAGCAAGCCTTGCTTGACAGTTGGGCTGCCAAGTGGGCCTCGCTCTGCAACCTTATTGTCGAGCGAGGCCCAAATCTGTAAATATTTATTTTAAAAAAATATTTTTATAAATATTTTTTAAAAAAAAATTAAATTGGAAAAAAACCCACTTACTGCGGCGTGCTACGTATTCTACTATTTTAATATTGAAATAATAATATTTTTATTATATTGATAAATTAATATTTATATAAAAAGGAGAAGGGAAGCTTTCGATGTAGATTTTTCTGTGAATGTGTGAGAGTGCAACTTTTGTGTGCCGAACGTGGAGTCCCGATTATTCTAGTAGTATAATAAAATAATTGATTAACCAAAAAAAAAAAAAAGCCATCGAATGACCAATAGTCAATACTATTGACCGAAAGTCCCATTAATAATAAAATAGTAAAATAATATAATAAAATAACATAAAATCAAATAATAAAAATCAAATCAAATCAAATACAACTAAAGTTGCCGCTCTCATGAATTCGCTGATTATTATCAAAGTTCTTGATTTTTCTGCTTTGATGTCCCCGAACAGGGAGTTCTCGATTAAAATAATATTAAATAAAAAATATATTCTTATTTCATGAAGGAACAAGTTGAAATTTTTGACGTGCTCATGTTTTGGGATGTCAAAATGATGTATGAAAATACATATGCTTAATGAAGTGATGCGTGAACATATTTATGCATGGAAAAGTGTCAAAAAAGTTCTAAATCTATTAGATCGGTGTCAATTAAATCCTAAACCTTTTTTTAGTGTCAATTCAGTCCTAAACCATTTACATTGGTGCCAATTCAATCCTAAACCTTTTATTGGTGTCAATTCAATAATAAACTTCTTGCATTAGTGCCAATTTAGTCTTAAATCTTATGTATTTATATCAATTGAGTCAATTCAGTCAATTTTGATCGGAAATCGCTGGCATGGACGTCAATTGTCCTACGTAACCTTGCTGGTCCTAACGTGGATATTTTTTAATATTTTTTAATATTTTAAATAATGTTTAAAAATATTTTTAAAAAAACCAAAAAATGCTTAAAAAATTATTTAAAATATTAGAATAATATGAAAAAATGTCCAAGTCAACATTAGCCGTGCCACGTAAGACAATCAACAACCACGTCAGCGATTTTCGATCAAAATTGGCTAGATTAACTCAATTGGCATAAATACACAAGATTTATGACTAAATTGACGCCAATGCAAAAGGTTTAGGACTGAATTAACACCAATAAAATGTTTAGGACTGAATTGACACTAATGCAAAAGGTTTAGGACTAAATTGGCACACAAAAAAAAGCTTTAGGACTTAATTAACACTAATGCAATAGGTTTAGGACTTTTTTGGCACTTCTCCCTATCTATGCATGATAATTCGGGGAAATAAGATTGGAAAAAAAAAATATCGAGCATATCTTTGCATGATAATTATGTAACAGATTATGTTCCGTCGTCCACTTGAGGTGGCGACGATGCCGCCGAGTTGCGATACCCCGTGTGTCGGGAAGCCCCGAGGAGTTTTTCGGGATGCCGCAGAGTGGCGATGCCTTGTGTGTCGGGATACCCCATGGGCGAATGTTACGGGATACCTCGGAGTTGAGATGCCTCATGTGTTGGGATGCCCCGAGAGTTTCGGGATGAAAGATGAAGTAATAAAAATTATGGATGATCACGTTAATACATTTAATTGTGTAAATAAAACACTAGGTAATACCGGTGCATTGTGACACAATGTGACATTGACCTGCATCATATACATAATATCATGATATGTCATCATGCGAATGTTCATACATTCTTATATGTTACATGAATGCTTGTGATGGTGAATTCCAGGTTGAACGTTAAAAGATCATCTATCTTAGACTTAGAGATTTCATTTACTGGATGATGCATATGTATTTAGTAAACTCGTGTGAACGTGTGTTGTGGATAATGATGTGAAATGAATTTTTTTTTACGTTTCCGCATGCAAGTACGTAAAAATAAATAAATGGATAGGGATGATACGTGTAGCACGTGACGTTTTGGGATGTCACAGAGCGGGCCTTGCTTGACACCTTGGCTGCCGAGCAGGCCTTGCTCAGCAGCGGGCCTTGCTGGGCAGTAAGACTGTCGAGCCACACCCAAAGTGATAATTTTTTTTTTAAACCTATTTTGATAAATTTATTTTTTTATCCTATTTTGGAAAAAAGCCCATCGAGAACACTGCCTGGAGCTTTTCAAGAACTCGCGCAATTCGATAGGAAGCGACGCGCATCATCCTCCTTTCTCGAAACAGGTTAACTTGACATACTCTCCCTGTAGTTTCGATGAAATTTGAAGACAACGTTTTGCGTACCAAAACGTCCTCTGCACCGCCTGTCAAAGGAGGAGGTCAATCCTCAGGTTCGAAAAAGCCTTTGGCTTCTTGACACAGAGAGTATTGGCCTCTTTTGTCAAAGCTTTATGTTTTGGATTGGACACTAAAAGGTTTGGTGGGGAATGTATATAAGATTTCGAAAAGCATGATGAATCCGTCAGAATTACACTAAAGTACGGAGAATTCTTGTGAAAGCTTCCCCAGTTGAAAAAAAGAATGCCGCCTATATAGTTTGTGATTCTATATTTGGGCAAAAAACTGGCCATCGCAGCTAGTGTACTGTAGGGCACTGTATACGGGATGTCGGGTTTATCACTTATTATATATTGTATTAGCAAGTTGAGGTTATTAATGTATTTAGTTCATGTAATTGTACAAGGCTTAACCCTAAATTTATAAATATTTCTTTTTTATCTTAATATTATTATTGTCTCTTTCACCAACAACATGGTATTAGAGCAAAACATTCTTACGTAAGAGAATACGTGAGACCACACCGCCGCCACTAGGTTCCTACCCTTGCTTCGATCATCGGCAAGTGAGAAGTGATTATTTTGTCTTGGTCGTGATTTTGTCTCATGTCTTCACCCGTGCTGCCTCTACCACCACCAAGAATCCCCATCGCTCCTACTCTTGCGGCCTCGCCCACAGCCTCCAAGCAACTATTGGTGAATTCCAAACAGCCACCTGCAATGTTGTCCACTTTTCTGCCATCGTAGATTAACCCCAACACTTGCGCCAGTAGTGCCTCAGTCCAACGGGCAAGTTTCCAGCGATTTCTCTGGCCTCCGCTTCCGTTCCCTTGAGTTTGTTTCTTCAAGGTGTGTTTTGAGTTGCTTGTGGTGATGTGATAACTGGATCACAAAGCTATGGTGATTTGGGTGAGATTGGTGTATGTTTGTGGTGTTTCTTTTGTCGTTGTGGTTTCTGACTAGTCGAGTAAGTTTCAGGTAGTTGACTAAACACTATAGTTTACTAATAGGAAGTTTGAAAAGCAAAAGTTTCTTTAATCTCATCGTTTAGTGCTCTTATTGGTGTTCTGATAGCTTGTCGTGTTTTATTCTTGGTTTGTGGGTTTACTGATTTGGCAAGCTCTCCGTCTATTGTTTCGGGGGTGATTCCCTCTACTAGTACTCCTAATTCAGGATCTTTTGGTACCTATCATAGTGGTACTTATAGTATGAAAGGCTTACACACTACCTTGGTCAAGCTGAATGATACCATTTATCCTACTTGGTTAACGGCTCTTTCAACTTCTATTTATGCTAATCACCAGTCCAGATGGCTTGAAGAAGAATCACTTGTAGATCCAACTAATCTAAAAGAATGGAAGGTCACGGATGCTGTGTTGCGTGCTCTTTTATGGGGAAGTATGGCCAAATCTATCTGTCATCTTCTCATGGGTTGTGCGATAGCCTGTGAGGTTTGGAAATGTGTTTTACTCTATTCTAGACATAATGACATGAGCCGATTTGCGATTTGTGAGAGGCTTTATTTGAATCTAAAATTGATGATGTCGAATTGGCAGAGTATTATGGTCATTTTTCATCTTCATATCAGCATCTCAAATCCTATTTTCAACCGGCTACCATAGTTAATCAGATGAAGCAATGGGAAGCAGATATGGTGGTAGTTCTCTTCCTCCGAGGTCTTGGTCGAGATAACTTTGGCATCGGATTACTTCTCTGGGCTCTCTACCTTCCATAAAAGAAATGTATGCTACACTCCTAGTCCCAAAACTTCAGCTATATCAAATAGGTGGCTTGTAGAGGTCAAGAAGCTCATGGTTGTATTAATGGTTGTGGAAATTGGAACTCTAGTAGTTCTAACCATGGTTGTAGATGTGGATCACGGGCTACTTTAGGATACTGTGTCTTCCTTGGTGGTAAATTGTGTCATGGAAAGGTAGTAAATTGTTTCGTGATTTAGTGCAAAGGCCGAGCATCAAGCTATGGCTAATGTTATAGGTGAACTTCAAGGGGTTCATATGTTGTTGGCTAAGATTGGATTGCCTATGATTGGATCATGTATTTCGTTGTGATAATCAATCTATTATTCACATTGCTAGCAATTCATTGTTTCATGAGCGAACGAAACATTTAGAGGTGGATTTTCCTTTCGTTAGGGAAAAGGCGAATTGTGGTGATATATGGTTGGTGCAGTCAGCGGGCATTTTCACAAAGCCTCCTCGACATGGACTAGTTTCCTACATTTGCCACAAGTTAGGCCTATTTTAAATGTACACTCCAACTTGAGAGGAAGAGTTGGGTTTGTTGCTTATTAGTACATAGTGTTTGGAAATTAGGGTTATTTATGTAATTACCCTATATAATTGTACAAGCCTTAACCCTAAGCTTATAAATTTTTCTTTTGATCTCAACAATATTATTCTCTCTTTTACCAACAACACACGCATCTCTATATACTCTGCTTCATTACCCCTTTTATAAAATCAATATGCAAACTCGAACTGTATGAACATAAAATTATTTATTCTTTCCTTTTATTGGCAGAACTTTGGTACACCGAAATGAAAGCATGCTGCGAACAAAGAGGAAGAAGAAGAAAATTTGCGACCATCCAAATCCAGGGACCATGAACATCACCACCAAGAAGAGCAGCTCAAGCCATCTTCAAGAACTCCATGATGTGAGTATTGAAAGTGCAACACATGACTCGGAAGCCCTGGAATCCCGCCCCTTTGGCCAAAGCCTTGAACTCCTTCTCCGTCCTCTCTTTCGCGCCCAAGAGGTGGGCCAACATCACGCAGTCCATGTGGATCGCTCCTTTGGTCGCTAGGCTCGGGTCCGGGTACAAAGGGAGTATGCACTCCACAACGATAACCTTCTCATTTACTGAAAGCGCATCGTAGCAGTTCTTGAGTAACTTTTCGCAACATTCATCACTCCAATTATGGCAAATCCACTGCGAGAAAGTAATTTGCTTTTTATGAAGCAATCTTGTACTTGCCAAGAGACAAAATTACAGCAAAGAAAACAGCAACAAGCCTTGTCCTAGTAAATCCTGGAAATTTCAACTTCCGGAACAGGGACATCGATCTAACCTTCATGAAAATGGCATCTCCCTTTGGAACGCTGATGAACATGTCGCCTCCAACGTGCTTGACACCTGAGTTAATCCGAAGATTAAAATTTTCAGTGTTATTTTCAGCAAGGTGCTTCATATTAATTAAGGGGCAATTAATCAAGTGTGAAATGCGAATCTGTTCGTAGTTCTTGGGTTACTCTCACTTATCTAGGAAATGACAACTGATCTTGAAGTGCGAGCGAGTGATGAACATTATTTACTGGGATAGGACGGAGCAACTTCAATCACGTGAGGCAAGTCAAAGTTGATGCCTTTAATTAAAGGGTATTTGGCAACGATCATGCTGAGCACGGCCCCAATGCCGCCTCCTACATCCACCACCATCTTGAGGCCCTCGAAGCCATTTTATGTTTCCAGTATCTTCTTCATCGTAATGGTGGAGTGATCGGACATTGCCCGGTTGAACATCTTGTTGATTCGCGGGTCAGCGCCTTGATACTCGAAGAAGGTCATGGGGTGCGCCTTGGTGAATGGGGTTCCAACTTCGAGAATCGCATCTTTTAGGCAGTACCTACCAATTAAAAAGCGAAGATTCAAATTCAATACTCAAGGAACGCGTAATAATGAAAGATTAACAAGTTCTTGAGTTGTGAAATATGAGAGGAGACTCAGGATGATTCAAAAGATGGATTACGATTACCAAGGACTTACAGTTTCTCTGAGGATGACTAAACACAAATAGTTTACATTGATTAATATCGTTCCAAAATTTATGAGTTTGTCAAAGTTTTTGACGGTCATTAGCCATTTGCTTAGCAGATAAATATTTCATTCTAGCTATATACTCATATTTGTTTCAACGGTTCCATGGTCCTAGTGGTCAACATAAGGTTGGTCATTATGTACTCAGATCCTAAGACTTGGTGTAAATTTACCAAACAAAGTTGGAGGGAAATAACTGTGCGCGTCTTCTTCAATTTCCCGCCTCACCTTGACCAAGAAGGATGTTTTAGTCATGTGAAAGGGACCACCATGCAGAATTTCATATGATTGCTTCTTATTATTGGCACACACTGGAGGGATAAATTTAAATTTCATATGATTGCTTCCTTTGACGACCAGTTACAGTTTACCATGGGCTTTTGTATATTTGTTGTGTAAACTGGATCTTTATATGTCTGGCATTGAGAATGAAAACCATGAAAACAAATACCAAAGGAAAAGAGCGAAAGATGGGGAGGGGTTAAAAATAAGTAAACCAGCTTTCCAGGAGGACTTTGTCCTGGATGAACGAGTGGAGCGGGGCAATGGAGGCCCCGTCCGCGTTCTTGACCAAGAACTTGCACACGGGAGCCAAACCGTAGAGCCGCTCGACCTCGCCGCTGGGGAGGTCGCGAAGGGTGCACGTGAGCACGGAGTAGCTGGCCAGCAGCCGGAAGATCCGATCGTGCATGACCGGGGTGTCGGGGTTCTGGGTCGGGAGCTGGGACGCAACTTGGCCTGGGGAGAGGTAAGCGCCCGGCCCGGCTTTGGCCATGATATCGAGGATGTCGAGCTTGATGGTGGCGTTGAGGACCATGGGAAGGACGGACGCGCTTGCCAGTTGCATGGCGAAGAGGTTCGTCTCATCGTCCGAGACTTGAGTTGAGGTCATCTGGGTCTCAGATCGTGCTGATCCCATTCTTGTTCTCTTCTTTTCCTTTTTCTACTTCTTCGCTGAGAGTTGAGGAAGGAAAGCTATATATATATATGAGGGGTTTAGGTTAACTGTGGAAGTGGAAGCAGAATGTTACGTCCCTAGACAAAAAAGTTCATACATATGTGCTCCGATTTTCTAAAGGACTTTGCTAGCATAATATTTTTTTTTTTTCGATGACGGTGAGAATAACGGTATATTTTGGACCACAAATTCTTCAAAAAGTGGACTCCTACAATAATTTTTAATTATTTGTTATCCATTCCTTGTAAATTACAATATGTTGTTAATCTCACAGTGAATTAAAAAAATTGTCACATAAACACATTACTTCTCTAAAAATCTTAACACCAGACCTAACATTGTAAGATTGTCATATTTGTGGATATATTTAGAAGGGCAATATTGTATTAGAAACCATTGGGGAAAATACTCTATGAGTCTTAAACTTATTATACATATGTCAATTCAGTCATAAATTTTTTCAATTATGTTAATTCAATCCTAAACCTTTATGGGGAATCCCAATTCTAGTCCTGCCGGTTAATTTTCTTCAGAATTTGCTGACATGACAGTTTGGTCATGTCCAACCATCTTATATGAGACACCGGCACTTTAGTGGTTTCCGGTTAAAATTAGCCAGAATGGCCACACCGAAATTCCAAGCAAAGACTTAGTGCAAAATTGACAAAATTGAAAAGTTCTTGACTGAATTAACCACCATACCTAATTGATTGGACAAGTTCCCCAAAAATCAGATTTGAGGGAACTCTCTTTAATCATATTTTCGATCGGTGGATTGCATCTCGCATACTGTGGATATAAACCTTACACGTTAAACATAACCGAAATTAAATGCGGATAATGCCTATACTTATGACTCACCGATAAGAAGTATATAGTCGAAAGCGGTTCCCCCCAACAGTAGTTGTAGAAAGTATGACTTTATCTAGAAAATTGTTACTACCGATAATGCAATGCAAGTCATCAACACGTTTAAAAAAGAGAAAGAAAAATTTGGTATCTCTTCTTTGATTTGTGGGTTGTCAGTACATTCCGGCGGAGCGGTATCCGACAAGAGTGGTTGACGAAAGCTTGGGCTATAGGGTCTACAACGAGGCCCGCAGATCTACGGATGAGGATACATACGGTGCGACTTGTCTAGGTGGGGTACGCTTTCAATGGGGTTTATTTAAATATTCCTAAAACAAAACCCTGAATTGTTTTCTTTTTCTTTTTTCTTTTTTGGCGGTGGATGATCTAATTCTTCAAAAATTTAATACGGGACCTATGAGTGAACTTGCCTTCAACAAAACACAAATAGCAAGTGCTATAAAGTAGCCATAGTTATCAACCCAGTATCGACAGAGCTGTCTCAGACACCATTGTTGAAATTTAAGACGGGTGTGCTATCTCACGACATCGACCAACCAAAAGGGATTGGGCTTTGTAGTCTCCACGCGCCATTAACCTATACAATGAATAGTATCGAGGTTTCAACAAATCTTATGATCCGTAAGACCAAACTAATGGCAAATGGAGAGCGTGCTAGCGGAAGTAGTTTGTCTTTTTGGACTAGCGGGATGTTTCTAATCTTTTTTAACGCGATCATGGCATCGACGAAAGAAGGAAAAAGGTTTTAGAAGATTATTAGAGTGTGTATAAGGAAAGTATGTCTTGCAATTTGGACACCTCTACTTTTGATGCTGCTATATTCGGTGCTGGCTGTTTCCTTTTGTGCCGACGCCTACTGCTTCATTACTTAGGAGCCTACTATATTGCTGATGCTCAATGGATCCACAACCAACGCCCGATGCTGCTTCTTGATGTTGATACTTTCGGTGCTGTGGGATGGGGTTCCTATTGTACTCTCCAATTTTTTTCTGTCCTCTAAGACTCTGCTTCCCCATAGTTATCTCCTTTTGTTTAGGGTTGTATGTTTAGCCTGTTTTTGCTTCGTTTTAGTTGGCTTTGCCTCGGGTGGTTGTGTTCTACACGCTACTATGTATCTTGCAACCGGTTCGCCGTTGAACCCTCTCTGGCACCTATAGTGCCACCCATGGTTCATGGTTTTTGTGTCCGATTTTCTACTTGTACCTAGCTTTTTGAAAAGTTCAATACACACTTACCTTACCAAAAAAACAAAAAATAAAACAAAAAGTATGTCCATATTAAGTTGGTAATTGGCTAGAGGAATAGAAACTGAAGTAGGTAGCATTAGTAGCGTCGTCACTTCATAGGGTCAAATGGAAAATAACTCAAACGCCAGAGCCCAACTCTCGGGCATCAGAACAAAGAATTGTCCAATTAGAAGGTAGAGTATTTAGTCTCAAAAACTAAGGGTCTGTATGATAACGTTTTTGTTCTTGGGAATATATTTAGAACAAAAACATTTTTTTGTGTTTCTCTTCCTGGCTACGATTTTCAAGAACAGAAACGCGTTTGGCAAGTACAAAAAAAAAAAACTTTTTTCACCAAAAGGAAGGATTTGCAACCGGCGGCCGACAAGGGCGGAGGCCGGCGATTAGCGATGGCGGCCGGCGACGATGGCGAGGGGCGGTGGGTAGTGGCAGCCGGCGATTGGAGGCGACCGGCGGTGGTGACGAGGGGTGGCAAGTGGCGGTGGTGGACGGCGGGCGACGACCGACTACGGCGTCCGGCGGCGGGCGACCGGAGGGCGGCGATCGGCGGCGGGCGGCCGCGTCTACTCCTTGCCGTTGATGGTGGGCTATGGTGGCTTGCACAAGCTCGCCCTCGAGTTGTTTTCTAAAAAGTGTTCCGAAGAACAAGAAACAAGTTTTTTTTGTTCCTTAATTTTGCTTCAAAAGTGTTCTTTTTCTCAAAAATGTTCTCCGGAACACTTTTGGAACATTTTTTTATCATACGCGTTTCTGTTCCGAAAGTGTTCTTGGAACACTTTCGAAACAAAAACACTTTCCAGGGAGTGTTACCATACGGGCCCTAAGGGTCCGTATAGTAACACTTCAGAAAAAGTGTTTCTGTTCCCAAAGTGTTCCCAGAACGCTTTAAGAACATAAATGCGTATGGTAAAAAATTCTTCCAAAATTGTTCCGAGAACGCTTTTGAGAAATAAAAACACTTTTGGAGCAAAAATGAGAAACAAAAAAAACTTGTTTCTGGGTTTTGGAACACTTTTTAGAAACAACTTGAGAGCGAGTTTGTGCAAGCCACCACCGTTCACCATCGTCGACAAGGAGTTAAAGCGGCCGCTGTCGGTCGCCTGTCGCCGCCGGCATTGATGAAAAATGTTTTTTTTTTTTTTTATACTTGCCAAACGCGTTTCTATTCCCGAAAATCATAGCCGGGAACAAAAACATAAAAAAATATTTCTATTTCAAATATGTTCCCAGAAACAGAAACGTTACCATATAGACCCTAACTTATCCAATTTGCCCCTTTGTTGGACTCCCTTAAGCAGTGGGTAAAGTTGTCTCCTTGAACCAGCCCATGACCCAACGTGCTTCCAAGACGAGAGCGTCCATTTCCTAATCAATCTGCTTTAAAGAGTTTACTGAGTTCTTTCTTTTTTTTTTATGTCTAGTTCTTACTCTTTACTATTTAACAAATCACCGTGTGTGCTATGTGTGTGCGCATGTTGTGAAATCATGCTCCCTCCTCACTAACCACTAAGGCAAACCCCTAGTGATTTGAGTTCACTAAGTTCACAAGAGTCAAACAGTCGAACTCAAATACGATCGTTTCTTCACTTCTACCTTCAATCGATCAATCGATCGAGTCGTGACCGCTACTAGGATTTCGGCTTGGAGACATTTTCGCTCTCCCACTAAAATACCCCGATGCATCTTGAACTACACAGGCGAAGGCTCCCCTATTTGATTCTTCCACGAATGAACCGTCAAAATTCACCTTCAAAGCTCGAATCTTTTGTGTTTTTTTTTCTTTTCTTTCTATTTCTGCTGGCCACGGGCGAGAGACAAGCTCACTCAAGACCGACGAGGCTGGAGCTCACCAGCCTTGAGCGAGTGCCTCTCACATGCTGCTTTGCATATCAGAATTGTGGGCATATTTGTTGTGATGACAAATTTTTTTGTTTTTTTTTTTACTCATTTCATTTTTTTCTTCTTTTGATTCTAGGCCATGGTAGAGCTGGTGTTTTCATCAGATTCTTCCTCCTCACTTTTGCTTAACCATGGTACAGTAAGGGGCATTCTCTCCTATGCGGCCTCAGATTAAGCCCTTTCACAAACACCATTGCGATCTCTTCGTCCAGCTTAGCCTCATACTCCATCCTATCCGGTCCATAGTTGAGGTTTCCCAAATGGCCTTTATACGACGAGGAGCCATTGAACCAAAGCCCCGATACCCGATTTGAAACTATTGTCCAACTTCCAAGGTTACATCTTTTCTAGGATCGGATGGAATTCTATGATGTGTATCTTGAAATCTTCTTTTGCCTTGGACGGTGGTGCTAGCATGTGCTTCCTCGGTGCGGAGACCTTCAGATTTACTCGAACGCTTCTACTTCTTTCTCGTTGCCTGCATCCACCACTCCCTTTTCTATCTCCATTATGATACACTAATGGGAAAAAATCCCCTTGTCTTACGTCCTTTTTTATTTTTACTTATCTAAAAAGGATCAAATTATCTGAACCCTTCTTATTTTAGCTAAGTTTAAGTCTTAGGAGAATAATATTTTACGACTAGCAAGTCATTTATTTTCAAACCGATTTATTTACTATCTATTGTTTGATTGACTAATCCTTTATATTGAAATGGGTGAAGAGTCAAATGTTTTGACATTTCCTCAATAGGGGATGAGTCAAGAAAATTTTCAATGCAGCTTTTTTGTTTCACAATAAGACCTAGACGATTATCCCTGCCCTCGGTAGCTTACAAGTGTACATCCACCCTTGGTTAGGTACAATTTCCTTTCGATTTCTCCCTTGTAGCCGTTGCCCGAATTCGCGCAAGTGTGCCTACACCTCCCAAATTAACTTGACGAGGGATCCATTCTCGCGAACAAACACAACCCCTACACACCTATGACGCAAGGAATTATACACTTGCCGGGCGATATAACATGTATCTTTTTTTCTCTAGTTCTACGTTTCTTCCTGCCTTTCTATTTTACTTTATGTAAGTGGAGGTTCTATGACTTTACGCAAACAGGGTTTAGCGATAAAAGAACTACTATCGAGATCCTCTGGCCTCTTTGATTAGACCGTGCCGATTCCCCACTGTCCGCGGAGCGCTGCCGCACCTGAGAAATTCCTCGCCGGTAGCAGACATTGATGATGGCCCATATTTATTGTAAATATCAACAAAAATTGCCGCCAATTTATGCCGATTGGAACCATTCGAAGCTCGCATGTAGTACACGCACTCTAATTCTTCACTGTGTCGGACTCCGTCGAACCCGAGAAGCAGCACATGTTCAGGGAACATAACCTTATCATCGACCCTCGGTGCCGATAAGAGCGGACATTGGCTGAGGAAATCGAAAATGAAGTTGCTGGCGTAAGAAGACAAATACAATAAGGAGGAGGCGTTGAGGATTGGCGGAACAATGTCATCGAGGTGCTGAAGCTGTGGTCGGACGATAAAAAGAAGAGGAAAACAAAGCGTCGAAGAAGATGGCATGGGAGAGACACATGCTCACTGGCGGCGAAAATTTGGCTGGCCGAAGACCTTTATTCGAGACAAGTACTACTTCGATATATATATATATATATATATATATATATATATATATATATATATATATATATATATATATATATATATATATAACACACCAACTTAAAGCTCAAATTTGTTGGACCAAAAAAAAAAAAGCTCAAATTTGGAATTATCCCGATAAATTCTAAAATATTTTATCTACTAACCAAAATGGGAAATTCTTTAAATTATATTATTGTTCTACAATAGAAAAAAAATATCATTATGTGCAAATGTAATATAATTAAATAGCAAAAAGCTAATAAATCAGTGGATATAAGTTTTTCTCACTATGTGAATAAAGTACCCAAAACTTTTTCTTGCAATGGTAAAGTCCAACCCTAGTAATCTACAATCTCAAGCAACACATAAAGGCTACGTTTGGTCGTCCGGATTTTAGTCGGGATAGCATTGGATATGATATAATAAGAAATCCAAGGATTTTATCATATTCTATCTACTGTTTGGTGAACTATAAATTTAAAGTCGGATAAGTAGAGGCAAGGCACGACTAAGATCGACTCTATTTTGCTGAAACATCAAGATGTTTTAGAAATTATTCAATTATGTGTTCTAATGAGTGAGTTATTTTTTAGCAGAGGTTTGTGCCATACGAATTCAAGCACATCGACAGAGCAGATCCTGTAGAATCACCGGTCTCGATTTGGAGTCAAATACTTTGAGAACAACCCGTTAGCCTTGCTCGTTATCTTGTCGAGTGAGTAAAAAAATGCTAAACAATCTAATTATTGGGCCTCTTTTGCAGTTGAAGAGACACCCATGTAGGTCGTCCAAGAGAGCCCTTTTTGAATGTCGAGACCTTTTTTGAAAGTTGATGATCAACCTCGTGTTCGTCATAACATGTTGGGAACCCTTTCATATGTCGAAAGGGTTCAATTGGTTAAAGAACGAGGAACGTGATCTCATATAACGCCAAACAAACGATTAAAGAACAATGTCGTGGAGATACCCAGCTTTGTGGCTAGAAACCCTAGCCTAGCATCAACTCGACAATCGATGTTGCTAGAGAGGCGGGGCTCCTCCCCACTCCCCCTCCCACTCTACTCGCTAGAGAGGCAGCCCAAGCGGAAGAGAGGCGGTAGTTGTGGGAAATATCCAGCTCTCCACGTGTTTGTCCTCTTTAGAAATCCTATCCCGATCTATCTCATCCCTCCCTTGGGATTATTTTATCCTTGACATATCCCTCTTTATCCTATCGTGGCTTATATCGTGACGATCGAAGGCAGCCAAAGATACAACCTTTAGGAGAAAAAATTGTCATAATATATCGGTTGTCCTCTTCCCCTCCCTTGTTAGTTCCTGAAAAGATTTCTCTAGCTAACCTTCTTTCCCCTCTAAATCATAGCTTGAAGTGACATGGCCCTATTCATTTTTAGCCCAATACCTAAAAAAACTTTCAACTTTAACATATGTTCCAATTATATCCAATTTTTTTGTCTCATTAAAAATCCATAATTTTTACTTTTGCCTCAATTCTAAGGCCTAATACAAAAAAAAAAATCCAAACTTTAGCATATCCCCGGCACTCAACAGCCCAAAGAACAACTAGACATGGAGATCTCATTATTTGGATGAACGATATCAAATCTCGTCGTGAAACATGCTATCTTCGAATTTTGGATTCATTGTTAAGTTTGGCAATAAATTCGTGCAACGTAGGATTAACTAGCGACGATTATACATGGAAGGCTAACGGTAGTACAATCAAGACAAAAGTAAAAATTAGGGGCTTTCTATGAATGATTATATATATATAGTTGAGACATATGCTAAAGTTGAGGTTTAGGCCAGTAGAATTGAGAAAAAAGTAAAAGTTCAGGATTTTTTATGAGATAAAAAAAGTTTTGAATATAATTAGGACAAATAATAAATGTGTCCAACTCCGAAATATGCCCAATGATCTCGACAAAGTTAACATGAAAAAACTCTTTAACTTCTCTTTTATTGTCTGTTTCCTCTACACATTGCCGAGAGATACAGAGCCATTCAAGACGACGCATTTCAGATTCTCCCCGGTACTCAACAACCCAAAGAACAGCTAGATATGGAGATATGAATATTTGGACAAACGATCTCAAATCTCGTCGTCCGTGAAACCCGTTGTTTCTGAATTGTGAATATTCAATAGTTAATTCAGTAATAAAATTCGAACCGTGTAAAATTAACTAACAGTGATTATAAACGGAAGGGCGATGGTGGTGGAATTGGAATAAAAGCAAAAGTTGAGGTTTTCTATGAAACGAAAAAAAGTTTTGGATATAATTGAGATATATGCTAAAGTTAGAGGTTTTTTGGATATTAAGTTAGGAAAAAAATAAAAGTTAATGATTTTTTATGAGATATAAATTTTTTTTTATATAATTGGGACAAATACTAAATGTGCCCAACTTTGAAATGTGCCCAAAAGAGTTCCATTAGGACATTATCGGATACTAGGCCTTCATTCTTTGAGCCCTTCAACGGAACTCTGAAATGTACCCAAATGGGCTAACGATGATCTTGTCCGTAAGAGCCGTTGAGGAACAGATCGGATCGACCCCAAAGGGCTGCACGATAAGGCCCGAATGGCGTCCCACTTCGGTTGCTGAAAAACCCTCGTCATCCCCAATCCTCACCGAAGTGCAACATCAAAGCAGCCGTTTCGTCTTCCCCAAATCTTCGTCACCCGCTAACTCTCCCTGCTGAATCCGCCAGCCCTGGCACAGATGTCGCCCGCTCCGATTGTCGATCCCGTCGAGCCGGAGAAGGAGCAGGTCGTTTCCGCGGAGGACCTCAAGAAGATTTCTCAGGTGGGTGTGATGTTCAGTAATCAAGTTTCGCTTTTTTTTTTTTTTGGTCAACACCCCTCGCGCGTACGGGTTCCGACACTTGGAGTCTTGATTGTTGCAGAGCGACGAGCCCACCGTTGAGGACGTGAAGGACGACGACAAGGACGAGGATGACGATGAGGACGACGAAGACGACGACGACGACGACAAGGAAGATGGAACTGCGGGTCGGTTTTTCTCCTTTTTGCCTTTGCCCTCTCCTTGGTCGTCGATGTAGAGCTTACGTGTTGCTGTGTTATTTGTGTGTCGTTGGATGTTTATGAGCTTTTAGAGCAAAAGCTGCTGACTTGCGAATCTGGGGATTCACTTCTATGGAATTTGGGAGTTCCCTTGTTAGTCCTTTTGTCACTGGATTAACGGGGACTTATTGAAGTACCCGCTTACTGTCTCATCTTACTCGAGTGGTGTAATTGTAGGAGTGAATTATCGAATCTTTGAGTGCCCACCGAATTCGAATCCTTTTTTAGTATAATTCAACTAAGGGATAGTTGGAGTTACAATGGTTGTTCTTGGTAGGATAGAACCATGCGATGGTTTTTTGTTAGTCGTTTAACTTAATGTAGTTGTCAGATTAAGCTAGTGCTTGTTCTTTTGTTTTCCTCCCCTTGGATGGAATATTACTGGAGTTGTATTCTGGGAATTGGATTGTCGATTTGCGAGACATTCCCTCATCATTTTTTTCCGTTTTCTACCTATGCCGATCTTTTTTATTCTTCTTTTAATCTATCTCCTGAGTAAGAGTTGCATTAGTGCTGTCATTGTTTCACCCTGCCATCAGGGGGAAATAGGAATTTTAGTCTGGCGTCACCTTTATTTTCAGTTGAAACTTTAGGATCATTTTATAAGTAACATGTTTCTCCACTCCCCTCCTCTTATTTTGCTCTATTTATTTGAATTGAATAAGGCACAATGGTAGCAACTTTTTTTCATGTACTTTTAAGTGGTCTAACTACATTGGATATCAGTTAAAACGTGAGTCGGGCGTTGTTGGGTGGCTGTTCTGATTGATTTCCTGTTTTCTGAAACTAACTTTAGAAATCCTGTAATTGCATCGATGTTCAATTTTTTTCTTACTTGACAGACACTTCGATGGCCAGTTTGCCTAGTGGTATATGGGTTAAGGGTTCATTTGAGTTTACTTTCAAAACTTGGATCATGATTTGTATGGTGCAGGTGCAAATGGTGGCTCGAAGCAAAGCAGAAGTGAGAAGAAAAGCCGGAAAGCAATGTTAAAGCTGGGCATGAAACCAATTACAGGTGTTAGCCGGGTCACCATCAAAAGAACTAAAAACGTAAGTTATTTCTGTTTTCTGTTAGTTGTTATTAACTTTAAATACGGAATCGTATCTATAGATCTCTGGTGCTCCAGATACTGTTCTTCATTTCAAAGCCTGATGTCTTCAAGAGTCCTCACTCTGAGACCTATGTCATATTCGGGGAGGCAAAGATTGAGGACTTAAGCTCTCAGCTGCAAAATCAAGCTGCTCAGCAGTTCCGGATGCCGGATATGTCATCGGTTATTTCGAAACCAGATGCTTCTGCTGCGGATTCAGGTGCACTGGCAGATGAGGAAGAAGAAGATGTCGACGAGACTGGGGTCGAGCCTCGTGACATTGATTTGGTCATGACCCAGGCAGGGGTATCTAAGAACAAGGCAGTCAAAGCTCTCAAGACTCATAATGGGGACATTGTGGGTGCCATCATGGAGCTTACTACTTGAGCTTTTCTTTAGTTTTTTTTTCTTGAAACAGCTGATGTTCTGTAATGGGACTCATTCATTACTTACATGGTAAGTTTTGGTTAGAATGTGTTGAGACTTTGTTGAATTTGTTATTGGCCATGTCGAGGGTGTCTGTCCAATTAATCTATAATTGTGATCTTGAGTACTATTATTTTCTGCGCACTTGATTTCTTGTAATCTATTGCTCAATAATAGTATTTAATAGACTCAATAGAAATTAAGGGTGCGTTTTTTTTTTTTAATGAAATCATGTTGAAAAACATTTAAGAAAATATATTCATTATCGAAAGCAATTTATGTTCAATTATTTTTGTGAAATTCATTCATTTCTATAAGCATTACAAACAATTTTTTTGCAAAAGTTGTTGGGCCGTGCATTTTCCATTCATTTCTTAACTAATATACTCTCTATTTTGGTGTTTTGACCATAATATTTTTTATGGGTCTCGCTTTTTCAGCATGAGATGATACTAATATATCAAAAGTGTTCACTTTTTCTTCCTCTTAAATGTGATGCCGTTTGATTTCTTTCCTTTTTCTTTTCTTGTGGGCTCCACCTTCCATCTTATCTCTCTCAACAGATGATGTTGGTGGTCGGAATATAGACTCATTGCGCTTCAACGCTGAGGGCTCCTGGTTGGACCTTAAGGGAGTGACAGAGGTGGTAGGGGTAGAAGACGCGCGCTCGGAGTGGTGCTTGAGGAAGGGGGAGACGATGCCGGGGGCTGAGGGTGTCGGAGTTATCGAAGGAGGTGGTGGTAGTGGTGGCGGGCTTTGGTGAGGGTCTTGGTATCCCAAGACTAGGCCTTGGTGAACCCAAGGGTGGATGAAGCTAAAAAGATCCATGGGTGAATGCTCGCCATGTGGTCGGGCGACGCCATTGATTGATTCCCCAACCCACCACCCCAGAAGAGTTTATCAAAGTGGTACGTCCGAAGGTGACAAGGATAGTTTGTATGGGTGAGAGAGAGTGAAGTAGGGAGAGAAGAAACAGAAGAAATGGTATACTGAGGGTGAGACTCTGGGAGAGAGTCGAGAGCAGTTAGCTCAAGCATAGACTACTCAGTATATTAGTCACGGTGAAGAAGAAGAGGAAGAAGAAATGGAGAGAGAGAGAGAGAGAGAGAGAGAGAGAGAGAGAGAGAGAGAGAGAGAGAGGAGGAGGAGGACTACAATGTTGGTGGTCCTGTAGTTCATGATCATAATTCAGTGGACGATGACTATGTTTGGAGTCATATTGTCCATGGTCGTAATACGGTAGCTGATGAAGAAAACAAAGAAGCAGAAAAATATCAAACCCAGCAACGGAATGTCTCCAACTGTTTCCGATAAGAGCGAGAAAAAAACGAAATTTTAACTTTGAAGCTTCTCTTCTTTTCCCCTTTTCTTTCCATCCTCTTGGCTAATTGGAAAATGTTAATCTTCAGCGCGATTGAGATGGAAGGGAGGTTATCTTCTTTTCTGGATAATGATAAATTACCATGATAGGATTTAATTAAGCTAATCAGATTTAATGACACCCGGAGGTACCTCCGGGAGAGAGCGAACATAAATAGTTAAAAAAGAAGGAAGAAGGTGGGACACCGTAAGAAAAGCAGGAGGAAGTTAAACGACGGAGGACGCTGGGAATGTGGGACTCGCGGAGGATAATATAGTCAAAGAGTGTATTAGCTAAAGGAGGAGTGGAAAAAGCGAAACCCCAAGATGTTTTTGCAAATTTTTTCTTTGAGATGAATGCACCTCAAAAGAGTCAACTGAAGTCATTTGTTATTGCATATAAAAACCTTTGATATATCAAGTTAGTATAACTATTTAACATGCTTAATAACTAATTAAGGTTAGAGGACGCATATTCGGTAATCTAGGATATACTATGGATTCACGTTGGTTAACCTGTCCGAAAAATAGCAGGACAAAAAGCTCGGTAAAGAATTGGCATTGCATATCTCCAAAAGTATTATCGGCTACATCTTACCAGCAATAAGGAAAGTTGCATTTGCCTTCGCGCTTGAATTGAATGTGTAAGACAACAATAAAGTCCATGCAAGAATCTCATCGAATTTCTCTTTGACGTTGATAGGGTTATCGCCATTATCAAAGGGCAACAATATGGTAGCAAATACGTATGCAGAACGAAATTTTTTAATCAAAATTTTCGAATCAACAAATAGAGGGAAAATTATCAAAAAAAAAAAAAAATCCTAAACCTATTGTAATTGTACCAATTCAGTCCTGCACTTTTTGTAATTGTGTCATTTCAATTCATCCGGCGATTTTTGGCCCGCCGGCTCTGACGTGAACGCAGGCCGGCCGGTGACATAATATTTTCATTTTTTTAATTTTTTTGATTTTTTGAACTTTTTTTTTTTTCCTTCCCCTTCCCTCTTCTACCTCTAGGTGGTTGAGAGGTGATGACCGACAAGGCCAAGCTTTGCCCAGCCATGGTGAGGCAAAGCCAAAGGAGCAAACTTGGTAGCAGAATCAGAATCAGAATCGTAGAGAGATGAGCGATGCGTTTTCAATAGCTGCTGCGAATAAAGAAATGTTCCCACGAACGGAAAAGACGAGCGAGGACCAAAGACGGCGAGCAGAACGGAATCTGAGGGTATCAATTAAAGAAAGTAACGAGAAAAGTGGCACGAAAAGGCGATCTTTTTATGAGGGTAGCGAGGAGCAGAGGACTGTGAAGTTGGGAGATGTGCTTTTCGTCTTTGGGAGTCTTTCTGAAGTCTTCTTCTGGTTGAATGGGGATTCGAGAGACCCTCCAAAGTCCGAAGCAAAGAGAGAGAGAGAGGGGGTGATGCCCAGGCGAGGCAGGGTCGGCGAGGTCAAGCCTTGCCATGGCTGGGTGACGCTCGGCCTCGCGCACATCGCCTCTGGCCGGTCGCCGATGTCCAGCGATTGGCTGGAGGTAGAAGAGGGAAGAGGAAAAAAAAAATTAAAAAAATTAAAAAGTAAAAATTAAAATATTATGTAGCCAGCTGGCCAAAATTCGTCGGATGAATTGAAACGACAAAATTGCAAAAAAATTTAGGATTGAATCGGTAAAAAAGAAGAAGAAGAGTTTAGGATTGAATTGGTACAATTGCAATAGGTTTAAAATTTTTTTTTGGTAATTTTTTCACAAAAACAAGAAAAGAGATAATATTCATGCGCAACTTAGAAACACCAGTCTTGCTTTGCCTTCTTCACTTAAATCTTTTCTTTTTCCCTTGTTCTTGTGTCTACTTTACCACGAAATAAATAACAGTGCGTGGTCCGCACCATGCACATTAATAGGCTAATTCAAGAACAAGCGTTGTTAGCCTTAACAGTTGTCATCACGAACACAAATCTAGAGAAGGATGAAAAATATTTTCCTAAAAATGGCTATTTGTATTGCTCACCAAAATGAATAAACGGAAATTTTTTTAATCCTAAACCTATCGCACTTGTGTCGTTCATGTCAATACTATATGTTTGAGACAGTTGACAAATCCTTATATGACGTGCACATGGCGTGTACTCATAATTTTTCTCAAGCTAACACTCAAGTGATCGTTCCGGCCGTTTTAAGTTGATTCTCGTATGGACATTATCATTTTGTCACACGTTCAAGCATGGAGGCGAATGCAACTTTCCTTATTCTATTGGTTATTGTTGGATCAATTTGATATCTCTCTCGCTCGAGGAAGAGGACTAGAAATGCGATTGGAGCATAGGAGACGTGCACATCTGGTAGTCAAAGACGATAAAGAAGAAAATGTAATTAATGGTCACTTCCATTATCTGGACATGTCACAACTTTGCAACAGTGTTTATTTGTCAACTTCATCGAATACAAGCAGCAAAACGCACAGAATATAGAGGCAAAAACTCTTTCGGCCTTGCCCACTGCCCAGTGTTAATGTCCTCTCAACTGGCCAATGATGACCCTGCAATTCTCTCGGATCTCTCCGGCGTCTCCGGTCAAGACACCGATGTTACCCATCTTCACCATCGCCGCCGCAAAGTTGTTCTTCCAGATGGAGGGGGCTCTCACGTTTTGAATGACTTGGCTTGCGGTCGCGGAGCTTGTGAGGAGCGTCTGGTCCGACGTGAACAAGCCTCGGTTCACAAGTATGCCCCGATAATAGCTTTCGTCCATCGTGTTCGGGCTAGGGGGGTCCATCGGGACAACTAGGTTCGGATCATTGCCCTGCGGACACTGTTGCTTCAATGCGGCCGCATATCCAGGGTCCAGGCTCGGGTCTTGGCTCACAGTTGTGTTGAAGCTGTACAGCCTATTGCTGAAGGAAGTGCAGTGAGACCGACCGATGGTATGCGCTCCTGTAACACCCACATGAAGCAACAACTTATGCATGATCTATCTGTGACTTAAATACCCAAAAAAAATTCATAGAGTGCTGCTCTAAGTGAAAGAGTTACCGGACAGGGTGACCATTTCCTGTTGAGTGAAGCCCTTGTTGTCGAAGTTCTGTGTGAGTTGGTCGACATTGAAGGTCGGGGGAGGTAAGTTTGTCAGCGTCTCCGAAGCTAAAGAGACCCTGCCATCTCTTCTTCCTGCAGGAACATCGTACCCAAAACCTCCCGTCTGCGAAAAGAAAACACAGTGCCTCGTATCTTTTAGCGTGATAAACGTGTGCTCAAGTTGGTAAAATTTGAAGAGTTAAAAGGGGGTTCGCTTGATTACCATCTCCACACTATCTCTTGCTGCAAAGGCCAGTATGTCAGCACAGGAGACAACTCCTTTGCACACAGCTTCAAGCTTAGCCTTGGCGTAGTCGATTACTTCGAACCCTCTCAGGCTAGGATTGTTGACTGGAGAATCCTTTTCGGCCGTGTTCGACGGAGTTGAGTCGATGAGCACGGACCCATCACAACCCTAAAATGGATCAAGCACGTAATGTTTATTTAAAACTCATGATGAAATCCATTCCTGAGATGGAGCTAAGACGCTCCTTCCGTGAGGGCCAATTGAGTGTAGGAGGAGTATATTTAAACAAGATTTACAACGCGGCACATGATTAATGTACATATCATATATAATTCAAATCTGCAAACTTGTTAAATACGTTTAGGTGCATCTACTTAAGCAAGTAGCCTTTAATAAATGCACGTGTCGTATTCCGATTCGAATTTGCAATATAATCAGCAAACGTGCCATATCTATTAATCGAGTCGGGACTCTTCCATTAAATTAATCGAAAGATACTGCATTGACATGTAAGCATGTAATAGTCAAGTTGGCGTTCTACATATGAGGCCAGCAGCGGCGTAAACTGCAACAAATCAGCGGACTCTTAGCCGACACATTATGCTGCATACAAGAATGCAACCAAGGAGAAGGAAAAGAAATTAGTTTAACTCTCTTAGTTGACCTTGATGAAAGCATGAATTGCAATTACAGCTGCAACAAAACATGGCATATCGCCACTGGTATTAACTCACCCTAACAAAACAATCGTGAAAGTGCATCCTCACAAGACCAGCAGCCAAACCCTTGTCCTTGAAGAAAGCTTTCCTGACCTCTTCCTTGACGATGAACTCGGCCGACCAGCATGAGTTCTCATAGAACCCAACTCGAAGTTGAGAGTTGACGCATCGAGACAGCGAGACTAGGATGAGAGCAACACAGACAAGAAGTTTCTTCATCTGGATAAAGCGCTACACGATTTCTCGATCCTTCACCCAAAATCGAATGATTCTTTGAACTGGACTGAAGCTAGTGTTGCATGGCACCTTGTAAAACCACGCCGTATATATAGCACAAGAATGAAAACATATCTAGTCATTGAGATGTGCTCTTTTACGCGGAATTTATGTTTAATTTTTAATTTAGCTATCAGGGAGGGATGTTTGGTTTTTGTGGAGGCCCATGATGAGGATTTTACCCGGTAAATCTGGGTCTACAACAAGGCCGAAACAAAGGAGATGAATCACTCTTCGTTGACTTTGGGCGCGTGATTAGCTAGAAGCAGTTCCGATTCTGCAAATATTATATTGCGATGCTCACGAACGACGACCGGAAATTCGGGTGCGCCGGAGTCGAACCTTTGCGCGTCGCTCCAGCTTTCTTCACATCAACTGGATTTCGCGAAGCTAAGATCGGTTGGGGGGAGAGCAATTATTGGCGTTGCTCCGGCTAGGCAGATTGACCGATGCCGATTAACAGTTTTAACAAAGGGGGTCGGGGGATGAGCCGGCGTTGCTTCGAATCAAATGAACCTGCCCAGCCACTGCCGCCGCTCGAGATGTCAAAGAATTTGCTTCGGAGCCGGCGTGCGTACGTTGTCCTCATGCATATGTCGCCTAGGTTGTGGCCGATTATTCTCGGCCCTCGGGTCATTGGCGTTGTTGAAGACAAAAGAGGAAGTCACCAAATCAAAAACGGATTAACAGCTAATCACGTCTTGTCATTTTGACTTCCCACGACGGTGGGGTCGTCTGATATTTCTCGTCCGGTTCGAACGTGTATGTCTTCGCTCGCACGTCTTTTGCTCCGCGCCATCACATTTGCAAGTTGAATGCCATCGTGCACCACGCGATATCTACCAGAGATCCCGGAAACGGATGGCGAAAAAGCTTAAAATAAGCAGCCGTTCGGATGGGGTTCCGATGTACTCTAATGCAAGACAAAGATGCTGTGATCCACCGCACTTATAATCTAGGGCAGTAGCATTATTTTTTTTTATTAAACTAGAAATCATTTGAGTGGACTAAATGCTAGAGAGAGAGAGAGAGAGAGAGAGAGAGAGAGGGGTGAAAGTTTTGGGTAAGATGGTGCAATAGAAGGACAAAACTTTCGACCAAGTGGGGCTTTGGAGTGGTTTAATTTGGTTCGTCATGTTCTTGTCCATTCTTAGCAAGTTTGTCTTCCCGGTACTCTCCCCGAGTTGGCTCCAACTGACCCTGTCGTTTCTGATCCGTGCATTATTGCAACTCGAAATTCAACTCCAATTCTGATCCGATCCTAACTTTACTGAACCAGTGGTCAGCTCTTGTGAGTACTTCATGTGCTTGATCTTTTGCTTGATGCAACTCAATTAGGAAACCTATGTTCTAATGAAGTTGTACTCCGGGCAAGTGCAAGCCCGGTCTTTTTTCGGATTATTATTCGGTGCACTGCCAGTATACGAAAAAAATTTACATATTTATTGTCGGATGAATAACACGTGTCTTTCTAATTAGTTTTTTAACCAAATTCTTCCGCATGTCAACCGTCAGATGATATGGTGAACCCAATGAAAATCCCCTTCTTTTTTGCCAGTTTTTGCGAGTGGTAATGAAAAATTCAGAGAAAGGGGACGGGGTGGCACTAAGCACAGGTTCAAGCAGAGATGTATCAAACGTTAATCTTATTCAAGCGAAACCGCAAGTTTCCGGAGGATCCTGGTTAACATGGATGAACAACCTTGGCGAGATCATTGATGGCTAAAGGAGAGTCTGAGCCTTCACCCCTAAGTGGCCATTGCTCCCTGAACTTGGAGACTTCATACTTCCGCTGACAAATCTCCTTCACCACACACCTCCCAGTCAGATGATGAATGAGAACTATCCGAGCGCCTTGCAAGATTCAAGTTCGAGGAACCACCAATGCACTGAGATTGGGGTGCTTCATCATCTTCGAGAATTGCACGTACATCCTTCCAGGTTGACATTTCTTCAGCAGGATTTGCAGTCTGATGTGGAAAGGCAGGAGAATTACCGAAACTCGGCACATCGGTTTTCTCTGCCGAGCCCGAAAAATAATCTTTCTTCAAAAAGGAGCCAAGACAAGCAGCCTCCTTTGGCCTCGGCTCAATATTCACAGAGGCAAAACCATCATCTCTCTGTCTCAGGATAGATAGTCTCTCCATGACAGAAGCATTCGCGCCATCCACCAGGTTAGTTGGGATTTTCACAGGAAAATGATCAGACATGCCTTCAACGAAACCACCAACAGAGCATGCTCTGTTTGTTGATCCATCAGCTTCCATGAGATTCTGAGATTTAGAGTCCTCAGGACTAACACATTCCACATCATCTCCAGCAGACATGGCGTTTGACATAAAGTCCCAACCTTTGAGATTATTAAATCTGGCCACAACATCATTTGAGTTATGGCCCAATTTAGAATTCTCAGGACTAACACATTCCACCTTGTCTCCGGCAGGGATGACATCTGAGTTAAAGCCCCGCTCCTTTAAAATGTTAAATCTGGCCATAATATCTTTTATATCGGTACCTGCTCTCAGGGCAGGGAAACACTGGGTAGTGGTGTTTTGGGTTGCATGACACCCAGCCTGAAGGGCTGATTTGTCTTCTGCCCGGGAATAGGAGGAGGGATTCAAACTCAATAACGAGTTGTCAGATGAATCTGCAACCAAATAAATTAGGTTAATATGATGTAGGAAAAAAGTAATAATCACAATTAGGTCAGTCTACAACCACCTCTTTGAAAGGATTTGAGCCTCTCTATCTCCGTCTTCACACGCTTAAAGCAAGACTTGAACTTCATGGAACATAATGCAGCCTCTGCCTCGAGCCATAAATTCTTAAACAATTGAACTTGCAGATTCGGTTCCACCTCATCATCAAAATTATCTATAAGAATTTTCTTGATGGCCTAAATGATCAAGCAGACAAGGAGGAGTAGCTATTATTTGGAGGGAAAATTTGAAATTAGCATCATTAGCCACAAAAGATTCATGTATTAAACCTTATCACTCCACTTTAAGAATAAGAAATATACCCACAAACGAGTACCTGAGTCATTTTATCATTGCCAACATTGTCGAGATCATCGCTAGCAAAAAGCATTGAATCAACTTTATTTGGATCACCTTGCGCAAGATAACGTTTTCTCTCCTCAGAGAAGGGCAGAAGAGTGGATTGACCCTGATAATTAGCCTGGACACTCCTTATCTGTGGCTCTTCTGATCTCACACTCTGCTTCATTAACATATTATACAGCTTAGCGTTCATCTAAAAACAGAAGCATTAAGATCTTGACAAAAATCGATGAAATTGCTTTTGCCAAAAGAAGCCTTTCAACGACTCAATCCTTATCCCGAAAGAAGGTATTTACAAGGAGGATGCCTATCATGGAGGGCACTGATTAGCTTCCAAGCACATAATTTTGATAGAAACAGGAGAACTGCTTCTATATTATATAGCTTAGTGTACTTTAAAAAGGGAAGCATTACGTTCTTGAACAAAAATCTACAGAATGCTATTTCCAAAAGAAGCCTTTCAACAACTCAATCCTTATCCAGAAAGAAGGTATTTACAAGGAAGATGCCTATTATGGAGGGCATTGATTAGCTTCCAAGCGCATAATTTTCATAGAAACAGGACTACTTCAATATTATACAGCATAGCGTACTTTAAAAAAGGAAGCATTAAGATCTTGAACAAAAATCCACAGAATGCTATTTCCGAAAGAATCCTTTTAACAGGTCAATCCTTTTCCCATAAGAAGGTATTTACACAGAGGATGCCTATTATAGAGGCACAGATCAGCTTCCGAACATATAAGTTCAATATCAATAGGAGAGCTGCTCCAATAAGAAATTTCAGAAGTAAGTCACTGTAAGTACCTTTACTTGAGCAGTCGGTTTTCCAAAAAGTTGGGCTCGACGAGGTGGTGAAGATGGTAATTCTTGCCTTTCAGTACCTCGCTGGAAGTGTTTCAGAGATGCACTGAGGTTATCTATCACACTTCTAAGAAGGATATCATAGCCTTCATCCCTTAAGTCCCATGGACCATTGGAGCTCTGAAAGAGAAACAATTCTGACAAACAGTGCATTGCTTTGACCACCAAATGGGCCTGTTCCGTTGGCACTGATTCTGTCCCGCACAATTTGCTAAGCACAGTAGAAGCCCTTCCAAGAGAATGAGATGAACTCGGTGAACTACAGCCATGCCCCATACTGGCGAAGGATTCTCCAGATAAGCTATTGAATGAGGAGTTAATCATAATGTTCCTCGGTTTTGACACATCATCCACTAATCGCTGCACTTTCTCAGGTGCAGATTTGCCTACTTCATAGCTGCATTGCACTGGCAAGTGAGGTTCAAAGCCACAATAATCTGTTGACAAATCAGACTGGACATTTCTTTTACTTTGCTCATGGATAACATCAGATGAGTAAGTCTGATGGAGACAGCTTGATCTGGAATGGCAAGAATCAACACGCATAGCATCATCCAACCTCTGGTTTGATGTATTAGCAGTTGTGTGCTGCTCAAAATAAAGTGGTGAAGTGGAAAGACGATTTCTCTCGCTCAGCAAATTGCATGAATCAATGTACACATCAGAAACTCTATGTCCAAACTTTGTTCTCCATTTTTGATCCAACAAATCATCAGCAACACCCTTCTTCTTTGACCTATTATCATCCCTTTCCGACCACGATTTGTCCAATAGATTATCACATCTTTGAAGGTGGTAGCTGACCTGCGTCGCCTCAAACAAATGTTTTGTTTCGCAGTTCTGCACAGCATGAGGCTCCTCTACACCGCAGAGAGTACCTCTGCAAGAATCCTTATTAGCTGCGGCAATGCCACAAGTAGCGACTCCTGCAAAACCACCAGAGCCGGTCCCAGTAGCCGGTGGTCTGATTGCAAGTATGGGGAAAGAATGAGAAACAGAATTTCCCTCCGTAAGGCTAGAATGATGCTGTGATATGTCAGTGGTTTGCATTCGAATATCCCCACTGTGTGAACCTAACCCCAATGATGATGCCAGGTTATGTCCTTCCGATACTAATAGCACGTTGATGTCATCGGAAGCTTCTGCAAAATGAAAATTGTTTAGATTGTCAATCTCCTAGCAAGAAAAAGGGAGAGGAGGAAAATCTGGATTCACTCCTTAAAAAGAGTTCTCAGACATCAATGACTGCTTTAGACATAGGCAGAATGACAGGAGGTAGACAAGTGGCAACAAGCAAATAATCAGTACACCCCAATACAATTTTTGTTCCAAAGTCAGGTAACACCTACTTCAGAAGCCATAGGCACAATGACATAAGGTAAGAAGACGACAATTTAAGAGGTAAAACACAGAGATACTCCTCATAGACAGCATTCATTGTTTCACTGAAAACAATTATACAAAATCTGGTCCAACATGGGTAAGCTCTCCCAACCCTTTACTTCCAGAAAAATTATGTAGAGATGGAGCCTTTAAATGGCAGAATTCTCCCCGATGAATCTAATTCAAACAAGACACAAACAGTTGAAATCTTACATGGACAGTAATAGCAAAATGTAAAACAAGTAAACAAACTGAAGGAGAAGGGGAAAACAGGGAAACTACAAATATTATGGCCTACTCTTGTATTCCTCGAATAGCAATTTCTCGCTATTTTCAGGTGCTTTTTGTATTGAAAATACTAAATATCAATTTCGACATGGCAAACACACAAGAGTGAATGCAAAGAGCTACCACAAACAGAATTCACAGCAATATTGACATAGCCTCAAAACACTTCACTGCGAAAAGCAACTACCTTCGTCCACGCTCCTTCCATATGAGGGCAAGTCAGTTTCTCTTGCCCATTCTGACCAGTAGCTGTCCACCGATTCTACCAGTTCACCCTGCGCTCTATCATCCATCTTGTTACTAGTACAGCAAGATCAAGGATGGAATACTCGAATTGGACTGCCTCGACCTCACTGGGCACTCTCGATGGACTTATTCACTCCACGTCCCAGCACGAGCAGACCGCTGATCACAAGCACATCGATCCGTAACTCCCAGGACTTCCCTTTCAGTATACGATTCGGCGTCGCTGACATTTAAATGACCATGCCATCAGAAAATCAAAACTGAAAATATACACTCTCAGTTGCTGCGGTAGCAACAGGGATCATCGTACACAAACGAAAATCCGACCCGTCAAAAAGCCCGACAATCCGAGAAACTACTCACCGACAAAAAAAATATTCCGCGCACATTTGATGAGACTCTCGATCGGAGTCGCAAGCCGACAGAGAGACTAAGACAGCTAAACCTAGGAGACTTCAAATTAAGCCCGGACGATCGCGTTCGCTTGATTCCTTTTCAATTTGAAACGGGGAAAGGTAGCTCAGTAACGATCGGAACTAACGCCGATGGACAAAGCCAAAAAAAGAGTTCACTGGATTGCGAGGAAGAACGATAGAACCACGGAGAGCATATCGGATCGCGCGAGCTTCAGTCGTCGAAGGGCATAAGCGAATCGGTCGCGAACAGAGAGATGAAGAGAGATCGCACCTTGAACGGAGCCGAACCAGGAGGATCAGAAGCAGAGCCAGCAGTCCGAGCTTTCACGACTCCGCCGTCGAAGAAAATGAAGATGCGTCCTCCAGTCGACCGAGAAGGTCGGCCGTCTTTGTCGAAAACCTCATCCCACTAAAAGATTTTCGGTAATTTGTTTTTTTTTTTTTTGGTCCATTTCGGTCCGAATTTCTAGTTTGGGTAGGCCTCTTCATATATGTTCCGTCTAGAATGTCTCTAAATTGAAATGGACAAGACAACAAGTTCTTTCATTAAAGGATATACGTCTTGCATTAATCGCAATGATTTCACAACGGGAAACGTCGAACAATTCATATCCTGCATAAATTATAACTTATATACGTAGAGCATATGCATTCGAGTGCCGGCTCTTCCGTCCCGAATAGCTATTTTTATAGATCGGTCAATCATCCGGCACGCGCCCGCAATGTATTAGTGACTCACACATTTAGAGCATCGCCTTAACATCGAAATGCCTCGTCTTGGTTCACCGGGTGGAGAGCGAGAGCCGCTTAGCCTAGCTCCCGCTCGATTCAAATTCGAATACGAGAATCGTCCCTTTTTAGATCAAGCATGAATTAGTCAATCAATCTCCGAAAGCTAGTTATTGTCCTCTTGTAGCATCGTTGTTGCTAAATCTCACATCACGAGCGGATCAAGCCACTTTCAGATGATTTCTTCTTGGCAAAAGGACATCTAAAGTGTTAATATTTGTGTACGGCGCTTATTTTAGTGTTAATATTTTTTTCATCACTTAAGTGTCAAATCGAAAAAAAAAACGATCACTTAAATGTCAATTCCAACCAAAAATGATCATTTAAATGCCAATTCCAGTGAAACAATATACGTGGCTTTTTTATTAATTTCTTAATATTATGTGGAATTTTAAAAAAAATGTTTGTCCACTTAGCGTCCGCGTGGCAATTTTTCTTTTAAAATTCAGTCCACGAGGACTTTTAAACTAAAAATTAAGTTAATTTTTTTAAAAAATTTAAAAGTAAATAGAAAAATAACTTAAAAAGATTTAAAAAAAAAAACTTGCGCATCCTGCCTCCGCAACTTAACTTTTTTTAATTTTTTTTAATTTTAGCTTATTTTTAGTTTTATGGTTTATTTTTATTTTTTTAATATTACTTGAATATTTTTTTATTGACTTTTAGTTCTTTGTTTTGCTGACTAGGATGCTTCGGCGAGTCACGTAGATGCCACGTCAAATTTCCGGTGAAGCTCATTAGAATTGGCACCGAAATAACCGTTTTTCAAAAAAATTGGCACTTAAGTTATCTAAAAAAAATATTAATATTAAAGGGAGCATCGTAGATAAATATTGATACTCCTTGTGTCCTTTTGCCGTTTCTTCTTCATTGCCTGATGATAAGTCAGTCGCGCCGCGTTAATCGTGGGCCATAAATCAAAATTTGCCGCACAAATGGTAACCATCATTAACGGGTTGAACGTGATTAGGAGATGGAACCTAATTCGTGCTAATCCATCCATTCCCGGGGCAAGTGTTGATGGCCGATTTGAAAATCAGATGGATAAGTATAATGCTAGATTGTCGCAATGTGAGGTTCCAGTCCTTCCGGTCATTATTTTGGTCTTTGAATCTGCTGAGCCTGTTTTTATTTATTTATTTATTTATTATTACTAATTTTCAACTTCTCGAGTTGTTTTCAATTGAAGACTGAACTTTTATTTGATACAAAGCGAAAAATTGTTCGATCGGTGATAGATCTATAGTACGGATGCCAATTCGGTCTTAAATTTCTCGTTTTTACCAAGTTAATCCGAAACCCTTTATGCGAAATTCCAATATGATTATTATTTTCGCCAGAAGCCGCTGATGTAGCAGCGTGTCGTGCAAAGTCGCCGGTGATCATCGAATCTCCGTATTTTTGGAAGGAAAATCAATAAATAGCTCTTTAATTTAAAAATGATAAGAAAAGAAAAGAAAAGAAAAGTAAAAGCCACTCCATGGAAATTATTTTCTTCAACAATCCATCCACCAGCAACAAAATGAGTTCAAAAAAATTAATATGCTTCTAACTTGATCAACGAAAATGAAATAATCCTAAAGATGGGATCAATTAACACAACTCGACCCCCAGAACAGAACAACGATGAACCAACGAATCAGAAATAAACGATGAAACTGGAAGGGTGCGAAGGTGAGGACGCATCGTCGTTCGAGGAAGAGGAAGAAGAAGAAGCCAGACGCAAGTTTCGGAGGCCGCCACGCAAGCTCATCCCCGGCGGCAACAGCAGCTCCGTCAACCGCCTCACCGCCGCCGCGTACTCCTCCAGCAGCTCCACCACGACCGCCGCCATCATCATCCTCAACGGCTCGAGTCTATTCAAACGGTCCTTCTTTGTTCACGCGTGGACGCTTCAAACTCCAGTAACGAAGACGGGTCTTTGCTGAGAATTTGAACCTTTGGGGTAAGATGTGGAGTCGACTACCATGTCCATATATATTCTAGAGAGAGAGAGAGAGAGAGAGGAGATTGAGTGTCTTACGTTGTTTTCTGGGACTTTCGAGTCTAGTCTTGTCTCCGATTGCTTCCGGGAATGGAACTGCAGGAGAATCGCGTCCCTGTTTTGCTTGTTCCAATTGGCTTTGCCTCTCGCTTTTAGAGCTCCACGTTTTTCCATTTCCTAATACGGATTAACAGTAGCAATTAAAAAGTTCGATGTTATCACCAAAAATGAAAAAAATAAAGTTAGATTTTGCTTTGATTGACAACTTCCTAATACGGATTTAAAAGTAGCAATTAAAAAGTTCGATTTTATTACCCAAAAATGAAAAAAAGAAAGTTAGATTTTGCTTTGATCGACAACTTGCTTCTTGCCAAAACAGAAATAATTAACACTTCTCAAGAGACCTATGCCAAGAAAAAGAAAAATGAACGATATGAAAAACGTTTTAGTAAAAAATGATTGTATGTGTCATTTACAAGCTCCATTGAACGTAAAATATTTTTATCATTCATAAAAATATTTAGACATAAATTGTTATTTACAATGAAAACATTGACTGACTATTTCAAGTTATACGAGCGATCATTTATAGGAAAATATTTTATAAATCATTCATTCACGAAACAAACGTAGCCTTCTAGCTCAAATTGAGACTCCGCTTGTTTCTTGAAAAATGAATTATTTGAACAATATTTTCCAAATTACAATCTTTTACATCACTTGAAATAAATAGACAATGAAAAATACTTTCATTATCGATAATAATTTATGTCTCAATAATTTTATGAATGATGAAATTTTTTTTTGTCAATTTATTTTTATAAGTGATTAAAGCGATTATTTTAAAAATATATATTTTTCAGATTGTCGGTGTTTTTATGAAACGGACGCGGCTGGATATTCAGGACGTACGGCTCGATAAGCTCTATCCACAACAAAAGTTAATGGCTCTCGACGGCATTACAGTGTGTCGTCTCTAACTTTGAACCTGTACTTTAATTATTACTGAAGGAACAATCCGTGAGTTTCTCGTCAATCACGTCCATGTCGGAAGCAAATCATAATCTCCAATATATGAGTACGTGCTTTGATTTAGACAATAAATAAATAAATAAATAATTTCTTTTTCTAATTCATATTCCGGAAAAAATGGGGTAAGACTAATTTAGCTAAATGCAAGGATAAGGCAACGACGAGCATGTGATATTAAGTGTAGCGGTTGCATGTACAATTCCAACACGATCCGATAATCGTTACTCTCCAGAGAATAATCGACAAGAAAATTCGGATAATCCTTGGGATGAAATTGTACTATGCAAAGAGATTAATTTATTAATATGGAACGTCAATTGAGCGTTCCGATCAAGTATCAACAGATATACGGGACTAGTGATTTTTTAGTGGCGCGAGTATCTAGACCTTTCGACTCGACTACTTTCGTGAATTTCAATGCCCGGGTCAAATTGTAGGCGGGACGGAGGCTTGGTGAGGTCGATCGGGTGGAGAAATTAAGGGGTATGGGGGGACCTCGTCGGTGTAGATTGTTCAAAAAGAAGAGGTTGAAAAATTGGAAGAAGTCAAATCGCGCATGAGACGACCAGCATTCCACATCACGACTTGCTTGCACCTAACTTGATCATCCCACAATGGTGCTAACAATCCTGGCTTGATCCAGAGATTCGCGGTACTTGTTAGGTGGCCGACGACCCAACTTAACGGGATTATCTTGACGAGTTCTGGACTGGACGGTGCACTTTGTGCAATTCATAGTCTTGATTTTGCAAGTTTAAACATCGGTGTTTTTTTTCCTCCAAATTGAGGTATTGAGTTTTGTAAAGTCCTGCATAATAACGTCCACGTCTTTTTTCTATTACTTTTTGGGATTTTGCCAAATACTTTGAGTTTTGTAAGTTCTAAATATTTTGGAGCACCTATTCCGACTAGCATCATGTCGCTTTTCTAGGGAAAATTGCGGAAAAAAAAAAGTTTTAAACATATTGCACTTGTGCCGGTTTAGTTTTAGACCTTTTAATTTGGCCAACTGAGTGCTAAACCTTTTCACAATTTGACAATATAGTTCTTTGCCGGTCTCTAGGCCGCGGTGGCGGTGACTGGCAACCGGCCGCAGGTGATGACCCCGGAGGTTGCCTCTCGCCAAATCTCGAAAAGGCTGAGCTTTGCCCAAAACTAGCGAAGGTGAGCATCCCTCGAGCCCTCGCCAAATCCCGGCAAATCGCCACGTCTAGGCTGTCACTAGCTATCGATAAGGCCCAATGACAGGCAGCAAAAAAATGAAAAAAAAAATAAACGAAAGAAAAGAAACGAAAAAATAAAAAAAAAATTATAAAAATTTTTTATAAAAATTGTCCACGTAATGGTTTTTACATCAGTAATTTCCTATCAAAATTGATCGAATGGACTGTATTTGCAAGTTTTCAAATGATTTAGGACTAAGTTGGCATACTTTAAAGGTTTAGGAGTGAATTGTCATAATTAAAATAGATTTAGGACCCCTTTGGCAATTTCCCCCAAAATAATTTGCAACACGTTTGGGTAATTGAGAATATCCATTTTAAATGACTTCGAATTTGTTCCTCTTTTTGAAATTTTCTCTAGCTCGGCGGCCCAGCCATAAGCCAATTCAGCACCTACATATTAGAATTAAACGGCACCAAGGCTAAGTGATCGAGTTTGGAGGGGGCCGAGACCGAGAACTCGAAAGGCGGACCGGCTCGAATTTACATTCATTCTCGCTGTCATAGCAGTGGCACGACAGGAAGGAACCATTTAAGTCCCCATCAACACGTAATCAAGATCATAAGCATGTTCATGGTTTGATTTGGTGTGCCCTTAAAAGGAATTGGATCTCGCGAAGACTCTCTTCCACGCTCTCCAGCTCAGAGACGACCTCGACTTGGCCAGACGCTTAACGCCGCCGGTGCCCTCGCGAGATCGCGAGCCGTCTTCTTCGCCAGCTAAATCCGGAGTGCTGGTGCCGTCTTCAGGGTTCCAGAAACGAGCTTCTTTCCTCTTGGCCCTCATGGTCTCCAGCACGTCGTGCTTGTTGCAGATCCCCCACACCGTCACCTTCTGCTGGTTGTAGTCCACGTTCACCGAGTATATTCCTGCAACCCCATCGTTTAACCGTAGGGATTAGTGGTTTTGATTAACCATGTTTTAACAGCAGGATGGTGGGGGAAGATGGAGAAGTGGCTGCGTCGCGAATTCGCAATCCCTAATGGGCCGGTGTTTGTTAGCAAGAGAAGCTAATTCTCTTCCCACCAAAAGAGCCTGCGGTGATTGGTACGGATTAGCGATTTAACAGACTGGTCAAACGTGTGGGTCGGATTGGGTCATAAATTATCCTACTCAAATTGACCAGTTAACCCGTATGTAAACCATTTATCCATAGTTCAAATTCTTCGACCCATACCTGACCCGCTCCACATTACTAAAACACTTTCATATTATCTAAGAAAGCTCATTTCCTACCATTTTTGGAAAAGTCATGTTACTAAATCATTGTGGATAATTTTTACAATTTAATTAAAAGATATTAGATTTTTTTATTTTTATTTTTATGTCTTTTAAAAAATCTGAATTTCTTTATTTTTTTTTCTTTTCTTTCTTCTAAGACTGGCAATGGCCGCCCGACCTCGCCTAGGCGGCTACCGGGCGAGGGCCACGACCCTTGCCCACCGCCGATAAGGACTTCGCGGCTTTCGCCTCATTAGGCCTTGCATAGTGTTGGCTGACACCTCCGTTGGTTCTTAGGAAAAAAACTAGTAACATAGAAAAATAAAAAACTGTCAAAGAGTCGTAAAAGATTTTAAAGATATCTCATTGACTCAACTAATAACTTTGATAAGCTAAATGGATCGTTAATGGCTTGAACAAACTCATTGACTAACTTATCTGTGACCGATCTTATTGAATATGGGTTTTTTTTTTTTTTGTCTGGAATATGGGTAATCCATTTTTACACCTCTAGGGTTTAAATAACTATGCTTTAAGATCAAAATGGTGGGAAAGAAGGAGCAGTTGCATCACGAATTCGTAATCCCTAATGGGCCGAAGTTTGTCAGCAAGAGAATCTAATTCTCTTCCCACCAAAAGAGCCCGCGGGCCTCTTGGTGATGATTGGTGTGAAGACCAAAGAAAAGCCTTCAGAAATTTCAGACACCGAAGGAATTTATGCACCGAGAGGTTCTGCATGAAATCACGACTTCCTTCTCTATCCTACCGAAGAAGAAAAATGGTCAGAGTAGGGCGAAACCAGGAAGGGAAATCGAAGAAACCGAGCAGAGCTACCCTTTCTATGGGACAACGCCTTCTTTATCTTCTTCTCGCAACCATAAGAGTACAGAGGCACCATCATCTCCACGTACTGAGCCTCCACATCGTTCTTGCAAGCCGGAACGATCTGCATGTTGGCCATGATTCGATTTCTTTAACGTCCTCACGCCGACACTTCTTCCTCCCTCGACTTCTGCCGTCCTTGATGAAGAAGAGGTTGGCTGATCACCCGCATTGCTCGTTCGCGTCCTCATATAGGATCATCAAAATGATTTTTCAATTGAAAAGCGGTCTTTGCTACTTATCAACTTTCTTCTACTCCTCCGCTTTTTTTGTTTCGGCTCTTGCATTACATTCTCCCGATGATTCTTGTTTGTGCTTTGCTTTACTGTCGACGGCGGCTAGAGATCAGTCGGGCTTTTGGGAGGTTTGTGTCGCAAGAAAGCTAGGGTTTGTTCGGTGAATCTGGAGGATACGTGGGATCGTGAGCTGGAGCAGTGGGATGATGCGTCAGCCACAATCGGAAAGTGTAAGATGAGTCCTCTACGTTTTCTTAGGGTTTCAGTTTCGACGCCTCCTTTTGCTTTTCCCGGTTGCATGTGGGATGTTTCAACTTCATCAAAGGAAGCGCCCAAGACTTGGATGGAATAATAATGCTGGGTATTTTAGAAACCCTTTAAGTGGAGAAGGCTAAGAGTTTAGATTCTTCGACCTATTTTGGATTTGCTCAAGCCAAATGATGCCCCACATGCACATGCATGCATCCTTTTCTTCCTTAAAGAGACGTAGGGTTGTCGTATGCGGGTGCGGATATGTTGTAGCCATTAATGTAGCCATCTACTGTTTTCTCATCAATATAATGGTGCAATTTCAATCACAAGTATTATGAATGGCAAAAAGTATATATAAATTATGACGGGATCCACTTTTGATTTTATGCCTAGCATTCCACCATAATAGTGTCACACGGTCATGCTAGCGACACCCCACCCCACATGATTATTTCTATACAAAAGACCTTGGTAATATTAAATCTCACCCAACATACCCCCTCTCCGCCTAAGATATGTGAGATTTTGTAGATTTACTGTCAACTGTTCTAAAAGTTTAAGTTGTTAGATGATTGTATGATTTAATTCTTAATTATTTTATCATCCCGACGTGCCCACGTATTTTACACGCCACCACACATGATTATTTCTATACAAAAGACCTTGGTAATATCAAATCTCACCCAACATCCCCCCTCTCTGCCTAGGATATGTGAGATTTTATGGGATCAATGTTAATTGTTTTAAAAGTTTAAGATGAGTTTAAAATGTTAGATGGAGGCATGATTTAATATGTAATTATTTTATCATTCCCTCTTACGTTTAGTCCGGTCGTTTTGCCTTATACTAAACGTGAAAATATTTGACTGGGGAGGCAAATGGGGTCCGAAGAAATTTAAACTGGGGATCTCCCGATCCGATTTCGTGTGGGATTTTGTGGGATTACCGCCAACTGTTCTAAAAGCTTCAACCGTTAAGTGAAGGCATGGCCGCCTTGTTGACATCCATCGTTCCCGAGCATGACTCAAAACTCACTCTCTCTTTCTTCTATCCATCTCCTCCGTGGCCGCGTGCTTGGCGGCACCGGCTTTGAGCTTATCGCCGGTGGCGGAGCCTGGCGTAGCATGCATTGAGCCTACAAGATGTGTACTTATCCACGAACGTCTAAAATAAAGGGAGATTTCAAATAATAGTATGAAGTGGACATTATTTCAAATAAGGGTCTAAAGTAAATATTATTTTTAATAAGAGCTTGAAGTAGCCATGTCATTCTCAAAGAAGGGTTCGACATCTCTAGCCAGCCAAATCTATATGCAAATCAAGTGCATTTTCATCCTTTACATTCTCTATTTTTTTCATTTCATTTCTCTTTTTTTCTTTATTTTTGGATTTCTCTCCCTTTTTTCTATGGCCGATCTTAGGTGATGGTGGCAATTGGAAAGGGTTGAGCGAGGGTCGCCCTCACCCGATCTAGTGAGAATCGGCCTCTCTTGGGCGAAGCGAACCTAGCCGGATCTCGGCAAGGGTCATGGCCCTTGCCTGCGGCCAATGAGGGTTGGAACCCTTTCCAGTTGCAACAAATAAAAAATAGAAATGGAAAAGGCAAAAACAAAGGAAAACAAAAGAAAAAAGTGAAGGATACGAATACCCTTGAGCGGTCGATGAGGTCTAGCCCATTTTTCAAAATGACATGGCAACTTCAAGTCTTTAGTTGAAATAAGGTCTACTTCAAGCTCTTATTTGAGACAATAAGGGTAGTTCATACAATTATTTGAAATAAGGTCCATTTCGTTTTCTTATTTGAGAAAATGAGGGCGCTTCGGGTCCTTAGTGGAATTTCCTCTTAAAAACAAACCAGATTCTTTTTCGAGAGATACGGACATGACTGTTGAAAGTGCTTAGCCATCATCCAAGCAGTATATCCCTTACATTTCAATTTAGGGCATATATAATCCGAAATACAAATGGGGTTTTTATTCGGTCCATCAATATGGGTATAAAAAAGCACTTTTTCACATATCGTGTGAAGGTGTTAACGAGCTTGCAATTTTCTTTAGGCAACTTCGCCAATCTCCTAGAATACCACCATTATTTTCCCCCACTTTTCCTGGACAAGATTAGAATTTTGGGTATGACATATATGTACAAATAGGAAAGGCAAATGAAGCAAACTCTGCCCTGAAAAGAATAAGCTTAACCTTGTTGTCTTGAAGATGGTCCTCTGCCTAACTTGATACGGTTTCATTTCCTCCTCCTTTTTATCCATCCCCTCCAGAAACATCTTTTGCCCCACCTCCTCTTTAGCCACGAACCTTCCTCTCTTTTGCGGGGGTTCTCTAGCGAAAAGCTTTTCCTTACATCATCATCGTCCACAACAACATCCGAAACTCTAATCGATTCTCCATCATTACAAGTCGCCAGCATCGTCCCCTAAGTGGCTTTCTTTCTTCTCCAAAGTTCAAAAACCAATCTTTCCGCAATGCCACATCAGTTTTGTCTTCCACTTCCATGGCACCTTGAGTGGGATTAGGGCATGACGAACTGCTGCCTAGTTTTTTTTCCTTTTTTTTTTCCTTCGGGTTCATGACACGCAACAAGAGGACAAAAGAGAGACAGGCTTCCATGGCATATTCTTCGTGGCCATCTCATGACACGTCGAAATGGATCCCGTGTCATTCTTTTTCTTTTTGCCCTTTAGATTGTGATTCGTGTCTAGGCTGATTCAGATGATCCGAAGATCTCCAAAATGTTATTCGGGGCCACCATGTGAAGCCCACAACCCTAGCTTCTGAATTCTTATCAGAGAGAGAGAGAGAGAGAGAGAGAGAGAGAGAGAGAGAGAGGAATCTCTTAGTTGTTAATGGTGCTGCTCTTTTTTATCGATCCGGCGCCTTTTGACATGTGATGTCCACAATCTCATGAACCACGTATCTTGATTACGTGGGTTTGTCCAAGGAACGAGTTTTGGTAACTTAATGTAGACAAAACACGCAAGATTAGCTCATTGGAAGAAGATTCTGCTGGCGTTAGGAATTTCGCTAAGTTTTCGATAAGGGATGAGAGAGAAAAAGTTCAAAAAAGCAATACTGTTAGAAGCTCTTATCTCTTGGCATATTGTTGGGTCTTTTGCGTGGCGAGATCACTTATAAAGAACTCAAATCCAAGCCGGCCAACATATCCATTTGTGTTAGGATTCTGCGTATAATCACAACGAACTAAAGCGTAGCAAGAGAGAGAAAATCGAGACGCGAGATTTTTTCCCGATTTACCCTTAAACTAGGACTACCTCAAGCAAATGATTCCATTATAATTAGCACATCATACCTCTCGTTACATCATTCAGCAAAAAAGAGTATAAATAATACTAACTATTTATGGGCCCAAACCTAAACTATCAATAAAAAAATATGGATTTAAATCGTAAAAGCCCTCTGGTGTCCAGGGAGGCGTTGCCCCTTAAGATCCTCGCTAGGGCGGCTCCTCCGGACCCGGACCCACGTACTTTCCTGTTGTTGAGGAGTATGAACTACATTCCAATAAGTTGAACTCACCTTCACTTAGTGAGTGCCATTTGGGCCCGTGGGCCCGGAACCGGCCCGTTGACCGGCCCGTTGACCGGGCCCACGGTTCCGGAAACGCGGGAACCGGCCCGGAACCGGCGGTTCCGGGCCGGTTCAACCGCAAAAAAAAAAAAAAAAAAAAAGATGGTGGGCCCGGGCGCAGAGCCGTTGGGCTCTCTCGCCCGGCCCCCTCCCCCCCCCCCCTCGCGCCCGCTTTGGGCCGTTGCCAACGTGCAACGGCCAAATTGGCCGTTGCTTTGTGCAACGGCCAATTTGGCGTTGCTTTTCATTTTTTTAAAAAAATTATTAAAAAAAAAATGATTCTTGCCTATAAATACATATGCTTCCCCTTTCATTTTTGTCACAAATTCTCTCGAACAATCTCTCGAATTCTCTCCGAAATCCTCTCAAATCGCTCAAATTCTCCCAATTCTCTCAATCCCGATCAATTCTCTCAAAAAATGGCAAGTGGAAGCAGAAATGCCGACAAGGGCAAGATGGCTATGGGAGATTCCGACTATCCCTTTCATGAATACGATCCTCGTGAGTATGCAAGTTGGGAAGACGACGACGATAATATCAACTATGTCCCGATTCCGAACGTCGAGCACATCCCAACACAAGAAAGTCTTCATCCTCCCACTGGTGTCGAAGAAACGTCAACGGCAAATGAGCCGGAACGGAAGGGCCGAGATAATACATCGGACTTGTGGCTACACTTCGACAAGGTACGTGATGAAGTCGAAGGTAAGTATAATGTAAAATGTAAATATTGTTCGCAAACTTATAAATTCACGAAAGGAGACGGTTACGGAACATTCCGTCGGCATTTGACGAAAAAACATCCAACGCAAGCGGGGATCGACAATACGCAACAACAAATTTCCGGGTACGCCACTTCTAAGCCTCATCCTTTATTTCGTTTCACTGAAGCACTTTATAAACAAACATTAGGTGAATATGTTGCCCTTGATCATGCTCCGTTTAATACTGGTGAAAATTTTAATATGAAATATTTGATAAATACTTGCGTTGGTTCCAAGCGCCAACTATTCCAAAAAATACTCTTAAACGCGAAGTTTTTCATCTTTATAAAAAAGGAAAAAAATCTTTAGCAAAATTTTTTGCGGAATTCAATGGACGTGTGCATATAGGTAGCGATATTTGGAGTGATCCTTGGCAAATTCATTGTTATATGGGTGTCACGTGTCATTGGATAGATGACAATTGGATGATTCAAAAAGACTTATTGCATTCCGAGTTTTTGATGAAAGCCATTCGGCTCATAATATTTATAGAATAATTAGGCAAGTTTTAGAAGAATATAATTTAATAAATAAAGTATTTTCAATTGGTTTTGATAATGCCGCCGCAAATACCGCTTCTATTCCCGAATTAGAAAATATTTGCAAACCCACTTTTGGCGGACAATTTTTTCACATTAGATGTGCTTGTCATGTTTTAAATTTATGTGTACAAAATGGTTTACGAACTCTTGACACTTCTCTCGCCCCAATAAAAAGTGCAATTAAATTTTTATGGAGTCGTCCCCAATGTATGAAATCATGGGGAAAATTTTGTAAACAAAATGGGAGAAGGCCAAGAAGATTTCCAAAAGATATTCCGACTCGTTGGAATTCTACGTACGAGTTGCTTCGGCAAACTTTTGAATATAAAGATTTATTATGTATGTTTATTTCACAAAATATTCCCGAAATTACTTTACTTCCTCAACATTGGGACGTTTGCAAGAAAATTTTAGATATTTTGAAAATTTTTAATGATGCTACTAAGACTTTATCTGGTATTTATTATCCTACAACGCATTTATTTTTAATAGAGTGTGTTAATATTAGTAGTGTTTTTAGTGAATATGAAAAAGATACCGAATTAGGTCAAACTATTTTAGTAATGCGAGAAAAATGGTTGCATTATTATTTGCAAATTCCTCTTGTCTATTTAGTTGGTATTGTTTTTGATCCACGTATTAAATTAGACGGTTTACAAGATTATTTGAATGTGTATTATCATGATTGTTTACATTTGGATGATTCAATAGATATTTTAAATATATTAGGACATGTTAAAGAATCTATAGTAGCATTATATGGAGAATTTTGTAGTAGATATGGTTTAAGTGATTCCGGATCTTTACAATCTACCGCCTCACGTAGCGAAGGTGGTAGTTCACTTAGTAGAGGGTATACTATGCTTAAGAGTAGGCAAAAAAAACAAAAAGGGGCAACAGGTAATATTTCTGAATTAGAAAAATATTTAACCACTCAATTTGAGTTTCGTGATGCAGAACATAGTACAGATTTCGAAATCCCCAAGTGGTGGAAGAGTCACCAAATCGAGTATCCAGTTCTCGCCCTCATCGCTCGTCAAATATTAGCAACCCCTTCTTCAACGGTTGCGGTTGAACAAGCATTTAGTTTTGGAGGATTAATTTTGGACTCTCGCCGTTCAAGATTAAGCCCGGACTCTGTGGAAGCTCAAGCTTGTGTCGGCGATTGGACGAGGGCGAAATATCGACACCAAGAGTTAGATCGTGAACACGAATTTTTTAGCGATGATGTTGGAGATACCACCGCCACGGGTACCACAACGGGTAGCGACGATTGACGATGAGGTAAGTTGGGGTTCTCAAAGGTAAAAAGAACTACATGGGCTTTGATTCTTCTATCCCCAAGAAGATATGTAGGTCGCTTAATGATAATTCATTAAGTTCAAGCCCATTCCTTCTTTTTTTTTTTTTCCCATATTTTATTACAATGTACAATTTAATTGTATTTTATAATTTATAATTTATTATATTTATTTTATTATTTATTATTTTAAAAATTATTATTAAAAATGAATCGGAATGAACCGGCGGTTCCGAACCGGAACCGCCATTTTTCACGGCCGGTTCCTGAACCGGAACCGGCGGTTCCACCGAACCGGCCGCGTCTACCTTCACTTAAAAGCTTAAGCCATCGAATTGTGGGCCAACTTGAATATATTAAATACTCCATATCAATCAATTCTCCGATGTAAGATATCTCTAACACAAGTCACACGCGTATCTCAACACATTCATCGGTTGTTAATTAACTTGCCTAGAGTTTGAAAATCATGCGAAAAGCACATCTCGATCTTGTGAAGATCTTAAGAGGTGATCTTGAGTCCAGACCTTAGTTAGACTGCTTTATGGAATTTATGTAGCGTAAATGGTCTGTGCAAAATATGTAGAACGTAATTTTTGTCTTAAACTTTCATGTTCTAAACGAACCGAAACCAATACATTCCGTGGATGAATGCTATAAAGGTGGAATATTCATCCCTGCTCGTACACAAAGCCCAACGAGATGCGAGCAGTTATACTAGCGTGGGAAAAGGGAGGACAGGATCTAGCTAGCAGTTGCCAGATGATGCGCTAAATAATCCCAAAAATGCTAATAGTGATTTATAAAAATTGTACACAAAATGACCTGACCGACCTAAGTTGAACATTTTGAATACGATTCGCTTATTTAAAACAGCTATCACAGTTCACCCACGAATTAGTCATTATACCAATTTAATAAAATAGCTAGGGTATTGAAGTCCATCGATGTATACTACATTTTAACACTTCCCCTGCCCGTCTATCATAAATTACCCATTATATCGTCAAGATATGTGCTAGGATGTATTGAAAATACTCATCATGTATGAAAAATTAGATCGAGATACAAAGGATGATTAATTATTTCATTGATGTTGCAACCCTTTGGACATTGACGAAGACTAGGAGATGCAGCAAGCATTGGGGTTCTCATCACTGAAGAGCTGAGGAGGTGGGAGTCTCTCAATGACATAGAGTGACTGATAATAATGCATCATCCTCCTCATACCCTCGTCATCCACAATAGTATGATTCGCCGTTGCTGCTTCTTGTTCTTCTTCTCCTTCCTTCTCGGCCTCCTCTTCCTTGCTCTCGCCACCACCTTCCTCTTCGCCCTTGTTTCCCTTCTTTTCTTCTGGCTTATCCTCACTCTTCTGCTCACCATTCTCTTCTTTCTTTCCCTCGGCTTTCGTTTCCTCTGCCGGCTTCTCAGCTTCCTTCTCCTCCTCTTTCTTTTCGAGTTCAGGTTCGGGTCGAGGAACTATCCGGGCTTGCTTTCTGGTCCTTCGGTAGACATAGTCGACGAGCTTGTCTGCTTCCATGGTTCCCGTCACTGTGACCTTCCCGGTACTAAGTTCTGTCGCAGCTGTTTGAACTCCTATAAGCGCCGCAAAAATTGTAAATCAATTTGTCGAAAACAAGATATGGTTCACTTTGGTTTCTTTTAGTAGGATTGATTTCGTCCACGAAATCTACAATTGAGCAAAAGGAACAATATGTAAATCGTGTGCATGCAATGAATCTCTCTTCTTTAGGGTTTAATACCTCTCATTTTGAGGATCTTTCTTTTAAGTTGCTCGGCACAGGCCTCGCAATGCATGTTCACATTCAGCTCCACAGTCGTCGATCCACAAACCTGAGTCATGGAAAAACTTAGTCCATATTAGACCTATAGACAAGTCGCTCTCTCTACAATTGATATAATCGGCATCACTAGATCAAATTTGAGAGAAATAAGGTGTTAAAACAAGGTCAATGTGAGTGAGAGGGCATCACTAGATCAAATTTGAGAGAAATAAGGTGTTAAAACAAGGTCAATGTGAGTGAGAGGGCTGAAACCTGTGAACTGCCAAGTTGTGGAGCTGCTGCTTCGCCTTCGGCCGCAGGTAACGAAGGAGATATAACTTTGACTCTCCGCTTGGTTCTCTTCATGATCATGTTACAAGCCACTTGAGGATCGACTACGCCTTTCAATGTCACTTGGTTTTGAGCCATATCGATCACCACTGCTTCCACTCCTACATATCATTATCACGTCACACACGCCATGACTGAAATTTCCTAGAGGCTAATGTGGATGGTGTTTTACCACATCGATTGTAGAATTAGTCAATCTAAGAATTTCGCGTTGTCGGGATCATGATAGTGAGGGCCTTGGTTAAGAGAGAAGTATGTACCTCTTATTTTCATGATGAGCTTCTCAATTTTCTTGGCACACCCAACACAATGCAGGTCGATATACAAGACGACTGGAGAGGGTGGCTGTGGTGGCTCTTCCTTCTTCTCCTCTGGCTTGGCCTTTGCCTTAACCTCTTCCTATATCATGAAAAATTGTAGGACAAAAAAGAGTCGCATCTAACTCATCCATTCCAAACCAAAAAACAAGAGGGCCATATTCAAAATCCCACATTACCTGTTTTGCCTCTTCCCCCATCTTCTTTCTGCCTCCCAGTCAACAAGAGCTCACCTGGTTGATAAGAGCGAAAGGGGGCAGAGAATTAGAAAGGAGAGGAAGGAGTGAGAATGCTTAGAAGTAAGCTGTGAGCGATCTTTTTATTGCAGGACTGATGAGAAAAATTGCAGAGTGTATGGGCAGTCTGGTGATTGGATTAATAAAAAAGAAAATTCTCTAATCTCAAAGGAGACCACATGCAATGCATTCTCTAGTTTAATATTAGGTTTTTCTCAGTCTTCATGGTAGAGAGAAGTACCAGTGGATCAGGGTTTGCAGATTTAGAGGGGAAGGAGAGAGAGTGAGAGATGGAGAATTTTTATTGTTCATTTTCGGTTTTTGAGACATAAGAAGGATGAGACTTCAAATTCAACCACCGACCGGTTGATTTTTCATGACAAATGCCAAAGGGTTAAAGTAGATTGTAAATTGATTTGAAGCGTTAATTCTTCACGACATAGGAGCATGACATGGATTTATCGAGAGAAATCCGACTCCTATATGACACACAACTTGCTTGAAGTTGATAGGGAGAGTATCGCCACACACCGACTTATTTTTACAAAAATAAACAAACAACCGAGATATACTAGTAAAAAAAAAAGATGCTGTTAGAAAGTCCAATCTAAAAATTTTAATTGGTAATGTGGATATCTTAACATTCCCTCCTATGTGCAAGCTGTATAAAGAATGACACATGATATTTGATGAACGGGGGGCCATACACGCGAAATAAGCTAAGACAGAACCCGACTCGTATCAATGTTAAAAAGTCAAACCGAAGAGCTTAACTAATGCGTATCATACATATAATGGTGCAGCAAAAAATCAATAACTCTGCTTTAAATGACATATCTTAGTGATTCCTACCTCTTAAAAGTTTCAATTAACATACTTTATAAGCGAATTTGATGTGGAATTTTCACCCTGATGAGTGATGACTTGGAGAAGTTATTCTACACTAATGCTAGAACAAAATACTATGAAAGTAGATACAATATATTAGCTTCCTTACCTTTTAAGCAGTTTCTCAAAGTTATAACCCTAATTGGGATGGGTGAAGCATAGGGACCCTAATAACATTTCAAGGCTTTTGCGTGTGAAACACTACGAGGTACGAGAGAAATTGGCATCGCACATGGACATGGTCCTTACCCTTTCCTTCGACCGCAAAACATGTCGCACACAATTTTTTTTTCCCTCATCATCCTTCCTTTAGCCGTTCTTTGAGGTTGCCTTAAAGCTATCACTGGTGTTTCTAATCTCTCTTTGCTTTCCACTAAATTAATTTGTCGAGTTGCTTATTAATGAGATCGATGTCGAAGTCCTTGATTAAGACAAGTTCGTGTCGATTACATCGTTCATAATGTCTTTCGCTTCGACGACAAAAGAGGTAACTTCACAGTGAGCTATACAACTTCATCAAGTTCTATACTATTCCATCCTTTCAAATTGAAATTAATTTAGCTTAATCTCCCTTGGAGGGACAAAAAAGGGATAACTTATGATCTTTTCTTGTTTGATCATGTTTCTATATAGGCTCTAGGGCTTCAAGAAACCAACAGAATGAGTAGCCTGAGAAAAAAAATAAACAAAGAATGACGTGGCATTGCGGTCCCCGCCCAATCACTGGCGAAGATCGCCGGCCACGGGGGGAAGGACAAAAAGAAAAAGACATAGAAAGAAAAGAAAAGAAAAAGTACTAAAATATTATTAAAAATGGTCTCCATAAGCGGCGGCTAGTCAAATGGATTAAGTTTGCAGAAATACAAAATGTTTCGAACTGAGTTGGCAAAAAAAAAGTTTAGGATTGAATTGACACAACTACAATAGATTTAGGACTTTTTTGGTTGTGTCCTCCCTTATCTAAGGTTGATAATTTCACTAGCGGCACTGTCAAAGGCAGTTGCCTGGGAAGTATCATCTCATTCAAAATGAATGTGCATTCAACAAAAGTAAGTTAATCAATTCATGTTATCTTACAACTACATGCGAAAAATAGCGCCACAAAAGAAAAACAGCCGAAAAGAAAAGGGCACATCCCAGAGTACTGAGGTTAACCTAATCCGGCTGATCATTCCTTCGTGTGTTATACTACTAATAAAGCAGATTCTAAAGAAAAGAGAGGTGCGGGGTCGTTGTTCGTTGCCAGATTAAGAGAACCTCGGTGATTGCTTGGCTTAGGTATAGAAAGCAACCTTTGTGCTCTTTTTCCACCTAGATGATTCAATCAGGACACAAACATGCTCAACCGCTCAATTAGGATATTCAACCACTGACTACGATGTTTTAATATTAGGGGTACAACTGATAAAGCTATTGATGAACCTAGTGATTGGGATAATTGGCATAGAGAGTGTGTATCCATTCAATCAATGTAAATAAACAAACAAAATGGAATCAGAGATGTCTCATATGAATGGGCGCTTCATCATGAATCAAATTAACGGGGTTAACCAAAATGCCCTTCTAGATTAAGAGTAAATTTAATATTGAAGTGCCGCAAAATCACGAGACGCTAATTGATTCAACTACGGATCGAGTGTTGAACGCACAATGGTAGCTCTATCTACCGAGTGTTTGTGGGACGCCAATTTTTCTCTATACATAAGAAATCAAGAGCGGGTCGAGAGAGAGAGAGAGAGAGAGAGAGAGAGAGAGATGTTATAGCAAAGCAAGGAGTGCGCGAGGAAGCATCATGGGTTACAGATAAGGATCTTGACTAAAACACAAAGTTGGGCGGGGATATTCGTTCGGTGTATGGTGGTCCTTTTGTGCAAGGATACGAGATTTGCAATCTCAAAATGGCTTTTTTTTTTAGTACATTAAGGAATCATCCTTCGGTTCAATGTATGAAAGGAGTGGGGTCTCTCCACTTGTGTCTCCGCTCTTCAGATATAAAAGCAAAATCCCTCCTGTGCATAGTAGCCGAGTGAGCTTTGAAGAAAGTATGGAGTTGTTGACTGTTTGCTTCACGCGCCAAGCCACCGTAAAAGGCTTCTCCTTTCTCTGTTGTCGATCGAGAACTGTCAAAATAAGTATAGACCTCACTCAAAACCCACCACGTCCGATGGCTCAATCGACTCGATCAGGAATGGACTGAGAATGAACCACCAAGACTAGTCCCTTTTTAACTCCAAATAACATCGCCATAACCCATGCAAAAGCTTATGCTAAAATCGAGAAGACTCATCGAGTTTCTGATTCCTCCAAGCAACAGAAATGTCATGCTTTTCAAAGTTCTGGGGCTAAAATAGCTGCAAATGTATGACTTCCTCACATAAAATCTGAGCTTCCTTTTAACCTCACAATTTCCTACCCTTCATGCGCAGGCGTGGGGACAGAAGTGCCATTTGACACGTTGTACAGAGTGCTAAAAATTGCAGAAATGATTGACAGAAAACACAACTTTAGGGCAAGATAAATACATAGACGAATGAATAGAAAACCGCATGATTAGAGCATCCATTGATCAGATTAGCCTAAATACACCGACATATTACCATATAGACAAAGGGAAATCTACTGAATCTCCACCTATGAGGTTAACTAGTCATCTGGAAAAACGGCAATGACAAAAATACACACAGAGGAATGTTCCTCAAGGGCCTCACAGGTTAATAAAAGTCCACGCACCGATTGCACCCAAAGAAAAAACTAATAAAACAACAAAACTAAACAGACTAATGTGTGACCACACTGATCGAATAGAAGGTCCCATTGTGAACAGAGAAGAGACTAGTAATCTGCTTCTAGAACATTGCTTATTCGATCTTGCATCCCGCGTCACCTTACTGTCTATTTCTCCAGAAACTTCACTCCCTTCATCGATATCAGAAGGAGTAAGCTTCCGGGGTTCATTAGAACTACTACTAACAGATTCGTCACCAACCAAATCTTCACCACCCCCAACCAGCTTATTGAAAACTTTTTCCTTTTCCTCCTGCGCACAACACTTTGATAAGATTCACACAGCAAATACAGGGCAACCTATAGAGATCTATTCTGTCAAAAAGACAATGGTGCTCATGAACTTCTTACCTCTGCATTAACGGACTTGGATTTTTTAACTTCATCACCAGAAATAAAATCACTTGACTTCCTACTGCAGCTTAGTGGACCAATTTGAAGTTTACACTGTATACGTAATCTTCTTCGAGCGGAACCTTGTGCCCCATAATCATACTGAGGTTGCAAAATTTGTGAAGAGCGAGGCCTTATCCTGATTCCGGTTCCAAAAGTGTCACCACTCTGAAGAGCAGTTGAACAAGTGTCTAGGCCTTGAAGGTGAATGCTATTTGGCTTCGCGTCAGATTGAGATGATGGTTCTTCCCCATAAGAGATTCCAAACATTGAAGCTTTGACAATATAGTCCTGATCAACATTAGACGCAGGGAACCCCATTTGGAAGTTTTCTGGAGCCATTCCCATTTGTAACGCGTCTCTCCCATTATCTTTTGCTTCATCCCACTCCAATTGACATCCAATCTGCAGTATACAAAAAATGGTAAAGATTAAAGACATACAGCAAATGAGAAAAGTATCGCCTGCTTCGCAAACAAACATTTCCTACAAAGACACTCGTAAAGTCACATTGTGACAGAAGTATTCAAAGGACAAGGTGGACATAATTAAATTCTGAGGTATTCTATGGGAGAAGATAAAGTTCAATTTCACAAGATCACCTGTCTTTCAGTCGCTTCCTTAGGTAGTTCATTTAATAAATCGTCTTCGCCTACAGGCCCATTCTTCCGGATCTCGCTGCCAAAATCCAAATTATGCTGACCACTCTCATCACAAGAGCCGTCATAGTCAACATTGAATATATGGGCAAAGAAGTCAGATATATCATCTTCATTCTTGTCATTCTGAAGCCACACACCAGTTTCGTCACAGCTAATGTCATTTGTAACCCCATACATGCCGGAAGTTCCCAACTCTTCTTTCATCGGCAACGGTAATGGTGGTAAAGAAAGCTCCATCATTGGTTCTCTAAGCAACTTCATCTCACTGTCTTGTGGCAAATTCACCTGAAGTAGGAGCATTAATAAAGAACTAAGCACTAGAAAAGTGAGACAACGAGACCACGAGGGATATTTAGTTGCATTCTCACCTCATTATTCTTTAAAAGCGAACGCTGGTATTGTTCTAAATCACGATCTTCATCTGGCAGTTTATCTTGGGTCGCAGAAGATGGTCCATCTTGAGCTACCGCTAACTCTGACTCGGTTTCATCAGGTGAACATTTGGCTATTGGAGAAGCAACTAGTACTTCTCCATCCTCACAAGTTGAGCCTTCAAGAGTCTCATCTTGCTTCTTGAACAGACGACACAGAACAAATGCACCCTGCAATGGATGCCAATCAGATGAGGAAGTATACAACAAAAAATTGGCAGTTTGTATTGGCTTATTTATTTTTCGAATAGCATGCTTTCTGCATTAATTTCTTTAGAGGCCCACATAATTCTCGTTTAGAATGCTGAAGTCAGAAAAAGGAGAAATCAACTATCCTTTCTTTACAGAACTGAATTAAGTAACAATGACGGCTACTAAACATTTCAGATGTTACCTAGAAGGTGTAAATTAATACATGCTGTACAAAACTGGTAAATGGGTTCACATTATAGTTCGGCGGCAGATATGTGTAGGATTATCTCCCAATGACAATGCATGTTTATTTTAAAATGAACAATCCTCCTGCAAGAACTTACAAACTCTGCATGAGTTCAACATACAAAGTGTTGCACAAGAACCTGCAGAAGAGGAGAAGACCGTGACTAAACAAACTAACAGAGGAATCTACAATACACATGCTACTTCACTTTGGGTAGCATTGCTATAATCATTACGTATACAAAGCTAAGGAAGCAGTAACAATTCGTCTGCAGTCACATGTCATAAAGTAAATGCAAGTGGAGGTGTTTGCCAATATTGAGACCATTCTTGAGATCAGTGAAGGTGAAGTTATCAAATCGCTTCCTTTTGAATAAACCAGTTTTCTCTTAGGAGGGGGAAAAAAGTACAAATCGGTCAAGTCCTTTCACCTCACGAAAAAGGGTGCAAACAAAATAATATAAATCCAAGGCTAAAACAGAACCCTGAGTGAACAAGCACGGTAGAATGAAACCCAATTGAAGATCAATATCCAAATTTTAACAGGCAGTCAAATCTAACCTGTCCGGGATGAGTACCATTGAGCTCTTCTAAAGTTGTTCGGTATTCATGCATCACCCAATTGGTCCTCTTCCCCCTGGGAGCACGGCCAGTGTAAAAGACCAGAGTCTTCTTCATTCCAATCAAGTTTCCTCTCAATTTTATTTTCCGGTCCTTCCCTGTGGCTTTCCAGTATCCAGTTCCCGTTGCCCGGTTAAGCCGATGGCCATTCGGGTACTTTCTGTCCAAGGGACAGAAGAAGAACCATTCTGGATCCTTCGTCTGTATAGCTGATAAATCTACACCACCATCACGAAATTCAATTACTAAAATAATCATTGATCATAGCTACTCCATCACTAAAGAAATCATTTTGACTGTGGAGGAGATTAATCTATTACATCCAGAAAGCGAAATCAAGCACTAAGTTTCGTTCTCACATCAGAAAGAAATCATATTTGGAAGAATCAAGGCGAACTGCAAACTCATTCGTCAACAGGCGAAAGATCAGAAAACCCTACAATCACTCGTCAAACAACTAATGCAGCAAAAACGCGCGCAGCAACGAAATGAAAGAGCAGGTGAAAAATCAAACAGCACGAGAGACGCGATCAAGCGAAACACAAAACATAAAAATAAAAAAAAATAAAAAAAAAAAAAAAAAAACCAAAAGATCAACCGTAAGGACAGCGTGGACTCAGCGCAATCCCTAAACACAAGACGAACACGAAACATGCGAAAAGGCTCGATGAAAATACCAGGCAAGTCCCAGGGCTCCACTTTGCAGACGTCGATTTCTCTGATCACCCTTACTTCCTTGTGGCTCCCATTGATCTTCAATCGCAGGTAGTGATCGATCAACTCCTGATCGGTGGGGCGGAACCTGAACCCCAGCGGGAGCGAATTGAGAGGCAAGACTGCCATAGCCAGAGCCACACCCCACAACCAGTGACACCAAAAGGAAGCTGGAGAGAGAGAGAGAGAGAGAGAGGAAAAACCCTCTTTATCTTCCTTCAAAAACCCTAAAGAAGATGACAAAGCACGGAGAGAGAGAGAGAGGATCGAGGAATGTTTAGATGGTAGTGTCGCTCGTATGGCCCATTGCTTTGGAGAGATCGCGAGGAAAGAGCAGAGAAAGAGATGAAGAGAAGAGAGAGAAGGTAGAGAGAGAGCGAGGGCGCGAGCGACTGAGCTAGCTGATTCCTCCGTCTGCGAAGTCAATCCCTCTCTCTCCGCGTTTTAAAATACCTCGCGAATCCCGCGTGAGGACGTGTCCTTCGCCCTTACTACGAAATGTGCCCTTCCTCCGCACTGCGCTCGCGTGGGGGGGCAAAATGGGGAAAGCGATAGGGGGCAGAACCGGGAGAAAAAAGACCGTGTTAAGGAAGTTCTTAGATGAGAGAAGTGGGAGTTGACGAGCCAATGAATCGACGACACGCCAGCACGAGGAGAAGGTGGGGGACGCGGGGGGGCCTCTCCGGATGACGTGGACGTACGGACGGACGGTGATAGATCCGAGCCGCGATGTTCTTTTCACACGGCGGGGCTCCGCCCTCTGCTGCTTTCCTCAGCTCGTCCTTCTCTCTAACGTTTCGGTAACGGCGTTAAGTGGCGTGGTGGTTTTCCAATGTCGATTTGGGTTTGCGACGAAAAATATAAAAACGAAAAAAAAAAAAAAAACAGCTCGGACACTTGCTCTCTTGCAATTTGGCAATCCAACATGAATAAACCTTAGAGCCGCGACCTAGATCTTAAGATTCAGATCATCCCTTCACATGGAAAAATTGCTAAGAAAGAATTCTCAATCTATTACAATTATACCGATTCAATTTTAATTTTTTTAATCAATTGAGTCATGTACATTTTGTATTTATGCCAATTCGGTTCATATGATCAATTTCGACAAAGAAAATTACTGACATGAAAGCTGACCATTTAACGTGGCGCGACCAACGCTGACGCGAACAATTTCAGAGCAGAGTCGAGTGTTCTAACATGGGGAGTAGGTGCGACGGCAAGAAAAAAAATGAGGAAGAGCATCGGAAACATTCGCTCTCGTCACTTTAGATCCGTCGTGATACAATGTGAACGCAAGAGTCAAAAGGTATGGCCAAAGTCAATGCTCTCTGCAACAAACGAAATTGGACAGTACAAGAGGGGCCCATCTCTTTTTCTCCAGAACAATGAAAACCGGTGTCTTTTCCCACTATAGCAGTACAACCTTTGGCCCCCTTCTTACGTGGACCAAAGCAAAAGCTATGACCTCTCTCCCAAGCTTCGCGAGTCGCGACAATTTAGGGGTGCGCACGACAATTTTTCTCCTTTACAAATCGACTTTTAGTTAAAATTTGGTTTTTAAATTTCTCCAGCCAAGCAAAAATTGATTTTTTAATTTTTAGTTTTGAAGAGAAGTGAATATTTTTCACCTTTTCAAATTACTTCAAAAGTAAAAAAAATAAAGTTAGGTAATCAAACGAATTTTTACTCTAAAAATTACGTTACCGAACAGATTTTTACTCCAGAAATATTGTCGTGTACGTCCAGGCATTCTCTCCATTATCCTGTATTTTTAGGTAATCGAGCAGAAAAAAAAAAACAATAGACAAAACTTTTGTACTGTATATAGTTTTTTTTTGGGTCGGATACTGTATATAGTTTAATAATTCGACAGTTTGCCTCAGATGTTTATTGGAACACGACCCGGTTCGTAGGTAGGTCCAATAATGCAGATGAAACGGTCGTGGCTTTAAAGTAATGTTTGTTTAAGGACCAACCAACGACGAAAAACTTTACAGGGCAAAGGGAGAAAAGCTTTGATGCACGGTTCTTGATGACTTTCTCTTCTGATTCTCGATTTTTTTTTTTTTGGGGGAGGGGGGCATTAATTGTGAAATTTATAGATTTTCAATTTTTCATGGGTCAAGGGATTCGATTCCAAGAGTGAAAAGGCCCACCCGACAAGCCGGTGAGCTCAATGAAGACAATGTTTAGTGAGATTGGGCCTCGCTTGATAAGACAAAAAAAAATGGATCGCATTGTACATATTCAATCTAATCTCTAAACTATATGAAAATATTCAATATTATCTCCGATCTCGAATTAATGAAAAGATCACATTGAACATTCTTACATTGAACATGTACCTAAAGTCCATATATTAGATTGAACAGATTAAAAGTTCAATGAATCATATTATACATTTAGTTAAAGTTTAGAAGTCACATTGAACAAATTAAAAATTTAAGGATCGCCTTGTAAATTGAATCAAATTTCACATATTATTTATGTTGTTATTCCTTGATAACTCGACAGTTTGTCTCAAATGTTTATCAGAACACGACGACCCACTTCGTACGTCCAACAATTGAGATGAAAAGGTCGTGGTTTAAAGTAATGTTTGTTTAAGGACCAACCAACGCCGATGAACTTCCTAGGGCGAAGGGAGAAATTTTTTTGGTTCCCCTTTTGAGCTTTGAAGCGTAATTTTAGTTTGACCTACAGGTGCATCGTTCTTGATGACTCTCTCTTCTGATTCTCGATTCTGAGGGCACTCGTTTCAGTTAATTAATGAAAGCTAAAAAGTGCCGTGAGCTTAGCAAAGAAAATTCATTTTACTTTTCGTATTTTGGTGGCCCTGAAAAAGGGGGGGGAGGGACATTAATTTAAAAAAAAAGGTATTTTCAATTCTTGTGGGTCGAAGGGTTCGATTCCATGAGTGAAAAGGCCCACCCGACATTCGAGCAAGCTCAATGAACATAAATGTTTAGTGAGATTGGGCCGAGCTCGATAATTAGAAAAATGGACCGCGTATCAAAAATTCAAATAATGATGTGGCAAAACTTCTCCTTATTCGAGGAGTCTCCTCTCTTTTTTTTTTTTTCCCCCTTATGGTAAGTTATTTTTTTTCTCACAACTAATCGTTATAAACTATGATATATTTGAAGATGTTTTATTAAGATCATTGAGCGTGTAAAAAGATGAGTATGCTATCTCCGAAGAATTTTTACTTGGACACTTATTGTATAACAATATTGTGGTTTTACATGGGGAAGATACAAAAAAGTCATAATTTTTTTGTAATTGTGTCAATTCGGTCATAAATTCTTTTTTTTTTTTGGCCGATTGAGTCATAAATCTTTTGCAATTGTGTTAATTCAATCTATTTAGCTGGCCGGCATTGACTTGGCAATTTTGTAATAGTATTTTACTAATTTTTAAATTATTTTGTTAATTTTTTTTTGTCTTTTTTAATTTTTCTTTTTCTTAGGGTTTGGGCTGGCAGCCTTGTTGGTCGCCGGCCCTTGCGATGGTCAAGAGAGGGTCGCAAGCCCTTGCCCAACCGCGAGCGAGGGCTCGAGACCCTTGCCTCGGTTGCCACGACAATTTTCTAGCATTCGGCAAGGGCCACGACCCTCTCCTAGGGGACTAGTGACCTCGTTGGCCCAAATCCTTATAATAAACAAATAAAAGCTAAAAGTGAGACAAAAAAATTATTAAAATATTATCATAAAATTGCCACGTCAACGCCGACCTGTGAAATGGACCGAATTGGCACAATTGCAAAAAGTTTAGGACTCAATCGATAAAAAAAAAAAAAGAGTTTAGGACTAAATTGACACAATTAGAATAGTTTTATGATTTTTTTAGTAATTTTCCCAATTTTACATAGATCTTCCCTATAAGGATAGGAATTTTAATAACGCAAGCAAATATGCCACGCGTCAATCTCCCAACATGAACTTATGAACTATTTTGTTAGACTATTGGCGCATTACATTAAAAAAAAAAAACCACTTTTCAATTATACAGACATAAAGATTGGGCTGTGCTAAGATGAGCTAAGATATGCCAATTCTAAACTTAAAGTTTGAAACTCTAAAGAGGGCCTAAATTTGTTTGTACATATTGTGACACCGCACATGAGTTACATAAACACTTATCCTAATTACCGAACTTCATCGCCGCCTGATGATATCCATCTCTAGCGAATCACTTTGGCACGACGATCATCACTTTCGGCAGCAGGGTCGCTGTAGATCCATCAACGGCCGCATCGACATCCATAGCCGCGACATCATTGACCGGGGGCACGGAATTGGTCCTCAGCTCCTTCCTTTTTCCCCACAGGAAGGAGTATATTCCCACCAGGATCAGAATAGTTCCCACTACACTGCGGCATAGCAAGGAATTGGGTATTATACTGAGTAAAAGTTTTGAAAATTTGTAAATCAAACCTTACTAGCTTAGGAGATATTAGGAAGGCAAAGAAAGGGCTCATGACAAGGAGATTCATCGTACGTTGCGAGGTGGATTGCCTTGCCGAGCATGAGCGCTTCCAGCAGAGCAACGAAGATTAGGGTCAAGGGGTTGAACATGGAAGGGAAGGTAGGGCCTCACTCTGCAATCACCCAAGAAATTAAGCAAAACGTCGCAGCTGTCGACAATGCTCCCTACGAACCAGATTAAGGGCTGAAGAGCAGCAGTTAAAGCAATCGCAGCAGCGTAACTCGGGTGAAACAAGAAATGACCTTACCGAGTAGACGAAGGTGATCAGCTGCAGATCCAATCCCAAACTCCACGACTTTGTCCTGCGGTCGATACATAAGCCTACTGTCGCTGCTTGCACGGACGAGATAACGCACGTCAACAATGCGGACCGATACTTCAAGGGGAAAACCCTAATCAGCTTAACCTATTTGGAAACAAGCAATGTCCGCAAGCAAGCATTGTGATCGGTGGACCGCATCCTTAATTTCAGAAAAAGACTCGGAATTTGGTGTGCGCACCTGCACTACGAACCAGATGCCGTACGACAAGCAGCTTCCGACCAGCATCAGCGTGCCTCTCGTCCAATTAGACCGAATGTTCTTGGTGAATCGGTGATAGCATGAGAGCGAGAGCATTGTTGATTAATGTGAAACGGTTTTCCTTGGTAGAAGATAGTGGTTAGCGCGCCCGCGACACAGAATGGTGCTCCTATTATCTTCACTTTACCTGCTCTTGTGTTTAACCTCAACGACTCTACTGTGTGATAATCCAAAATCCATGCCTTTCAGTAGCATGAAGCGACATTCGGATCGACTTGAAAGAAATGCACGAATCCCATTTGAGAGTAGCTACTGAAAGTTGCTTTTTACTGAGAATGTTTTCTATGGAAGTATGCCCATTACATACAGGGTTAATACCACAAAAAACCTAACGAAGTGTAAATTTGTCACAAGCGTCCCAGTTTATGGAGGTTTTTTGTGATCGGTAAATTTGTGGTAGGTGTACCAATTTGAAGATTTTCATGGTATTAACCCTTACATATATGTACCTGAAGCTTTCGCACGTCACATACCTTAGAATGATGGAAAAGACGAAGGTGGCGATTGGGATCATGTTCAAGAAGTTGTTAGCGTATGTTGCTGTTGTATCTCGGAGACCATAGTAGCAAAGCCCCTGGACAATGATATTCTATAACATTATGTGCGAGGCCACAAATAGACATCTCAAATCTGTTTGAGAAAGGGATAAACAAAAAGAGGAAGTCTTTGTTCTGTAATATTTGTTCAAAATTGGCAAACAAATAGCCTGGCAAGAAATTAAAGAAAAGAAAAGAAAAGAAAGAAGAGCTATCTTACCCCGGTAAATGCGTTAATGAAGAGCCAAATCCACACCTTCAAGCTTAGCTTTGTTGTGCTACCTCTGCAATGGAGACATACTGCTTTTAAGAGATTCTCTACACTCTGGTTCAGACGATAATTTGCCCATTTTTAATGGTCTCAGACGCTTGATAAGAAAAGGCGAAGGCGAAGAAGTATGCCGGAGAAAGGGGGTGGCGGCGACAACTCGGAACGAGGAGAATCGAAGGTCGAGATCAGAACCGAACCTCTCGAAGTACAGAGCAAAGGGCACGACACAGACCGCGCCGACCACGTGACGGTAAGCCAGGATGGCGAAAATGAAGGTCCCGTCGTTCAAGACTACCTTGGAAAGCAGTTGCAACCCGGTCGCGAATGCTTGCACCAGCAACATGCTCGCCACGGCTCTCGACGACTCGTAACATTTCTTGAACACCATCATCGCCATCTTTTCTCTCTCTAGAAAGCTCCTCTCAATCTCTCTCTTGTCAAAGATTACTAAGTGGTCATTTAAAGGCAATCAAAACTGTTGTAGAATGTCTAACATGTTCAAGGAATACAAGAGAAGCACATACAATATATGTAGTGGTCAACGATTTAGGGCAGGTGGGCATTTATCGCATATTAGGGAAGTGCATTTAATGGGTTCAAATGCATTTTTTATGGAGTTATTTGATGCGGAATGTATTAGTAGTGCGTTTCTATATCGATTGGACAGACAGAAATTCAATCGGAAGGTGAAATGGTGATGTGTTAAGAATCGGCGGACCGGGTTGACGACATCGGATCGGGCTCAAATTCGATTGGCTGAAGCGAAACGGCATCCCGATCAATATTCACAGCTTTTGGTTGTGACTAATGATGGATTTTGGTGATTCGGGATCGTCTAGATGAGTTTTCCTATTTTTTTTTTAGTATTTTCAAGATTTATTTTACTATTAATGGCAGTTTTGTAATTTTGGATTTTGATGTTTAGAATCCTACTAGAGTTAGGATTAGGGTTAACACCCTGTAAAAGGTGTGTTTATGACATTTTTGGAGCATGATTATTATTTTATTATCATACTTTTCGAGATTTCTCTCTTAAGTAAGGAATTGCTTGTTATCTTTGCTGAACGCTGCGTCATTATCCCATATCGATTATGAAAAGGGTTGACGATCGGATTATAAGTGTGAGGAAAAACCTTATTCTTTAAACGAATTTTTGGGATGGGAGAGGTGTAAGATTACCCAACAAATATCAGTCCAACAGTTATTGCGGCTCCAACTTAGGGCCCGACCCGATGTGTGAGTGTTGGATTGTTGGGTCATCCATAAAGGGCTAATAGTCGAGTTATAAGTGTGAAGAAAAGTCCCATCTTTTTTTTACTTTTTTTTTTCCGGACCAAATAACTTCCTAAACCTATTTGCTATTACAAGAAGTTATATTATTCGTAATTTTCTATTGTCTAGAAACACTTATCTGCAAAATGTTACATATCCGAAAGTATCGTTACTTGGCACTTACATGTTATATGGTTGACTTCATCTTCAACGAAGGTTTTTATCGTTCACCAGACTTTGCTATTATTGACTAAATCTGTCACTTGTTGGTTATGATTAAAATAACAAGAAATTGGTCATTTCTTGGTGTTAAGACATAAATAGGCTGGACAAAATGAATGAAAATTATTTAATACTCTCTTGCGCCAGCCGATGTCGCTTGATTAGACCATGAAGACTATCGAGAGACACAATCATTATAATGTAAACATTTGGATGACTTCAAGTGAGACTCTTAAGAGAGCAAAATATATATATTACAAAATTTGGATCGTCCCACAGTATGCAAAGGTGGAATTTTTCATTCGTTGGTAAGTCGGTCCAATTAATTAATGCTTTGCCAGTTGCGAGGCATCAAAATACGCAATTCATATTGACTTTGACCAAGACACAAGCATTAGGACAAATGGAGTTCAGTTCGAGAGTTTGACCGGTCAAACCACAAACCTGTTTATACACGTGGATCGTGATGAGTTTCCACGTAATGAACCGCTGAAGTTCAGTGTTATTCACGAAGTTTCGTAGGATCGCATTGATTGAGGTCTGGTACTAGTAGGACATTGATTTTGCCTTCAGCACTACTATTCTCCTCCACGGGCCACAGATGGTATGTAAGAGCGACTTGTGTATACCGTGCCACTGCTCAGAAGCCACATCAGGGCCATTCCTTATTACCTACATTTCGTTGTTGCTTTGTGAAATCTATTTGCTCTAGCGAATCGCTCAGCAAGACGATCATCGCTTTCGGTGGCGGGATTGCTGTGGCTTCAGTAACCATTGCCTCGACATCCATAGGCGCGACGTTATTGACCGGAGGTTGTATATTCATGATCGACTCCTTCCTTTTTCCACTTAAGAAGGAGTATATTCCTCCTAGGATCAGTATAGTTCCGACTAAACTGCAATATAGCAATGAATTTTTCAATAAAAGTTCCGAAAATTTTGAAATTGAACCTTAGTAGCTTATGAAGACTATGAAGCCAAAGAAAGGATTTAGGATTATGAGATTCTTCGTACGTCCCAAGGTGGATTGCCTCTCTGAGTAGGAGCGCTTCTAGCACAGTGACGAAGATCAGAATCAACGGGTTGAACATCGCAGGATAGGTAGGGCCTCGCTTCGCAATCACCCAAGAGATTAAGCAGAAAGCGGTAGCTGTTACGAATGCTCCCCGTATGAAGAATCTAGTTTCGCTCATTAGTGAATGAAATCGTAACGTTCATCATATGTAACCATACAAACATCAGACTATGATACTATTGCTAAAATAGAAAATCGTTGGCACATCGAGTATAAGAGATTCATAGTTAGAGACTTGTAGCCATTGTTAAGTACAGATTATCGACCATCCAACCGTATATATTATCGCTGAATTTAACGAACGACAATTCATGGAAGTTTTCCGCTCATGATTGGCCAGGTGCCACTTCCAACAAATGGAGGACCGACGCGAAACGATTTAAGTAGTCGCGGCGTAATTTGAGGATAGAAATAACCTTACCGAGTAGACAATGGTGATCAGCTGCAGATTCCATCCTAGACTCCACGACTTCCTACTACGATTGATGCACAAGCCCACGGTTGTTGCTTGCCCGGACGCGATGATGCACGTCAGCATCGTGGACCAATACTTCAACGGGAAGACTTTAATCAGCTTAACCTATCAAATGAAAGCAATGTCCACGAGCATTATGATAGGTGGACGGTATCCTTCGTTTCATGAATGTTATTTGCCGAAGAAAAGAAGTTGCGAACTTGTTCTACACACCTGCACTGTGAACCAGACACCAAAAGATAGGCAGCTTCCGAGCAACATAAGCGTGCCTCTCGTCCAATTAGATGGAATGTTCTTGGTGATAGCATGAGAGCGAGATTGTTGATGATTGATGTGGAACGATTTTCCTTGGTAGAAGATAGTTGTTAGCGCGCCCGCAACACAGAGTATCGCTCCTATTGTCTTCACTTTACCTGCTCTGGTGTTTAAGCCCAATGACTCTACTCTGCCATAATCCAACACCCATCGGTTTTAGTAGCATGAAGGGACATTTGGATCGACCCAAAAGAAACGCACGATATCATTTGAGAGTGGCTATGAAAGATATGTTTTCCAAGAATGTTTCTATCAAACTTAACGAAACTTGTCGTTCAGAAATGAAATATGAGTGCGCCCATTATATAAATGTGTACCTGCAGAAACTTTAGATGAATGTCGTATACCTTAGAATGATGGAAAAGACGAAGGTGGCGATCGGGATTACGGTCAAGAAGTTGGCAGCATATGTTGCGGTTGTATCCCGGAGACCGTAGTAGTATAGTCCCATTGGCAATGATAATACTCTGCGACATTAGCATCGATACCAAAATTAGAAAAAAGCCTTTTTTTCTCCCGAACGCCGTTTTACAAAGTGATAAAGAAGAAGCGAAGTCTTTTTGTAGGTTCAGTTTACATCTTAATTGTGATAAAATCGGAAAAGTTTAGTCCATGGTCACCGGGGTTCTAAACTTTTCAAATTTAATTCACCTTGAATCATCACGAGGACTTGACTAGGACTTGCATTGAGAACATGAAAAGCTATATAGATGCATTGAAGAGGAGTAAGACAGAGAAATTCAAGAAAAGGGAGAGGAGCCATCTCACCCGGTTAATGCGTTAATGAAGAGCCAAGACCACACCTTCAAGCTCAGCTTCGTCGCGTTACCTCTGCAACGAAGACGCGCCATTTTCAAGAGTCGTTCTTTGTAACTCTGGTTCGTACAATCTTTGCCCATTTTCAATGGCTCGAAAGCTCAGAAAGGAAAAGGTGAAGATTGAAGAACACATGCCCAAGAAAGGGAAGAGACAACTCGGAACGGGGAGAATAAAAAATCAAGATCAGCATCAAACCTTTCGAAGTAGAGAGCGAGCGGGGCGACACAAACCGCACCAACCACATGACGATAAGCCAAGAGAGCGAAAATGAAGGTCCCGTCGTTCAATATGATCTTGGAAAGCAGCTGCAACCCGGTCGCGAATGCTTGCACCAGCAACATACTCACCAGAACTTTTGATGACTCGTAGTCGTGACATTTCTCGAACCCTATCATCGCCATATTCTCTCTCTCTCTCTCTCTGAAGTCTCTCAGAGTCTCTCTCTAGTCCAAGATTATTAAATGGGCATCTGAAGGCAATCAAAACGGTAGTGCACAGACTCCTGCATTTACAAGAACTGCACGATTCGAAGAACACTGAAGAGAAGGGAATGCATGGATATATACAGGGGTCAGTGAATTAGGGCAAGAGGGAATTCAACACAGAAATTCAGTAGACAAGGGCAAATCCTGAAAGTGATGTCCGCGTGGTAATCTTGGATACTCTCTTGCCACCAACTGATTAGACCATGAAGACTAGCGAGAGCCACTTTTATTTGAATACAAGTATTTGGATGACTTCAAGGGAGACTCCCGAGAGAACAAAATAAAACATTAAAGAATGTTGACCGTCCCAGATATGAAAACTAAAATGTGTAATTCTCCGGTAGGTCGATTGGACTCATTGATATGCCTTACCAGATTTGAGACGCAAGAATAGGCAATTCATACTAACTTGACTAGGGGAGGATTACGTATTTTCTTAATCTAGCGCAAGGGCGAAATGATTTGAACTTCGTCGTTTGTTTCGCCTTCTTGATCAAAGGTCAAATGGAGTTCAGCTCGAGAGTTTGACCATGTTTGACTTGTGGTCAGACCTTCATTTCCCTCAAATTGCTTATACACTTGGATCATCACGGAGTTCCATGTAATTAATCGCCGGAAATTAGCGTCATTGACGAAGATTCGTAGGAGTTCAAGATTGATGTGGTTCAAGCAAATTCTCTTACAACCCTCTCTCCGTGCTCCATAGTTGTTCGATGTAAAGTGTTATCAGAAGGGTCTTTCTCGCGCTGATTCTATGCGTTTTTGGGAAAATTTCCTTAATTATTTTGCTTTCGCCGTGCAACGATAATGAAAAGATTCGAAGCAAGCTCAGAAATTGCAAACACGAGATTGCCACACACACATGATCTGGTACAAGCAGGCATCTCTGCAATGGTCCAAGCGACAGCTAGAGAAATGTTTGATTAAAGTCAAACATATTGTGCGAACAAATATCTTGTTTATTATGGTACTTTACATTTGGCCGGAGAGAAAACAACATGACTTAGTCACGCGGCTGGGGTCAGCAATAATTCTCACGAAGTTCTCATTCATATTCACTAAAAGTACCTACGAAAGAAGTAGCATCACAACCTCTAAAAGCATATAGAAATCGAGTATAGCACAGTCCACGACGTGGACTCCACATGGTGTGTCGGAGACTTGTGGTATTGGCTTATTTTTGGAATCGGTTGAAATATAACGTAAATATCTTGATGTGTCGCCCTTTATCACAAGCCCAAATGATCTAGGATATGGTTAACAGGGCAAGAGATTCAATGAATTCAACCTTTGTAGACATATAATGACAAGGCAAACTCGCGTTCTTGGTAGTAACTGCAACTAGGCCCCTCAAATGGATGGATCGGGTTGTGCCGAAAATGATCCCTTCCCGCATTGACCCATTTAACCCGTTTAGACCCATTTCCATGTCATACAAATTTAGCGACACACATGACCCAATCCAGACCCAACACATACCGATCCTATCCATATTTGCTAAAACACTTTCATATATAACGCAATTTAGGAAAGTCCCGTCCCCAAATTGCTATGAAAGTGCAGAGTTAACGAGCGAAAGATTGAGTGAGGAAGTGAGAGACAGAGAGAGTATCATAGAAGTGGGTTGAATCTAAGTAAGTTGTGAACCTATTTAACGTCCATATTATTTTGGACATTACCATTCTCAATTTATCTATGACCCGTTTACTAAATATAACTAACATATCTAATAACTCAGCAAGTCTCTTTACAAACACTCACTTCTTTACCTTGTTCAATACCCATGATTCCAAATAAGATTCGAACACCCAAAAGTTTTTTCAATCACAAATTTTCAGCACACCACCCAAAAAATTGAAAATTTATTAATCTCCTTTAAAACTCATTTCTACAAAAAAAAAAAAAAGTATTTTACCTTCTTATGAAAGTTTAGGCGAAACGCACGCGCCTCAGTTAAAAGTTAAAACCATAAACATGGCCACCTTTAGACATCTGAGAGTCCCCATAACAAGAAATGACACATGACTACACTCAAAGTCAATGAGATGATACTACCGAAACTACATTAACTCCCAACATGACTTCATCGACTATTGTGTTACATGTCGATGAATCGAATAGAAGATCCATATTATTTTACTGTACAAACATAGAGAACGAGCTAAGATATGCTGTTCTAAAATGGTATTTGCTAATATAACAGTTTTTGGGCAACCGTGAGAATAACAATACCTTATGAGTCACAGATTCTTAAAAGAGTGGATCCCACAATAATTTTTAATCAATTGCTATTTTATTTTTGTAGCCCAAAGTAGATTGTTGACATATAAGTTACCCAAAAGACGGTTATATAATCCATTCTCTTCTAAAATTTGATTAGAGAATACTTTTGACCGTGACCCTAAAAGAGCCTAGATTTGCTTGTATGTAGTGTGCCACTGCACAGAAGCCACATCAGGGCCATTCCTAATTAACCTAGATTTCATTGTTGCTCTGTGAAATCTATTGCTCTGGTGAATGGCTCAGCAAGACAGTCGTCACCTTCGGCGATGGAGTCGCTGCAGGTTCGGTAAGCATTGCCTTGACATCCGTTGGTGCAACGTTATTGACCGGAGGTTGCGGATTCATTATCAGCTCCTTCCTTTTTCCCCGTAAGGAGGAGTATATTCCCACTAGGATCAGAATAGTTCCCACTAAACTGCAATAATAGCCATGAACTGTGGTTCATACTCAGTAAAAGTTCTGAAAATTTCAAAGTAAGCCTTAGGGGCTTCTGAAAACTATGCAGGCAAAGAAAGGACTTAGGATTATGAGATTCATCATACGTTCCCAGGTGGATTGCCTCGCCGAGTATGAGTGCTCCTAGCACGGCAACGGAGATCATAGTCAATGGGTTGAACATGGAAGGATAGGTAGGGCCTCGCTTCGCAATCACCCAGGAGATTAAGCAGAAAGCCGTAGCTGTTGCAAATGCTCCCTATGTGAAGTAGCTAGTTTCGCTTATTAGTGAATGAAATTGTAACGTTCGTCAATGTAACCATACAAGCATTGTCTATGATACAACTGCTGAAAGAGAAAGTTTTTGGCACCTCAAGTTTAAGAGTTTCACAGTTAGAGACTCGTAGCCATTGTTAAGTAGAGATTTTGAACCATTCGACCATGTATGCTTACGATGGAAAATTAAGCCTTGTCACCGAGGAAAATTTTCTACAAAGACTTGTACATCTGCCGCAGCGTCACATGTTAAATGTTTGTTACGAAAAGATTTGTGAAATGCTTGCATTTGCTTAAAAACTGACTAATCTCTAGCAAAGGACAAGGACGACGGAAGCTCTTAAATATGCATTGCTGAAGTTTGCCACTTTAGCAAATCAAGGATCAACGTGGAACGATTTAGTAATCGCAGTGTAACTCGCGGATAAGAAATAACCTTACCGAGTAGAAAATGGTGATCAGCTACAGATTTCATCCCGGACTCCACGAGACGACTTCCTGCTACAATCGATACATAAGCCTGCAATTGTTGCTTGCCCGAACGCGAAGATGAACGTCGACATTGTGGACCAATACTTCAGCAGGTCGACATTGTGGACCAATGCTTCAGCAGGAAGACTTTAATCAGCTTAACCTGGTAAAGAAGGCATGTCCACAAGCATTATGATCGGTGGACCGTATCCTTAATTTCATGAATGTTATTTGCAGAAAAAGAGCGGGAACTTTTTTCTATAGACCTGCACTGTGAACCAGATACCATACGATAGGCAGCTTCCGAGCAGCATAAGCGTGCCTCTCGTCCAATTACACGGAATGTTCTTGGTGATAGCATGAGAGCGAGAGCGTTGATGATTAACGTGGAACAATTTTCATTGGTAGAAGATAACGGTTAACGCTCCCGCGACCCAGAATATTACACCCAAAAGAAATGCACAATTTCATTTGAGCGTATCTACGAAGAATGTTTCTATCAAATTGACGGAACGTATCATTCAGAAACAAAATCTGAACACGCCCATCATATCGCACCATATCCGCCTGAAGCTTTGTCCAAATATCGTATACCTTAGAACGATTGAAAAGACGATGGTGACGATGGGGGCTATTTTCAGATTGAATTGATTTTGAAGCATCACGAGGACTTGACTAGAACTTGCCATGAGAATATAAAGATGGAAATTTGAGCGATACCAAATAGATTTCTGTTCTTTCTCTATTTTCGGGAGCAAAAGAACAGGAACCAGAGAAATAAGAGCATTGTCAAACAGACCCTAAAGTGAAGTCCGTAAAAATGAAACTATGCGTCATTGGAGCACCGACCGCTAAAACTTAAGCTCGTTTGTTTTGCGAAAAAATGAATAATTTGAAATTTTTTTTAAAAAGTGATCGTTTGTATCACTCGAAACTATTAGTCACCAAGAAGAGATCTGCATTGTCGACAATTAATAATTTATGCCTAAACACTTTCGTGGATAATAAAATATTTTCCGCTCATTCATTTGTATATGCAATATAGTCGATCATCTTTAGGAAAACATTTCCAAATCAATGATTTTTTCGTGAGGTAGATGGGCCCTCATTTCCGCTCATTTCTTATCGTCCAAATTCGTCGCCGTTTCATGCCACGTAGGATGTTTGAGCCATAGTCCGAGGAGGTTAGGGGCTATTTCGCAAATAAATGAAAGCCTAGGGGGCTAAAGCCTTGACCATATAGTTTGGGCTCGAAAGGCCTAAACTCTTTGGGCCTTTGCTCACGCCTCGCAGTCGCATCATATTCATATAACCACCTTCGTCGCTAGGGTTTTCGTCTCTCTCCCTCTTCTCCTCCTCCGCCATTTGCACTTCTCTGCGGTTGCATACGAGCCGACGCGGAGATGAAGACGATCCTGTCGTCGGAGACGATGGACATCCCCGACGGGGTGAGCATCAAGATCAACGCCAAAATCATCGAGGTGGAGGGCCCTCGGGGCAAGCTCACCCGCAACTTCAAGCACCTTAACCTCGACTTCCAGCTCATCAAGGACGAGTCCACCGGCAAGCGGAAGCTCAAAATCGAGGCCTGGTTCGGCACCCGCAAGACCTCCGCCGCCATCCGCACCGCCCTCAGCCACGTCGAGAACCTCATCACCGGCGTCACCAGGGGGTACCGCTACAAGATGCGCTTCGTCTACGCCCACTTCCCCATCAACGCCAGCATCGCCAACTCCAACAAGTCCATCGAGATCCGCAACTTTCTCGGCGAGAAGAAGGTGCGCACTGTCTGGATATATTTTGTTTCTCCAGTTACTTCTGACTGATTTGTCTGTTATGCCATTTCATGGTTCTATTGGTGGTGGAATTGACATGTATTCTTGACTGTGTAAACTTTCCTTTTGCAGCTATTGATTGGTCAGATGTTAAACTAGAATTTAGCTTGTTACTCTAGTTCTAGTAAACTTGTTCTGAAATGCCTATGTAAATGCTGAATGCGGTAGTTCTCTTGCTGAACTTTCTGTCAACTACTGGATGTGATGCAAGATGGTTTAATCTGGACCTTTGCAGGCCTTTACTGTTATTCACTTCGAGCCTTATGTTGACATATGTGGTGAGAAAAAAAACTGCATTTGACATGTCCTGATGTAGACTTTCGACTAATTTTAAGGTGTTGCCGCGGTGTCCCTGCATGGCTTTGGTTTGTTGCCACTTGCGAGGACATTCAACTTGTGAGCTGCTGAATGATTTCCTTGATTTTAGCACTCATTGTTACCTGTCCATTTTCTAATGGCCACTATTGGAGAAAGGCTTGATTTGCCAATTTTGAGTGCGTTTGCTTGTAACTGTATTCTAAGTTCTACTGTTGTAGACTTGTAGAGGGTGTGTTGAGAGATGCTAAAAACTATGTTCATGGAACTCTACCAAATGGCTGGATGCAAATACTTGAGCGGTTCATGTCTGCAACTGCTTTAAAAGTTTGACCCTCATTGACTGGATACTGATAAAGTTCCTATTTGAATCAGGTGAGAAAGGTTGATATGCTTGAGGGAGTGACAGTTCTTCGTTCTGAAAAGGTCAAGGATGAGCTGATTTTGGATGGAAATGATATTGAACTTGTTTCCCGATCATGTGCCCTGATAAATCAGGTATGGGCTGCCCCGTTAGCTTCGCTCTTCTTAACATGTTTAGATGCACTTGTGCTCATGCTAGTTGCGTTATTTTGGGGAGAGGAAGGAAGACCTGAGTAATATGTATGCCGGTTTAATATTGTAGTTTACTCTTTCATGTTGCAGTGACGCTCTGAAGTTTGCCTATAAAACAGAATGAAACCCCACACTGGAAAACTATCTATTTGGCCCCATGATTCTGATTGCAGTTAATCTAATGCATGTATGCATGCTTAGCATTACTAATCCAGCTTTTTTTGCTTTTTTTGGGAAACAGAAATGCCATGTCAAGAAAAAAGATATCCGGAAGTTCCTCGATGGTATCTATGTTAGTGAGAGGGGAACAATTCTCGAGGAGGAGTGATTGGTGGAAGAATTGCATGTTATATTGTTTCAACGTTTTGAGTTGATCTTGTTTCAAGCGGTTGTTAGTTGGCCTTTTTGTATTTTGGGTAGTTAAACCTTTTTCCAAAGTTACATACTCTTTTGCTTTTGTCCTTCCTTGGGCCTGTGGTCAACAACTCAGCAAAGGGAAAGCACATCTTTGTTGGATTTTAGATTGATTATTTGAGCACGTTGTCCTCTATTAAACCACTACAAGAGTGGTGACATGTTGATTCAAGCATTGAAGGCATGTGCAACACATCTCTTTTCTATGTTCAGTTTTTGTCCTGCATGCTTCTTGACCCATCTGCCTCCGCTCTTTGGAGAAGCGGAGTTTGTGAACTTTGTGCTGAGTATTCGAAGAGGTAGGAGAAAGTCCATCGACAAAGGTGAATGGAGTGTTGCTGTTGATTTGTATGGTCCTTGTCATTTGCCTTTGGTCGGTCAATTGGCATTTCAGCTAATGATTGTGAAACTTCTATACTTACTCCTTTGTGGTTCACTTGAAAGTATTGCTCGTAGAAAAGAAGATATACAATGCCATCCCTTTTCTGATGTTTTCTTGCAATTTCCATTTCTCTGACATAGACTTTCAGTGGGTAGATACGTATTCTCGATTTCTTTGGGTCATATGCTTTTATCGATAAATTGAACCACCTTCATTCCCTATAATGAGCTTGTGCTTATGGTGGTGGCAATGATCTTGAAGAACTCGAGGCACTTTATCAAGCAGATGCTTCCTTACGAAGATTAGGCTGGAGCAATCTTCTCTACTGATCTCTTGCAGCAAATCATGAACTCACCAATTGCCGTCAATGGTGAGCACTCTCCCTCCTTTTTGGTCCTTGCAAATCCACAACGTCACCACCCCCACCGTAGACGAAGGAGGAGCTCATGAAGCTCGGGCTCTTGAGGCAGCCATTCCTATTGTCGTCATTGTGTATGGTAATGAAGAATACGCTAGCCTATTTATAGATTTTATTAGACAACTATTTTAAGATAATATCTCGATCAAGATATGCATAGCCAAATAGCGATACACGGGCGATGCATGTGCAATCTTGAAAATTATAGATATTAAAAAAACATTATAATTATCTCTAACATAGCTAAATATCCTATAGAAAGAGCTAAATATCTCTTAACACTTCCTCATACTTGAGTTTGCATACAAGTCTGAACAGATGTCCAAGAAAAAATATTAAGTGGTCTGCAAGCGGAATGTCTAGCTGACGTGACGTGCCTTGGTATGCTAATATCCAATCACATTTTGACACATGAATATTGATGTGGAAATTAAAAAAATAATTTTTTCTCTTTTCCTCCTCCATCTTCAACCTCCGCTCCGCCTGAGCTTGGCTTTTCTCCACCACCCAAGTCGTTGCTACCACCGTCGCCACCACAGTCTCCATCCACCACCCAACTCGGCCATGTCCATCGTCTCCATTCATCGCGCAAGGTGTGGTAACCTCCATCTTCGTCTCTTTTTTCTCCACCATGGCTGCCGCAGCAAGTTCCGATATATTCAGATCAGATCGGAGTCATAGCCGCAACAATACAGTTACGCTTTCCTTCAGATTTGGAACCGCGGAGCCATGGTTGTGACAGACCAGTCATGCTCGCTTCCAAATGTGGAAGCGCAGAGCCATAGCCACGGCAGACCTTAGAGGGGAGCTATGGGTGCAGAGCCATGGTTGCTGCGACAGACCTTGGAGCGGAGCTACCATGGCAGACCGTAGAGAGGAGCCATGGCCGCAACAGACCTCGGAGGCACAGTCGCAATAGATTTTGGGCATGACAGCATCCGAGTCAGATCTAGAGGCATCGACCATGGACAAGCAAATACGACGGACGGAGAACTTTCAAATTGTCGTGGCAGATGGAAGAGTAGGGAGAAATCCAGTTGGATTAAGATAATTTTTATTTATTTTATTTTCACGTCATGGTATATGTGTCAGTATAAGCGCACGCCACGTACTCTATTGACGTGGCTCTCACAAACCACTAAACATTTTCTCGATGTCCAGCGGCCAAGATCGTTGGCGGATGCGGCAGCGTTCGGTGGTTGTTCGTGACGAAATTTCCGTATCTAGCTAGAATGAGGGCGGTGAGTTTAGTGGTGTTGTTTGTTCTCTCAACGATGCACGAAGGTTGCGAATTGGAGGGAAAATAGCAAGCGGCTAATTCGGTTGGCTTGAGAATCGGTAATCGATGGATCAGGCATATACGATTGGCGTTGTAGCACCGATTGTGTAGGCTCTATTGGCCTCGTAGAACCGATCCTCCCACTGGATAACCAGCCCAGGTGCTGATTGTTCAGCAGAAGAATTTTGACCGGAAGGTTCTCCACTCTAAAAGTAGCCAACACTCCTGGATGTTCATGATAAAGCTTCCATCTCCATCAATGTCCACAACAACCGCATCAGGCTTTGCAACAGCAGCTCCAATAGCAGCCGGCAATCCATAACCCACAGCCCCTAATCCGCCGGATGTCAGCAACTGCGGAGGCCTCCTGTACATGTAAAACTGCTCAGCCCACATCTGATGCTGCCCGACGCCTGTACTTATGTTCGCATGTCCGTTGGTCAACTCATCAAGAACCTGAATAGCATATTGAGGAGGTATGGCGTCCCCGAAGGTCTTGAATCTTCAATGGGTACTTCTGTTTCTGCTCATCAAGCTCCACCCTCCAAGCGGAGAAGTCGAGCTTAAGCTTTGAGCCTTTCCCTTCCAACAGCCTGTTCATCCGATGCAAGGCCAATTTCACATACCCACAGATGGAAACATGAGGCTGCTTGTTCTTTCCAATCTCAGCTGAGTCGATATCGATGTGAACGATCTTAGCTCGGCTAGCAAAAGCTTCCAGCTTGCCCGTCGCACGATCATCAAACCGAACTCCAAAGGCAAGCAGTAGATCGCTTTTGTCCGTTGCATAGTTTGCATATGCAGTCCCATGCATCCCAAGCATATGAAGGGACAAGTCATCTGAGCATGGGAACGATCCTAGACCCATCAAAGTACTCGCCACAGGAATTCCTGTAAGTGCTACAAACTTCATCAACTCACCACTTGAATTCAAACGCCCACTGCCCACATACAAAACTGGCTTCTTCAAATCAGTTAGCAACCTCACAATCTGTTTCTAGTGCACCTCCCGAGGCGGCTCAGGCAACCTCGACATGTATCCCAGCAACCTCATAGGCATGTTCCAGTTGGGAACCACGAGCTGCTGTTGTATATGCTTAGGTATATCAATTAGAACTGAACCTGGCCTCGCTGAAGTCGCTAAAAAGAATGCCTTTCTATCCTTGCCTCCTTGGTATATCTTCCACGTCAAGAACCAGAAAGTTGTGCTTCATTATAGACTGGGTGATCTGGATAATAGGGGTCTCTTGAAATGCATCCTTACCAATCATTATTCGCGGCACTAAAAATCGAGTACATCGTTCTTTTGTCAAAACGGTGGGAAAAGCCATTGCTTCAAAGTTTACACCTTATAGATGGTGAGCTATCAAATAAAGCAGTGCAGATATTTGCGACTAGAACAACAGCAAATGAAGTACTGGCCATCGATGTAACGTGGCCAGTAATCACGACAATGGGGATGTTATCGAGCAAGGCATCGGCAAGGCCACTGACGAGGTTGGTGGCACCGGGGCCAGAGGTAGCGATGCAGACGCTGGGGAGGCCGGAGGTGCCGATGTAGCCCTCAGCGGTGAAAATGCCGCCCTGCTCGTGGCTGGGAAGGGCGTTCTTGATGACGTTGGAGCGGGTTAGGGCCTGGTGGATCTCCATGGAGGGACCGCCGGGGTAAGCAAAGACGTTGGTGACGCCCTGGCGCTCCAGGGCCTCCACGAGGACATGGTGGCCTTTGCGGGGCCCATCGTGGGAAAGTCGGGAAGTGAGGGCCTTAGGAGAGGGTAGAGTGGTGATGAGAGAGGCGGAGGTGGCGGTAGCGTTGGCTTTTGGAACGGGGTCTTGGAGGGAATTGGAGATGTGGAGACGAGAGGCGGAGTGTCTAGTGGGTTTGGAAGGGTAAGAGAAGGACTTGGGGAGGAGAGAGTGAGATTTGGTAAAGAAGATGAAGATGGATGGAGGAGTGCTAGCGGCCGCCATTGGAGCTTGTTTCCGCAGCGAGGGAGAGACAGGAGGAGGGGAACGGCCATTCCGTCTTTTAAACTTGAGGAATGATCATGAGACTGTCCCCGCTTCGCTAGTTACTTCTTTGAGAATCGAACCCACTAGGCATTAAACTCACACATGCGCCAACCCACTAGGAGTTATATCCATGCACGTACTATTGTTTTGAATCTTGAATTTACTTACATATGCTGTTGCGAAAATGGATCTAGCCATAGAGAGAAGAATTGGTTTTGTGATTTGCTGCCAGAGGTCAGTGGAGAAGGTTTTTCTAGCCAAAGCTCTATAAAGAGGTGTCTCCCCACTAAAAGGTCCATGTCAAGAATGGAAATTGCCAAGAACATCATAAAAACCATATAGGATCGGGCCTGGAAATAGACAAAGCCATAATATTGCACCTTCTTTTCTTGGAGGTATGCTTTCAACTATACCACAAAGGTGTAAACATAGATGTTTCGTCATCGTTTAATGAAAACGAATCTCGTGCATAATGGTGTATGATCGCGATGATTGGATAGATGACATGCTATTCTCATCAGTGGGTTAACAGAGGACACCATGCTCACGCAACCTTGAGGAGTTGGTCCAATTTGGAAAACCATCGAGCGTGACAAAGTAACCAATAATTGATTGTCGAGTGACCGGGCAATTTGCCCAATCGGAGTCACAAAAGTTAGTTAAGTGGGGCGAACCCGTTACTGGTAACATAATACCTTGTCCTGAGTTCTACTTGACAAAGTTAGAAGAAAAAAATTAGTTGCATCCCGAAAATACAACTTTCCAAAGTACATCCAAAGTTACTTTGGGTTAAAGGCCTTTAGAGGCTTTTGGAAATGTAATTACATTTTCTCAAAGTTGAGTAAAAAAATGAATCAAACGCTATTTGTTTTTTACCAAGGGACTTTAGAGTCCCAAAATCCTTTGGAAATGCTGAACCAAACAGGCCCATAGTAGTAGCTATTCATAGTGCTCAAGCTTAAACTACTAATGAAAAAATATATGGCTCAAGCTATAAAAACCTCTGGTATCCAAGAGCGTTGTCCCCTTAAGAATCCCGCCGAGACGGCTCCCCCGGATCTCGTGCTTTTCTGACCATAGGGAGTATGAACCACACCTCAATATAAAGTTGCCGTCGTGAAATACATATAATTCTAATTTATTACGGTATTTAGAAAGTTACCAGCACATTTGAAATTTTACCATCTCTTGAAACTTACCAACTTCATCTTTACAATTGTGGGCAAAAATACAGAGAATCCTGTTGACACTCTGCAAACAAAGACGAACAGGATGGCTATGAACCCCCTCTCAAGGATGGCATGGCATCGAGAGGATACTTGTCCTCTAAAATAATTGATAGAGCGATGCTGCTTCTAAATGAAAATCCCCCAGAGGACTATAAAGACGAATTCCTGGGTATTGACGAGCCTGCGGATGAGGTTGCTAGCATTGTCTTGCGACAGTTTGCCAGAGCTCGCGGTTGGGCGTCTGTCAAATCGTCAGAGTAAACGCCAGACAAACATGTTGGTGGGGATCTTGTGCAGATATTTCTTCAGATACCTACCAAACTTGCTTCCCCCATCAGATTTACCAATTCAAGTTCTACATGAATTTTCCCGACTTCAAGTGGAAGGACCACGTCAACCCTGCCCAGAGATTACATATACTTTCTAGTTTCGTGCCTTCCCCGCTTCAGTCATCTTGTGTGGAAGAATCCGGATTTGTACTGCCTCACGTTACCGAAAGCGGACTAGGAAAACCTCGATCAACGGCCCGTGAGCCTTTCGTCTCGTGTCGTGTTGGGCAATGGAAGGGCTGGTCGTATTCCCGCACAGGAGGACGAAAATAGATGTTCGAAAGCCGGACGTCTCAAGAGCTACGATCCACCACGCACCGTCCAGAAACACGCCCCACGACAAAGATGATAGGGAGCACATGAGACTGGAAATCATCCCGTCGCTATCTGCTACTGGAGTGCCACACAAAAATAAAGATTCCCACTCAAGCGGGTCCCTTTGCTCGTGCAAGCGGAGTCACAAGAGGAATGCATTAGCTTGATTTCACAGAAGCAAAACTTATCTCTCTGCTCCTTTATCTTCTGCTGTCATGGCCTTCTCAAGTTTTCTTTTTCTGCTTCTGCTCTTGGTGGGGAGCTCGCTCGGGGTCGATTCAGCCAAGAAGGAGAAGTTCACGGGGCCCGTGATCAACGTGACGAAGCACCTTTCTTTCCCCGATTTCAGCTTAGACAACCCCAGGATGGTTCATGACGTGAGGCTCTTGGGCAGTGCGAAGCTGTCCAAGGAAACGGGTGCGGTCCAAATCCCCGACGTGTCCGAAGCCATCGATCTTCGGCATCTCGCTGGCCGAGCCCTCTACTCCTCTCCTGTCCGCTTGCTCGACCCCGCCACCAGAACCCCGGCTTCCTTCGAGACCACCTTTGATTTCCAATTCAAGAACGACAGCTCGGTCACTCCTGCCAGGAATGATGCCGGCTCTGCTGGTACAGGGGGCACCCATGGTGGCAGCGGCTTAACTTTTATTATAGTACCAGATGAGTTCACTGTTGGAAGATCAGGGCCGTGGCTTGGGATGCTTAATGACGCATGCGATGAGGAGTACAAAGCTGTAGCCGTGGAATTCGACACGCGCCACAATCCTGAATTTGGAGACCCGAATGACAACCATGTTGGCATCAACTTGGGTAGCATTGTGTCCACAAGGACAATCAATCTGTCGGATATCGGGGTTTCTCTCAAGGACGGGTCCATTCACCGAGCTCGAATTAGATACGACGGTCCAAAAAGATGGATAGAAATCAATCTCGGATCGGTGGGGCAAGAATTCCCCTCGACTCCTGCATTTTCTGGATTCCTAGATCTCTCTCCTCATCTGAAGGAGTATATGTTTGTGGGGTTCTCCGCTTCCACGGGGAACTTGACCCAAATCCACAACGTTCTCTCGTGGAACTTCACATCGACAAGCCAAGCTTCTCTCCGGATCCCGTCAGACGAAACCTGCGAGAGCAAGATCATCCTGGGAAATACTCAGACTCCTGGAGGAGCTAAAACAGAACCAATTAGCAATTTCTTGATTTTTGCAGCTGTCGTGGTGCTGGCTCTCGCAATTCTAGTCAGCTTGTACTATAACAGCAAGCGCAGAGGAGATAAACCGAGCACCATCGTCTTGCCGGAGAAAATACAACGACCAAGGCCTCCTAACAAGCCACGGAGCTTCACTGTCAATGAGGTGTCCTGTGCAACGCGAGGTTTTGGCGAGTATGAAGTACTAGGAAGTGATTACAGAGGTTCTTTTTATAGGGGAAAGCTACCGAATGGCTGCCAAGTTGCTGTGAAACGGTTCTCAACTCATTTTCTGAACTCATATGGATTAGATCGGCGAAGAATTTTGAAAGAAATTTGCGCCATCAGTCGTATTCGCCACCCCAATTTGGTACCCATCAGAGGGTGGTGTCACGACAAAGTGGAGCTCATGGTTATCTATGATTTCTTCCCTAATGGAAGTCTTGATAAATGGTTATTTGGAGTCGGCGTCTTGCCATGGACAAGGCGGTTCAAGGTCATCAAGGATGCGGCAGAAGCTTTGAGTTTTTTGCATTCAAAGAAACTTGCACACAAGAACATGAAGACAACCAGTGTCCTTCTTGACGTCACTTTCCGTGCTGTGTTAGGGGATTTTGGATTTGTGCTCTCCGGTTCGGGATCAAGAAAGTTCGAGTCGGCAACAAGTCAAGCTGCCGATGTCTTCGAGTTCGGGGTCATTGCTCTGGAGGTCATCGCAGGTAGGAGGAGGAGTGACCCAGAGGTGGAAGAAGAAGAAGAGAAGGATCTGCTGGATTTCTCATGGAGAATGCATGAGATAAACGAGAAGGTGAAGGTGTTTGATAGAAGGATGGGCTCCTTGGTCAACCTCGAACAAGCAATTCGAGTTTTGGAGATTGGTTTGCTTTGTACCCTGAACGAGAGTAAAGGTAGGCCTAGTATGGAGGAGGTGGTCAATCTCCTCGCCACTGATAAACCGATCCCTGAGCTGCCACCGAGCCGACCTGTCGCTTTGTTCCCTTATAGCAGCACTACAGGTCTCTGCGCCGGCTATTCTTGTGCACCTTTCCGGTGATGTCGCTGGCCCTATGGAAGCCGCTAGATTTGGGAGACTCCATCAACACATTGCAAGATATGGAGATTCAGAATTGATATCTTTAGACTTTGGTACAACCGGTGTTATGATGATCATAGACTCGATCACTGATTGTTAATGTTGGGTGAATCGAAAATTTCCCTTCTGAAATTTAGACTCTGCTCTTGTGAACCTGTTTCCAAGTTGGACTGCCTGCATCATTTCGACTTATTTCATGATCGCTTAAAAGGGACACGTGCTAAAACAAAGAGATAGAATGTCCAAGGAAGTTTCATGCCTCAATCTTTACAGCTAAAGTAATGTTTGTGATAAATGTCAATAGTCAATGAAAACTTGCGAGGCCTCCTCAAACTCTCTAAAGAGAATTAAAAAGATGGTATACCACATGAGCCTTCGTTTTATGCTTCCACAGGTCATCAGAAAATTCAGAGAGAAGCAAGAAAATACAACAAAAGCAATGTCCATCCACAGCACAGCGCCAAAGTCATCGTTCTGATGACCATCAGCCTGTAATTTGGTCCATGCATATTCATCAAAAAGTAACAATAGCAAAGTTGCACGACTTCTCTGTACGATATTTAAAGCTAAATCTGCTTGAACATTGACATAGAGTTTGTAGGCAAAGCAAAACAGTTTCAGCTAGGAAAAAGCAAATACATGCTTCCTACATCTATTGACTCAACCGGACACTGATTTAAAGCTCCTGCGATATGCTGTACATGCCGATTAATACTTCAACTTGCAGCAGCCACCAATTCGCAGCTTACCTGGCACATCTACCATGTGACTACAAGTGGCCATAACTAAGGAGTTTACTATAGATGCCAAAACCAGGGAACCAAATTATGACCCAATATGATCATACTTCTAGGAGATAACAAGTTTTCAGCAGCTGAGGATGATATGAGTCTCCATTAACCACTCAGCTCGTGCCTCTAATTGTTCTGCCTCTCGATGGAGGCAAAAGAGCAGCGCAAGAAAGAACATTTTAAGACAGTCGGCATGCATGGTGTTCAGGAGGCAGGAACCAAAAAAATTATCTCCATTCTTTCAGCATGTGAAGCTGTACCCTGATCTAGAAGGCAATACCTATGCTTTTCTAAACTGTCATTTGCACGTACGCCAATTGACAATACCTTTCATTACCATACATAAAAGTTACACACAGTTCTCATGCTCTTATACTCTTTGGTTAGCTCAGAGAAGAATAGCACAGATAATGTAGCTCCACCTTGCAACCTCCGCTGCTCTTTCAGGTACGTCTCAAAGTTAAGAAAAACCTGCTCCTGTATCTGAGTACAGATTTCATAAACTTTTTACCCAGTAAGGCAGTAATTATAAAGCTACCAAAAGCAATTTCCATTATAAAACCACATCCCCACACCAAGTAGGAGTAACATATGCATTAGTTTCTCCATCAACGTTTGACAACGCAAGAACACAACGAGACTCCTTTACTACCCGATCAACGAGCAGATAAGAGGCGGTCAAAATAAATACTTCAAGCTTCATTGTAAACTAATACAGACATGGAAAACCTGCATAAACTTCGGAATCCATGCCTCTCATTCCTTGAAGATGTCCAGAACTTGACAATTGAAAAGGCTTACAAGAAACTAGAACACAGCAATCAATTTGTTCCAATCTAATGGTGCTAATTAAGGATTTCCAGCAAAATTTCATCAAATTTCTTTCCCATCAATGAAACAAGGAACGAAAACCAATCTCATCATAAGAATTCGGTGATTTGCAACAAATTAATCACGAAATTTCGAGCTCAAGCACCAAACTTATGCACAACTAAGAACATTACCAGTATTTCACAAGATCACACAGAAATGAATCGATATATCATCAATGATTGATATGACCAAAAGAATTAACGCCCGTGGAATCATCCAACTCTTACATACACCAAAAGCACCCCAGAAAGAGAGAAAATAAAAACGAAAAATTCAACTCGCCTCTCCCGTTATGTTCAGAAAAGCCCGAAAAGAACCGAGAACCCTAGCACAATCAACCAAACAATGTGGACCAAAAGCAGCGCCTGACCCGACAACGGGCCCGAGCCGCCATTCCCGACCTCACAGTAGCCTAATTTCGCGACTTCCACGCCGGAGCACGCGGCGTCCGCGCAGCCGCACCAGTAGGTCACCCCGTCCACGCCGCAGACTGGGTCGGCACGAAAGCACTTGACCGGGCACGAACCGGGTCGGGCCGACCCGGAACAGAGGCCTCCGCGATCGCTCCCCTCAGAGGGCAACCTGATGGCCGAACCAGAGATCTGCGGCTCCGATCTGACAGGGGAGGAGAAGAAGAGGAGGGTGGCGACGATCGCGAAGCCGACAACGAGATGAAGCTTGGGAATCGGGGGATCCATGATCATCTTCTAGGGTTCCAGGCGAGCTTTCCGAAGAAAAAGCTCGCACCTTTGAATTGGGGGGCCAAAATGCGAGACTCGAGAGAATTCAGAAAGGTATGCAATTGCGGGACAAGCGAGGGATCTATTCTTGGGCTCGAACGCGAAGAATTCAATGGGAAAATGGAGTTTTTTCCCAAGAGATTGGTTCGACTTTCGAGGACGTTGGATGGAAAGAACAAGAAAGTTCGACGTTTGGTGGTGGCAGTTGGACAACCTGCGTCGCTTTACTTTTCAACGACAACGCTTTTCCTTTAATATTTTTTTTCCTTTCTTTAATGTTTTTTTTATTTATTTCTGGACTGCGTCGTCGCCTTTGATTAATTCAGTTCTCTAATTCTGACAGGCCGGAGATGGGGCTTGCTTGGTTTGACTTCCGTTGGATTGAGTCAATGAACAAAAATTATGAAGTAATGACGACATGATTGCGTTAATTTTGGTTCTTCGAGACGAGAATATTTTCACAAACCACGATTAGTCCTTTCTAGTGGAAAAAAAAAAATCTTTAGAGTCCCGTAGTATCACATTAGTCTAAGGTATTAATCCACCATCGTAAGTCTCGTGATTATAGTGTTATCACCTTTCAAAATCGAGGTCTCATGCCGACAAAAAAAAAAAAAAGGTGCGACACTAGCTATGTGCCATTAACTCATATCAAAGATGTCTTCTATTAACCAATTACAATTTGCGACGGATGTATTGTCTCTAGGAATGACAAAAATCCTAAATCGCAGCCGACTATCTTCCCGAGGCGACCGTAGTGACGTTGAAAGGGAAATCAAGAGATGGGAACAAGGACCAATGACCAAATGTCACTTAATCAGCTCAATAATTCAAGTGGCGAGACATTCGATTCGGCTTATTAAATGGGAGCGACCAGGCGAAGCGACTCAAAAGCGGATTGCGACACCCGCGCGCACGAGCACTCAACAATAATAGCAATCGTAGGCCATCCGGCCGCCGATGTACCTGCACATGCAGAGGGCTTCGCCGAAGAAGCCGCCGTGGATGCTCTCGCATTTCGCCACACAAGCCTAGTCGGTAACAATTCTAGAGCTCTATGAACTCGAGGCACACCTTCCTTGCTTCTACATGAGGCCACACGAACATGGCTGCATTTTTTTTTTCAAAGGATTCAATCGTAGTTTTGGAAGCTTTCTTGGTAGTACATTCCGTGAAGCAAGTAAATCAGCAAGCAATCACTAGTGATGAGCATGGTCCAAATGAGCGATTCCCAACCTTAAATCGGGAATTGCCCACTAAAATTGGTTCTATGAATTGGGAACCGAGAATCACCCAATGGTTCTATAGACCCATTCGAGAACCCGATCGACGGTCCGATCTAGTTCCCGAGTGGGTCCATGGAACCGGTCCAAATAAGATGAGACTATTTTGAATGAATTGTGACTGAATAAGCGTGCATAAGGGACATTTATCTTGGCTTTGCTATGAGGTGGTCCATGGTATTGAGATGAGGCGTTGCATTTCTAGAAGATGTAATGTGAAAATGCAGTTAGAAGCGAGTCAGCATAGTAAAATAAAGAGAGTTGAAGTACACAAGAAGGTTGCTAGTGTTCCCAATGCAAAGACATTTCTACCTTTGCTACAAGTTCCAGCAAAGCAGAACAACTCGAATTACTAATGGAGATGTCTTGCTGACTTTTATAAATCAGTGTTCATTCATGACAACCAAATTGAAGTAAGTCGTGAGAGACTGCTAAGAAAGACATAATTTTATCATTCACATATTCATATTGGTCTAGCCTAGGCGGGGGTTCCAGGTGTGGATTTGGGAACCGGACCGATCCCCATGAGAACCGCCGGTTCTCGATTCTGCGCAGTGCTCGGTTCTTTTGCACACCGTTAATCAAATAAGGAACAAAAATCGATCTAATAAGGTTAATGCCAAAAAAAAATCTCAAATTGGTATATATGTGACAAATTCATTCTTTGTTAATTTGTATTAAATTAGGTTAATACCACGAAAAATCTTAAAATCGTAAATTGCTACACTCATCAACTATCATATACCATCCAATTCAGGAATTTGATGCTAAAATTTTACGGAAATTAAGAAATGGTAAATTTGTCATAAGTGTATCGATTTGAGGCTTTTTGTAGTCAAAACATTAATTTGAGATTTTTTTTTATGGTATAAACCCGAAGAATAATTCAGCGATTTGCAGAAGATGAATCGCGAAATTTCGAGCTCAAGGACCAAACCTACGCACATCTACTAAGAACTTTACGAGCGTTTCACGAGACGACACGGAAATGAATCGATACATCGACAATGATTGATGATATGAACAAACGAATTAACTCCCGTGGAATCAACCAAAACTCATACATCCACCCACCAAAAGCAATCCCAGAAAGAGAGAAAATAAAGACGCAAGATTCAGGTCGGCCTCTCACATTATATATGTTCAGAAGAGCCCGAAAAGAACCGAGAACCCTAGCACAATCAACCAAACGATGTGGACCAAAAGCAGCGCCTGACCCGGCAACGGACCCGGGCCGCCACTCCCGACCTCGCAGTAGCCTAATTTCGTGACTTCCACGCCGGAGCACACGGCGTCGGCGCAGCCGCACCGGTAGGTCTCCCCGTCCACACCGCATACTGGGTCGGCACGGAAGCACTTGACCGGGCACGAGCCTGGTCGGGCCGCAGCCCCGGAACAGAGGCCTCCTCCGCCGTTGCTCTTCTCGGAGGGCAACCTGATGGCCGAACGGGAGACCTGCGGCTCCGATCTGACGGCGGAGGAGAAGAGGAGGAGGGTGGCGACGGTCAATAAGGCGACGACGAGATGGAGCTTGGGAGTCGGGGGATCCGTGATCATATTATAGGGTTTGAGGCGAGCTTTCCGAAGAAAAAGCTCGCACCTTGAACTGGGGGCCCAAAACCAAGAAAAGATTATAGGGCGAAACAATCCGAGAGGCGTCGAGAGAAATTCAGAACTGAAGAAGAATCTATTCTTAGGCTCGAACGCGAAGAATCCAACGAAGACTGAAACGGGAAAGATTGAAGGAATATTGTTCTGAGACGTCGGAAAGAACCAAGAAAACTTCTACCGTTTGTTGGCAGTTGGACAGCCTGCGTCGCTTACTTTTGAGCGATCATGTTTTTTTTTTCTTTTTTTTTAATCCCTTTCCTTTGTTTTTTCTTCGTTGGGGCTAAAGAGGCTAAGAGACTGGACCGCCCTTTGATTAATTCAATTATCTAATTCTGGCCTTAATCAAGATTTTGGGTTTGTATTGCAACGACTACCCCTACCGTATACTGGGTCGATGTTGTACATTGAGTCAAAGTTCAGAAATCACATTGGGTCATAATTTCAAAATTCACATTATACATTGGGTCACAATTCAATGATCATACATATATTTATGTATGATTAAAAGAAAAGGTCATATCTTTTTTATATTTTGAAGAGTTAACAGCATTTCCTTAATCCGAATACAAGTTAAATTTCTCGGCTTTTATCAAGTAAGTGCATACCAATAAGTTGTGAAGAACCATTACATTCACCATGTTTGGACTGATTTCTCCAAGGTTTTTCAAGACGAGAATACTTTGAAGTACGCTCACACAATCGTGAATAGCATAGTTATGTCAAATGTTACCAAAAACCCACACCTAGCATAGTCTATCGCGTGTCGGACTATTAATCCTCTCCAGTGGCAAACAAAACATCTTTAGAGTCTCGTATTGTCGCATTACTGTAAGGTATTGGTCCATCATTGCAAGATTAGTCTCACGATGAGAAGGGTTATAAAGTGTTCTCACCTTTCAAATCGAGGTCTTGTGCCCACAAGAAAAAAGGTATGACACTAGCTACGTGTCATTAACTTAATTAGAGTTGTTTTACTATCGATCAATTCTAGTCGCGATAGACGTGCCTTATCATAGTTAATTATCATCTCTAGGCAAGACAAAAATGCTGAATATTTTTTTTTTTGGTCGAAATGAAAAAAAATGCTGAATTGATTTCGGCTGTCTTTGATCAATTCAAAATCAAGAGATGGGAGCAAGGATCAGAAACCAAATGTCACTTTGATCAATTCAAGAATTCAAGTGGCGAGACATTTGAATGGCTTTATTACAACGCTCGAGCGCTCAACAGTGATAGTAACATTCGCAGGATAACTGGGCGCCAACTTCTTCGTGCACGCAAGCGGCGTGGCGGAAGGAGCTGCCGTGGTTGCTCTTGCATTTCGCCACACAAGCCTGGTTGGTGCACTTCTGGAACTCTATGTACTCGCTGCACTTCCTCTCCGCTTCTGCGTGACGCCACACGTACATGGCTGCAATTTTTCCAAATCGACCGAGAAACGTCAGTAACAAAGCAGTTCGTAGTCACTTTTTTTTTTTTTTTTGTCATAAGCAGTTCATAGTCACTTCACGTCTCGCAAAGCAAGACAAAAACTACTCGGAGAAAAAAACAAAACCTGAAAAAACGAGGGCAAAGATGAAGAATTGCTTGAAGGAAAGCTTGGCCATCTTAGCAAAGTGAGAGTGGTCGGGTCAAAGATAAAGACGAGAGCTGAGTTTAAGGTGGAAGAGACGATGCGGTAATGCCTGGATGGGATCATAGCTTGTATGAGGCAACATATATAGTGATTGTATGAGGCAACATGGGAAAGAAAGTGACTATGTGAATCGAGAGATTTAGTTCCTAAAACCGCTTGACACATTTTGCTTGGAATCTCTACCTTAATTTGATAGGATTGCATGTGTTCATGTCCGTTTTAAGGATTCAATCGTAGTTTTGGAAGCTTTTCCTACTAGGATACTCCGCGAAGGAAGTGAATCATCATATTCGCCTCGTCACCCGAGTGATTTACAAGATCTCTGGAGCGTTTGAGGATACCGAGCAATTAAAGTGAATCGTGCGACCTTAATTGGTATAGATTGGATAATTAACCTTCGCATGAGAGGGCATGTGCCAAAATTATGATTCAATTCCTTTAACTCAATATGAAAAATGTAGTCTCTCCAAAAATTACAGATCACGTGTTGTTGTTGTAGTTGTAGTTTTTCTTTTTTGTAGGGTAAGGTGGGATGATAACAAAATATAGGGTTTCTTATAAATCGAGGTAATTAGGCGGGAGAGATGGAAGAATTTTTGTAAGGCAATGCCTATTTTGATGACCAAGAGAGAAAAATACAAAAAAAATCTTAAAACTTATTGCATTGGTACCAATTTAATCATAAACATTTCAATTAGACCAACTTACACCTAAACATTTTCACATTGATACTAACTTAGTATATCGGGCCAATTTTGGCCGGAAATTACCGACGTGGACGTTGACCATCCTACGTGGCACCGATGATGCTGACATGGATATTTTTTAAAAATTATTTTTAATTTTTTAATTAATTATTATTTTTTTCCCTTTTCTATTTGTCGATGGCCGGTGAGGCTGGCCTCACCTAGGCGAGGGCAAACATCGGCAAGGCCCCCCTTGCCGGATCTAGCGAGGCCGACTAGATTTAGTGAGGGGGGGCCTCGTTGACGCTCGCCCTCACCGACCACCCGCAAATAGAAAAGGGAAGAAAACATGAAATATAAAAATATTTAAAAATGCTCACATCAATACATGCAAGGCCACATAGGACGGTCGGCGTCTACGTCGCCGATTTCTGATCAAAATTAGTCAAATGGACTGAATTGGCACCAATATGAAAAGGTTTAAGACTAAATTGGTATAATCGAAAGATTTATGGCTGAATTGGTGCAAATGAAATAGGTTTATGACTTTTTTGATACTTTTTCCAACACCAAGACAATATGGAATGCTGAATAATATTGTATCCTCATAATCATGGTTAACAAGATGCGACCTAAGATCGAAATTAGATTTACGAATCAAAATTGCACGGTAGAGCCCGACTTGTGCCCTAATTTAGCGAATCAAAGGCCCTAATACTTCTCGGTACAAGCAACGGTATTATCTGAATTGGCTCGTTTTGGATTTACCAACTCCTCAATGACCGATTTAGTGACTCGCTGGATAAAAATAACTCGATGCAATTCTAGTTGTGTTTAAACATTTATTCGACAAACCCTAATCCATTGGCCGCAATTAAAATTTCATGATCGTCAGGCTATTGACCTCGACCACCGAATCACATCTCAAAACAAAACCCTTTCGTAAAAAAAGAAAAAAAAGAAGAAGAGAAAATAAAGGGGATACTTCTGTTGTCCAAGAGGGAAGATTGGTCAAAATAGTGTCGAATACCCCAAGGCCAAAGTAGCAGCACTAGAAAATACATTGTCAACTCTCAATTTTGATCTTTACCACGTCCAACTGAAAACCCTAGACCAGAACTTAAATAAAAATCCACTAAAAATCAAAACGACCACATTTGCTTTGCACCAATCCAATCCAACCCAAGATCCTCCACTCTGTCAACGCATGATTCTTCCAAGACAGACAACCAAGAACACGTCAACGAAGGGCCAACCTCGTTCTTGCAACAACGTGAGAGAGAGAGAGAGAGAGACGAGAATTAACTGTCGAAACTGTCTCCCCCACCATGTTCCACCACGAAAAACGCCAAACCAGACACAAATCTGTCCAAACCACAAAGGGCCACAGCACAGCACCAACCAATTTCACGATCTCCTAAAAACCATCAGCTCCAATGTTTCTAATATTAGCACCCTCTCTCCGTCTATAATTGTGTGCTCCTTCCCTTATAGAAAAAGCCAGAGCTTCCTCCACAACTTCCCGAAAACTCATTCTCAACAAGAGCCCTCTTGCGTGCGAGTGATCATGGGAGGTTGTGCAAGCAAACCCAAGGAGATCGACGGCACTGTACCCGTGGAGGCTCCCGCCAACCCCGTGGAGGCCGATGCCCAGACTGTCCCTCAGGTAATCACCGGAGCCCGTCGTCTGCATTCTTGTATAGGTCGCAAATTCGAACTTCAATCATGTAATGGTTGTTTCTGTTGTTGTGGGGTGTGATAATGGGTTGTAGGAAAACGAGACTCAGCAGGAAGCCCCCTTGGTGGATCTTTCCGAGCCCAAACCTGAGAGCGGAGATGAGACCGTAGAGGCCAAGAGTGCTGAGCCCCAAACTGTCACCGCCGAGCTCGACGCTTTGGCTGCAGAAACACCTGTTGAGCCAACAGAGACCAAGGTCGAAGCAGCTGAGGACAAGCCCCAGGACGCAACGACCGAAGAGGTGAAGCAAGCCACAGAAGTGAAGAGCTCCTGAAGGCCATGATGCTCCACTTGTTATAACAAGATTTAATTTGAAACTGCATTTGTTTCCAGCATAACGATATAAAAAAAAAAAAAAGGGAAAAAAGAAACGAATTGTGCTAGCCTGTTTTGATATCCAAATAATTTATTTCTTCTATATATCTTGAGTTGCGTCGGCCAAGATTTCAGCAAAACCTTCAGTATCGATTCAAAAACACACGAAAATAAGAACATACATCGCCATGATGGGGTCCTTTTCCCGACCAGGACCTGGCTAGGGACATTCGCGACGGCGAGTTCTCAAGTTCCTCGCAGGCGAGTCCTTTTTTCCCTCTAAACCATCAATGCATAGTTAAGCCGTTGACCTCGAAAGCAATGGAGACGACGCCAATTCCTAGAGTCGTGAACCACACATCTGTTCCAGGCCAAGTGGCTAGGATGATGTGGAAAAATCCTAGGAGTGTTTGAAACTTGAAACTAACGTGTTAGAAGATTAATGGGTACTTTGTTTCTTGAGCGGTAGCTCTCGTCAGCTTCTGCACCAGAATTTGTCCTAACTCCGAACAAAAACAAAGGAAATGCGATCGACCTCTTTGTCCTCTTGCGCTGGTGATTGCATTCTCAAAAAAGTCGAAATCGAAGGTCCCTTTCTGATGCGTTCTCGGCGATTGGGTTAACATAAGCTGACGTGCGTTAGTAGTGCGCATAAGGTCGTAAAAAACAACAATTTAATCAAAGAAACAGTATATAGCTGACCTTGGTGTCCATGGATCTTGAAACCAGGAATTGAATGTCACTCATACAAATCTAAATAACCACGTGCAAATTGTTTTGAATCATACCTGTCTGGACAAATCTTAAGGGTGCGTTTGTTTTTTTCATTTTTTTTTTTATCGAAAGTGGTGTGTTAATTTTTCATATATTATATCTTATAATTTATGTTTTATGTTTTATGGTTTTAATTTTTTTTTCCTTTTCTTTTTTCTTCTCCCTTCGTCGGTCGCTTCGCCTCGACGACGATTGGTCAACCGGGCTCGCCAAAGCCGGTGGCAGCCACCGACAGGCCGTGTTAGCCGGTCGCTATGGAGGAAGAAAGAAAAAGAAAAAAAAAGAAAATGATAAAAAAATTATTTATAAAAAAAAAGTTCATTTTTTATTTGAGATAAAGTGATGAGATTGAAATTATTTTTTAAATGAGGTACAAATATGAGAACACATTTTTTTACGCATATGATCCAAAAAAGAAAAACAACCATTTTCTTAGAAAATGATTTTCCTTTTCATGGAGTGGGAATCATAAGGTGTTTCATAGTCTTCAATAGTCGATTCTCCATGTCAATATCTCAAACCTAAAAAAAAAAAAAAAAAGAGAAAAAAAGAAAAAAAAAAAACTGCGTAATCGTCGTAGGAGGAAAATAATTAAAGGGCTCGTGCTTAAATACTTGGTCGTTTCTATATGGCGACGTTAGAAGCTGTCTTTGACTTTGCTTCCCCGACATTCATTAGGTCTGAGGAAACTTCGTGATTCGCATCAGATTTTTATCAGATTGTCCATTTATATATGCAGCAACTTCCTCGGTGCTCGGCTTTCGTGCCTTCTACCCCACCCCCATTTCACTTTGCTTCGATGACACATCACGACACCGACCCCGTTTCCCTAGGTGGAAATATCCGGATCCAATTTTCTCAACGAATATTCGGTGCCCGTTTGACACAAAAATTTGAAATTGAAAAACAAAAATTCAGATGCATTAATTGTTTAGAGGGAAAATGATACAAACACTCCGTAAACTTTGGCTTAACATACGATGTGATTCCTAATTTTTCATTTGACCAATATGATCTCTGAATCTTTATCTAATGTGAAATATGATCCATCAACTTTCAATTTATTCAATGTAATCTCCGGACTTTTAGAATATATTTAACTTAGTTCTTGAACTATATGAAGATATTCAAAGCCATCATTGAACTTGAATTAATGGGAGGACTAGTTTGAAAATCTTCATATAAGTCACGGACTAAGTTGAATATGTTCCAAAAGTTCATGGATCATATTAGTCAAATTAAAAGTTCAAGGAACACATTGCACATTAAACTAAAGTTTAGAGACCGTATTGATTAAATTAAAAGTTTAGGAACTATATTATATATTGGATCAAAGTTAATAAGACATTTGTGTCATTATCCCTTGTTTAGAGCATTTCTTGCTTAAAAGTGCTTAGGAAATTTCGTAATGACCATCTTTAACAAAAGATGATTTATCCAAATTTTAGAATCTCTTTTTGTGTTGTCCGTGATTTCACTAGTAATTTTTTATGAATTAGTCCTAATTCCCTATTTTACTATCACGAGAGAACTACCCCATTACATTATTTATGTGTAGTCCAAGTGTAATGATATTAAGAAATTATTTTGGCAAAATGCATTTTTGAGAGGAGAATTACCAAAAGAAAGTTCTATACCTTTGGAGTGTGCATGTTTTGAGTGGGCGGTTCCCACTTTGGAACTAGAAAAATTCCATTAATGACCAGTTCTACAAAACGAGAACCGTGAACTGCTCAAAGGCTCTATGGACCCACCCGGGATTCAAACCACCGGTCCGATTCAGTTCCCAAGTGGGCTCTGTTGGTGTGCTCTTCACTGTTCACTAGATTTTCCTTTTATATATGTATTTTTCAGCGAAAAAATAAAAAATAAACGAAGATAAAAGATAACGTAACTGTTTTTTCGGGTTCTTCTGGGAAGGCGCTACGGCCTCAGATCCGATGAGCGGGACCCTTTTTTTTGTTTTTTGCTTTTAAATTTTTATTTTTTATTGAGGTGACGAGGAGAAGAGAAGGGGAAATAATAAAGGGAGACTTTCTGTTGGCCTTGAATAATATGAAGAGCGACTTTATCGTGAATTTCGTGAGGATTATAGGTGAAAGTAAATGTGGGGGTAACTCTTTATCGAAAAAGGTTTTAATACGCGTGATCCGGATTGATTAGTTTTTCGCTCAACAATGGAAAGAGGACGCCCTGCATACTGATAATAACCCCCAAAAGCTGATGCGTGCTAAATTGCCAAAACAATATAAAAATTCGGAATGGGTGGAGATCCATGAAGTATTGACTTTCAGGAGGAAAAGATGAGTGCTTTGAGGATTTGGGGAACAAAACATTCCATGATTATGAAGTTAAATTTTGAAGCTGTGCCTACGCCCCTTCGATGAGGACGCGAGTAGTGAGATTAGGGAAGGGAAAAAAAAAAAGGAGTAACTCGTGAGAGTGCGAGAGAGACTGTTCAGAGAGGTATTATTTTAATATATATATATATGTATGTATATTTATATCGGTTCAATTACGTGGGCAGTTCCAAGTGTGGAACCAAGAATCGGTACTCACCGATCCAATTTTTGGAGCGAAGAACCTAGGAACATGTTCGGATCACGCAGCAGAAGTCCGATACCTTCATTCGGGGAGATTGCCACGAGAGAGCCCAAGTCTGAGCCTATCAATATATTCAGTTGGACCCACTTTTATTCAAAAACTTAAGCCAATAAGTTATGAGCCAACACACATGTAGGACTATGGGACTTCTCTAACACAATCAACAATATCTCCCTCACGTATGAGCTCCAGTGTTAGGTTTGCTCATCAAATACCAATATATATTGGGAGTGAGCTATCAATCAACCATCGACTCTGATACCAATTATTGGGGGCGTGCGGCAGAAGTTCGATACATTTACGCGGTGAGATAGCTAAGAAGGAGCTCAAATCCAAGCCCGTCAATATATCTAGTAAAACCCATATTCACTTAAAAGCTCAAATCAATGAGTTATGAGCTAACAAAGATATAATAACTGCTCCACATTACATCAATTTTCAGATGTAGGACTTCTTTAATACAACTCACACGTGCCTCTCAACGTAACCGGATCGGTCCTCATAAAATTTGTCTATTCTAAGCCTGTTCGATCGGGTTCCGAGCGATTGTTTGCACACCCCCTGCTTAACATATTGCAATGGTGTCAATCCAATCCTAAGCATTTTGCGTCTTTGCCAATTTATTCCATCTGACCAATTTTGATCGAAAATCATAATGCTGACGTGATAATTTTTTATAATATTTTAATATTTTTGAAATGCTATTTGTTTATTATTATTTTTCTTTCTATTTCTCTTTCTTTTTTCTGGTCTCCAATCCGATAATGCTACTTAAGCGATTTCCAGCCAAAATCGGCCTAATTGACTGAATTGGTATAAATGCAAAAAGATTTATGACTAAATCAACCAAAAAAATGATATGATTAAATTAGCACGATCATAATAGGATTTTAAAAAAAAAAATTGGTATTTTTTCCCATGTTTGAGTAGCAACATAAATTGAGGCGTTCCCAACAAAATCACCTGCCGAAACGATTGGAATACTTAAGCAAAAGAAACGTAACAAGACAAGTGCAAACCCTTCTCTTTGCCACTGTCCAACCTCAATAGGACACAGAATCTGCTGCTACGACAACAGAAGTACAAAGCAACAACAAATTTCTGGCAGCTTCCGTTTCAACTTGGATTGAAACCTACGCAGCCCCTATTTATTCTTAATGTACTAAATTATCTAAGATCGGTCTATGGATTTGATACTTAAGTTGATGTTTTAGAGCTTTTTTTATAATATGCTAATTTTATAGGCTGGTCTTAATCATAACCGACATTAGTTTTTGTCTAACCACTTTCTTCGTCTCTGTTACCTCCACGAACGTCATCGTCGTCCTCATGGTGCGGGACAACGGCCCATCCGAAGTCGAAGGTGACGTCCAGCGAGTAGAGCATGGCCACCAGTACGAGGCAACTCACGAACATCGGGACCGGCCCGAACATCCACAGGAACAGAGGCAGCGAGAAGTAGAACGCGCGGAGCCCGAGGGACCAGAAGTAGCTCCCCCGGTTCACGGTGGCCGCCACGTAGTCCGCCGTCACCTGGTGGTGCCGGTGGTGGGGTGACATCTTCTTGTAGGGCACGTTCACGAGGATGCTCCCGTGGCTGTAGTAGCGGACGGACTGGACGTTGAAAAGGAAGGCGATCAGGAAGCAGACGAGGATGGCGAAGAACTTGACCGAGAAGCTGCGGGGGCTCTTGTCGCCGAAGACGAAGAAGGCGAACCGGTCGCCGTTGCCGCCGGTCATCAGGAGGCCGATGAGGGAGGTGAGCATGATCGCCGTCGAGGCCAGGAGGGTCGACGCCATTATGTTGTTGCGCAGCGTCTGCACCGCCAGCACTCCGTTCTTGGGCGAGTCCTGCCATTTTCATCGCGACAGATTAAGAGTACTGAAAAAAACCGAGAAGGGGACCCAAAAAAATGGCCGACCACAGGCACACAAAACATGCAGAGTCGTCTGTTGATCGACAGAAACGAGAAAATCCATCTTTGTGGGTGAAAAATGAGAACTTTATCCAGATTTGTTGTTTGATCCCACGAAAAAACAATACAAAAGCTCTTGACATTGAGGCTAATCGATCTTCTATCACCGAGATCGAAAGAAAAGAAACCATGGAGAGAACTGGGCGATCGGAGGGAAAAACAGACCTCCATCATGGCCTGAACCCAGAAGCGGCGGTTGATGGCGTTGACGCCGATGACGGTCTCGTTCGGGTACTTGACGACCCGGTGGAGCAGCCAGGCGTGGTACGCCAGCATCACGAGCAGGCCCGCCGGGACCAGGACGTAATCGAGGACGCTTTTCTCCATGGACGCCGATCAAAGCACGGCCTTTCTTCTCAAGCTTCAGTGGAAGAGAGAGAGAGAGAGAGAGGCTGTGGTGGGGAAGCAAGAGAGAAACAGCCCGAGTGAGAAACACCAGAATCTTAAATGAGGCCGTGCCAGTGGAGAAATTCGAGTTCGATTTTGCGGACGGCGTGTAGTGGTTTTTTCTTTTGCTTTTTCTCCTTATCACTAATTTTGTTAGTCCAAAACTTTTGGTCCACAATGTCGACCGTGCTTTGCTTGCTCAAATATAACAGAAAACTGTTGAGATCTCGCTTTGATTTCAAATGTAACATAATATTCAAGAAAGAAAGCATCCTGCTGATGTCGCGACTTTGCTCGAGGTGAACCACCGAAAGAAAAACCGATGGATTGCTAAGCTAGAGACTTAACGGACTCTTCCAAGCCCATGCTAATTGCAACTTTGGTGTTTCAATTTAATCAATTTAACACGCAATTGAATTCCATTATAAGTCGCGTCTACGTTGCAATTTAATCAATTTAACACGCAATTGAATTCCATTATAAGTCGCGTCTAATCTATCGTGGGTTAATTAGAAACCTACCAAATAAAGTGTGGGAGAACACTTTACTTTTACAAATAAGAGAAGTCATGGACACAATGACATGTTTACGCTAGATAAATCCAATGCCATTTTCGACACCTTTTCTATTTATTGTCAGTAAATACAGATGATGAATAAATGCTAAAAATATGGCAAAATCTTCAACATCTCAATCAAGGCGAAAGCTACATTACGTGCAACACGCCAAGTGTTACTGCAAAATGTTGACTGAACGATACGTGCGTGACCTGAGCATGATTTCTAAAGGCAATATCAATTAATTCTTTTTCGTCTTTTCTTTTTAATGGAAATTAAACTATATGCAATGCGTGAGATGCAATTTCAATGTAAATTACGTCAATTCGATCCTAATTTGACTAATGATATGTGACATAAACTTTGACATTAACTTCTCCTCCCTCTATCTTCCTCCCTCCCTCACCTTCCCCAGTTCTCTCTTTGTTGCTTTATTTATTTATTTGTAGACTTTTTTGTTGATTTCACGAGCAAGGCGAACGGCATCGAAGTGAGCTTTGAAGATCGAAGTATGAGTGTATCGGAAGAATCTTCTCTCTTCGGATCTGTTTGCTCGCTCCGACTCCAAGTGCTCGCTCCAAATTGTGGAACGATCCGCAAGTCTTTGAGTTTTGTTTATTGTTGTAGTCCCAGCCGTCTTATCCGAAAATGATTTTATGATCAGCTAGTATTTTTCTTGTAGCTTCTCTCTCTCGATCTAGAGCTAAATCTAGATTTGAATGCTCTTCCATCCCAATCTAGATATAAATTTGAGATTTTCAAGGCATTACCTATGTTTTTTCAACCTATTGGGATTAGTGTGATTTCTATACGGTGATAATGCTAGGGACATCGAACCTAGGTGCACATCACCTTTTGGCAAAACCATAGTTACTCGAGAGAGATTTCTTGAGTGTACCCATTACCGATGATTCGAGATTCGATGATCAGCTGTTGTTTATACTTTTATGCTATGATAGATACGTTTTTGAGGATCGGACGAGCGTCCGCAATTTGTATTAAGTTGATTCACTTTTTTTATTTACGTGTTTCATGGGATTGCAAAAATTGCTTGGACTGCGTAGGACTCTACCTAAAAGATTGTATATCGAAAAAAAAAATGCTATATCCGTATTTCCGTTTCGACGTCGAGTTTGATTCCTAAATTTCTTATGCAGTAAATAACTAAACGAGGATCGCTAAAACTCGGGTGTTCACAACTAACTGGCTTGTTAATTTTGGAATCCATAAGCGCTTGGATGTTATGTTCTTTTTCATTGCCTTCTAGAGATTTACTTCATATATTACTAGACGAAAGTAAATGTGCATATAAGAACAGAAGTTATGTTATTAATTGGTCGTACCCCTCCAATATTATCAACATAGATTTTAATATCCCATCATATGGATTTCGAATTCGAAAAATGACTTTTTGGGACTATCTACACTTTTCGAGATTCGAACCACAATTCTCTATCATCTAATGGTGATTTCTCTCGATTCTTCATCACGTGTTTAGCAAATCTCCACTTGGTTCGTAATGTGGCGCTGCATCAACACTCGCCCAAATCTAGGATAGTTTGTTGTCGATGGCTTTGTCTGCGCGTGACTTATCACTCTCCTTCAAAATGTCTGACTAATGAAGGATCTCATCGACTGACATCTGCACCATCTACTATCACCGACTTTTTTGGCGAGTTATCGATTTTTTTTTCCCTAATATTGTCGATTGTGTTGTACCATCGTTGACTTTTGCTTCGACCAGACCCTGCTTTCATCGACCGAGCTTACTACTCGTCGATAATTAATAGCTCAAAGCTGGTCATTTTTTCGTCTCTAATCAAGATGCATAGCATATCGAGCAGCACAAACGACATTTATCCGCATATGACAATTTGGGTACCTACTAAACTTATAAAGCTGAGATTAGAGCTAAGCCATTGATATCGAAATCTCCGTTTCTCGTCTCAAGACAAAACTTCTACGGATGGGTTAGTGTGACTTTACCGAAATGAGTTGTTCATGGATTTCACGACAAGATGGTCTCAACATTTTTTTCATTCTACTTCCCACGAGTGATCGAAATAGTATTATTAATAGAGACAGGGACCGCCATGCTAGTCATTGACTCGATGGATGTTATTTAACATATTAGTCTTTTAATTCTTATTTACTATGAAGTCCTATGCAAGTTGATCAAAACAAATACTCTCCAACACTTCGATACTTTCCGACACTCTTTGACATGCGACCGACATATGGTCGGTGCTCTAAACATGTCAGCGACATGCGAATCCAACATCCCGACACGTTATTTCGATACACACATGGTTAATTTTAAGCTTTTTCAATAAATTCGACTATATGTATTATGTATAATAGGGGTCAAAATGTATATTCATTATAGATACATATATACTTAAGTCATTTACCTAGCCATCACAAAATTAATATACACAGCTAGTCAAAAAAATATATTCATGAATCCCTAATAGAAGAAGAAGAAATTCAATACTGATATTTTTATTATCACGTATTTTATAACGTGTCTCAATATATCATAATTTTCTATTTTTTGAAAAATGACGTGTCGCTGTATCATGTCATGTTTCGTTTCCGTCACGAGAAAGACAGACGGACGAGGTATGCCGCGTGTTACGTGTCGTATCGATGCTACATACAATAGCATAGGTATTGTCTCAAGAAAGACGCGGGGCCGGTCGGACCGGAGTCAGCCGTTTAAACAAACGGACAATCCGAAAAAATCATTACAAAATCCGAATTTCTGCCGGACACTCTCTCTCTCTCTCTCTCTCTAAAATCTATCCTCTTTTCCCAATCTCGAACCCGCAGTCACCGAGCCAACACACGAAACGGCATCCTCAGTCAAATCCTCGCCTAGTTCAATCCAAGTTCTCTGCAAATGGAGCAGGGCAAAGCGGGGATAATGGTGTCCAAGCTCGCGCCTCAGCAGAACCCAATCGAGCAATTGCAAGCTCGCTTCAAGGAGCTCGAGACCGGGTTCAAGACGTGGCTGTCGAAGCAGTCCCTGCCCGTCGAAGCCGCCGTCGTCACCGCCACCAGCGGCCTCCAGGGCGCCGCCATCGGCGCCTTCATGGGGACTCTCACCAACGACGTCTCCTCGTCTTTCGCTCCTCCTCCCCAGGCCAATCTCAACCCTGAGGCCATGGCCTCGCTCAAGCAAGCTCAGGTTGAACTTTTAGCTAACTCTGGGTTCTCTCATTTCTAGGAATTTTGGCGGTTTCTGTTTGGGATGAGTGCTTTGGGTTGGTTCTTATTTCTTCAATAGAATTCATCAGGTTGATTTGCTAATGACAAGACACAAGTGAATTCGTGCAATTGATTTTTCTTTTTGCCTCGCGTTGGTGGAAGGATGACATCCAAGTTATGAACTCTGAGAGTTCGCTGGGTCACATTGTGAGCTCAAGATGTTGTTATGCCATCTCGATCAGTTTTTTGACGTTCATAATATGGTTTTTCAAGGAACACATTGAGTACGGAGATTGTCAGGAATTGAATTCGCATATCTAGAGTGCAAAACTTGCTCAGGAGAAGAGATGTATGGAACCACTTTTAAGAGTTTGCCTTTACTTTAGCCAATTGCTTGGTCCAAGGAGGATCCTTCTGTTGACTTAATCAGTACATTGGCCGATGACGGGTAGGGATTCGTGAAAATGTGGTAAGCGTGTTCTTTTATTGCAGGCTTTATCAGGAGGTCCCTTGGTACAAGCTCGCAACTTCGCTGTCATGACTGGTGTAAATGCAGGCTTATCTTGTGTCATGAAGAGGCTGAGAGGGAAGGAGGATGTTCAGTCCAGGTAATCATTTTCGCCTCTTGTTTTTCTCTAGATCAAAATATTTGATCAGGTTTTTACATGCATTATGGTACACTTAATGCATTATGGTACACTTAATTTCCGCTCCCTTTTGGGTTATTACTGCTGTTCATTTAAAAAGAGTGACATAGGTGCCACATGATTGGATTTTGGCTGCAAGTAAGTTGATTAGTCGTTTGCACATTAGCCTTTTCTAATTTCATGCATGTTACCCTGCAGAAAATACTAATATTGAAGTATGTGAGCAATCAGAGTATTCTGCTGCTCTTAGCAGACTTGCCTATAGCTATCAGAATTATGGAGTTCTGGTTAGAATAATATATCTAACCCTCTTATGTTCCTCGAGTTATCTCTTCTTTGAATTGTAGATCGTCGGTTGTCATTATTGTAAACTTGATAAACATTTGACCCATGGTTGTAGACCTGCATGTTCTTGCCCCAAAGGTTCATTTATAGAGATATAAGTGAAAAATCAGTTGGTGTTTCATATGTAGATATCTTCTTGAGGACGATTATCATCTTCAGCTAAGTCTGACTTTTTTTTTTGGGCCAACTGGTGAACATGTGAACCTTAGGTCATGTAACCTGTGATGTTAAGCCAAGTGACTAATTAGTAATTGCTGGATGACTCTCCTTTTTGCACTTCCATTCCCTGTTGGTTGTTTTTCTGTGCATATCAGGAGCGTTTGGTCATGGAGGCTCTTTTTGTTATTGAGTGTCTCGGGTTAAATAAATACCATCTCATTTCATCGCACTTTTAGTTGCCAATTCTCATATTAATACCGTTAGAAGGAGGCTTCCTTCTGTCAAGATATTGACAGAAGCTTCCTTTTTTTGTGCGAAATATAGCTTTGCTTCAGCTACTCAGTTTGCAGAAAGATTATGGTCAAATGAGATTGTTTTATGGAGTTCTTTTCCTTTTCTTAATGTGTTTAGTATTAGCAATACTCTCACAAATTGTTTAATGAGCATAATTCTCTGTTGCAAATTGTTAGACGGTCATAAATGACAAACTTGGGGTGTGTCTGCAGTGAAGCCAACTAATACAATCCTGAAAGGGTTGAAGGGAAGTTCCTATGTCGTCATTCTTTCTACACTCTGCTGCTTGTCTTATTTGCTTTATCTAATCAATTTCCGTCCGATTTGCTTGTGCTTATTGGGTTATCCAATAGCCCACGCTTCGTTGAAGGCTGAGTTGTTCACTCTGAACTTCAAATCATAAGATACCTTATCTGTGCCTAAATTCAGCAATAGTGCATGGAAATTAAACATTGTGTTTGTTTCTTCTATCAAACTTCTTGTTTCTTCTTTTCCGAAGAAGTTTCACACGACACCTGTAAATTCTGCTTTTGGTCTGACTGGTGTGGCTTCGTTCTTAGCATGTAGGTTGAAGGCGATTCTTGAAACTTTTCTTTTAATTGTAGCGTTCTGTTTTCTTTCCTCATCATCATGTGCTTACTTGTCGGTTTACATCTGAACTGTCAAGATCTTCTCTCTAGCTCATCATCATGTGCTTTCGGTCCTGTAATAGGTTTGCAGATGACTGTTTGCTTGAAATGGCCTGTTTCTCTCTCTCTTATATCTGCTAATCCTCAGCTAATATGTAGTGATATTACTTTTACTTGTAATCGCAGTATGGTGGCAGCTTTTGGTTCTGGTGCCATGTTTTCATTGGTGAGTGGGATGGGTGGCCCAAACCAGGCAGCAAATGCTGTTACTTCAGGACTCTTTTTTGCTCTCGTCCAGGGTGGACTATTCAAGGTGAGATATCAATTATAAGCTTTGCAGTCGTGAGTAGCAGAATTCCGGCCTGAGTTTCACCACAAATCATCGCACACAATCAAACTGGGGATCTTGTACATTTTCGATTTGATTTAAAAAGAATGGGATGGTATGGTAAAGATTAGGACCTGGCGTTTCTTCTTGGAGAGTCGAGAGTTTAAAAGTTTCATTTGACCCTCATGAAACACAACATTTGAGCATGGTTGTTTATGTCATGATGTCATTGTGGGGCAGTCTAATGCTTGGTAAATCTATGTGGGCCTCTGCAGTTAGGGCAAAAGTTCTCGCAACCACCCGAGGAAGATGTGCACTATGTTAGAACGAGAAATATGTTGACAAGGCTGGGTCTTCAGACTTACGAGAAGAATTTCAAGAAAGGCCTTTTGACAGACAACACTTTGCCTCTACTTACCGATAGGCGAGTTTTTGGTTAATTCTTTCTTAGGGGCAGAAAAGATTCGTACGACATTATTACCTGGGAAGTTTATCGTTAATTATCTTCTAAAGCATGTATCTCATCTTGTGACGACTCTGGACTGTCACTTCTGCAGTGCTCTTAGAGATGTGAAAATTCCTCCTGGACCAAGGCTACTCATTCTCGACCACGTTCAGAGGTACAGCACATGACACATTAGACTATTCGTTCCCCCTTTGTGATCTTCATATTTTTTAACAGGGACATGAAATTATTTTCTTCCAGAGATCCAGAGCTGAAAGGAACGAGGAAGCGATAGATGCAGTTGGTTAGCGACGTCAAGAAAATATTTGCCGGTTGAGAAACACCTGTACGAGCGTAAAATTTCCCCCCATCTTTGCTCTAGTCTCTATCACATGGGTTAAATCACATTGCTGATCATCTTGAGATGCAAATGCCGAATGCAACTGATTTCTGATGCGCGTGGTGTTTTTGCTCCGACAGTTCTTCGGTTAGTCTTAACAATAGCAGCCGTATCTTTTTACCTTCAATACACATTATCGGGCAGTAAGTCCGAGCTTCAAGCATTTTGTAACTTTAGGATCCCGATCGGAAGCAAAATAAGGAGAGGAGTGTGCATTTTGTTGACATGATGAAGCGCCCCATTTCTTCGGTTCGGTTAGAATTACCGAAACTTTGTCTCTTGAACAATTCATTCGCTCCGTGAAATCACGCCCAAGACATTTGGAGTCGTCAGTTTTACCATTTACCAGGCTGAGGTTTAGCCGTCGAAGGTCGGTCTACGACCAGTTCGACAATCAGGAATTTAGTGATTTACAGGGTGTGCATGAAATTTACAACGTTGATGAAAGCCAAAAGAAACAGAGACAAGAAACGGGGAATTGGATTTGCTCTATCAAACTCTTCGTCGTCCTCCTACAAGTCGGAGGGGAAAGAATCTACCAATCTCGCTGAATCCCAAATCATCCTGACAACAACTACATTTCGGTTACATCTCTGCTACAGAGCCCTACATCTAGCCCCAGTTGAACCTCAAAACCGGACAACTCACCGCCAATTATACATATTCATTTCAATCTCGTCGGAGGTCTGGGGAGGAATCGTAGGAAAAATTGTACGCAAGGACCGACTGCATTCACGACGGAGAAAGAACGGAGGCGACCTGGTGGAACTTCCGAGCCTGCGCGAGCTGGTCCGCAAGGCTGAGGATGCGGGCATGGTAGGCACGCGCATCGAGGACGGCCTCAGCCTCTAGCTCGCCGAGCTGGGTGCAGAGCCTCTCCTCCGCCTCCTCCGTCACCCTCAGCCTCTCCGCCGTCCTCTGCAGCTCCTCCCTCGTTGCCGCCTCCCTCTCCCGGCTCTCCCTCAGCTCCTTCTCCAGCTCCTCGTTCCTCTGCCTCAGCTTCTCCTGCTCGTCGCCACCCACCAGCGAGGCGCTCGCCCCCTGCGCCAGGGCCTGCCTTGCCAGGGGATCCGACGCCGCCATTGCCGGAGCCATTGCAAACTAATGCACTCTCTCTCTCTCTCTCGCACGACCAATGGATGGATGGTAAGTTGGTTGGTTGGCTGTGGAAGCCATGTATGCGGAGGGGGCGTTCTTTATAGGATAATTCGGGAGTGTCTAGGTTCAGTGAATCCGATAAAGGTACGAGAAATCTAGCTCGCGTACGTGCTTAGCTATTTCGGGTAGAATCCATGGTTGAGGAGGCTTCGTGGTTCCAGAGACTTTTCACGGAGATGCAACAGATCTCAACCGTCCAAAAAAGCCGAGATCTGCCGAACGGTTGAGATTCATTACGATGGAATAAACAAAAGCCGCAAGAGACACGGTGCAATCTATGCTTTTATTCGTAATCTTTTTCACTATGCGAGGAATATAAGGCTGCATATGATAACGTTCCCAAAAAAGTATTTTTGTTCTCAAAGTATTTTCGGAACATTTTGAAAACAGAAACGCGTATGATAAAAAAGTGTTTCCAAAGTGTTCCGAAAACACTTTTGAAAAATAGAAACACTTTTGGAATAGAAACAATAAAAAAAAAAACTTGCTTTTGTGTTTCTGGAACACTTTTTAGAAACATATTTGAAACATTTTTTAGAAATAATTAAGAACAATTTTTTTTTAACACACTCTCTTACCTTTTGTTCTTACACGTAGTTGATACCCGATTTTTGATTATTTTATTTTAGAAAATTAATTAAAAATATCAAAAAAATTCATAAAATTACAAAGTCAACCTTGGAAGCTTTGGACTAGCCTTAGGAACCAATTTTGAACAAAAAATATTTTTCGTAAGTTTTTTACTTTTTCGGATTTATTTTAATTATTAAAATATCCGAAAATAAGGAAAAATAGTATTCATGGTCAGAAAAATGCGTAAAAATAGTCCATATTTTTATTTTAATTCCCTTTTCATTTTGGCCTCTTAAAGTTTTAAAAATTCAATTTGGGACAACATGCCTCTTCATTGAACATAATCCTAAATTGACTAAAAAATCTCATTTTAAATCATTTTAGCCAAAAAATTTTACTTTTAGTGTCATGACATGAGACTTTGATACCCTGCATCTCATTTCAGTCCTCATGTTTGGAAAAATTGCACAATCGGACTAAAATGACCTAAATGCACAAATATTTTTCATTTTAGTCCTCGGTTTCGCTCAAAGTGCAATTAATATTTTTTTAGGGGTCTCCGTTTAAAGGTAATCATATTTTTAACTACTTGGGAACATTTTACGTGTGACTCATAATTGTAATTTTTCCTATATATAGAAAACATATTTGATGTTCTCGATGTCCAATTCCAATTCGTCTTCTCTTTCAGTTTTTTTTTTTTTATAGTTGATCTCGTCCATATGTAATTTGATAAATCGTATATAAACTCCTTATATATATATTGGTCTAATTTGATTTAGTAAATTGAACAAATGAGATTTAATTTGATTTGGTAAGTTAAAAAGATAAAGACATCTCAATTTTAATATATATAGTCCCCTTAATTAAATGAAAAAATTAGGAACAATTTTTTTGTAGTTACTAAACGCGTTTCTTTTCCTTTTTTTTTTTGTTCGGAGAACAAAAACTTTATACAGTTACCAAACACGCTTCTGTTCTTTTTTTATTCCGAGAATAGAATCTTTTTGCAATTACCAAACGCGTTTCTGTTCCCAAAAATCATTGCCGAGAACAGAAACAGAAAAAAATGTTTCTATTCCAAAAGTTGTTTCGGGAATAGAAACGTTACCATACGCAGCTTAAATTAACGAAAACGGAAATATAATTGGCGGATTCATCTTTTTCACAATATTTTTCCACTCTTTTAATTTATTTAATGTGAATAGATGTGATGATGTTTAGTTTAATCAGAGTATTTTGTTTTTTTTTTTCCAGCACGCACGCATTTAACACGTGCCCCAATTGCTCGGCCTCTCGATGCAAAAACCATCGTTCCGGCCCCTGTTGAGACATAGACATACTTATCGTTTCGACGTAACACAACACGAATTCTTCATTCATGGCGAGAGCTGAAAGTAGACGCTACATGAGTTCCATGTTTAAATGATGGTTTGGACAATGCGTAGGCATTCTTCGGACTCCCCTTTTCTTTAGTCTCCTTTTCCCTCACTTTAATCACGGACAAAGAAAGAAAAAGAACCATCCACCCGGGTGGCGCCGCTGGTTCGCGCACTCTTCCTCTCGCAAAAGGTCGAGTGTTCGAATATCAGAGGCGTCACAGGGTGACTTACTCGGTGGCACGTGTGTGGTGGCTAGCACGTGTTGCCCCCGGGGTTTACCCCTCGGCCGCCGGCCGTGCGGGGGTTCCTTGGGTCATAAAAAAAAAAAAAATTAGCGACCACGAACGTAATGGTCGTAATTTTCTTGCCGTTCATCGTTCGATTCCAGAGGCGGGAGTCCAAAAAAGATGAGGCATCTTTTACTCTCTTTTTCCGTATGCCCCGACGTCTTAAAATCGTGGTTATAAAATAAAAACGAGATGTTAGGAAAAAGGGACATAAAAGTTTATCGGTGAAGCCGATAATTTCTTCATCTCTTTTTTTTTTTGGCCCGCTTTTTCGCGGGGCGATCACCTATTTTTATTTTTTATTTATCATTTGTGCGTAAATTTTCCCCCAAGATTAACAAAGGAAAAAAAAAAAAAAGAGGTTGGTAGGCGAATTAACCAAAAGCAGCAATGAGGCTTTTGTGTTTGTCCTTCTTGAGGCTAGGAAGCCTCCGACGGTCAAGGAAGGAGGCCCAAATCTTATTGGAGATCCCCATTACATTTTGTTTGGTTTTTTTTTTTTTTTTTTTGTGAAAGGGAAATTACCAAAATACCAATCAAGTATGTGAGGTTTGTATTGAAAAGCAATTGGCGGTTGCGCTTTCTCATCCCTCCAGGAACCCCCGCTGCATAAAAAAGGCAAATTGATTTGGGGACACGGAGATAAATGAAGGGACTTTAGAGCAGGAGTGAGCATGGTTCGGGAGGACAGTTCCCATCTTAGAATCGGGAACCGCCCGTAGGTTCCATGGGTCTGCCCGGAAACCGAACCGCCGATCTAGTCCGATTCCCGGGTGGGTCTGTGGAATCATCCCCATCAAGAAAATGGAGGTGATCGAGAGTGAGAGAGGGAGAATATGAACGGCTGGAAACGTGGGCGTGTGTCACGCCCCGTGTCCTCCGAGCGCGCCAACATCCCACGTTGTCGAAGAAATCTCGCAACTCACCAGGATCGCAAACGGACGTAAAACATGCGAGATGCAAATGCAAGCGGAAGCAATGAAAACAACCCGACAATGAATATAGAATGACCTTAGAACATAACACCAAAATACATATAACATAGCCCGATAAGTTCAAGGTTCATACGGACCACCGTAAATAAAATGACTACGACTCAAGGATACGGCACGGGGACACAAAAGGAAACTCCCTAAACATAACCACTCGTCGACACACGAGGGTCCAAAAGCGAGGATAAGGACCTCTACACACCTAAGGGTCGGGCGTCATCATCAGAAGTAAACTCGGCAGGGGGGGAGCGTACTCCGGGGAGAAACTCGTCACGATGGCTCCACTAAACACCTGCTCAGGCTCCTCCCATGGCTCCTCCTCTAGATCAGACGCCTCCTCGGGTATCGGTTCTTCTTCTGGTTCAGACTCCTCTTTGGGTTCCACCATCTCCCGGTCATGTGCTGGATCCACGACGTGAACTACGTTCGGGACAGGCTCGGGAAGCATCGGGGGTCCATCAACAGGCTCATCAGGTTCCAAGATCCCTCCATCCGGAGCGGGGAGTCAAGGTATGGGAGACCTCGGCTCGGGGATCGGTCCAACTACGGGTCCAAGGACGGGGAGTCTCGAAGGTGAACCTATCGGGAGTCTAGGTCCGGCGGCATCCAAGACGTGCTCGGGAATCACCTCCTCCCTCAAAGGTCCGGATAAATAGTCCCCATCCTTATAAGTCCAAGAGAGGAAGGAATAATGGGTCAAGTATCATCTCACGTCGTCGATCCACAAGGTGCTAACCCTCCGATAATACGTCCGATCTGGTCCCACTCTATACTCGGTAATCACGGGCTCAAACCGAGTCGGTAGTCCAAAAAGTAGCGGCATCGCGGCGATCGTGGTCGAGGGTCCGAAAATGTTGGTCCCACGGAGGGGTGAGATCGACATCTCAGTAAGCGAAGCCTAACCTATCCTAAGGTCCTAGTACCTCCCGACAAAACACGGCATGCAAACAATCCAATTCAAACAGCAGACGGTGGTCAATTCAAAGTGCACAAATAAAGCAATCGTGTACAGGACCACCCAGAACATGCCAAATCACACAAGTCGATCCTCGCCATAGGGCTCACATACCACCTCCATAATTTAGTATCATAATCTCATATATCAAGTACAAGCCTCGGACTCTTAGGAACACGGCATTGTACGTATAAATACAGATATTTTTGTGTGCACACCGGGGTCTCGGACACTTAGGAATACGCCCCATGGGGTCTCGGACACTTAGTAATACGCCCCATTTATTCAACGGTCTCGGACACTTAGGAACACGACCGGATTAAGTCTCGGACAATTGGGCAAACACGGCATACTATACGGCCTCGGACGCCTCAATTGAACACGACTTTATAATCTCATGTATAGGTCATACACAAAGGGCCTCATGCCCTAATATCACAATATTGCAATTCCACCATTACTTGGGCTATTTAGCATGTCAATACCATCACGAGCTCGAATCGGGCCAATTGCCACATATCGCCTCACAAGGCCAATCATGCAATTACAAGGGGTCTCACACTAGCCAAGACATCACAATATCACATAAAATGCATTTAAAGCACCCCCAATTCAGAATTACTACTTTTGATACCAACAATCCCATTCGAGCGAATTCCACGTTTTCTCTTACAAAGCCACACACTTAATCCCAAGAGGCTTCACACATGCCAAGGCATGTAAAAGTCATTCTAAAACACCTTTCAAGTGCCCCACATCAGAATTACAACATTTAGCACCCACTAACCATTTTAGTGCACAATTGCTCCAATTGAGTTATTTTAGGTCCCGATCGCCCCCAACCATGGTCTACTCTTAAACCGCGTGCTATCCACACATCAAGTCACTCATTTCCACCCATATGACCACATAAACATCCCAGGACCAGCATTGATACCAATTGCACGTAAACTTCCAGATTGGTCCTCTCTAGCATTTCTCACTACCCCAAGCATTTAGCACACCATCTAGCCAAACCCAAGTGTCTCTTAGTAACCTAGGGCTCTTGGAAGGGTTAGAAAACACTTACTCTTGCTTTTTGATGAAGAAAAACCCGGCGAAAGCGTTTCCTTCGAGCACAATCAGATTCGACCTAAAAGGGTGTCCACCGGTTTCAAACACAGAGCACCAACTTTTAGTCCAAGAAAACCTTATCACACATAGCCATGAACCTCCTTTAAACACCCTAGAATCCTTTGAGAAGCTTGAGCTCTTACCTTGAAGTTGGATGAGCAAAACCGGCGGTGAAACCCTAGGGTTTGTTCGGCGCCGAGAGAGAGAAAAACGGACGGCACGGCGGCGGCAACAACTCAAAGCCAAGAAAGGAAGATGAAGTGGCGGTGGCGTGGTGGAGCTCCTCCTTGGACCGGCGGTGTGAGGAGGCCGAAGGGGTGCTCGGCCAAGAGACGAAAAGAGAGAGTTCTTGGGAGAGAGTTGAGCTCAAAATGAAGAAATGAGGGAGTGAGAGAGAGGGTGAGTGATCAGCTAAGAGTAAGAGAGGGAGAGGGTGAGTTTGAGTGATTGAATGAGTGACTTGATGGGTGGGAGATAGTAGGTTTAGTGTAGGACATGAATAGTAGAGTAGGTGGTGGGGTTTTTAGGGTTTGACTTGCATGGGGACTTGATCCCTTCAAGTGTCATGTCCCTCCAATATCCACATGGGGATTTAGGGGCTGATGGGTGCGGTACAAGGGTTGACCGAAATTCCTTCGCGGTCGCTCAAGGGCCGAACGAATCTCGGGACCGGAATGGATTTTTTGTTCCGCAAATCCGATCCTCATTTTTCCAACTTATATGGCTTCCAAATATCCTTAATAACATTTGCAAGGCGACATCCAAGTTTATTTGTATTGGAATTCTCGAATACCCGGCCGCCAATTTCGAAGTCCGCTTCGCGTTCAAAATCATCCGATCGCATTTTCGGTGCACCTCGAACCGACGGGCGGCTTTCAGGAGCTACGCGTATCGACCCGTGATTTTAGTTACCACGTTTTAAGAATTCGGACCACGGCGACCCCGGTTGTCATGTAATCGCGAGGGAAATGGTCGGTCTTGACGGGACGCGATTGTCGGGAATCGGTTCACGGTTATTCGCAAATCATGCTATGGCGTAGCGGTATCACCCGCGAACCAATTGCATGACGCTAGCAAATAGTTCCGACGTCAACCCTGGATCGGCCCGCAATGACCCGCAATGTACCCTCGGCGACCCTTGTGGTCGGGATACCGATCCGCGGTCGAGTCCTTTATGGTCTGCGCACTATCCTATTTAGCCATTCCCCTTTGGTTAGTTATCTCAAGAGTGATCAATTCCGAGTGAGGTTACTGGAATACATCGATACTCATTTCATTCATAACTTCGAAATGGGGTCGGAATTCAGAATGTCACGACGTGAGTCGATGGGAGTGCTCTGATTTGCACGGTGTACCTATTGGTGGTGCTGCGACAATAAATCCGATGAGTTCCTTACCTTGTACTCTGATGAATTCCTTTGTTACATTAGAAAATATGTATGGATTATAGTTAAACCCTCTTAAACGATAGTCTTTGAGGCAATAAAGGCCGTCTAACAAGTGGAATATTTGTCGGAAATACCTACTTAAATGAATCCGAGAGAGAGTCTACCCATATGTATGTCAAATACAAGAGAGCACTTCTGTAGAACTCAAGATACACTATCAGTCCGCCAATGCGGGAAGTTCATGATAGAGCCATGTTCTACTGCAGAATAAAAATGAAATTGGCAAGTTCTCGGTACCTCGGAACAGGACCTTGAAATCAGTAACAAGGTGGATTATAGGTTTCAAGGTGTGAACGATAGGTTCTAGGTTCCAAAGTAAGAATAACAGATTTTAATAAGTGAGTTTCGGGTACTAGATGGAACTTGTAAGGAATCAGAAACCGTTCCCCTTAGGCAAAAGTCAGAAAATAGTTGCATGCATCTCTTATTGTAGGCACGGAATGGAAAATTCAAAGTAGCATCGCGGTAAACGGGGTAAATGTAAGGAGAGTTCTAGATAGTACTGGTAGGACCGCTAAGGTTTCTCTTATTTTAGCTTTTCCTCTTTGATTAATCATAGAAGAAAGCGACTTTGATGTCGTCGCTATTAGGCCCTCTTTAGGGCAACTTTAATGAGACGATTCTTTGGCTTGTATGCGAAGTAGAGAACGGGGTTAAAGAACTCATCTGGTGAAATTAAAGACATAGTTATCATGAGGAGTTGCAGGTAGGGGTGTCGGAAAACAAACCGAACCAAACCGAACCGAAATTTAGTGCATTTTCGGTTCGGTTTGGATAATGAGAAAATCAGCTTGACAAAAAAGAAAAAAGAAAAGGAATTGAGTGCGTTCTTGAAATAGTGAGTTGAGTAGGGAAGAAAAAACGAAAACCGAACCAAACCGGGTCTTCGGTTTGGTTTCTAGTTCAATTCAAAGCTAATGCACACCCAAACGGTTCAGTTCGGTTCGGTTCGAATTTCCTAAAAATCAAATCGTTGACATCTCCAATTTTTTTTTGGGGTCCGCCGTTGACACCCCTAGTTGCTGGGCTTCTAATGGGGCAAATGTTTAATGATTCCAGTCCAATTTCGACAAGGCATCGGATCTCCATTGAGTGTCTTTATACCGTAGAAGACTAAATGTGATTTGGGGCTTTGATTGCTCCCTAATCTGGGGTCCCCCAACTTGCCTTTCTCGACCAGGCCATGCCGTTTCGGACTTGCCATTCGTATTGTAATCTCTAAAACAATGTTAATCTACACGTATGTGTTTCGATCTCGTGTTAATCGTCGTTTGTCGCACTGTTTTGAGGAACGAGTGAATGATTTTACACGCAGCGTATGTCTTAAGAATACAACTAGATGATGTAAATGTGAAATCGAATAGAGTACGAAAATGATCGAATGTTGTCCATGTATTCAAGCGAATAAATGGCGCTTGTAGGGGAGTGAACAAGTACCGCAACATGATATATAGTGCTCATGCCAATCATGTCCATGTTCCACCAAAACTTTGACCGGTGTACAGAGAATGCTTGTGTTGTGCAAATCGGTCTCGATATCCTTAAAATTCATGCATGGATTGATTGCTTTGGCAACTTTAGCTCAGTTCCTTGCGATTACATGCTTGTCGTCTGAGAAAATAGTGCAATAAATCATGATAGCGATAGGATCATGCATTTTCGGAATCGCCATAGTACCTTATATTGTACATGCAACGAGACATTATTTGCGTCAAAAAAATGACTGCAAGATGCAAAACATTTATGACACAAGAAGTGGAAAGGAAAACGAGATCAGACATCGATTTCCAAATAGGGTAGGCTAATCATAAATATCTAAGTAAAGCTTTACCGAATCACTCGGTTTATCGAATTTTTTAACCTTAGTATTGCATCAACCATCCAAATTAAAAAAAAAAAGAAGCGAACTTTAACTTTGCAAACTTGTATCTGAAGCTAATAAAGGAAGGAAAGCTAATTTCACACGATCATCGTCTTCTCCGACAGAGCTCGTGATCGTTTGCAACACCTGCAGTTACGTGGAAGGTCCAATCGAAGCCGAACCACCCCCGGATAAGGACAGATCTCAAATTCCTCCGAGAAAGCAAAATCCATGCGTACAGAACAAAAAACACCACGGTTTAACCCTTTTGTTCTGTTTTTTCTTTTTCGTGTTTCTGAGGCAGCGACGCTAGGCTCGCACGTTAATGAATAAAGAACTCGGGTGCAAAGCCGGTAATAAAACCCGAGGCTTCTTATCCTTTTGGGGGCTCTCTTTCTTATCTCCAAGCACATCATTGACGAGGGTGTGCAATAATTTTGCCTTAAAAAAATGATCTTGCTTGTACCCTTTTACTAGCAAGACAATCGAGAAAGCGTGTCTCAGAGAAAGAGAGAGTGTGCGTGTTCGTTCTCTCCAATGGGAGAATGGGGAGTGAATTGCTGCGTCTTCTTGTCGTTCGATGCTAAAACCGGCCGAAAGCCTCTTCATTCCACGCCCGAATTCGATCGACGGATCCATGATTCGGTGAAACCCAGTGTCTGAGTTGAGTTCGGGAGCCGAATTTTGGAGTCCTTGTTCGTCCCAATTTTATCTCCGATCGCGTCTGTGTCCGGTGCACGCAATCTTGCTGTTTCTCCGCTTTCAAATTCGCCGTTTCTTCTTTTTCGGGTAAGTCTTTCTCTCTCTTTGTCATCAGGATCTGCTCGAAAGTTTCGTTATTTTTTGACGTGGCGGGTCGATCTTTCTCTAGCAGGTTCATTGATCTAAGTTCCTTTGTGAGGTTGGTTTCTTGGTGTGGTTGGATCAGAAGTAAGAGACTTTTTGCGATGATTTTATGCTTGATCTGTGTTTATCAGAAGATTGTTTGATCAGGTCTCTGCTTGAACATGTTGCGTAGAGCTTGTTTCTTCTACTCATCTTGAACTGATGATTGTCCCATTAGTCTTAGCTACTGCTCGAGAGGAACTTAGCATGGGAAAATAATGGAAGCATCTGGCGAAGATACAAAATTTCCTGACCCGTGAAGTTCTGATAATATAAGTAGATTTTCATTCAAGCTTCTCGTGAGGGTGAGATTACTTCTGGCAGTGGTGGTGCCTGGTGACTTCATCTGGGTCCGGGACAATCTATAGATCATTCGGGATGTGTTGTGAGAAGGATAGGACTACCTACAGAAAGTAGAATTGGTGCCTCAAATGGATCAGATAGTATCACAGTTCCTGTTAAAGAGTTTGCACATTATTTTGGATTCGAGGATTCCTTCTCTGCACCCAAATGATCAAAGAAGCGGCCACCGTACATCGGTTTCCCGAGCAAGAAAGAATGACAAATGGTTTAACTTAGTATTGGGAGACCGCCCTGCTGCCCTGGAAAACTTGAACTTTTGGCACAGGAATCTAATGGACCCAATGATTATCGACGTGATACTTGTTGACGAGGGGTCTAATTCCTCATCTGTGGATGCTTACTCTGCTATGAAAGCATCTGTTGAGACAGTCATAGAAAGGTGGGTTGTTCATTATGAGTCTTCTAGAGTTACTCCTAATATCAATGATTCTTCTCTTCACAAGAAGATATACAAGAAGTTGATCGTACTATTGCGTTCTCTTTATTCGCAAATGAGACTCCTCCCAGCTTATAGGATATTTCGGCAGCTAAGTTCATCAGGCCAGACATATAATTTGGATCTCATATACAAAGTATCTACCTTTAGTAATCCGTTCTCACGGGCAGAGGAGGAGATGATGAAAGAATATACTTTTGCTCCTGTGGAGGCCTCTTCAGGACGTTTTAGTGTAGCTGTTTCATATCGTAAGACATTGTCTGATTTCAACCTGGAGCCTGCTACTTCGTTGTTTCCGAGGATTATTACTGATTACGTTGGTAGTCCAGCCACTGACCCACTTAGGTCGTTCCCCTCTTTTGACAAAGGTGTTCGCGCTACATCTTTTTCTTTAAGAGGAGCAAGGCCACCTTCTTCAGCACCATTTCAACGCCCACATAGCTGGACAAGTGGATTCCACAGACCAGCTCCTTTTACACAAGGTCATTCCCTTGGTGGGTCCCCACCTACGTACTGCACATATGGTTCTCCATCTCCTCCTACTGACATGTATTCTCAACGAGCTCAAAGCTATAGATCCACATCTCAAAGAGTTAATAGTTATGAAGAGTGTCAACTGTCGCCCCCTTTCTCTCCATCTCCTTCCCCTTCTCCGCCAACATACTTTTCCAGTGGTAGTGTTGGCAGAAATCGTGGACGATCAGAGACCGCTCCCATGACCATTCCGCATCCAACAGCAAGTGGAAATGCAAGATACTTATCTCCAAACTTTTCTGATCCAAATAGACATTCTCTTCCCCCTCTATCACCCAGGCACACAAGGCTTGACCCCTCATCCCAAGAGTCCCCATCTGGAATCAGATCATTCCGAAAACAGGAGTCTTTGAGATCTGGGGAGTTGCATAACCACTATGTCAATCAGAAGGTAATGTCTTCTACTCTAGTTACATTTTGATCCGTGCATCTTTATTTCTCAATAGAAGAGTAACAATCTATAGCATATTTGCTGAAGCCAAATGCAATTTCTTTTGGTAGGTCACAAAAGATGGTCGAGATGATTCGGGGCGGTTTTCGGGCTTGTTATCTTCAAGTGGCTCTCCGCGCATAGGGTTTTCTAGAAGTTCCAGTAGATTATCTTTCCAAGATGACTTGGATGATGGCGACTTTTCATGCCCTTTTGATGTTGATGATGTCGATCCGCCAGCCAGGTACTTTTTGGCCATTTGTTTCTCTTGATTTCAATTGTACATTTGCCTGCATATGAATTTTTCTATGTCTCTGTAACCGGTTTGCTTTTGAATGATAGCTTGGTATAAATGGGTGTCTTAAATGTGATCCATGGATTGGTTAATGGTTATGCTTTCAATTTGAGATCTATTTTAAGAGCACAAGTTACGATATCAATTCTTCATAGGTATCGAGAGGCATTGGCCTGAATCATCCATCAATTATATTCTCATCTGATAAGAGTGATCAGCCTCTTAACTTGATAAAGGATAAAAAAAGACACTATCCATGCTGATGGAACTATGGGGATCCTTCAGTATCGTACAGCCATTTCTATCTAGTCTAGCATGGCAGCTGCAAAAGCTGTGGTTATTGGGGATGCAGCTGAGCATGCTTGAACCTGTAGCTTTCAAAGGGGATGTTATAGCTTTAAGGACACAAGGATTGCCTGTGGGATATGCTTTTCAATTAGAATTTGATGTACACCATCTGCATAAGTTCTGGTTAAAGTTTACTTGCTGGCTTCACAGAGAAAACGCTTTTTTCTCTTATTTTTTCTGTTAGAAGGTTCCCCGAGATCTTTCTGATAAACTATGATACAAAATTTCTGCTAATTGCTAAGCCAATGGTTCCCTGTACATGATGGGAGTTCATATTTTCATTGGACTGTATTTTGCTCTATGCTTAGTGGCCCAACGCCCTGAGACACCTCATCATTACTACATCCAGGTCTCATGTACTCCTCTCCAGAAAAGCTCTAAAAACTGAAAATACTTAAAGATTACGTTTCTTGTATGTTGTGAAATACAGAGGCAATTAAACCTGACTGGTGTATAGATGAGCCAAGAATTTGTTGCTCGGAATTTTGTGTACATCTGTGAAGTGCTACTGTTTTCTGAAAGAGTTGTCATCCCCCGTTTTCCGTCTCCAATTTTTGGGGCATACTTTCTGCAATTATTAATTAGAGAATGTCTGCCGTCTGCCTAATCCCTAATCCCTGGGATAGCTTGGAGGTAGTTCATTTGCATGGTCCTTGTGAGATTTATGTGACCTGAAGCTTTCCTTACCATTCCCTCTTCGTTCTTTTGCAATGCTGTTGATGGCAGGGAAGGTTCAGAGTTAACTTCATCGTCACCTATGGGCGCAAAATCGCAAGATGCCGCTGTCGGGGTTCTTGTTCACATGTTAAGAACAGCGTCTCCACTTGAACAAAATTCCAGTTGTTACTCAGCCCAGTCCTTGAACACGGAACAAGAGGGAGGCGTGGCTACAGCTTCGGGATTCTTTATGCCACGTAAGACCACGGATGCGCTGGAGGAGCTTCGGAGTTACCGAGAAATGAAGAACCTCCTACGCTCGAAAAGTGGAGCTCATGTCTTAACCAAAGAAGAAGCTTGACCTTCACCTCGCGCTGTATATCAGACCTTGTTTCCATAGGACAGAGGGCATCGTGAACACAAATTGTCGAGAGCAAGGTATAGGAGCAGCTGAGTTGGTTGTGCACTGGAAAGAATACAGACAATGGGAGTTGAGTTCGTGTACATAAATGACTGCAAAACTGATTGTGATCATTGATTTAGCCTTCCCTTTGTATTCCTCGTGTACCATGAACTAGTACCAAACTCATGTTAGCCAAAATCAGTATATGATAGCTTTGGTTCTCTACATCTGCTTATTTGGAAATGACTCGAAAGAGTGCATGTTATAGCCGAACATGTACCCATAACGGTGTTAGAATACTGAGATTTGTTGCAGACACAGAGCAATTTGTGGTGAACGAGAAAACCATGATTGATCTGAAAATTTTGATATACGATCCATCTGCATGGATATTAGTTGAAAATCCGGTTGAAATGTAATGGTCACGGGACGACGTGCAACTAAAGTTGAAACAAACGATCCCGCGACAAACATACAGTTGCAGTGGTTTGATCACGGTTGGTCGTGCAAGACGTGTATAATATTGCCACTTCGAGCACAATCGTTGATCAAATCACCATCCGGCCAAGCGTTTCATCCAATCGATGACCGCCATCTTTTACACATCTAGAAGGGGTCAAATTGAAAGGAAAAATAAAGGGGCTTGTCCTGCTACATTAGGGATTCGATCACTTTCTCTAATGCATCGTATGATATGAAGGGCTTTCAAACCAAGTTGGAAAGGTTTGTTAGCTTTGAAAGTAACTTTATGAGAACACCGAGCAAAAGTTGAGATTTTTTTTTTTTTAATTGTCACAGTTGCCATGGATCTTTCATGGATCGAGACCGTGTCTTCTCCTCCTGGGCCTATAGGCCCATCTTCAACCAAAAGCCGTCTCGTTCCTTTTGCTCTCTCTCTCTCTCTCTCTCCACTGAAATCGAATGTCGCATCAAGGCTTCGATTTCCATCTCTTTTTCTCCTAGTTCGAGGATTTGAGCGGGTTCAAGTTTGAACTTTGATGGTTCCTTTGAGGTTAGAGGAACAAGAAGAAGACCGGCCGCCGGTGTTCTTTCCTGATCGAATCATCGTCCCTCTGGTTTTCGCGGAAATTTCTTTTTGGCGCTGGTACTTGAATTATATGTGAAGCAGACCAATACTTCCTCGCTCCCGAAGCGTGCGAAAAGGAGAAAAAAAAGTGCCATGGATGATTTTTCGAGCTGCCCGTTCTGTAGCTTGAGCGTTCCTTACGGGGAACTTGAAAGGTGACGCTTCTTTTCCTTCTTGATGGTATTTTAGCTGCTTAAGAACTCAATGGTAGCAGGGCTTTCTTTGGGTATAGAGCGTTGATTTTGGGGTTGAATCGATAATGTAGGCATGCGAACAGTCACTTTGAGGATGAAGAAGCTGCCAAGGACATGGAGTTGGCGCGGCGAATTGCGATCGCCCCTCCAAGTCCGCCTCTTACCATGGTAATCCTGTGGATTCCCTCCTCGTATGTCTTCACCGGTTTTTGTTTATATGGGATGATATATGCTCTCAAGGTGCAGTTGTATGGAGCTGTCAAGTTTGTGTTGTATGTTAGATAGCTTCATGCACAAATTATATGATTTATCCAACGAACAACATGGGATTTACGCCATTATCTCGATAGCCAGAAGAAATTAATTATTAGAATACATATACATCAGAATGGAGAAGAATAAGAACCATGGTTAGCATAAAAAGCTGTTAACTTTTGTGCAACTTCCAATATACAGAATGTGATCAGAAAGAAGGGAGTATGCCATAATAGATATGTGTGTTTCTTTTTTGTTTATGAACATGCCCATAATGCTATTCGCAGTAACTTAATGTTTGTTTCCTAGGCTGATCAACTGGAAACAGACAAGTTGAAGGAAGTAATCTGTCATAAAGCTGCTGAAGTGGACGCAACAAGGTGTGATGGAAGGACTCCCAGTGATGTCGAGGATGAGATCTTCCATCTAGTCAGTTTGCAAACGATAAGTAGCTTCTACAAAATTGAAGATGGTTTAATGGCCCTGTTAAAGAGATGTCTCGAATTAGAAGCTGAGCAGTCTACATGTATACTTTGTAGTTACCTTGATCATTTTCAGAGCACTAAATCTGAGGATGTTGGCTGGGGCTGTGGTTGGCGTAATATCCAAATGCTCGGCTCTCACTTACTAGTGGAAAGGCAGGAAGCTAAAGAGGGGCTATTTGGTGGTTCAGGATTTGTTCCTGATATCGTGTCACTTCAGAGATGGCTCGAGATTGCTTGGAAAAGGGGCTTTGATGAAGTTGGATCAGAACACTTCAATCAGAAAATCTACGGTTCTAGCAGTTGGATTGGAACTACTGAATGTGCTGCTCTTTTTCGATCTTTTGGGCTTCGGGCGAGGATAGTGGATTTTGGTCCCAAGAACCTTGAATCACTCTTTCTTTCTATTCCTGGTTCTAGAATAGACTCACAAAGTGCAGGAGCAAGAGGAAAAGGGAATGCAGTTCATATTCATGGCCCGATGGATAGATATTTGGTTAAGAGGAAACAGATCTCTCCTGAAGTTTGTTCCTCCATTGGATACACTGGCTGTTCTTACATTCAGCCCGATCAAGTTTTGGATAGCAGTAATGAGAATCTGGGCATAAGTTCTGCCAGATCTAGTAAGGGTCAGGAGGTCCTTACTGATTGGGTGTGGAGATACTTTTCAGATAAAAGCTTCATAAATAATTGTTTCAGTCATGTCTCGATTAGCAGAAAGCCGTAAGTGATTTGCTTGATATAACGTTGATCCTGATCATATTAAGTAATGCCTGGATCTCTGGTGTCTGATAAATAATATATTTGAGTGCTTTTGTGAGTAGGCCTCTTTATTTTCAACATGATGGACATTCAAGAACAATTGTTGGGATTCAAGTCATACATCAACCAAAGGGGATGCAGAAATACAATCTCTTAGTACTCGACCCTGCTCATGTAAGTATCCATTGTCGCGTTTGTGAATTGTCCCTTATGTTTATTTTCAGAAGGTATAAAGAAGGCAGGACATATGTGTGATTTTGCTACTAATATGTAAAGTACTGTTGGATGTTTCCTGGCCCCAGCCAAAAGTGTCGTGGGAACTATGTTTATGTAAGGACCGGGAACAATAGACTGTTGTGATGGGATATCAGAAAGCATTGGGAGGTCTTTCTTCCAAGATAGCAATATTGTTTGCCTAGTTAGATTTTGCAGTAGAACTTTCAGTTAGCTTTAAAGTAGAGGTGAGAAACCTGCCGGTTCAGCCCGGGAACTGGACCCAACCGACCTCACCAATTGGTTCCATGCCAGTTCACAAGGGGCCCGAGGAGGTTCATGGATGAAAAAGCAGAGAACTGGCCTTGACCGGATTGGTCTCTGGTTTTATACTATGATTATAACCTATTCATACTTCATTAAAAAATATAACAAATAAGTTATATGGGGATCGAATCTGGCTGGCCTAGGTACTCTATCAGTGCTTCAACCCCTATGTTAAAGGTCGTTAACATGACCTGTTATCCTTAATTTATAATTATATTGCTTAAAATTTGTTCAGAGTTGTAATCGAAAAGGGCAGAGCCAGTTCCAGGCCAGTTACTAAGGGACTCCTTTTCTGTTCAAATACTGGGATCCCACTGTGACAGGGTTGGTTCTATGTTCTTGTCTGGAACCTACGTAGCTTGGAACCATTCACTCCTATTTTGGAGTGTTCTTAAGACAGCAGTAGTGGGATTCTAACAAAAAGCTATATCATATAAAGTTCCTCACTCGACGCAGAAGTTTTGTCATGCTATCCCAATTTTTTTTATGGACAAAGGAGACAGAATTGATTAATGGAGCTTGGGAAGGATGGAAAAATGATGCTTCTACTGAACGATAATTGAATAAGGAACTTTGGGTAGGTCGCAATTGGAACGCCTCTTCTGAAACTTAAATGTATTATGAGAGCCTTCCTAAAACAGAGGTGGCGTATATGCTAGAACATGTATAAATGAAAATCACTTTCGCACTCTACCTGCATGTGTGAGTACTGATCATGAATTTTATCGGCAAAAAAATTTCAGAATGGGTAGAGGTTCTTGGAAGGAAAAAGATCTGAATAATAGTATCAGTTTGTCGTTTCTGTTAGCAAGTAATTATGAGCCTGGGGTGCTGATAAGATTATTCCGCTTTTAAATCCCCCTCCTCTCGCCCCCACAAAGGAAAAAATTCACGTGCACAAGGGAAGAAAAGAAAAGAGAGAGAACCTCACAATCACAATACTTGTAGATAATATTTTGACCTCCAGTATTCGAGATTTCTTCTCTTAGTTAGAGAGAGAGATATATTGTTGCCCTTTGGTTCAGCAAATTTGAAAGATGTCTTACTTTTAGCTTCAGAGTAAATAAGAACTCATGATCCTCATAGAGTGGAGTGGTTGACATCTTTAAGTGTTTTTGGATATTCAAGCTATACAATATCCAGTTATAAAGGCATTATTATACATTGTTTAATTGCCCGAACTTTGATCACTTGATTGCACAATAGTCAAAGTTATAGTTTGGTGAGACTTGTGCATGTTATTCGCGAGATGCTTCTTACTTGCCAAAATATCTGAGTTATTTGTGTGTTCACGTAGAGAACAGCTATGCTGGAAAGATCACTGAAAAGAAATGCCGGGTGGCAGAAGCTTATAAAAAGGGGCGTTCATACTCTGAAGAAGCCGCAATACCAGGTATGGACTATTTTTCTGTGATTTTTTTTTGTAAAATCCTGAAGTTATAGTCCTGAATTGCCTGATTCAATCGTTTGTTTCAGTTGTGTTATATCGATCCTGGAATTGCCAAGGGAGAAGAGTTGGAGCAGCTCAAAACAGTGGACAGTGTCTACATCGAAATCTAGAGATGAATAGAAAGTTGGTTTGCGCCTCTTTGAGGTATTACCGACTATATATAAGCTCTATCGCTGGAATGTCCAAGGATCAGACGGGGCAAGATGTACCCATTTCTCACCCTATGCTTGAGAAGATAATCTGTTCCTGGATTTGCGCCAGAAATTATGGATCTGTCAGGATCCAGGGGCTTAAGGCGGGGTGTCCGGTACATATAAGTAAACAAAAAGGAAGAAACTTTGCATTGTAGTTTTCTTCCAAGGCGTGACGTTGGTGTCCCAAGCGTTTCTTAAATGCACTCAACTTATCAGCTCAGCATAGGCTTCGGCATGAATGACCACGAACTGCTTTGCGACATCACGTCGACCATAGTATATGGACAAAGGATGTGTGTTTGGTCCTAGTTTTGCGGCTCCCTCTCCCAAAAAAATAATAAAATAATAATAGTAATAATTCGAAGCTTAGCATGTGTTATAACTCTACCACACTGATTAGTGTCTAGAGTATGGTCATTCGTTTTAATTTGGCAAGACTGGGAACGTACTTGGGGCCAATGAAGTAAGAATTAGTTCTTGCATTTACTCGATTACCTTGTTTCTGATTGTGGCATCGATTGACATAGCCAATCACAGTTTAAACGACATCGAGTCCCATCTTAGAGCTTGCAAAATGAAAGAGTGGTGTCTTGTTGCACATCCGGAGGTCCAATGTGTCGAGGAATTTGATGGAGTCGATGGACTCTGACACCGTGTCGAAGGATTCGGTTGAGTTGAGGTGCTTGCGTTCTTCAGGATGTTCCTTGAGCATTCCTAGCTATACATCCATTCCAACATAAATTCTCCAATCATGCTGCCTTAACACTCAAATTATTTGAGTTGGAGATGCATTGCCATTCACTCACTATTATTCTAAAAGAGAAACACTAGTCCAAATTATGTTTTGACATCATTTCAGATCAAATATAGACACGACGGTCGTATTCTAACATAAAGAAAATCCATCTTTCAAAGTTTCGATGGAGTTAGAGAGTTGGAAATTTCGCAACATACACGATCAAAACTCAAAAGCTGTAAACACATCGCAGATGTTGATCGATTTCGAGTGCATGCGATTCGAATTTTAAGCGCCAAACGCAACACACAGACGAACATCTCCTTGTGATTTTCATTGACAGTTCCAAGAATGGCATCGGTGTCACCGATCCCATCCTCCATGGGTGGGCTGCCACAACATTTAAGTTTCCTGAGCCAAAAGTAAAGTCGGGCCCCGTGCATTAATTTTTCTGACCGGTGGGGGCCGATCTGCCATGTGTCAGACATGAAAGTGGTTTAATGTAAAATCTATTTGGCACATCTAACCTAATTAATATTTTTTTCTTTTAAAAGTCGCTAATTCGACAGTTTAATATTTTTGGCTTCACGATTTTTAATTAACGAATATTTTATATAAAATACGTATTATGAATCTACGATTGGTAGTACTGTCAGGACAGTCAGGAAATCATTTCTCTTGTTTTTCTCTCTGGTCTACCTCATGAAAATGGAGTCTGCGACCAAGCTCTCCGGTGAGTGTCGTGCTCCGCGGGAAGATGTTGACCTGGCCATAACCGAGACAAGCGAGGAAGATACGACACGTGCTGCACGACTCCTATTTAGCCCAAAGAAAGGAGGGACGTCAAAAAGTTAGGTGGGGGGATTCAACTTGTGTTTGACATCTTGCCACCCTCCTCGTGGGGTACTTCGTTACAATCTGAACCTGCTCGCGCCCGCTCGCCCCGTCCGTCCGACCGACGATCTTGTGTTGATACCACCGCCTGCGCACTTAAGAAAGAATCGATCAATATCTTGTTGGATTCCTGATTTAAAATGGTCTAATATCCAAAAAAAACCTTCAATTAGAATCTTTATCCTAATTATATCCATTTTTTTTATCTCATAAAAAACCCCCAAACTTTAGCCTTTGTCCCAATTCTACCGGCCTGATATCCAAAAAATCATCCATTTTAGCATCTCTCCCAATTATATCCAAAACCTTTTTTGTCTCATAAAAAACCTCTACCTTTTACTTTTGTCTCAATTCTACCACTGCTAGTCTTCTATCTAGTTCTAAGATAAGAAAAAATGGCTTTAGAATCAGAAGTGGTTCACCCACCAAACACTCACACTGCTGGAATAAGAAGAATAGGCTTTTATGGCACAAAGGGTCTCAAGCGAGGGTTCATCATCATAGAAAATTAGCTCGTATTTTCTCGTCAAACTTATCAATAAATTTTCGAAATTCGAAAACATCGGGTTTCGGGGATGACTAGATTTGAGGTCGTTCGTCCAAATGATCATCTCTCCACGTTTAGCCGTTCTTTGGGCTATTCGGTGCCGGCAAGAATCCGAAAACACACCGTTTTGAGTGGCTCTATATCTCCGGACAATATGTAGGGGAAGCATACAACATAAGAGAAGCTGCGGGATTTTTTCATGTCTTCTTTGTTGAGGTGTAATTTATTAACGTCGTGAAAATGTTACGTAAAATTAACTAATGACGATTATAAATGGAAGGCTAACGGTGAAAGAATTAGGGCAAAACTAAAAACAAGGGATTTTTTATGAGACAAAAAAAGTTTTGGATATAATTAGGACATATGATAAAGTTACGGATTTATTTGAGTGTTGGGTTGGTAGAATTGAGACAAAAGTTAAAGTTGAAGGTTTTTTTTGGTATCATGGAGGTAAAATTGGGATATAAGAAAAAATTGAGAGTTTTTTATGAGATAAAAAAAAAGTTTCGGATATAATTGGGTCAAAGGACAAAGTTGGAGGTCTTTTTGGATATTGGGCCGATTAAAAACTGCCATCTTTTCTTGCTCCGACGTGGAACCTGAATGCTTTTGACAAAGATGATGAGCCATTCAAAAGCCAGGGTTCTTTATTTTTTTCATGTGCATTGCTTCACACGTCTGTCATCGTTATTCACGAACGTATTACTTAAATGCTGAAACCCATGACTCGCATTTGGTTTTGCTGCCCAAAAAAGATTCAGATCAAGCGCATGCAACACATTGCAATTTCCGAACACTGCCGAACAATAATGTCAAACTCGTTTTCAATGGACAAGTGCTGTTGACTGTGTTAATTAATTCTTTACTGGTAGTTGGGGAAGAGGCGAGATATGAATGAGGACGGAGAGAAATGAGAGATGGACGAGAGTCGCCGGCGGTGTTCTCAAGAACTCCCACCGTCCGTTCAACACTCGCACCCGCACTGTCTGGTCTTAAGATGCATGTGAAACGGATTAATACTTGCTTCGTTTTTTTGTCTATATATTATCATTGGCGTTGACCCAGATGGATGATGAATGGTTGTGGTGTGTGGACTAAACAAATTCTCGAAGCCTCGCTGTTGTGTGTAGACGAAGGCAAATCTGAACAGTGGCACTTTGGTGGGTCTATCTTCCTCGTATCTCCTCTGTCTGTCTGTCTGTCTAGCTAACAATGAAGGCTCAAGCTCAACTCCAACAACACGAAGAAGAAGAATATAATCTGAAAGTGGAAGTGGAGGAAGGGGAAATGGGTCTACTGAGAAGGCAGTCCACAAGGCGAAAACACGGTGTCGATGAAAGAGATGCCTCTGGGAGTGCTAATGTCAGCAGAACCAGCAATAATGGTACCGATGCAGAAGAAGAGCCAGAGGCAGAACAAGAATGGGTTGAGGAGGTGAATGAAGGGAAAAATGGCGTTGAAGAACAGGGACCAGAGACAGAAGCAGAGCAAGAACCATGTGAAGAAGTGACGAACGCAGAGACCATTGTCAGTTTCAAAGAACAAAGGCCAGATGACAATGACGGTGAAGATCAAGAAGCTGCACCAGAGCCAGACGAAGCGGATGATTATGAGAGCCATGGCTGTGAGAATGGAAAGGGAGATGGTGCAATTCTTGCACCGGCGGCGAGGACAGAACTCGACACCGACAATGGGGTCGAAGGGAAGGGGTCGACCTGGACCAACATCGTCCACTTCGACGATGAACGAGGTAAGTCAACCAGTAGCAACTTCCCTCAAACTCAAGTAGCAGAGGATTTTCAACTCGCACCATCATATTCGTTCTCTTCAAATTTCACGCAATGCGGCAGTGAATGTGATACATCGGATGCTTAGAAGAAGAAATGCAATTTTTTTTTTAAAAAAAAATTTTGCAAGCTGAACGTCCTCCAGCACAAATCGTTCTCTTTTTTCTATGTAAAGGATTGGACTTTCTTGCTTCTTGCTTCTGACCCGTAATCTGATCTTCCTCTGGAAGTGTGCTCCATCTTGATTTGGTGACTAGGAAAAGATGCCGCGCTGCATTTACCAAAATGCCCCGGATCTTTCACTTACCCCCTCACTCCATCAATCTTTTGTCTTTTTCCGTCGCTTAATCTGATCTGCTTTATTGGCAAATTTGTGTTGGACTTGGCATTGGAGGATTAGTTCCACTGAACTCCGTTTGATCCCAGCTTGACAAGGTTCCTCTTTGTCTATGACCTTCTTTGGAATTCTGGGTGATTCTTGAGTTCTTGGTGACGCTATCTGGTTCCATCTTCTGGGTAGTTCTAATGTTGAACTCTCATTTCGTTCTTGACTCTCTAGCTTCGTCTGACTAGACGTGGTTAGAGAGATGCATTCTTTGGTTATGGGCAACAAGAAAAAGATTTGGGCTCGTATTAGACTATACAGCAATATGGGTGATTATGAAAACTGATTGCTATGGCATAGATTTTATGGCTAAGTAGTGGTTTCTTTCTGTCATTCCATCTGCACTGCATTTGAACGAGGGAAATTCCCCTGGCGACACTCGAGGGCTTGCGTTGGTTGATGTAATTTGTACTAGCCTTTAATCCTTATGAGCTTCCAATTTGTGGAGCATCTACTGATTAACTCGTTCAAGTTAGCTTATCTCTTGAGAGCTGCATTTCTTTGTACGTGGGTTTCTCCCAAGGTGAAAGATAGTCCAATTTGAAAATTCATGGGTGTACGTGTAGATGGTCACAGGATGCTGTTATATTTTGTATGAGCACGCCACTCTGGTTAAAGAATTAATGACAATGCTTGTCTTCCGAACAATTACAGGTACTGAATCCATCCAAACAATTGTCAAGACGGAATACTGCGATATAGAACAAGTTTTGTATGAAACAGAGACATTGCATGAAACCTCAGATGTTGCAACAGAGAGGTTTAGCGTTTTTCTAAGCTCTCAGGTTGATCATCAAGGTAGAGAAATTTCTGGAGATGAGAGATTTTTGGACTCGGCTTTGTTGTCTCCAAGAAAGTCTCCTGAAGAGAAGAACACGTGTTCTAAGGAGAGTAAAGTAGTTGAAGAAGTCGATCTGATAGAAGAACTTAACCCTGAAGAGACAGGATTTGATGTCGAGAAGGTACTAGAGAAGCAAAACACTCACGATTTATACTGTCCCAATTGTCATTCTTGTATAACAAGAAGGGTAATCCTTCGGAGAAAGAAACGGAAGGTGCGCAATGTGCGTTACAGAGTGAAGTATGACAAAGTTGAAAAAACAACTGCCTCTGAACTACATGCTCACCCTGTAACTGTAGTGGAGGAGGATCGCAGTGTTGATGCAATTACTAGCGTCGATGAGGTTCCAACTCCTGCAGCCATAGATAACATTTCGAGGCCTGAACTCAATGGTCACCATAATGATAGCGAGCCAGAAGCTTATAGATGTCTGTCATGTTTCAGTATTTTCATTCCCAGAGGTATTTTTCTATTTCTCATCGCTATGGAAGCTCATCATTTGTGCCGAATACCTATTGCTGTTAAGCACCTTCTAATTCTCTGTGTTGCTTACAACTTGGTTTGTCACAGATATGACTGTTTCTGTTGGTTAATAACACATTAGGAATCTTTTGAGTGCAAGCTTACTCAATACTTACCAAGAAAATCTTTTGTAACAGATTGTAATTATCTGTCTGGAATCTATATCAACAGGTGCGATACCAAACAAGCCCAATAAATGGCAAAGTTACTAAGAACTAAAACTTCAAGACTAAACAATAAACTGAGAGGATCATGTTGTCTGTCCATGTTGTGTTTAGCTTTCAACTATCCAGTGGGAACTGAACTACTACTTTTCTTAGCAGGAGACGCATTTAAATTGTTCCGACTTTTTGGAGAGAGAAAAGAGGTTGAAAAAGTGCAAGATCCTTCAGAGGTACCCGTGGCAAAAAGTAGTACATTCTTCTCTTTTTATGCACCAAGGAAGGGGAAAACGGTTATTCAGCAAGGTAATCTGTTGCCCTGCAGTCCATGACTAACCAATTCCATCATGAGCATTTGCCAGAAAAGTTTATGTCCTTTAACCAAAAAACAACTTTCTTACAACTTCACAGCTTTACATTCTGTAAAACAGCTTTGAAAAGTGCGTGCCTATACAAGTTTTATTAAGGACCAACAGTCGCTGTCATTCTCGTATTTTTGTGTCCTTCTGACACTGCGAATTCCATGCATCTACGGCATAGAATTTATCATCCTTATTTAGTAAAAGCTCTTCGACAACTATGCGATATATAGATTCTTTTGATATGCTTTTCAATATAAGTAGGGATTGCATTGGTTGTCTTGAAAAGAGTTCTTTCAATCTACAAGAGAGAGAGACGCCGGTGTGCTCTTACGCTTCCCAAAAAAGTATGGCTGTGGTGTCTATCATTTGCTCAGTTTTTAAGGCATCATGAGATTGTAATTGTTCACATCAATTTTAGCAGAAGATATTGCGAATGCCCACTGAATCTTCTTAACATATTCATATGTTCTGTACACCATGCTATCTTGTTCCTTCATTTTTCTGTCAGCACATTAAATCAACAGTGACATATTAATGATTCACTGTGTTGCAAACATTTTTTCTGACAATGTAAATTAATTTATAGACTGCTTTCTTGATTGTCATTGCAAATAATGCTGTGACAGAGGCATCGCGGATGCACTTAGAGCATGGAGATTCAACTGCGGTAATTAAGAAGTTGGTTTACCAGGGAGCTTTTGTCTCATCAACTGAGGGCACTTCTGTGACCATTGAAGCATCATCTGATATGGGGCTGCTGAACTACGAAGTCTCTCTACCCAAGGAAGCTGAAAAGGAGACTGTGAGCCCTGTGAAAGATGTCACAAACGATTTGAAAAAGGAGTCAAGCGTCAATACAGAACAAGATTCAACTGCAGTAATTGAGAAGTTGGCTAATCAGGAAGCTTTTGTCTCATCAACTGAGGGCACTTCTGTAACCATTGAAGAATCATCTGACATGGGGTTGCTGAACTACGAAGTCTCTCTAACCAAGGAAGCTGAAAAGGAGACTGTAAGTCCTTTGAAAGATGTCACAAACGATTTGAAAAAGGAAGCAAGCATCAATACAGAACAAGATCCTGGTAAGTGGAAGTTCCTCTAGGTCATTTTTCTAAGAAAATTAGTAGGTCAATTGATGCCAAACATGCACTGAGAACAATACCTATGAAGCTAACCACTTGCCTTTTCAAACATAACACAGTAAGTACATTTCCAAAAAGAGAGAGAATTCATCTGTTTTTTTATTGCTTCTCTAGCCATCATTAGTTGTATGGATTTGGTGCATGATGAACTGGATAGAGACTACCTCGGTTGTCCTGGAAATCTTTTCTTCTTATCCGTGGGAGAAAGAAAGCAAACGACCATTAGAACAGTTCAATGGGACTTGCAGCTCAATATTCTCCCCTTCCCTCGAAACTCAAGCAATTGGGGCGTGTCCCAGAGCAAGACTTCTAGTTACAATCACCATTCTCAAGGTGTTAACCCAGGATCCAAGAGCATGAAGGTCTAAATTATTCTTCGATATAGTAATACGTGCAGTGCATGATTTTCATGATAAAATGCTGCAAAGTAATGCTGTGGAGTATTAACAGAATCTAGTTTTGTTTAATTTAAGAAGTGAATCTCATTGTCTTTTATACCATGTGTTATTGGAATGCTGGAGCTTTTGGTGACATCAATTGCAGGTGAAACTCTGGCAGCTATTGGACAATCTCTTGAAAATGCATATACAAAACCTCAGACCGTTCAAGTGATTCCACCTTTAATACCTGTTGCCTCAGTGGTCAGGCAAACTTCAATAGAGCGTGACCAGAAATCTGTCAAGGAAACATCAAAAGAATTACCTGCTGTGAGTGCTCTCTCCGCAATTACAGAGGTTTTACCATCCCCAGCTCAACCATCTCTAGCTGAATCACAGAAAGTTGCGGACTCTGCTATCAAATTAAGGCAGCGTATAACAAATATCCAACAAGCGATTAATGTTGGAAAGGAATGGAGAGATGCTGTCAAAAAGACCACTGGTATGTGAAATTCATGCCTTCTTGGTCTTTGTAGCATGTAATTGGAGGATACTCACACAAACTAGTCCACACAATGCATGCATCCTTGTTGACGTACTAACAAACTTGGCGCGTCTTCTCTTGGACTTAGTACTGCTGGCCTAATCACCATTCTATTCCATATGTTGTGTGCACGTGTTCCTCTGTATGCATCTCTTTGATGATAAGCCATGCGCGTGTTGGGTAATCATTCATAAGAGTGCTGCTTAAGTATTGGGAAATTTTTGCTGGTTCTACTGAATGCCATTTGTAATTCTTTCAGCTTCTCTGTAGCTGGAATCAGTATGTTCTCGTTTGGGAGCTTCTGTTCCTGAAAGGATAACTCCTGTAAACTTTTATGGTTCCTTCACTAACAGAGAAGGTTTCATGCGACAGTAGTAAATCTCATTGACCGAATATTCATGCCTAAACCTTGCCAGAGCTGATTGCGTAGACTATTTTCCTAAGAGATTTCACGTAAGGTGCAAGACACCACTCTCCAACTTTTCTGGGTTTCTGCTCCCTCTTTCTTCTCTGAACATAGACTTCTACTAGCAACCTTTTTGCACCTATTTATTGCTCAAGTATCTGATCGTGACTCTGTATGATCGCAAATGCGGTAGATGACGTGATAGTTGTCATTGACAGAGGGATGGCAGCAGCAGCAGCTACTGAAACAACACAAAACGAGTGATGTTGAAGCACAAGTGGAAGTGGCATCACAAACTGGAACTCAGACACTAGCCGAAGAGCCACAAGTTGCTCAAGTCCATCAACCTCGTGAATGGGATATTTTGAAGAGCATTATCTACGGTGGCTTGACAGAATTAATAACAAGTCTAGGTGTTGTGTCATCTGCAGCGGGAGCTGGTGCTTCCACATGTATGTACCCAAATTTCGTCCATTGAGTTATATGCTCTAAACTGCTCATCCTTCCCGGGTATTCCAACTTTACACAAATCTGAAGTACATTTGGGTAGAACTTCAAAATTTGGCTTCTTTAGTTTTATAAAAATTTCTAACATATGTAGTGTGAAAAGCTGCATGACGCTTGATTTCACTGCCCAAAATTACTGATTTGATTGCTTATTGCCCTACAATTTTTCTCTGTCCTTGTGTAAGTTTTTTGGTTGGTTCTTCACATTACTTCCACCTATGTTTAATTCTCTGGTGACTAACCGTGCAATCAGATGACAATGGTGTTGCCTTTCTGAGTTTCTGTGTTTACCTTTCTTTTAAATGGTTCTGCTATGAATACGTTTCATAGCATTTCGGTTCTCAGGGTTTCTCATTGTTCTCTAACATTTTCCATTTATGAATGCAGTGAACACCTTAGGTTTGGGATTGGCTAATTTGTTTGGAGGACTTCTCGTCATCGCCCATAATGTGAGTAATTCTCTTTTATTCCAGTCAGGCATCTCATAGTCATCTTTATGTCTTCCCACATAATATTTATACATCACTGAGTTCTTTTAAAGTTTACTAAAATTGCTTTGCCAACAGAAACTGCATCCAAACAGAACTTGAGGATGTTTTAGTTAACGCAGAAACATATATTCTTGTAATAAAGCCAATCTATTAACACAGAAACACATCTTCTTGTAATAAAGCCAATCTATTCAAGGATGTGAGAACCTGTCATTACTTGCTCGCTCCGGCTGACTTTTATCCAGGTCTTGTTGTAATGAAGGTAAGTTTTTGCAGCTTAGAGAGTTGAAGAATGAGCAGCCCAGTCAAGGTACTGAGCAGGTAGACCGGTACCAAGAGGTACTAGGAAAGAGGCAGCACTTTCCCCTGCATGCAACAGTAGCCATTGTATCCTTCATAATCTTTGGCTGCGTGGCTCCGATCACCTATGCATTCTCATTTAGGGAGAGTGACAATAGGGATTACAAGCTTGCCGCCGTTGCGGGCGCTTCTCTGTCTTGCATTTTCCTACTTGCCATAGGGAAAGCCCATGTCAGGAAGCCACCTAAAACTTACTTCAAGACAGTGCTATACTATGTCATTATGGGGTTCATGGCATCAGGAGTCTCTTTCTTAGTCGGGGAACTGATTGACAAGCTTCTCACCAAGCTCGGCTGGTTCGATTCGACCTCATCTATGTCTGGGACCGGGCCTCTGGAGACTGGAACGTTGCAGTCTGGATGGGCAACCTACTGAAGTCATGGGATCTCAAAAGCACGCATGGCGCAGAATGGATGGAAGAAAGTTTTGTTCTCGAGGTAGTTGTTTTCACTCATGTTATGCCAAGGCACGACTCTTTTCCTTTCTGAGACCAGAAAAACTGGTAGGAACCGGCTTCACCCCCACACCCTTCCTCATTCTCATATCATGTCTTAGATTTATTATTTCTAGTCAGAAGAGAATGGCTCACTATACCTATTCGGAAAATGTACTGTTTCTCTTGCCCGATGGCGGGAAATAAACCATGAAGGACATGGCCCTTTCACCCTTTTGTGAACTTCTGTACATTACCTTCGTTGATGATGAACTGTTCTCTGTTACATGTTGTGGTGCTCGTTTTCCTCTTGACGTATCATTGTATCCATGAAAGCAACTGTCACGCCTGTAGACATGTTGCCGTGTATTTCTTCTGCATGGGCACAAGTCGAAGGCCTTCTTTTCTCTTCCCCTTTTTAAGTTAAGTTCGAGATGGACAATATTTGAAACAATTGGTACAAAATCATCCAGCACGTTAACGAATTTGGTTAGATGAGCCACTATGCATGTTTTGAGTGCAGTCTTCGTTTACTAGGTCTTTCGGTCCGTGATGTGATGAAAGTTACTACCTCTACAAGGAACTGAGAAACCGAACATTTCGACGAGTCAGGAACTATGCGCACAACGCAGGTCCACGTTTTTTTTAATGTTGCTATAAGGAAAGTGACAAATCCAATTGGAGCTCTTTTTTGCATGGGTGAAAAGAAAGTACGATTTTGTGGGAAAATGCTTGGAATGACTACTCACGACAATGAGGAAATTGCCGGAAAAAGACGCATTTATTTTAGTACCTTCATTTCCATGTATTGCAGAAATAGTTATGAAGAGGTGATTGGATTTCATAGGAATGTACGATATAGTTGAGTCTTATGATCCAATTACTGGACTTTGAGGAAGAAATAGTTACTGATATGGCTGAGGACGGTGCCGATGTTGAAGAACACCTGAACCACCAAAACAAGGTAAAAAAAAAAAAAAAGATGCATAAATTAGAAATGAAATGAAAGGAAAGTCAGCGAATACGTCGACGAAGCAGGCGAGTTTGGCGCGGGAGGAGGCAGGGGAAACCTTGGCAATATAAATTGGGGTGATGGCGAGTGCATTGGCCGACGTTGGCAAAGAGGTGGCTGATGTGGGCGGAGGTACACCCCGCAATCAACGACACAAAGCATTATAATGCGGTGAGGATCACTGTTGGGACCTCAACCGGCGTGTGGGAGTATTCAGCTCTTTTACAAATATTACTGGACAGCTCATTAGTCTCACATCTGTTAAAGTTCTAAAAAAATAAAAAGTAAAAGAGATCACTATGTCCCAAGTAAATGATAACCTTATACAAGTGATTTTTTTTTTCATGCAGTATAGCTGGATCTTTTGTTACTTATAGATCTTTGACAAATTCCTAATGATGGACAGTAAAGATACACAATGATGTTGTACGATCCAAGCAAGAGTTGCTTGGCAATTCCACTAAACAAGTACTTGCTTGATAATGAAGAGGAGATTTCTGAAGCACTTGTGTTATACATGATAAGTTATGCTTTTGCAATTTTAGATTGATTTGCATCCCATTGATGACCCTCTTGATAAAAGAGAGAGATTTTCATAAGCAAGAATTTCCATTTTTATATAGCATTAAAAACTTCCATTTTTTTAATATGTATTTTTCTTTTGCCGTTAATAAGGCTCTGCTGAGAAGTAGCAAATCTAAGTTCTTTCTTTGCATGATCAACTACTTAGAACCATCAACCAAAAAAACTATGAATAAATAACTTTCAAAACAGAGGTTTCAGCTTGTAAATAGGTGCTTTTGTGCTTTATGTGTAACAACATCTCAATCAGAATATTGCATTAGGACTTTTAAGTATTTGTTGCTTGAACTATGAGTTTTGAAAGGATTTTGTTTTGTGACCGACAAAGATAAAAAAAAATTGATACTTTGTGCTTCACCTCTATCAAATTTGGGTGATCAGAAAAGGATATATTTCTTATGATAGGGGTAATCATGGGCTGGACCAGCGGGGTTTTGCCAAAATTGTGGTCTAATCCGGACAATCAAGTCCAAGACTTTCGGTGAAGGCCCTGGCCTAGCCTGGCGCGCAACCGATATTGAAAAGTATCTAATTCTAAGATACTAAATTCGCCATATCACTATTTTCAAAAAAAATTTAGCCCCACAGTTTATTTGCTCAAAAGAAAAGTTTTCATGATTAATGCTATCTGCAAAAATATTGCAATGTCAAGTGATTAATTGTAGCCCTCTAGGGCCTCTTTCTTATATATAGGCTAAGCTTTCTCAAAAGTGTAAAGTTTAGCATTTCTGGTTTCCTTGGATAAAGGAATTTTTGGTCCTTTCTTACTAGGCTCAACCGCTTAACCCGATTAAAATTTTTTCTATAGTTTGAATCAAATTTGGAAATTCAACCACACCACGGTTTGAGGCAGGGTGGTGAAGTGTCATTGTTAAGACGATTACTTTTAATAATGAAAACTGTTTGAGAGAGAAATGGAAGGAAGAATAGAACAAAGGATAGTTACTATTTTTAAAACCATTCTAACATTTTCATCTTGGTACATAACTTTTGGCAAAACAATGCTTGAAATAAATACTACATAGATTGCCAACATAATCAACCCAAAGATAGGCACAATGACAATCTCCATCGTCAACCCCCATTGCGATAGAAATGGCATGGGAGAGCTCTCGAGGAAGCTCGCGACACGATTGAGTCATCATCAATCCTATTAATCCTTTGCATCTCAATCTCTAATGATGCAGACCTCCATTTGGTATAATTACCAAAAAGCTTCCCTATCTCCTCTAGTGTTGATCCCCAAGTCTCCTGCATTATCTTGTAGAACAATACCCATAGGATTGTTCACAAACGTTGCGAACAAGAAGACAATCCCGCCAATGGTAATCTCCTTGCACAACCATAAGAATATTGATGGTGATACTAGACTCATCCCCCGGTTGATGGGGATGCCAATTGCACTCCCTTGTGCGTGCAGCCTCAGCGGAAACATTTCAAAACTATACATCGACATGATCGAGGCCATCTCGATGAAGAAGAAAATCATGTAGAATAGCGTCGAGATAATGTACATGGTAGGGTTCTCGTCGTTGTTTTCAACTTCACCGAGGAATGCTCCAAGGGAGACCAGCGAGAAGAACATCTTGCCGTTGTTGAACAGCATCAACGGCTGCTGGCCGACCCAATCAAGTAGGAAGATGGGGAAGATCATGCACACCGACTTTATGAGGTCGACCGTCATGATTGCGAGGAGCTTTTTATCAAGGTTGATGATGTTGGAATTCGAGATAATGCGAGGGTCTTGGAGAAAGGTGTCAATGCCGGAGGCATGTCCGAAGCAATACATCCCAATTGCGCAAATCATCATGTGCCAGATGGACAAGGTCTAGTAGAGGAGAAGGAAATTGCGCCACTCCATGCTCTGCTTGGTAACTTGGGCAACATGGTTGTTGCACCCCTCGGGGATGCCGACAAACTTCTTAATATCGTTTTAGCGGATCTTGGACTCCTCGTTGGAGTCGGAGATCGGTTTGAGGATTTGCATCATGTCGTTGAGGAGGCCATACATGATGAGCCACCGAGGGGATTCCGACATAGCTAGGACCCCTATAGTGAGCAAGTACGAGGAGAGTGCTCCCAACTTGAGTAGGACACACCACCCATGGTCGAGTTGGACTTTACGGAAGAAATAGTTACTGATGTGGCTGAGGACGGCGCCGACGTTAAAGAACGCCTTAACCACCGAAACGATGTAAGGCAAAAAAACAAGTTACATAAATTAGGAAAATGAAAAGAAAAGAAAGCCAGCGAATACCTCGGGGAAGGAGGTGAGTTTTCCACGGGAGGATGTAGGGGAAACCTTGAGAATATACATTGGGGTGATATCAATGTCGTAGCCAAGGTCGGTGATGGCAAAGAGGCAGCCCACTTGGAGAACGGTGTAGTTGCCGCCAGAGCCAATGAGCAGGCAGCTTATGATAAAGCCGGCCCCCGCCAACATGATCGAGTGGCGGCAACCAATTTTTTTGGGGGGAATATGCCCCGAAATCGACGACGCGAAGCATGATAATACGGTGAAGATCACCGTCAGGACCTCAACTGGCACGTGGGAGATATTAAGCTCTTTTATGTATATTAATGAACCACTCATCAGTCCCACATATGCTAAATTTAAAAAAAAAAAATTAAAAAATGAAATCACAATCCCAAGAAAATCATAACCATATACAAGTACTTAAAATGTAAAAAATACAAAAGATATTATGTGTTAGAAAACTTACTATAACGAAGTAGTAAGGGGGTCATGGGGTAGATGATGGCACTGGTTAAGGGGTATCCATTCGCAAGCATGTATTATTTGGCTAGTTTTCCACTTGAATTTGGGGCTATGTAAGGATGGATGTAGGGCTGTGGATGAATGAAATAGGAAGGTGTGAATTTGGGGCTAATTGGATGGTTAATGACTAACAAGGAGGGTCCCTATATATAATAGGGAGGGTTCCTAAAAATAGTACAACCGGCGAATGGCCCCGCCATGCTGCACTAGTTTTGTCTCCTCGATCGGGACCCCGCTTGGAGGATCCATCAGATTGTGGTGGGACTAGGGTGGGTCCTGGATCATGTCTCGCAAGCCCTTCTTCGCTCAGGATCCGGAGATGAACGAGGAGGAGACCAAGGCCCTTGCGTCCCACAATAAGGTGTGCTTGAGGCATGTGTTTAGTCATTCACAGCCGGTCTTCTTTTCCATCTCCTTCCTTGCTTCTTTTCGCTCAATAAATCCCAACCAAATGTTTTATATAAGGCTGGTCCTCCGCAAGTGTAGGTACATCATCATGCTCAGTCATTCGCCGATTGTACTATTTTTAGGAACCCTCCCTATTATATATAAGGACCCTTCTTGTCGGTCATTAAACATCCAATCAGCACCAAATTCACTGTCTTCTTTGTTATGCACCCTTCTTGTTTTTAGTCATTCACGGTCCCACGTCTGTCCTTAAATAGCCCCAAATTCAAGTGGGAAACTAGCTAAATAAAACAAGTGTGTGAACGAATACCCCTTAACCTGCGCCATCATCGGCTCCACGACCCCCTTACTATTTGGTTATAGTAAGTTCTTGAACAGATAATATGTTTCATATTTTTTTACTTTTTAAATACTTTTATATGGTTACGATTTTCTTGGGATATTGTGATCTCAACTTTTTTTTTTTTTTTAACTTTGGTAGATGTGGCGTTGATGAGTGGTTCAATAATATATATAAAAGAGCTGAATATCTCCCATACGCAAGTTGAGGTCTTGATGATGATCCTCACCGCATTATCATGCTTCACCTCATTGATTGCAAGGCATACCTCCACTCGCATTAGCCACCGCCACTCGGTCATGTTGGCGGGGGCCGGCCTTTTCATTTACTGCCTGCTCATTGGCTCCAGTGGCAATCATGCCGACCTCCAAGTGGGCCACCTCTTTGCCACCGCCGACCTTGACTACACCCTTACCATCACCCCAATGTATATTCTCAAGGTTTCTCGTGTTTTCTCCCGAGGCAAACTCGCATCTTTCCTCGAGGTATTCACCGACTTTCTTTTCTTTTCATTTTCCTAATTTATGTAGCATGTTTTTTTTCCTTACATGGTTTTTGGTGGTTCAAGTGTTCTTCAACATCGGCACCATCCTCGGCCACGTCCGTAACTATTTCTTCCCTAAAGTCCATCTCGATCTCGGGTGGCATGACATGCTCAAGTTGGGAGTAGTCTCCTCGCACTTGCTCACTATAAGGGTCCTAGCCATCCCGAAATCCCCTCGGTGGCTCATCATATAGGGCTACCTAGGCGACGTGATGCAAGTCCTCAAAATGATCCTCGATTCCAACAACGAGGCGGAGCTTCGCCACAATGATATCAAGAAGGTTGTCGGCATTATCGAGGCATGCAACGACCATGTTGTCTAGGTTACCCAACAGAGCACTCGGGTGGTGAGATTTCCTCCTTCCCCACTGGACCTTCTCCATCCGGCACATGAAGATTTGTGCGGTTGGGATGCATTGCTTTCAATAGGCCTATGGCATTGACGCCCTTCTCCAAGACCCTTGCATTGTCTCAAATTCTAACATCATCAACCTCGATAAAAGGCTCCTCACAACCACGACAATTGACCTTATAAAGTTGGTGCGCATGATCTTCCCCATCTTCCTCCTTCATTGGGTTGACTCGCGGCCGTTGATGCTGTTCAGCAATGGCAGGATGTTCTTCTCGCTGATCTCCCTTGGAGGGTTCCTCGGTGAAGTTGAAAACAATGCTGAGAACCCTACCATGTGCGTTGTCTCATCACTATTCTACATGATTTTCTTCTTCATCGGGATGGCCCCGATTATGTTGATGTACGATTCTGAAATGTTCTTGTTGAGGATGTGCACACCGGGGAGTGCAATCGGCATCCCCATCAATAAGGGGAGCGAGTCTAGCATCATCAGCGACATTGTTATGGTTGTGTAAGGAGATTACCATTAGCGGTATCGTCTTCTTGTTCGCAACGTTTGCGAACAATCCTATGGGTATTGTTCTACAAGATAAGGCGGGAGACTTGGGGATTAACACTGGAGGAGATAGGGAAGCTTTTTGGTAATTATACCAAATGGAGATTTTGTAGCATGGGAGATTGAGATGCAAAGGATTAATGGGGTTGACGATGACTCAATCATGTCATGATGTTCCTTGAGAGCTCTCCCATGCCGTTTCGATCTCAATGGGGGTTGATGATGAAGATTGTTATTGTGCTATCTTTTGGTTGATTTTGTTGACCTAGCAATCTATGTAGTATTTATTTCAAGCATTATTTTGCCAAAAGTTATGTATGAAGATGAAAATGTGGGAATAGTTTTAAAATTAGTAACTATCTTTGTTCTATTCTTCCTTCCATTTCTCTCTCAAAAAGTTTTCTTTAATAAAAATAGTAGTCTCAAGAATTACACCTCACTCTCCTGCCTAAAGCCTTGGTGTGGTTGAATTTCCAAATTTACTTCAAACTATCAAAAAAATTTTAATCAAGTCAAACAGTTGAGCTTAGTAAGAAAGGACCAAAAAATTCCTTTATCCAAGGAAACCAAAAATGCTAAACTTTACACTTTTAAGAAAGCTTAGCCTATATATATGAGAGAGGCCCTAGAAGGCTACAATTAATCAATCACCTAGCATTGCAATGCTTTTACAAATATCTTTAATCATGAAAACTTTTCTTTTGAGCAAATAAACTGTGGAGCTAAAAAAAATTGAAAATAGTGATATGCCGAATTTAGTATCTAAGGATTGGATACTTTCCAATATCCGTTGGGCACTAAGCTAGGCTAGGGCCTCCATCGAAAGTCTTATACTTGAGTGTTCGGATTGGACCATAATTTTGGCAAAAGCGCGCCTGGCCCAACCCATGATTACCCCTATCCTAAGAAATATATCCTTTTCTAATCACCCAAATTTGATAGAGGTATAGCATAAAGGATCAATCTTTTATCTTTGTCAGTCCCAAAATGAATTCCTTTCAAAACTCAAAGATCAAGAAGCCTTAGAGCAATGAATGCTTAAAAGTCCTAATGCTATATTTTCACTCAGATGTTGTTACACATAAAGCACAAAAGCACCTAATTACAAGTTGAAATCTCTGCTTTGAAAGTTATCAGTTCTAAGTAAGTTTTTTTAGTTAATTGTTCTAAGTAGTTGATTATACAAAGAAAGAACTCATATTTGCTACTTCTCTACAGAGCCTTATATGAAAATCTCTCTGTTTTATCAAGAGGGTCCCCAATGGAATGAAAATCAGTCTAAAATTGCAAAGCATAACTTATCACATATAACACAGGTGCTTCAAAAATCTTCTCTTCATTATCAAGCAAGTACTTGTTTACTGGAAATGCCAAACAGCTCTTACTTGGATCATACAACGTCATGGTGTATCTTTATTGTCCATCATTAGTAATTTGTCAAGACATATGAACATAGATATATAAGCAAAAAAAGATCCAGCTATACTGCATGAGAAAAAAAAATCACCCAAATAGGAAGTTTTCAATCCCTCATTATACTCCTCTCTCTCATTCGCCAAAACATCTAAAGTAGAAGTAGAGGCCTCAATAAAGAGGAGGCTAACAAAAATAGGGAGCTTGATGGTTCCATGGAGATATTTTATTAGATCTTCGACAAGCACATGCTTGCCCAATTTATATGATTAAAATGGTTTAGACCATCATTTGATTTTTATACTCTCATTGTGCTCTAACCTTTTCTTTAGAGGAATCTATCAGATATTGTTGGCTCTAGACCATTTCAAATAGCGTAGATCCCACGTTTGACATTCTAGTCCCCTTATCAGAGTTATAAAACTTCAAAATATCCACAAAAAAGATGGAAAGGCTACCATATCAAGGCTACAACTAGGCAAATGAATAAAAAAAGATGGATACTACAGCAAACAAGAACCAGCATCCATCTACAATCTAATTGCAGCATTCAAGTTCCTTCAATAGAATTGCTCCCAATCTCAGTTAATAACAAAATTGGAGCTATTTTTGGGTGACTGCAAGGGTGATTATTTCTTGTGATGATAAAAGAAAAGTCTAGAGCTATTTTAGTAATCCACAAATTCATCAAGACAAACCATGAATCATAAGAAAGGTTGTGCAGGTGAGGTAACAACACTTTAAGATGAACTTACAAGGGGAGGAGTCCCTTGAGCAGTTTTCTGGACAGCAGCAGATCACAATGCGTTCCCCATGTATGATCCACCCACAGCACATAGAAAAATTGCACTTATGCTTCCCATACTAGACAAAAAGAAAAGAGAACCATAAGTCTCCAAATAACTTCAAAAGAGATGGCTCCACGTCTATCAAGAGATTGAAGTTAGTACATATCTCAAAACATCAGGAAGTGGAGAGCCCAAAAAATCTGCTTCACTCCTGCAATAGCACTAGTTTCATCAACAACTCCCATACATTTGGAAGACAAAATGAAAAGGTCTCATTCTATTAGCCATCCTTATTGTTGCTTTCAGAGTCGAAAAGAGATCCTTTTCAAGAGTACCATAATAATGGTTTCACTTAGTTTCACCATCTTTTCGACTAGAAAAGGATAGAAACCACAAATAATTATATAAAAAGAGAGTTTCATTTCTGACAATGGCTTCTTTCTTTTATCACAATGCTGTGAAGTTAATGACAATGGTATCTCTCACTTTAACTCTTATGAATAGATATATCCGTTGGTCCCATGGGAATAGCTGTCATTTTGGTGCAACTAGGAATGACTTGAATTTTCTTATCCATGTCCGACATGTACCCAGTGAATAAAGGACATTGAAATAAAAATTCAAGTACATAAACCATGTATAAGGAAAGAAAGAACGAAAAGCAAAGAGAAAAGAAAACGTCACAAGACTATGCGAAGTTATAAGATGTTCGAATCTGAATAAAAGAGCACAATACATAAGCAACCCAAAATTCTAGAACCTTAAACACTATTTTGTTGTGTTGCTTCCCTATGCACCACATGACCCAAAGCATTGGAGGAGCACTCCGAGACTTCTTAGAAATTGAGCCTCCTCCATAAGTGTTCCAATAACCAAAAAGCCGAATGACATTACTTGCAATAAGCCTTGCTTCCTTAGACAAGCTAAGGACATGATTCCAAAGCTTAAGATCTAAGTCAATGAAGGAAGAGACAGTCAACATATTACTTAGAATTCTTACATATGCAACACCAATTGTGAGAATGAAATTCTGTTTCATGAGATCCTCAAAAATAAAAATCTTATTCCAAGCTACCTTCCAACAAAAGAAAGAGATTTTACAAGATATATGAGGCAACCAGATTGGTTTAGAGGGGATGAACAAGGGGCGAAACTCCCGAACTACTTGCCAAACACCGGGTTTGGTCAAACCAACGGGGTTAACACTAGCTTGATCCCGACTATGACCACGGACACTTTCACAGTAATAATTGGACTACACCTACCTTATCCGGTCCAACTTATCGAATCGGCCAATGTATTCCAATTTGGAAAACATTGACACCAATGGTCAACTCCCCCCCAAACAAGACAATCGAAAGCAAATCCTCACCATCACCTAAATTGCCCACCGCCTTCATTACCGGTCCACCAAACCCACCAGCCACTTCCACGACCACCTCCATCAGCTGGCACCATAGCTGCTCCCCCACAATCAATAGTCATTAGCAAATTGTTATATACTTAACCTTTCTAAGATTATGCAAACGTACGTCGCGGCTACTATAAACAAGTTCTTTTTTAAGTTCGTAGCTTTTAAAGTAAAAAATTTACAAATTATGGTTACAGTACAGGCACTGAGCTTTAGTCATACAGATGAAAACTAGTTGGATTATTCATTTTCTAAATCTTGCAAGCCAAACATGGTCTTCAAACAGATTCTATACGAGCCAAACTGTGGTATAGCTATTCCAGTGCTATTTGTTCTCTATTCTAAATTTGTGGAAGCTACTCTAGCCAATCTTATTATGTACATAATCTAATCTTTTGTGTTTCTACATAGACATTAGACATTTCTAACTGTATCACACTAGAAGCACCGTACGATATTTCTGATTTAGCCCCTCAATATAGGGAAAAAAGTCTCAATCTAGTGAGGGCCAATTTGATTGAGAATTCAAGGTGAGATCATGACAAATGATAAAACCAAAGACAGTAAGTTCATTTGAACACCACCCTTGAAGCTTTCTAGGAATGGAATAAAGGGTTTCTTTAAGCATCGCACATAAGACGTCGGCATCACAAAATTAAAAGCAAAGAATTGCTAAATTTCAAGATCGGTTAAATAAGAACAAAATGATAAAGGAGGCACATAATTCAAAGAAGATCGCCTGAAACTGAACATTCACAAACAGGATAATCAAGTCACGATCAAAGTAAGTTGATAGAGTAAAGGCGGTAGACAAACCAGAAGCATATATTAATGCTCACACCATCCATTTCGAGTTATTTCCCCTCCGGCAACAAGACAACCATTGAACAACAGCACCAAGATACATAAATGGGACGAAAACACAATTTGGAAATTGGAGTTACTCTAGGCTAGACATTCTGCAATCACAGGAAACAAGACTGAAATGGATGAATCGAAATTATCAATCATGATTTGAACCCGTTATGAACATAAATGCGACCAGATTTCAAGAAGGAATTCCTCGAGTGAGTATGCCACCGTCGATGCAAACAGAGGCGAATAGGATGATCCAACTCCATCGTGAGAAGATTCCGGATGGTAGCTTGTGACGTTCAACCTCGTCGGAAAGATGAGAAAGCAAGAACAGGAAACGGTTAGAGGAGAGAGAGAGAGACTAGAGAGATTGGTGGGTCAAACTTAGCCAAAATTTAGGAACAAAATCCGGAAACTAGGAAGATAGCTTTATTCTTAGAATTGCCGGTTGAATCTCCTTTAAAAATTTAAAGTTTTGAAAATCTTAAGCTCAAAATAGGAAAAAGTCATATCCATAAGTTTCCAGTTGTTTAAATTTCATTGAAATTGAAGTTAATTCAATTTTTTTTTTCAAAAAACCAAGCAGATGTCAATTTAGTTACAGATTTTCAATCTAACGCAGACAATTTTTTTTTTAAAAGAATGCTCTCGAGATGATTGAATTTTGAAAATTCATAAACTAATAAGTTTTAAAGGATATTTTGATTTTCTAAATTGGAAAATTTCATCGGGTTTCATGATCCGAGTCAAAAGTGATCCGGAATTCGAAAACTATCTTAACTATTTGGGTAAAACGCATAAATGATCATAGTCGTGGGAAAAATATGAAAATACAATAAATTGTGAAATTATAGAGCACATCTTAAAATTTAGAATGGAAATTGTGGTGACATGATGAGTTGATTTGCTATGTTTGCCGAACTCTAGAAAAATTGGGTATGTTTAGGAGAAAAATGGATATAAGTGGCTAAATTGCAAATTATGTTTTTTAGGGGAAAATTGCAAAAAGTTGAAAAGTAGACTTCCCAAAATTTTTAAGCATGTGCCAAGCACCCCATTTAAATGTCATTTGGTCAGTCTAAGTTATAAAGTTAAATTAGATAGACAGGGTTAAAACAGAAAAGTCAACTTGTAAAGTTGACTATTTGACTTTGACTTTCCTTGATTGATATGTTTGTCAGTTGAAATATGCTTAACATTCCGACTATATATATATGCTGAACATGATTACTTGTTCAATTACTCATTTGGTTGCTCATCTGAATACGTATCGATGGGTAATTAGGTCGGGGCATTTAATTGGAGAATGTTAAGTAAGATCCATTTACGGCTTTGAGGACTTTGCTTAGTACAAGTCGGTCTTTACTTAATCCATCTAATCACTTTAGAACTCGACAAATAGAAGTGGATTGGGATTTAGATTCTAAATTAGAGTTAGATTTAGGATTTAGATTCTAAATTAGGTTGAGTCATAGACTTAGTCTTTAAGTGAAATAATTATTTTAATATTACCTAGACGTAGGTTCAATTCATAATTTAGTCATTATTCTCAAGATACATTAAAAAAAAAAACGGTTTAGTCCACGAATCAGCTCAAATATTTGAATGTGTGATATGGGGAGTGCCTTAATTTAGGAGAGTCTTCAAATGAACTAATGGCTTCTAATTACTATGAAGCGGGATTGGAACCTTGACCAGGGATAGCAAGGCACCGTTCTCGCTTCTCCAGAGGGTTGTGAGCGCCCGCTTTACCCATTTAAGATACTATTAATCTTTAAAATTAAGCTTATGATGTTTATGTCTCAAGGCTTATAACAAAACTTTGTATGTTCTTTGTCCGACATGTATCGTGTCAAGCTCACGAGGGATCATGTTTCTAGACTTACGTAATATAGTATGTACATACTGCCCGACATCGCCTTGGATTACTTTCTTTGCTTACTAGCTTTTCAATTTATTCTTGGTACCAAAATAGTCTATTCCGGGAATGTCACAGGAACATAAATCTTCATTCTGCATCATACCATGGAAAAATTAGAAGAACAGTTTCTAATTAATCTACAGTTGTGCATTGTCAACTGAACAGAATTTTAGCTATACAGGACGATCTTAGTGTAGAAAGATCTTACCTGGCTGTAATCAAACAGTTCGTTCGCCCAACTATCTCTTTGTATAACCTGCACAAATTAGCGCAATCCTCTTCCTCATTTCAAGCTTTGGGGTTTTTCGATGAACTGATTTTGTACGCCATGGAAGCTTCAAAAATGAGAAGAAACACTTTCCGATCACGAGGGAAAAGGATAAGAGGAAGCGCTTATCATTTTATCAGGAGAGCTCGACATACACTGAAAAAGAGGCGGTTCTGAACCCAAATCGACTCGTGTCGAGAGCTAACCAAGTCTTGATGACGTTGAAGCGATCTTGCAATACAAGTTCAATAATAAAAAATTGCTCCAAGAAGCTCTCACTCATCATACGTTCATGGACAAGACGTTTTGCTACGAGAGGTTGGAGTACATCGGCGACTCGGTGCTCAATTTGTTGTTCGCTAAGGAACTACACTTCCTACATCCGGACTTGGGACCCGGGTCGCTGACCCGGCTGCTAGCAGCCAACGTGGACACTGAGAAGCTCGTATGCGTAGTGATCAAGCTCGGTTTGCATTGGTATGGGCAGGAAGCCTTTTTTGAGTAACAAGTAAGTTTCTTATTTTTTTGAATTTTTCAAACTTAGTTTATTTAATCAGGAGAATAACAATATAGTTAGGGAACAAATCCCTATAATCTTCACCGAATCTCCATTGATTTTCTCATCACACAGGTCACTTTGTTCTGTTCTCCATTGACCGTTTCTATCGGTCCTATGAAATGTTGTTAACGGACATGAGAAACTTACTTTTGGGCCAAGTCAATAAATAGACTTCTTTGACAGTTTGCAGCAGTTTAATCTTCAAGTCAACAACTTGACCTTTTGTTTAACACCTGCCTTTCTTTCCCGTTGATATTTTTGAATCAGAAACCATAAGTCGTTAATTCAATTCTTGTTGAAGTTTGTTTGCAAAACAAACAATGAAGTGCCTAATCATTGTTTATTCCATATGTTGTGTGCGTGATTCTCTGTATGCATCTCTTTGTTGATAAGCCCATGCGCATTTTGGGAATTCATTCCTTTTCCAAGAGTGCTGCTTAAGTATTGGGATACTTTTGCTATGCCATTCTTAATTCCTTCAATTTCCTTTAGCTGGAATCAGTATGAAGCTCTCGTTTAGGAGCTCCTGTTCCTGAAAGGATAAATCCTGTAAACTTTTATGATTACGTAAACTATTTTCTTGAGAGATTTTCATTTAAGGTGCAAGACACCACTCTCCAACTTTTCTGGGTTTCTGCTCACTCTTTCTTCTCTGAATATAGACTTCTACGAGCAACCTTTTTGCACCTATTTATTGCTCAAATATCTGATCATGACTCTGTATGATCGCAAATGCGGTAGATGACGTGATAGTTTGTGGTGGCACAAGTGGAAGTGCCACGGAAGTGCCACCACAAACTGGAACTCAGACACTAGCCGAAGAGCCACAAGTTGCTCAAGTCCGTCGACCGCGTTAATGGGATATTTTAAAGAGCGTTGTCCATGGTGGCTTGATAGAATCGACAAGAAGTCTAGGCGTTGTGTCATCTGCAGCGGGAGCTGGTGCTTCCACATGTATGTACCCAAATTTTGTCCATTGAGTAATGTGCTCTAAACAGCTTACCCTTCCCATGTATTCCAACTTTACAGAAGTCTGAAATACATTTAGATGTGTTTGTTTCAAGGAAAGTGATTTCCGGAAATTCGTTTTCCGGAAAGTGATGTCCCATAAATCAGTGGATTCATGATAAGTTCCTCACAAAAAAAAAAGGGTTAATGATACAATCATCCGATGAATTATGACTTAATTATTCCATCACTAAGATTCATCCAGACGAAGTACTAACAATTTCGAATTAAATGAATTTTAAAATTCAAAAATGAAAAATAACTTTTTTTTAGTTATGTCTTTATCCTTGAATTGACATCATAACTATTTAGTTACAAGATCTCCATTTTAGAAGAGCATAAACTACGAAAACTTGCTTATGCGTTCATACCACAAGACTTTATTACTCAAGCTGCATTATATACTCATCACCAATACATCGCAGGATTCGTCATGACTCATGACAGGGGCTTTTGCTCATGGGGCTATATTTTTCACTAGAGATTACAATCTTGAACAAAATGAGGATCATGTGTTGGCAAGAATGTTAGATCATAAAAAAGCTATCATATCCTAGTGCCTGTGTACAAGGAACATACCGATGCTATAATTTTCATTATTATTCTTTTTGGATCCTATCTTGGTTACGTCCAATTACATTTGTTTTGTTCCACAAAAGTGTGATTCATTTTATTAATCCCTTTTATAGTTAAGGGATCCCTCGGTTTGATTTGATTCATATTCCGACAAAAAACTTTATTTCTTAAAAAGGATTTAATCCTTTACCTCTCAACGAAAGATTCAAGGAAGAACATACATTCTTGTGATTTGTATCCAAGGATCAATTAAAAATTGAAAAATTAAATTTTTATTTATTCTATTTTATTTGTATTTGAATTATGGTCATGACCAGCTAAAGCTAAAGTTCCATTAAAGAGCGTTTCCATGGGGTAGAACCTCCTCGGGGAATATAACGTTTTCATGAGAGAAAATTTACCACAAATGTACCAGTTTAGAATTTTTTGTGGTCAAAACATTAGTTTGGGGTAAATTTGTTACAAATATACCAATTTTGGGTTTTTTATGCTATTAACAAAAAAAAAACCATGATACATAAATTAGGCAAGCATGTGCTTTTCGAACATCTCCCAAAATATCTCCATGGAACCATCAAGCTCTCTATTTTTGTTAGCCTTCTCTTCATTGGCATTTCCACTAAAGAAGTACTTGCTCGATAAATGAAGAGGAGATTTCCGAAGCACTTGTGTTATATATAATAATATATGCTTCACAATTTTAGAGTGATTTTCATTCCATTGACGACCCTCTTGATAAAAGTGGAAGATTTCATAAGCAAGAATTTCCATTTCTATGTAGACCGTTAAAACTTATTTTTTCTGTGCAAAGAAGTAGCCAATCTAAGTTCTTTCTTTGCATGATCAACTAGTTAGAACCATCAACCAAAAAAAAAATACTCAAAATAGAGAACTTTCAAAAAAGAGGTTTCAGCTTGTAATAGGTTATGTGTATCATCTCAATCAGAATCTTGCAGTGGAGTAAGGCAACTATTGAATGATGCATTGGGACTTTTAAGTAATCATTGCGTTGAGGGTTCTTGAACTCTTGGTTTTGAAAGGAATTTATTTGTGACTAACAAGGAGAAAAGATTGATACTTGCTGCTACTACTCTATTAAATTTGGGTGACTAGAAAGGGATATATTTCAAGAGATAGGGGCAAGCATGGGCAGGGTCAGGCGGGCTTTTGCCAAAATTGTGGCCCATCCCAAATAATCAAGTTTGAGACTTTTGGTGGAGGCCATTCCTGGCCTAATCACCCAACCGATACTGAAAAGTATCCAATCCTAAAATACTGAATTGCACATATCGCTATTTTGAAAAGTATCAAATGTTTGTTTGCTCATAAGAAAAGTTTTCATGATTAGTGCTACCTGCAAAAATATTACAATGTCGTGATTAATTGTCGCCTTCTAGAACTTCTTTCATATATATAGGCTAAACTTTCCCAAAAATGTAAAGTTTAGCATTTCTAGTTTCCTTGAATGAATGCATTTTTTGTTCCTTTCTTACTAAAATCAACTTCTTGACCTAATTAAAACTTTTTTGATAGTTTGAACTAAAATTGGGAATTCAACCACACCAAGGCTTGAGGCGGGGAAGTGAGGTGTCATTGTTAAGATGGTTATTATTAGTAATGAAAACTCTTTGAGAGAGAAATGAAAGGAAACATAGAACGAAAGGATAATTACTATTTTTAAAACTATTCCTCACATTGTCATCTTGGTACATAACTTTTGGCAAAACAATAACTGAATAAAATACTACATAGATTGCTAGGTCAACAAAATCAACCAAACGATAGGCACTATAACAAGCTTCATCATCAACACCCGTTGCGATCGAAAGGGCATGGGAGAGCTCTCAAGGATGGTCGCGACATAATTGCATCGCCGGCAACCCTATTAATCCTTTGCATCTCAACCTATCTAGTTGTAGACCTCCATTTGGTATAATTACCAAAAAGCTTCTCTATCTTATCCGGGGTTAATCCCTGTGTCTCCGGCATTATCTAGTAGAACAATATCCACATGATGCTTCGCAAAAGTCACGAACAAGAAGACGATCCTGCCATAGGTGATCTCCTTGAACAGCCATAAGAATATCAATGATGCTATTAGACTCACCCTTAGTTGATGGCGATGCTGATCGCACTCCCTCGCGTGCCTAGCCTCGGCGGGAAAATTTCATAATTGTACATCAACGTGATCGGGCCAATCCCGACGAAGAAGAAAACCGCATAGAATAGCACCAAAACAACATACATAGTGAGGTTCTCGTCATCGTTTTCAACTTCACCGAGGAATGCTCCAAGGGAGACGAGCGAGAAGAACATCCCATCGATGCTAAGCAACATCAACGTCCGCCGGCCAAACCGATGAAGGAGGGAGATGGAGAAGAGCATGCACATTGCCGTTATGAGGCCGACCGTCATGGTTGCAAGGAGCTTTTTATCAAGGTCGGCAATGCTAGCGTTCAAGACAATGCGAGGGTCTTAGAGAAGGGTGTTAGTGCCAAAGGCATATGGAAAGCACTGCATCCCAACTGCGCATATCGTCATGTGCAAGATGGACGAGGTCTGGTAGAGGAGGAGGAGATCCCACCACTCGGTGCTCTGTTGGGTGACCTGGACAATATGGTTGTTGCACTCCGTAGGGATGCCAACCGCCTTCTTGATATCGTTGTAGAGGAGCTTAGCCAACTCATTGGAGTCGGAGATCATTTTGAGGACTTGCATCGCGTCACCTAGGGGGCCCTACATGATGAGCCACGAGGGGATTCCGACATGGCTAGAACTATGACAGTGAGCAAGTAGGAGCAGATCGCTCCCAACTTGAGCATGGCACACAATTCGAGGTCGAGTTGGACTTTGGGGAAGGAATAGTTACTGACTTTTCTTTCTTTTCATTTTCCTAATTTATACAACATGTTTTTTTTTTTTGCTTTAAGTCGTTTTGGTGGTTCAGGTGTTCTTCAACACCAGCACCATTTTTGCCACATCAATAACTATTTCTTCCCCAAAGTCCAACTTGATCTTGGGTGGCATGCCATGCTCAAGTTGGGAGCAATCTCCTCATACTTGCTCACTATCGGGGTCCTAACTATGCTAGAATCCCCTCGGTAGCTAATCATGCAAAGCCGCCTAGGCGACGCGATGCAAGTCTTCAAAATTATCTCCAACTCCAATGAGGAGGCTGCTTTCCACTACAAAGATATCAAGAAGGCAGTCGATATCCCTAAGAAATGCAACGATTATGTTATCCAGGTTACCCAACAGAGCATCGAGTGGCGGAATCTCCTCTTCTATCGAACCTCGTCCATTTGGCACATAATGATCTGTACGGTTAGGATACACTACTTCCGATAGGCCTTTGGCATTGACACCCTTCTCCAAGACCATTGCATTGTCTCAAACGACAATATTGCCGACCCTAATAAAAAGCTCCTCGCAACCACAACAATCAGCATCATAAAGACAGTATGGATGCTCTTCCCTATCTTCCTCCTTGATTGGGTCGGCTGCTGGTCGTTAGTGCTGTTCAGCATCGACGGGATGTTCTTCTCCCTCGTCTCCCTTGGAGTGTTCCTTAGTGAAGTCGCAAATGGTGATGAGAACCTCATCGTGTGCGTTGTCTCGACACTATTATACGCAATTTTCTTCTTTATCAAGATGTCCACGATCATGTCAATGTGCAGTTTTGAAATTTTCCTACCGATGCTATGCGTACAAAGGAGTGCAATCGGCGTTGCCATCAACTAGGGGGTGGGTCTAGTATCATCATCGATATTCTTATGGCTGTGTAAGGAGATCACCTTTGGCGGGATCATTTTCTTGTTCACAACGTTTGCAAAGCAACATGTGGTTATTACTCTACAAGATAATGCCGAAGACACGGGGATTAACACTAGATAAGATAGGGAAGCTTTTTGGTAATTATACCAAATGAAGGTCTGCAACAAGGGAGGTTGAGATGCCAAGGATTAATAGGATCAACGGCAACACAATTGTGCCGGCCTTCCCGAGACCTCTCCCATGCCTTTTCAATCACAACAAGGGTTGATAATGAAGATTGTTATAGTGCCTATCTTTTGGTTTATTTTGTTGACCTAGCAATCTATGTAGTATTTTATTCAGTCATTGTTTTCCCAAAACTAATGTACCAAGATGAAAATGTGGCGAATGGTTTTAAAAATAGTAATTATCCTTATGTTCTATGTTTCCTTCCATTTCTCTCTCAAACGGTTTTCATTACTAAAATAACCATCTTTACAATGACACCTCTCTTTCCCGCCTCAAGCCTTAGTGTGGTTGAATTCCCAAATTTAGTTCAAACTATTGAAAAAGTTTTAATCAGGTTAAAAAGTTGATCTTAGTAAGAAAGGAATAAAAAATGCATTCATCCAAGGAAACTAGAAATGCTATACTTTACAATTTTGTGAGAGCTTAGCCTACATATATGAAAGAGTTCCTAGAAGGCTACAATTAATCACTTGACATTGTAATATTTTAGCAGATAGCATTAATCATGAAATCTTTTCTTTTGAGAAAATAAACAATCTAGCTAAAAACATTTGAAAACAGTGATATGCCAAATTCAATATCTTAGGATTGGATACTTTTCAAGATCGGCTGGGCGATCAAGCCAAACCAGGGCCTCCACCGAAAGTCTCGGACTTGAGTGTTCAAGCTAGGCTACAATTTGGCAAAAGCCCGCTTGACCCAACCCATTCTTGCCACTATCTTCAGAAATACATCCCTTTCTGGTCACCCAAATTTGATATAGGGGTAGCAGCAAGTGTCAATCTTTTCTCTTTGTTAGTTACAAAACAAATTCCTTTCAAAACCTAGAGTTCAAGAAGCCTCATCATAATGAATACTTAAATGCAGCATTCAACAGTTGTCTCACTTTATTGCAGTATTATGACTAAGATATTGTGACACAAAAAACACGAAAGCACATATTTAAGCTGAAACCTATGTTTTGAAACTTGTCGGTTCTGAGTACGTTTTTTTTTTTTTTTTAATCAATGGTTCTAATTAGTTGATCATGCAAAGAAAGATCTTAGATTTGCTACTTCTATGTAGAGCCATATTAATAGCAAAAGCAACATATATATATATATATATATATATATATATATATATAATGAAAGTTTTAACGTCTACATAGAAATGGAAATTCATGCTTATGAAAATCTTTCTCTTTTATCAAGAGAGTCATCAATGTAATGAAAATCAACCTAAAATTGCAAAGCATAAATTATCACATATAACACAAGTGTTTTAGAAATCTCCTCTTCATTTATCAAGCAAATACTTGTTTAGTGGAAATGCCAAGCAACTCTTGCTTGGATCATACAACATCATTGTGTATCTTGATTGTCCATCCTTAGTAATTTGTCAAGGTATATCAACATAGATAGATAAGCAACAAAAGATCCAGCTATACTACATGAGAAAAAAAATTCACGACCGAATAGCAATTTTCAAATCTCTTGTCATACTCCTCTCTCAACATCTAAAGCAAAGTAGAGGTCTCGATGAAGAGAAGGCTAACAAATTTAGTGAGCTTGATGTTTCCATGGAGATATTTAAGTATATCTTGGACAAGCACATGCTTGCCCAATATATGTGATTAAAATGGCTCAAGCCATCATTTGATTTTGATACTCTCATAGTGCTCTAACCTTTTCTTCCGAGGCCTCTATCAAATATTGTTGGCTCTAAACCATTTCAAATAGCGTATATCCCACATTCTACGTTCCAGTCCCCTCATCAAAGTTACAACTTCAAAGTATCCACAAAAAAAAGAAGGAAAGGTCACCATATCAAGGCCACAACTAGGCAAACGAATAAAAAGGAAAATGGACACTACATGCAAACAATAACCAGCATCCATCTGCAACCTAATTGCGGCATTCAGGTTCCCTCATAAAATAGCTCCCAAACTCAGTCAATGACATAATAGGAGCTATTTTTGGGTGACCGCAAGGACGATTGTTTCTTGTGATGATAAAAGAAGAGTTTGGAGCAGTTTTGGTAATCCCCAAATTCATTAAGACAAACTACGAATCATAAGAAAGGCAGTGCTTGTGAGGTAACAAAACTTGTAAGATGAACTTACAAGAGGAGGAGTCCCTTGAGCTATTTTCTGGGCGGTAGCAGATTACTATGCGTTCCCATGTATGGTCCACCCACAACCATAGAGGAATTGCACTTATGCTTCCCATACTAGAACCATAAGTCTCCAAATAACTTCAAAAGAAATGGCTCCACGTCTATTGAGGGATTGAAGTCAGTACATATCTCAGTAGCATTAGGAAGTATAGGGCCCAAAAAATCTGCTCCACTCCTGCAATTGCACTAGTATCATCAACAAATCCCCTACATGTGGAAGACATAATGAAAAGACCTCATTCTATCAACCATCCTTATTGTTGCTTTCAAACTGGAAAAGAAATCCTTTTCAAGGGCACCATAACAATGGTTTCACTTAGTTTCACCATTTTTTCGACTAGAAAAGGATAGAAACCACACACAATTATATAAAGAGAGTTTTAGTTCAGTCAATGGCTTCTTTCTTTAATCCCAATGTTTTGAAGTTAATGATAGCGGTGTCTCTCACTTTTACTCTTAAGACTTGTAGTAATGACAAATTGCAATCATTTTTACAAATAAGGAAAAGCAAGAACACAAGCATATCTTACATCATGTTAGATACATCAGAGAAGCTATTCTATTCCCTATCTAGTCCCGATGGGATAGTTAATGCAACAGCTCATTGAAAAACTCATCAAGAATAACTATTCCACCAGAATAGATATGCATATCCCTTGGTCCTATGGGGGTAGCTTTCGTTCTAAGGCAACTAGGAATGACTAGAATTTTGTTATCCATGTCCGACATGTACCGATGCTAGTTGACCCGATGAATATTTTTTTTTATAATAAAGGACATTGAAGTAAAAAATCCAAGTACATAAGCACCGTATAAGGAAAGAAAGAACGAAAAGCAAAAGAGAAGGAAAACGTCACAAGCCTATGCGAAGTCAGAAGATATCTGAATCTGAATAAAAGAGCACAATACATAAGCAACCCAAAATTCTAGAACCTCAAAAACTGTTTTGTTGTGTTTCTTCCCCATGCAACACATGACCCAAAGCGGAGGAACACCCGGAGACTTCTTAGAAATTGAGCCTCCTCCATAAGTGTTCAATAACAAAAAAGGCAAATGACATATCTTGCAATAAGCCTTGCCACCTTAGACAAGCTAAGGACATGATTCCAAAGCTTAAGAGCAAAGTCAACAAAGGAAGAGATGACCACCATATTACTCAGAATTCTTACACGTGCAACACAATCATGAGAATGAAATTCCGTTTCGTGAGATCCTCAAAAGTAAAAATCTTATCCCAAGCTACCGTCAAACAAAAGAAAGAGGTTTTATATGGTATATGAGGCAAGCAGATTGTTTTAGAGGGGATGAACGAGGGGAGAAACTCCCTAACTATTTGACCCGGTTGAACACCGGGTTTGGTTATATCAACGGGGTTAACGCCAACTTGATCCCAACTATGACCACGGACGCTTTCGCAGTAATAATTGGATTGGACCTATGTTATCTTGTCCAACTAATCGAATCGGCCAATCTATTCCAGTTTTGAAAACACTAGCACCAATGGCCAATGTTTGGTATATGAGGTTTTATATGGTATATGAGGCGACCAGATTATTTTAGAGGGGATGAACGAGGGGAGAAACTCCCCAACTATTTGACCAGGTTGAACACTGGGTTTGGTTAGATCAACGGGTTTAACGCCAACTTGATCCCAACTATGACCACGGACGCTTTCGCAATAATAATTGGATTGGACCTATGTTATCATGTACAACTAATCGAATCAGCCAATCTATTCCAGTTTTAAAAACATTGGCACCAATGGCCAACACCCCCCCCCCTCCCCAACCTAAACAACCGAAAACAAATTCTCACATCACCTAAATTGCCCACCGCCATCACTACCATTCCACCAAACCCACTAGCCACTTCACAGTCACCTCCATCAGCTGCACCACAGTTGCTCCCCCACAACCAACGGTTATTCGCAAATTGTTATATACTTAACCTTTCTAAAATTATGAAAATGTACCCCGTGGATACCATAAACAAGTTCTTTTTAAGTTCATAGCTTTTAAAGTAAACAAATTAGGAACCATGATAACAGTACATGCACTGAGCTTTAATTATCATATTGATGAAAACTAGTTGGATTATTCCTTGTCTAAATCTTGCAAGCCAAACATGATTTTCAAATAGTTATTACAGGAACCAACCTATGGTATAGATATTCCAGTGCTTTTTGTTCTCTATTCTAATTTTGTGGAATAGCTACTCTAGCCAATCTTATTATGTACATACTCTCAGCTTTTGTATTTCTACGGATACATTTGTCATTTCTACCCGTTATCACCCTAGAAGCACCATCCAATATTTCTGTTTCAGCTCCTCAATATAGGGAAAAAAAATCCCAATCTACTTAGCTCCAATTTGATTGAGAATTCAAGGCGAGATCGGGACGAATGATAACACCAAAGAGAGTAAGTTCGTTTAGTCATCACCCTTGAATTCTAGGAATGGCATAAAGGGTTTGTTTAACCATCGCATGTAAGAGGTCTGCATCACACAATTAAAAGCAAAGACTAACTAAATTTCAAGAATCGGTTAAATAAGAACAAACCGATAAAGGAGGCACATAATTCAAAGAAGATCGCCGAAATCGGACATTCACAAACAGATATACCGGAAGGAGATATTAACGCTCGCACCATCCATTTCAAGTTATTTCCCCTCCGGCAACAAGAACACCATTGAACAGCACCAGGATCCATATGAACAAGTAGATACATGGGACAAAAACACAAGGGAAGACATTATGAAATCACAGGAAACAGGACAAAGGTGGATGAATCGAAATTATCTATCGTGATTTGAACCTGCTATGAACATAAATGTGACCAGATTTCGGGAAGGAATTCCTCGAGTGAGTATGCCGTCGTTAGATGCAAACAGAGGCGAATAGGATGATCCAACTCCAACGTGGGAAGATTCCGAACGGTAGCTTGTGACGTTCAACCTCGTCCGAAAGATGAGAAAGCAACAACTGGAAACGGTTAGAGGAGAGAGAGACTAGAGAGATTGGTGGGTCAAAACTTAGCTGAAATTTAGGAACAAAATCAGGAAACTAGGAAGATAGCTCTATTCTTGGCCTTGCCGGTTGAATCTCCTTTAAAAATTTTAAGTTTTGAAAATATAAAGTTTTTTTCAAAAACCAAGCAGATCCCAATGTAGTTACATTTTTCGATCTGACAAGGACAATTTTTTTAAAAGAACGCTTTGGAGATGATTGAATTTTGAAAAGCCGTAAACTAATAAGTTTTAAAGGATATTTTGATTTTCTAAACTGGAAAATTTCATCAAGTTTCAAGATCGGTCTGGAATTCGAAAACAGTCTGACATTGTTTGAGTAAAATGTGTAAATTCCCACGGTTGTGGAAAAAAATATGAAAATTTGATAAACTGTGAAGTTCTAGAGCACATCTTAAAATTTTAGACTGGAAATTGTGATGCTATGTTTGCCGAACTCTAGAAAAATTGAGTCTGTTATAGGAGAAAAGTGGATATTATGGGCTAAATTGCAAATTATTTTTTTAGGGGAAGAATTGCAAAAAGTTGAGAAGTAGACTTCCTAAAATTTTTAAGCATGTGTGAAGCACCCCATTTAAATTTCATTTGGTCAGTTTAAGTCCTAAAGTTAAATTAGACAGATCAGGGTAAAACATAGAAAATTGACTTTGACTTTTCTTGATTGATATGTATGCCAATTGATATATGCGGAACATGATTTCTTGTTGGAGGAAACCGTACCATGGAGGGGGAACATGGATATTTTCCTTTAGCTGTCATTGGAATTAGAGTTAGTTTTAGGCAAACGCATAACTGACAGTCGCTGTTACTAATGTAAATAACGGTGACATATAAGCCACAAGATATAATATGAAAAAGGCAACTGTAGCCCACATACCACCACGGGTGTTATGCTAGAAGTCCAATTGGTGGCTCACATACCACCGTTGCTAACGGTGACATTTCTCCTAGCACTACCCTGAGTTTTAGAATTTAGATTCTAAATTAGGTTTAATCATAGACTTAGTCTCTAATTGAAATAATTAGTTTAATATTACCTAGATGTAGGTCCAATTCATAATTTTGTCATCATTCTCAAGATATATAATAATAAAAAGGACGCGGTTTAGGCTATGAATCAACTCAATTAATATTTGAATTTGTGATATGGGGAGTGCCGTAATTTAGGAGTCTTGAAATGAACTAAAGAGTTGTAATTACTATGAAGTAGGATTGGAACCTCAACCTAAGATAGCAAGGCGCCGACATTATTTCTCGCTTTCCTGGAGGGTTTCAAGCGCCCGCATTACCCATTTAAGATAATATTAATCTTTAAAATCAAGCTTATGAGGTTTATGTCTCGAGGCTTATAACAAAACTTTGTGTGTTCTTTGTTAGACATGAATCGGATCAAGCTCATGAGGGATCATGTTTCGGGACTTATAGTATAGTCATGTACATACTTTGCCCGACATCGCCTGGGATTACTTTCTTTACTTACTAGCTTTTCAATTTTACTCTTGATATGCGCTTTTACCTCTTTACATAATTTTTATTGTTTGTGTTCCTTTTCAGTTTAGTTTAAACATACGACCGTAATGAACACAGAAAGACACGGGATTATCTCTTGGTGGATAAACCCTTTGGAAATCGTATACCAATTTAAGACCGTGCAGATATTTAAAAAACAACTAATGTAATCAAGTCTGGTATCAAAAGCACGTCAGTTAAAACAACTAATGTAATCAAGTCCTCATGTCTAGAATCAAGTTGCGTAGGAAGTGAAATATTCTTCAGTGCCTCACTTGATTTCTAGCCCACACAATAGGCAAGCCGCGTCTAGATCTTACAATTAAGTTCAATATTAATAATTAAAAAAAAGATGCTCCAAGAAGCTCTCACTCATCAAACGTTCGTGAACAAGACGTTTTGACATGAGAGGTTGGAGTACATTGACGACTCGGTGCTTAACTTGTTGTTTGCTAAGGAACTATACTTCCTACATCCAGGCTTGGCGCCCGAGTTTCCGGCCCGGCTCGGAGCGGCCAATGTGAACCCCGAGAAGCTCGCACGCGTGGCGATCAGGCTCGGGTTGCATCGGTATGTGCGCCATAGGAAGCCTGTTTCTGAGGAACAAGTGAGTTTCATATTTTTTTGAATTTTTCAAACTTACTTTCCTTCTTCATTCCTATCTATATGTAGATGGAATAATAAGGATTGTAATGAATATCAGAGGAGTTAGGTGATTGTGCATGTCCAAGAGTTTAGTAAAGACACATGAATAACGGGCATTACAAAATATGTCAAAAATCAGGAGATTAATCAATGTAGTTAGGAAACAAATCCCTACAATCTTGACCGAATCTCCATTGACCTTCCGATCATGCACGTCACTTTGTTTTGTTCTCTATTGATTATGTCTATCGATCATATCTATCTCTAGCTAGAAATGTTGGTAACGGCCATGAGAAATTTACTTTTGGGCCAAGTCAATAATTTGACGTATTCGGCAGTTTGCGGCAGTTTAGGGCGCGCACATGATAACACTTTAGAATAAGAATTTCTGCTCCAAACCTTATGGAGCGGAAATTTATTTGATAACGCAACTTCTGAAGCAGAAATATGTTTTGTTACGTAACTTTCATTTTTCTAATTCTGAAGTAATTTTTTGCAGTTGTTTTTTAGCAACTTTCGAAAGAAAAAAAAGATCGCATCAAAAGTAAATTTTTGTTTTTGCCCTCGCTCTTCACTTTTCCTCTTCTCATTATGGGACGCGCCTCTCTCTCTCTCTCTTTGCTCTCTGTCCTCACTCCCAACTACGCTCTCTGTACTCACTCCCAACTACGAAGCTCTGTGTACTCACTCCCACTCACGCCTCTGCCTCTTTCGTTGCCTTCCGGAGCCGTTGATTCCAATTCACGCGTCCGACGAGCTCAATGAGCCGCTGAATCCGATTCATGCTTCCGAGACGCTGATCCCCTTCTCTATCCGTCTTCTGGATCCAACAAACTCGACTTGAATCGTCGACGCATGCTTCGCTCCCATTACTACAAAGGTCTCTCCCTCTTCGCTCCCAACGACGCCGCCACCTCTGCTTCCACCGTCGTCTTCTGAAGACCCATGGGCAACTCCGATTCATCGTTTGCGTCCAAGGAACTCGGATCTACTGGAGGCTAGGGTTTTCTGCCTCTTTCACGTTTGTTTTAGATTTACCAATTGTTGAATTCAATTTTGGGGTTTTCATGTGCCAGAAATGTTGATTAAATCCGACCGATCTCATACGCATCCTCGATGACCACGCACTAATCAGCGTACAGAGAAAGCTAGCCATCGCGTATGGTAATGACATGATCCAGAAGCAAAAATTTTGTTATATTATCAAATGCATTTCTCTGATTAAAAATCAACTTCTGGAGCAGAAATTGATTTATGAAATGTTGGCATGGGTGCCCTTAATCTTCAAGTCAATAACTTGATCTTTTGTTTAGCACGTGCCTTTCTTTCTTGTTGATATTTTTGAATCGGAAACCATAAGTCAGTTAATTCAATTCTATGGACGTGCCCTAGATTATAGAATTCAAGCCTGCGATTCTAGATTACCCCGTTGCATTCATGTAGTCTAATTGACGTGCTTAAGTCTCTAATTGATATCGTCGAATCAACCATTGGTGCCATCTTCATTGATTGCAATTCCTCAGTTGGTGCTGTGTGGAAGGTAACAATACAGATTGCAATCTCTCATATTAATTTCATGCTATATTTCTCAAGTCAAAAACATTCGGCTCGGGTTATTTGTTTCTAATATCTCGATTTACGATAACAATTGAAATTTTGTCTGAGTCTAATGTAGATAAGAACAGATATTGAACATTATCGCGCCATGGATGGGTTAGGCCCAAGTAGTTTAGTTTTTAAATATATACATGATTATTTTGCTTCCTGTACTTGGGATCTGATATATTTTTTAAATTAAATAATTTAGAAATATTAGTATTTGGCCCATCAGCAGGGTGGCATGCCCATATTTTTCTATGGACGGGCCTGGAAGTTTGAACATGGGCCTGGATGAGACCATATAAATTTGGGCTAGAATGGGTCTGGTCGGGCAACCCATTTAGGCCTTCAAAGTCCAGTAATTGGAGGTTGTAAAAGAGGTGATCGGAATTCGCGGGTACGCCCGATATAGTCGGGTCATAAGATCCAAAACATCGATACCCTCATTGGGACATTGTGATCTCATTTTTTTAATTGGTCCCCGTAATATACATAAAAGAGCTGAACATCTCCCACGCGCCGGGGTGAGGTTCTGATGGCAATCCTCGTCGCATTATCATGCTTTGCATCGTTAATTGCGGGGCGTACCTCCGCCCGCATCGGCCGTTGCCACTCAATCGTGTTGGCAGGGACCGGCTTTTTTGTCAGCCTCCGCTCATGGGCTCCGACCGCAATTACACCATCCTCCATGCGGGTTGCCTATTAGCCAACGTCAACCTTGGCTACGTCCTCGCCATCATCCCAATTTATATTGCCGAGGTTTCCCCTATCTCCTCCCACGGCAAGCTCGCTTCCTTCCCTGAGGTATTTGCTGACTTTCCTTTCTAATTTATGTAGCAATTTTTTCTTTTCTTTTTTGCTTTACGTCGTTCAGGTGTTCTTCGACAACAGCATCCTCGTAGTAACTATTTCTTTCCCAAAGTCTAGTAATTGAAGGTTGTAAAAGAGGTGATCGGATTTCACGGATACGTGCGATATAGTCGGGTCTTGAGATCCGAAAAATCGATACCCTCGTTGAGGCACAGTCCGTATTTCATGAAGGAATCGCCGTACAAGCAAGGGCTTTTTAATATGCATTTTCCCTCAAATAATCAAAGAGAGAGAAATTGCCCCATGTTCCGACCGTAAAAAGGAGACCAAGAAGATAATGAGAAAATTCAAGGAAATTATCCTGGGAAAATGGTGGGCACTTGTAATAATGAAATTGGTCCTTAAAGTATCTGTCTGCCGTGACGAATCACCCAATCGGATTGCTTTGATGTCAGCTCCAGTTGAATCTGCGGTAAAAACCAAGAAAAGTCTCTCTCTCTCTCTCTCTCTCTCTCTCTCTCCGACTTCTTGGAATCTTCCCCCCTCTTGCTGCCTTCGTCATCTTATCTTCTGAATCTGTCTGATCCTCTCTGCTGCTCGAGGGGAAGTGCATAAATTTCACTTGCCCTTTGCAGTTCCCTCCCACGGCCATCTTCTTCTTGTTCCTCTTCCTTCTTGAGGGAGAGAGATGGCCGCCAACCAGCTGAGTTTTGTCAAGTTCTTGTTTTTCTTAGCAACCGTCTCCATCTTCCTCGCTCAGGTAATCAGACGATGATCGCCTTCTCTCTCTTTTTCGCCTCGTCATCTTTGGTTTGCTGATGGACTATGTAATTTGAGCTCGTTTCTCTAGCTTTGCTATTGGTGACCGATTACTCTTGAAAGATAATAAACAGCTCTAAGAATTGCTATGAAAATTGGAGATAGTATCCCGTTTATCCTTTGACAACACCAGCAAAGATGGAGGTTTTCAAGTAAAGATTTTCTTTTTGCAAGTCTGAATTTCAGTTGATTTCGTGCCGATCATGGTCTTTTAGATGGTTTACCTGCTATCGTTTTTCGGTCCAGCTTTAGTTCCATTTTTTGAAGTTTGGCTTGTTTTCGGACCTTGAGGAAAGGACTCGGTTTGAGCCTGTTCATCATTCTCCTATTGCGTTGCTTTCGATTATGGGAGTTGCAAACTTGCTGCTTTGAATCAACAATTGGTCGATGTCATCTTTTACCATTTTCTCCTCCAAAGAAAGTGATAATTTGCTTTTGAAAAGATGGGACTGGTCTAAAATAATGGGGAACTCGAACAAGGGCAAGAAACCTGATGATCATGATTGGCTTTTCAATGAAAACTGAAGGTCATCATGTCTTGGTTCTTTATCATGTTGCCTTAGTGAGGATGTGACTTTCTTTAACCATGTCTCGGCAGATCGATGCAGAAAAAGCACTTTCCCAGCTCAAGCTCAACTCTCATATACTCCAGGTAATACACAGGACACAGATCGAAGCTCGTATCTTTAGTTTCAAGAACATGTGCTGAGCTTGAATATTTTTATGCAGGACTTGATAGTCAAAGAGATAAATGAGCATCCCAATGCTGGTTGGCAAGCTGCCATGAATCCTAGATTCTCAAACTTCACTGTAAGTCTCCCAAGGCTTCAAAATAATAAGTCTATTCTATTTGCAGGAAGCCATTTTGTGTTTTGGTTATTGTCCCGCAGGATCAAGTCCAGAGATTGATAAATATTTTTGGTATTTCCCAGGTTGGCCAATTTAAGCATCTCCTTGGAGTTAAGCCAACGCCCCATGGGGAGCTGAGACAGGTTCCTGTCAAAACTCATCCCAAATCCTTGAAGTTGCCAGAAAAGTTTGATGCTAGGACTGCTTGGTCCCAGTGCACCACTATTGGAAGAATTTTAGGTCAGCTTGTTTGCTTGGTCTTTCGTTTGGTTTCTTCTAGATATTATGCTGATGCTTTCTCTTTATTGTGTCTGATGCTGGATTACCTACCAAATGGCAGATCAGGTAATCAAGCAATCAAGCTTCTGCACCTTTCATTATGACTCGTATGCTGCGGTGAAAATGCTAACGATGTTACCTTTTATTCGAATCAGGGTCATTGTGGTGCATGCTGGGCATTTGGTGCCGTGGAGTCACTGTCAGATCGTTTCTGTATCCATTTTGGAATGGTAGCTAATCTCCAAGGGATTATCCTTAGATGCTATTGTCCTGTTTAAAAACTTATTCATTTCCTACAATGTCTTGTTTCAGAACATCTCTCTGTCTGTCAATGATCTTTTAGCCTGCTGTGGCTTTATGTGCGGAAGCGGTTGCAATGGAGGTTATCCCCTTTTCGCATGGCGCTACTTTAAGCACCACGGCGTTGTCACTGAAGAGGTGGGAATCCTTTTTTTTTGGCATTTTGATGAGCATTTGTCTAAATCCAAAGGAGTTCAAGAGATGGTTCTTTTCCGAACTTTTTGCATCATGCTAAATAATCTTGATTCATACCTAATGCACTTCTATCCTGATTTAACAGTGTGATCCATACTTCGACGATGTCGGCTGTTCCCACCCGGGTTGTGAGCCAGAATATCCTACCCCCAAGTGTGTGAGGAAGTGTGTGAACGGGAACCAGATGTGGAGGTCCTCAAAACACTACAGCGTCAGTGCATACAGAGTTGATTCCGAACCATACAACATAATGGCTGAAGTTTACAAGAATGGACCTGTGGAGGTGTCTTTCACTGTTTATGAGGTAATGCCAGAAGACTTGGTTTGGACTTTTGTAAGAGGATCCTCTGGGATGGTCAATAGAGGCAAAAGTACATCATGCATTTTTCCTCTGCTATCATGTCCCGCTGACCAAGATTTTGGGACTCTGGAGCTCATCAATGCCATTCTTTTGTGCGTCTGTAATGTCCATTAATTGCAGGATTTCGCGCATTACAAATCAGGCGTTTACAAGAACCTCGCCGGTGATGTGCTGGGTGGTCACGCTGTTAAGTTGATCGGCTGGGGAACTACTGACGATGGCGAGGATTATTGGGTACATAATCATCTGGGCATCTTCTTTCTTGATAACAGTTAATGAAATCAATTTCTATGTCTGATTTTCACTCTCTTCTCCTTGTTGCAGCTTATTGCGAATCAGTGGAACCGAAGCTGGGGCGATGTATGTCTCTGCTTAAGCTTTTCACATCGCACCAACAAAAGTTTGCAATCGTGTTCTTGGGTTTAAAGAGTTCCTCTTTTGTCTCCGTGAATTGCAGGATGGTTATTTCATGATCAGAAGGGGCACTAATGAGTGTGGTATTGAGGAGGATGTGGTCGCTGGTATGCCTTCGACCAAGAACCTTGTCAGCTATGTTGCGAGCGTGGATGATTCTGGGGATGCTTCACTGTGAAGAATGTGAAATTCCGCGTCATATTCTATGTTGCACGAACACCGGTAGCTGGGGAAGATGACAGTTTGGACTCCATCCGAGCATAATACTGCACAGAAGCTACGTGGTGCGTGTACATCGGTTGCCGTGGAAGAAGATAGATTGGACTCCATTCAAGCGACAAGTTCCTTGGATGCTAGTCCTATTATGGAAGTGATGCTTTTTATGCTGTTTTCTTTCCTTGTATCAATCAACAGACACTCCTGTTTCCGCAAGAACCCTTGAATACCTACTCTAAATTTATACAAGCTGTACTCATATTTCATTACCAACTGCAACTATACATGCTGCAGAGTTGAACCTCGACCTGATGAGGGTTCCCTCTACTATGAGCCGAGACATTGGAAAACTCCATTTATGATGCATAAGTCAAGACCCTTGATGTCCATGCAGGGCATGTCACGTTTAATCTCCCATTTTCTTGTAAAATCTCTCCCCTTTCCTGGGAACCAGATTGCTCAGAAAAAAGGAGAGGCTGTCATCTGGAGGGTTCCAGTGAACAATGGAAATCTCATGTACAGGACTCAGGAAAATGATAATCTGTCACCCTGCAAAGACGAGTAGGCCTACATGTGCATAAACCAAGTGTCAAATTCAATGTCTTTTCGCTCATAATTAAGTATAATTCATACGATTCCATAGTACCATCATTTCACCAACTATTACTTAATTGGCAAAGCTTTATTAGCCAAATATGTCCACAACCTAGGGGATTGACAATACCGATAAGAACAAGTATCTCACAAATGACCTCCTTCCAGTTTCTTGGATCCAGTTCCTTGCAGCTGTTTGCCAAAAGGATAGATGGTCCTCAAATCATGCTGGGTAATAGATGAAACAAACTGGAACTCAATCTGCAAAAACGTGGTATTCATATATTGCTGTTGATTTCATATCTTCAGCCTGCCAAGATCTTGTCTATATTTGCTACAACCAAGGTGTCTCTTTCCCACACGAACCATTCGAAGAAGTGTCAAGTGTAAGGCACCAATCTTGAAGTGAGATGACCCGATGGTTCCTTAAGGTAGATAATCATAACCAGCGTAAGCATGTCATCTGGCCAATGCAGTAACATGCCACCAAAACATTATAATGTTCATGCATTTAAAGAGCCAGTGGCAATCCGAGAATTGTTCAGGTTAGTGTAAAACGTACGTTAAAGTAGTTGCATCAAGGACGTCAAAGTCAACTATGCAAGAAACAGTCGATCAACAGCTTTGTGCAAGTGTAACCTCTACTGACCACTCCCATCAGCAAAGCACCAACAAAATGGTTCCCAGAAGAAACAACATCCCAACCTCCTAGAGGATAACAGAAGCTGTACATCTAGCAAATATCCAAGAGAGACACAGAGGCATTCAATGCATCACTTAATTCTCTCTAAAAACGTTTGCCGCATCACTTCGAATAGCAGTACGCAGAGCTAGCATCTTCCTTCAAATAGAAAATGGCATAAACTGAAGAAGACTGATACATTTACCACAATTCATTTTACGTATTGATGATGGAATGACAACTAGGGGAATGGGCTCTGCTATTGACAAAGAAATTTGTGGAAGTGGAAAAACACATGGTAACAAAATGTCAAATATATCCTCATAGTAAATCATGAGAAAGGGGAAAAAATGATGACATGAAAAATAGCGTGAACATATGGCAAGGACTGGGTATTCCATACCAAGAAATCCCATTACCTTCTAGCAGTGGAATGGACCATAAAAGCTCTACCAGATGTCGTAAATCAAAGGGCAATTCCATGAAAGGAGAAACCACTTGTATAAAAGGAAAAAATCACACATTCATTTCCTTTCAATAAGCATGAAGCACCTAGCATTGATTAAGAGTCTCCGAATATGGAAGTACAAGGTGGAGCTTACCAAAATATCATGACTGACGGATCATCTGATGACCAGGAGTATCCAACCCTGCCATCACATGTTCCTGAAACAGGGACTGATGTATGGAAAGAGAATATAAAAATTCTGAGAACAGCCACGACCAAAGCACCACCCTTCAACACTGTCACATTTATAACAAACACTCAGTGATTCCATACACGGGATATTCGAGACTAGGCATTTCTTTAAAGGGATAATGATTAATGCTATTTTCTGAACTGAGCATTTGTTTTATGAATAACTGAAAGTTTAGACCCGATATACAGAACTTTTGAGGTAGTCGGTAACCTGTGATAAAGATGGGTACCAAAAAAGAGAAGAGAATTTGTTCCAGCTAGAATTAAGATGTGAAAAAATGTGTAAATCTTAATCAGGTGGCTACGATTGCTTGCTACCCCATCTTTGATGATTTACTATCCACAGTGTATGTTTCAGGACACTTCCTAGACCTTTGAGAAGGAATCGCAAAAGTAGATGGTTTCTCCTGTACTTTCAACATGCTTATCCTCGTTTAAGAATTTCATGTTATTTAGGAAGCGAATGGCGGATGAACTATTCTTTTCAGAACCGCCTTTCATGCTATAGGTACGAGAGGCAGTGACGTGCTACTGGAGCATGTAAAATTATCAGTCTCCAGTTCTGTAGAGTAAGACCTGACATCATGTTCTATTCAACTGATACTGTGTTGATGACAAATTGACAAGCATGAGGGCAATTATGAAGCAGAAGAGTTGTGCAAAAGAAAAAAACTATGGTTAGGTATATCGCACATGAGAATATCAGCAAAAAAAGAAAAAACGATATATAAAACTCAGCCAGCACCCTTTTCCATTTTTTGGTCTCAATTCAAACATACATGGCTGAATGGAATACATGCCAAACTCCTAACTCGTGACAGTAAATTCAATGAGGGAGAGAAACCATCTATAAAATGCTAAAAGTCTGAGTTCACCGGGCAGATCGTTTGACAGCCATTCTTTAGTCTACAAGAGGTTCATGTCAATTGTAACAAACGGCCTGAACGGCATGATCAACAAAAATCGAAGCACACTGACCTCTGCAGCGCATGTGCCACGGGCTGGTTTTTGGCATATGTGTGACAACAAATATGTGACAAACAATATGATGCAAAACCGGACCTCTCATCAAATGTACAACTCCACCACACTTGTGGCCATCTCATCATTAGCGTCCCACATCTTTCACTAGGGAGCTCTGGTTATAATTAACAATGTCCAAGATTATTAGTCGTCTTACTTTCACGACGAGCCTCTATTTGTAATGAAAAGTTACAAAATGAAATAAACAGAAGACACAAATATAGGGCTGTCATGATGGCTATATTCAATTTGGGAATTTGACAACCAGATTCTACCCCAAAAGGAAAAAGGGAAAAGATCAGCCGTTTCCTCTTTACATGATATTTGACTGAATAAATGATAAACCAATGGTCAATTACAGGTCCCTATCTCAACATTTTTCCAACTTACAGAAGAGCTATGTTGACCAAACCTCCACTAGCCAGTTGAGGGCTGAATGCACTTCAGGCTTTGAGCAACTTGCTTCATCGAAGGCCTTGCAGAAAGATGTTCACCCGTGCACATGACAGCCAAGTGAAGCATCTCAACGAGATCATCATGTGGCCCAGAATCCCACAGGCCAGCTGTGAAAAATTCGTCAGCTTGTCCCTGTCGGAGAAGCATGCTAGCCCACTGCACAATATTGAAGCCGTTTCCAAAGGAAGAGAAAGAGGAATCCAGCGCCTTCTTATCAGATATCAACTCTAAAAGGACAACACCATAACTGTACACATCTGCCTTGTCAGAGACACGGCAAGTCATTGCATATTCAGGAGCAACATATCCAAAAGTCCCAGCTACATCGGTGGTGGCATGAGTCTCAGAAGTACCCAAGAGCCTAGCCAGCCCGAAATCAGAAAGATATGCGTTAAAGTTATTATCTAGTAAAATGTTGCTCGGTTTGATGTCTCGATGCAGCACTCTTGGAACGCATTCGTTGTGCAAGTAGGCAAGAGCACGTGCGATATCCAGAGCAATCTTGTGGAGAACGCTCCACTGCACAGTCCTCCTTGGCCTATCCTGGATAAATTTCTCAAGGTTGCCGCCAGGCAAGTAATTATAGATGAGGAACATTTCAGACTCACTCACATGGTATCCAATCAGTGTAACGAGGTTAGGATGCTGAACTCTTCCTAAAGTTCTGATCTCAGCAGAAAATTGCTGCACACCTTGAAATCTTCCAACCGAAAGCCGCTTGACGGCCAATACCACTCCAGGTACAATCTCAGCCTTGTATGTGGCACCAAATCCCCCACTGCCAATGCAATTTTGGATATTGAAACCACCAGTAGCCCTAACAACATTTTCATAAGTCAGCTCAACACCGATTTTATTGAATGTTATGACTTCTTTTCTTTCTGAACCTTGACACAAGACTGATTTGCATCCGAATCTCTTCATACACAAAAGCAGGACAACCAGCGATATCAGGACACAAACAATGATTGAGGCTGAAGTGATGGAAGCAATTTCTATAGGCTTGAATCCATTGCCTCCTCCCAGTGAGCTTCCCGTGGGAGAATAAGCTGCTTGTTGGGAACCATTACCAGAGTGCTGCTGCTCCCACTCAGAGGAAGATGGAATAGTGGTACAAGGTTGGATATATGGATTACCTAGCGCATTTTCGCACTTTACAGACTCTGAGTTAAGAGGGACGGGCCCAGAAAGATTGTTGAAAGACACATTGAACACTGAGAGAGAAGTCATGTTACTGAAGCCAGCAGGTATCTGTCCAGATAGTCTGTTATGATCCAACTTTAAAACTTCTAGATGCTGAAGTTTTGCGAAAGCAGCCGGTATTTCCCCTGCCAGAGTGTTCGAGGAAAGTTCCAAGACCTCCAAAGAAGTCAGCTGAGCAAGTTCCAGAGGAATTGTACCAGAGAAGTTATTAGTTGACAGAGATAGCCACCTCATATTCATCATCTGGCCAATATAAGATGGTATGGATCCTTGAATCTTGTTTCTGCTGAGATTAAGGTTCACCAGAGCAACCAAATTGGCGAAAGTACGAGGAAATGGGCCTATTAGTCCGTTACCCGCCATATTCAGAAGTTTCATGCAACTGCACATGTTCCCCATGTCCACAGGAAGTTCTCCCGTTATCTTGTTGTAACCAATGTCAAAAGCTAGACCAGCCAAGTAACGGCAGAAGAGAAACGAGTATGCCGAAATATTGCCCTCGAGATTATTCTTGTTCAACCATAATCCATAGAAAGGGGGTGCAGATAAACGGTCAAAAGCAATAAGTAAGGAAGGGATGGGGCCAGAGAACATATTTCTGCTGAAATCATGCAATACAGCCAGATCATCGGCATTGAATGAAAAAGAAATAACGCATGTGCGAGAATATTGATAGAAAAAGTAGGCGTAGAAATCAACCATGTTGACACGCCGCACTCTTAAATTAACGGACTTTTGAGAACAGTTACGAGTAAAACTTGGGATATGTCCCGACAAAAAGTTTCGGCTGACATTAAAGATGATCATGCAAGGAACAGGAATTTCCTTTGGAAGTGATCCAGTGAAATTATTGGAGCTCAAATCAATAAAGTACAAGCTCTTACAGCTGCCAAGCGTTGGAGGTACTTGTCCCTCAAAGTAATTTTGAGCTACATTTAGAATCTCCAAGCTGGAACAAGATCCCCATTCATGAGGAAAACTTCCCCCCAGGTTTGAATGTGGCGCCCAAAGTACCCGTAAGTTGGGAAGTTTTGCGATGCTCTCAGGCAATTGACCCTCAAAAAAGTTGAAGTCATCTTCACTGTTCTCCTCTAGGGGGTCCTCTACGCCGAAAACTTTTCTGGAAAACAAAGGCCCATAGTTATTCTTGAACACGAGAACCTTGAGCTGATTGCAATGACCCAATTCCGGAGGTATAATGCCACTCAAGAAGTTCCTAGACACATCAAGAACTTCAAGCATTCCAAGATTGCCGAGTGACGAAGGTATACGATCTTGTAACATATTCGACGACAAAATCAATGACCGTAACTGACTGCAATTTCCCAAACTTGAAGGGATCGAACTCGAAAGCAAATTGCCAGCGAGGTTGAGATGCTCAAGTACACCACACTTCTCACCCAGTTCAGGGGGAATAGGCCCCGCGAACACGTTATAGGACAACGAAACTACTTCTAGACTGCGAAGCATGGCTAAGAATGAAGGAACTGTGCCATTTAGCTGATTCCCAGAAAGATCAACCACTCGAAGTGCAGTACAATTCCGAAAACCGAAGGGTATGGGTCCTCCAAAATCGTTAAAACTCAAATCAAGAACCTCCAGAAAGCGAAGTTGGCCAATTTCTTGAGGAAGCTCACCGAAAAACCCATTAAACCCAAGAGACAAGACCTTGAGCTGAGAAAGCCGCCCTATCGCAGGCGCTAATCTACCCCTCAATTTCGCCGAATATGGCGAACTGTGATTGCCACCCACAAAGTCCGAGCATGGAAATAGTAAGGAGAAGTTACCTCGCGCGTCCACGGCGTCGTACTCGGAGCATGCAGAGCTGAAGTTAGAAGAAATGTGAAGAGCAGTGACTCTCCGAGAGAGAGAGTCGCATGTAACTCCATTCCAAGCGCACGAGTCTTCGTCATCCGGGTTCCAATTCGAAAGAAACCCTAATGGGTCCACAATGACGGCAGATTTGAGCTCCAACAGTGCATGCTTATCGCCGTCTCCGTCGGGCACGCCCGAACCCACCGACCCGAAAACAGCCCAGAAGAGAACGATCGAGCAAGAAGCGATCACCGACCCGAAAGGACGAAACTTGCCGGGATGCTTCCGTTGCATTTCTCAAGTCTTGAGGCGGTCGCTCCAAGTACTCGGAGATAAAGCGAGAAAATACGGACCAAAAAAAGAAAGGGAAGACGAACCCTACCCACTTTCCAAAAGCAGAAGCAACACGAGGTGCTTCATGGACGACGACGACGACGACTGAGCTCGTTCCAAGAGCAGATCGAACCGGAACACGGGTCGGGCCGATTGATCTGCGAAACGCCGTTCCAAGCTGGGAGGGGAAGCTTGCTTAGAGCGGTGTCGCTGTCCACAGTGAATAAGCTGGAAGCACTGCGAGTGTGAAAAGAAGAGCTTATACCCAACAGTGAACCCGTCACAGAGAGAGAGAGAGAGTAAAGAAACAAATCCGAGAAGGGAGAGAAAGTCGTGCAATTTGAGAAAAAGAGAAACTGTAAAAAGGTCGCCTGTAGCAGGTGCGTGCAGTGTCGCGTTTCGTGTCGTCCATGCGAGGCCCGTTTTCAAAAAAGGAAGAAGGAAAGAAGAATCAGGACAACGCCTCTTCAATCGCTCAACACGTTCTGTTTTCCTCCTGCTAAACGACTGCTTATGGCGCTTATTAAGCTTAATAGCCCATGGGCATCGATCCTGCTAGTAAAGAAATTGACGTGAAAATGCTAAAATCATAAGTGTGAGATTCGATTTCCATGCTCTATAACAAAATATATGTGAAAACTCGGTTCGAATATAATTTTTTTTAATAAGGATAGTGGAAATGAAAAAAGGGGAAAAGAAAAACAAAAATGTAAGTGAGCTTATTGACGAAAATCTAATCGAGCGCTCGAGACGGGTCGAGACCTTATAAAGCCCGACACACCAATTCCCAAATCGCCTCGAACCAAGTTACAACTATCTTTGGTAAAAAAATATATGTCGAAGGCTTTCAAATGTCTAGCCAGGCGAAATTATCTTCGCCAACTTTCTATCGTTTTTCATTTCGAATGGCCATATGGTAGTCGCGATAATTATCACTGTGATTACCGAAAAGATTAGTGTTAATCGAGGTTCTCGATAGAGCCCTCATCCTTGATTACGCCGGGCCGAGTTCTAAGTATGTTTTAGTGAACAATAACGGAAAGTCTTAGAATATTTAATTGCACGAGTTATCTTCGCCGACTTTTTGAACAATTCAGCACTTTGGAAAATCGAAAAATCTCTTTGTTTAATTACCTAACGTTGAAATTCTGGATTCGATAAGGAGACGCCGCCCATGTTGTGGGGGCCGTTTGTCTGATTCAATTAGTCAAAATCCGATAGACATCAACAAACCGAATGTGCTGCCAACGCAGCCTTTGCCGTGGTTGTCTCCGGCCGACCTGAAGTGCTGCTTCTCGGCGCCGGCGTTGAAGCGTCGGGGACTCCGTTGACGCATTTTACGATCGGGTTCTCGAGCCGTTCTTCCCCCCCTTTTTTTTTTATGATTACCCATTTTTCGAATGGCAGTGCTGTACTTACAATAATTATCACTATGATTACCTAAATGATCATGTTAATTAAGGCTCTCGATAGACCCAATAAGGGGAAAATTACAAAAAAAAAATTAAACGTATTGCACTTATTTTTTAATTGTGTCAATTAAGTCTTAAATATCTTCACGTTTCATCAATTGAATCTCTCGGACCAATTTGGGCAGAAATCACTAAGGGTGAGCATGGTTCCAAGGTAGAACCGAGAACCCGGAACCGAACCCTGTAGGATCCGCTCTGGTTCCAGGTTCCAAGGTATGCGAGGTAGGTTCCAATTTCCAAAAATTAAGGAACCTGCTTTAACGGGTAGATTCCAAGTTCCACCACCTAGAACCTGGACCCTAGATTTTGAAATAAATTTTTATATTTTTCTTGGTATATATTTTTGCACAATCATACAATATTATATGGCATCCGATGATGAGTGTATAATTTAGAGCCAAACAACTTTTTAGTTTTCAGATTTCAAAAAATGATAAACGTGTTCCAATGAATTGGTTTCAAGTTCTAAATGTAACTTGTACATAGCCTAAAACCACTCACCTCTACTTTCTCTTAGATGTTGTAGCGTTCACTCTCATTTTGCTTAACTAAAAATGAAAAAATAAAATAAAATAAAAGAAATTGATAGGTTCTCGGGTACCCTGGAACCGACCCTAGAACCTGTGACGGGGTAGGTTCCGGGTTCCAAGGTGTGACGGGTAGATTCCGGGTTCCAAAAAATGAGAAACCCGTTTCGACGGGTATGTTCCGGGTTCCGGTGGAACCCAGTAAAGAATCTGGAACCGCTCACCCCTAAAAATCACCGACGTGGGTATCGGCCATTTTATGCGACATAATCGGCGATGACATTGACATTCTTGAATAATTTTTTATATTTTTTCATTTTTCTTATCTTTACTTTTTTTCCTTGGACTTATGGTCGACGAGGGTGAGGGGCCACGCACCCTCACCGGCCCTAAATCTAAGGAAAGAAAGAAAAAACTATTAGAAAATTCAATAAATTATTTTTAAAAAAATGTTAACTCGGCGTCAATCGTGCCACGTATATGGTTGGTGTCTATGTCAATGATTTTCAACTAAAATTAATCGGATTGACTTAATTGACAAAACATGAGAATGTTTAGAGCTCAATTGAGACGAGTGCAATAGGTTCGGGACTTTTATAGTAATTATCTCGGCCAATACAATATTGAGGCCATGGCGAGGTTAGCCTCCCCTAGATCTAGGCAAAGCGACCTCTCTCGTGTCTCGATGGTCCGGGCAAGGTGGCTTTGCCTATGATAGCTACGGTCTCACTAATATTTAGGCGAAACCGAGCGGCAACCGTGGCCCTCACCCGGTGGCCAAGGAGTTCCGACAACCTTCTTTGACCACAGTGGGGAAAAAAAAAAGAAAAAATATTAATAGAAATATATTTAAAATTCATTAAAAAAAATTAAATTTTATTAAAAATATTCACATCGATGCTAGCCATGTCACGTAGAATGGCCAATATCGACATCAATGATTTTCGGCCAAAATTGGCCGGATGGACTATATTGACAAAATATGAAAATGTTTAGGACTAAATTGATACAATTGTAATAGGTTTATAATTTTCTTAGCGCTTTTCTCAGCTTTCCTATATGGATGTGCTCAGATTCAAGAAAGAAATCGATCGTCCAAGCTTGTCTAATCGTGTTTGGTTTTTGGTGGCACGGGTGAGCCGGCATGATGCTAGGTCATGATCAAATCTGTTGAGTACGAAAGGCTCCCTATCTACACATTTCAAAATCGATTTAAGGGGAAATCAAGGGTGTGGGAGAGTGTTAAAGATTCTCGATCGGACGCTTCAGCGTGATTTATAAAGTAGAGTCGACCATTAGCTAAATTGCGTAACGAGATTAAAGATAGCCTCCCAATGCAAGAGACGACACTCCTCCTTTTGCATATAACACATATATATAGCAATTACTTATTCAAGCTTAGGCCCCCTTTTTTAAAATTAAAAAAATAAATAACACAAATGATCCATGAGCATTTATTAAATGAGCAATGTAATCCCTAAACTTTATATTTGTTCAAGATGATCACTGAATTTTAGATCAATGTGCAATACCATCCCTAAATTTCTAGTTTTTTCAACATAATCCATAAACTTTTGAGACCTGATCATTTTAGTTCCTGAATTGTATGAGAACATTCAATGTTGTCCTTCTTGATTTAATAGAATAACAACACCGATCATTTTGATAGTCCAGGGATTAAATTGACAATGTACCAAAAATTTAGAAATCAGATTGAAAATATTAAAATTTTAAGGATGACATTATATATTGATCTAAAATTCGGGGCCATATTGAATGAATTTAAATTTTACAGAAATGGCAAGTTTGATCAAAATTCAGTGAGCATTTGCGTACTTATCTCAAAATGTGAGGGGATTTCGCGCGCTCTTGTGACCCTATTTAAGCCTAGTTGGTGCCTCGTTCATTGTTGCTTCGCGAAGTGAGAGTCTTGGCGCGAAGAGATCTCCAGGTAACGATGCGCACAGTTTCGTTCGAATCTTTCGATTAACGGATTCGATTCGTCCGTGCTTTGGCGATCACCGCTTGCTTTTTCCCCGATTCGGAACTAGTTGATCTCAGAGTGTGTAGCGAGAGAACTGGATTGAGAATCGGAAGGGGAGGAAACGGTGCTTCTTCGAGATCAGAGCACCACCAGTCGCGCGATTCCGTTCTTCTTTCGCGCGTTGATCTCCTGAATGATTGCACAGTCGGTGGCATTGCGCTCCTTTCGTAGAGGTCGCTAGCATGTTCGTCGGATCGTGATTTGGCTGATTTAGGCTTCTTTTGTGCTTGTGTAGTAATTGATTGTTGCCGGACTTTGTGGATGAATCTCCGATTCTTGTAGCTCTGAGAGGTGGAATTGTTGCTGGAGTGTTTGCATAGCTAAAACCTAACCGGTATTAGCAATTCCTGGCGAAGCTAAGTTCATTTTGTTAGGACCACTGCTCCACTTGGTAGTTTGGATTTGGAACTTGCGCACGAGCAAGCTCGTCAATGCTTCTCTTTAGCAACATCAAGACGGTAAATCACGCTGCAGATTAGACATGCAATGATTGAATTTTCTTCTCCACATTGCTGTCTTAAGAGAATTTCACTCTCGCAATGGTCACTATGTTCATTGAGCTGTACAGTGCAGTGCTGGGCTTTTTCTAACCATGTTGTTAGCAATCATGTGTTGCTGCCATGAAGTATGTTCAGACCTGTATAGTAGCCGTCACGTTTTCCTCTTTTTCTATTTCACAGGCTGTAACTTGCTCGAGGAGAAATCATTTACACGAGATACAGTATTACCATAATGGAGTTGGTGATGGTAGGGAAGGGAGCAGGATCTCTAAGGAAACGCATGAAACCAGATGTATGCTAGTTTGTGTCCGACTATTTCAGAGAAGGCAAACACGTTTTGCTGCAGAATGTAGGTCATTTAAAATTGTGCTATGTGTCAACAGGTCGAAGAGAAGGAAGAGGACCCAGGACATAATGCTATTGCAGAGATAGTAGAAAAGGAAGAGACCGAGGCAAATGTTGGCGGGTCTGAAGAGATGGAGCTTCATATCACTCACATTCTTGATAAGATCGAAAGCTTCACCCAGCTGGTAATAGCCATGCAGGAAAATGCAAACTGATTATCGATCATTGTTGCCAAATTCAGTCCCTATTAAGTGGTCGAGGTCTTGATCTTAGGGAACTGATGATATCCTGGAGGATAACTGCTCCTCTTGCGTGTTCACTTCTGTTAGGCTTTTCTTTTGAGATCTATTTCACGAGTACTCTGGCAGTGGCATCCAATCATCTGCCTGCTTGAATTTTAGACCTTAGAACCGGCATGTTTAGGTTGCTTCTGGATGACTTCTTGACAGAGCGTTATTTTCTGGATTTTTGTCATAGCAATTGCCATGGTTTCACTGCTACTTTACCTCTTCCTAATCAAAATCGGTTACTGCAGGTGTCAGAGCTGCTGGAATCAGGGAAAACAATGTTCAAGGAACTAAGTGATGAATTTGAAGAGCGGTTGATAATGTGAGTTGTGAAGAAAGTGGACAGGTCTTATGATGAACTGAAATTTGGTTTCACATTTTGCAGCATAAATTGTTTTCTGCAGGATACACAAGGAACAAATGGAGAAGTGGCAGAATGAAATTAAGGAAATACGGCTACTTGATGCCTCAAATGAAGAAGTGAATGCTACTTTACATAATGCTCGATATTTACTTCAGAACCCTCATGTAGACTCGTGAAAGGTAACTCTCAGTTTATTTTCTTATGTTAGTATCGTTCAACATTTACTGTGAACTTACCTTACCAAAAAAAAAAAAAAAAAAACATTTACTGTGAACTAAGGAACTCCACAAGGACTAGTTTTTCAGCTGTAGATTGTACATTGAACCATTGGAACTTATTCTGTTTCTGGTAGAGACCAAATTGGCCAGTGATCATGCCAAAGGAACTATTAAGAGGAGCAAAGTTCTCTTTAGCCTCTCAAGCAAACGCACCAGTTGCGAAGAACTTCGAAATAGATCGTTATATCTGGCATTTAAAGTCAATTGAGTTACCTTAGACACCTCAGACATTGTCTGCAATGGCCATCTTCGCAGCTAGGTTCATTTGTTTTGAAGTATGATGCAATTTCTGACTCATAACGTTAAACCTATTTTCCCCAAACCGGCATCTATAAGGTCTTCTTTTAACTGCTTCAATCCAGGTTGGAGAGCCTCATGAGTGCCGGCTGATCATCACAAGAGTCACTCTATCACATGATTATAATCTTTCTAGATTACGTGATAAACGGCGGATAAGCCCTTGAAAACTGCAAAGAAAAATGCCCTTTCTTTATGTTCCAGAGATTGTTGATGTTTCCAAGCAACTCTGCATCAAGAAAATGTGCAAATTGATATGATCGATACACTACGGGAGAATTTGAGCACGCATCATTCAAATGTTCAATCCGTTTTGTAAGTTTGTAGCTGCATATTCTGTTATAGCTCCTACCTTGCCAGTGAAGAAGAACAAGTGGTCATAGAGATATCGATTTGCAAGCATTCGGAACCTCAAAAGTTCCTGCTTATTATCTCGTACGTCCTACCTACCAGATGCACAAAATCCAGAACTAGCGAGATCTTTCGAGATTGGGGGTTCTTGTCGGGTCAGTCCAAAATTGAGAATGGACGGTTACTTATGCAAAGTGTCAACTCAAACCTATTCGGGAAAACAAGCACTAAACCTATGGCCACGCAGCAATCTTGAACTTTTGGTTCAATGACGTCTTTATCTTGATTTGGGAACCAGACGCGGAATCTAAGGTAGCATGGGCATCGATCGAGATCGAGAGGGAGAGATCAGTGTACATTCGTTTTAGGGTTTGAATTCGACAAGGTGACTCCATGTGTGAATCATTGGGATAGATCACTCGTGGCATCACCCATGTTATAAGTAACATGGAAGCTCCGCAAAACTTGGCTTGACTTATGGCACGCTAATCATTTAAAACTTGTACATTTCCGTACATCAAGTATACAAATTTGACCTTGATCTTGTCCTCTTGCTCCCTTCCTTTCATTGTGTTTTATATCTCCCTATTCCTTCTCTATTATATAGCCATCCTTCGTAAACAACGCATTGCGGTTCCACATGCAAGGTCCTGATAGAATTGGTGGAAACAGCTTATTTATACCCATTGACTTTGACTTTCGGTTATGGAGCTTGAATATCTACACCATCCATCTTCATCAGAGGATATAATAGTCGAGCCAACAGAAGCAGAAAGGGTTATAATAGTAACTCTCAGCGCGGAATCTGATCAATCAGGTTGCAGACCAGAGGCAACTTGCCATATGACATTATCCCCGTCCTTACTGGTTTTATTGTGTTATTGACAACTTGGACGTCAACTGTACGACTAACGTACCACGGATTCTCTCCCTAAATGCGCGAACATGGAACTTCCGACGGTGGATTTGCAAACTGCGCCCCTCTGTCTGTCTAAATTCCATGAACTTAGACGCTTGAGGATTTTAAATTGTTAAAACGCATCGTATCTCTAGACTTTCTTTGCTTAAACCGAAGGTTGGGTAGTTCCATTTCAATCGCATGATTTGAGAACAGTTATATATGTACAGATCACGACGCTACAGAAAAGCAAATTTTGCATTTCTTCTTTATGTTACAAAGCTCGGTAGATTTAATAAACGATAAGAGCTAAATAAAATCGAGCAAGATGGGACTCAAAAGAACCATGACTACCGACCTTCAAATTTAATCAGCCAAAACAATCTGATGTGACAGAAGATTTTACAGCTGCTGATTATTTTCAAGAAATTCTCACAGTTGCTATTGGAAATTCTCGGTGTGGCCTTTGTCACATAGTGTGAAAATGGAACATGTGTTTTTTTTTTTTTAACACCTTAGATTATGTATGCAACATGGTATGTCATGAATCATGATTCATCAAGATTCGAGTGAATAATACATCATTTTGAGGAACATGGTCGAGTCAACTTATCTGTTATGTTATGATACAGAGTTTGGAAATGTGAAAACTTCCGGTGGTTATCTCTACCTCCATCCCAACAGTATAACTTATTAGCTCATTATAAATAGCTCGGCAGTCGGCCACCTTCAGCAATAACAAGAAGGAAGAGAGAGAGAAAGAGAGAGAATGGAAAGGGTGTCCATGCATGGTGGTCTTATACTAATTCTTGGACTGGTGTTTATGATCACCGCGCAACCAGACGGAGCAGCGGCTGCTTGGCTTAAAGCCCATGCAACTTTCTATGGTGGAAGCGATGCTTCAGGAACAATGGGTGAGTGCTTCCTCTTTCAAGTCCCTATCTATTCACCTTGCTGTACGAGCACAGCCACAATCATGCCCAATATTTGAAACGCATCCATGACCTGCCACGACTTTCACAAAGGCTCATTCTTCTCCTGCAGCATTTATGAACATCTATATAGTCGATACAGATGCTTGATATGTATTGCAGTCAGCTTTAGTTTTTCACTGTCAATGGTTGTCTGACTTTGTGGAGTCTTTTTATTGGTCGAATTGCATGATGTGGATGGTTTTTCGATACTAAGATTGAAGCATTGGAACTTTCTCTAAGGAATAACCTTTCGTATGGTCCTTACCGGAGCATGCGAAATCTCTCTTTGAAGAAGATGTAAACCGATAGGTGCCCTTCTCGAATTGCAGGAGGAGCATGTGGGTATGGCAATCTGTTCACAGACGGCTACGGAATCAAAACAGCGGCGCTGAGTACGGCTTTGTTCAATGATGGCAAGTCGTGTGGCCGATGTTATCAGATAGTCTGTGATGCCACGCAGGCTCCTCAGTGGTGTCTCAAGGGCACTTCTGTTACCATCACTGCCACCAATTTCTGCCCGCCAAACTATGCTCTCCCCAGCGACAATGGCGGGTGGTGCAATCCCCCAAGGCTTCACTTTGACATGTCTCAACCTGCATTTGAAACCATTGCCAAGTACAGGGCCGGAATTGTTCCTATTTTGTACAGGAAGTATGTTCTATCCATGTGCACTTGTCCATTCTCTAGGTCTTTTCTGAATATAGCTTATCCAGTATGCGACATGATTCAAGAAAGTTTGTTAGGTTGACTAGGCTTTCCTGGGCCATAGTGTTAGACGAAAAGAAAAATTCTGACGAAACCCGACTGAACCGATCATTCCCTTCCACGTTTTTTGGCTTCTGAATATATTTTTGAATTGCTAGTTGGGTTGCTTAAACACAGAAGCTTCTTCTGCATTTGACCTGCTGAATACCCCTTAGTCTTCTGACAAGGATATGGAGACTGAAGACACCTAGTTTCGGGGCAAATTTGGCACTAGGAAAATTCAACAAAACTAACCTAACTAGATTTACTACATTACAATGATAACAGATTACTTCAGCCCCAAAAACAGAAAGAAGAGGATGATCTTCTATGGGATTAAATCTGTTTCTCCCCCTGTATCCTTCATTAGGGTTGGATGCAAGAGAAGCGGAGGCATCAGATTTACCATCAATGGAAGGGACTATTTCGAGATCATCCTCATATCGAATGTAGCGGGGGTCGGAGAAATCTCGAACGTATGGATCAAAGGGTCCAAGACGAACAAGTGGGAAGCCATGTCGAGAAACTGGGGGGCAAACTGGCAAAGCCTTATCAAAGGGTCCAAGACGAACAAGTGGGAAGCCATGTCGAGAAACTGGGGGGCAAACTGGCAAAGCCTTAGCTATCTCAACGGCCAGAGCCTGTCCTTCAGAGTCCGGGCCAGCGATGGCCGAACCGTCACGGCCCTTAACGTGGCGCCTTCAAATTGGAAGTTTGGCCAGTCCTTTCCTAGCAGCACCCAATTTTAAGAAGACGGGTGCAAATGCTCCGATTGATGCTGCCTCATCAATCAACTATAGAAAAAGGTTTGTCATCTCCCATTGCAGTATGTATGTTTCTATTAATTTTTACAATTCATTCCACAATTGTATCCATGGGGTTGTGCCGAGTATCTTCAAGGACCCGCCCATGATGTAGAACATTTTGAAGCTGGAGCGCTTAGCCGATGCTCAGAAGTTCAAGAAAGCAAGAGAAAGACGTTAAGAAAACTGATTCAATAGACATTCTGGACTGGATCATGCGGTTCTTACATGAATCCTTCAGGAAGAAAACTGATACATTAGACTATGAACTTTCCACTCAGAATTCCACAACACCAATATCCATGTCCAGTTAACAATGAACAAGAGGAGGCCCTCCATTGAATAACTCAAAAGTAACTCATCAGAGAATATCGGCTTTGCCCGAAGTTTCTGTTGTTGGAGCCTACATCTTTCTAGTTTTAGATGTATAACTGTCCATGCAAATGCAGCTCGGAGAAGCAAAAAACCAATCATAATTATCTCCTCATACCCCGGTGGCGCTCCCGTCTTCGAAAACGTTCCAGCATAAATTCATCTGTTGCAGCTTGCCTTTGTCCAGGTGCATCAGCGCTATCATCTGCTGGTTTTGATCCAGCACCATCATCCTGTGAACTACGGTCCTTGTACAGCTCAGGATGCTCTGCAATTTTTTCCATCAACAAATGTTTAAACAGAACTGGGATTAACATGAAAACTCTCCACATCAATCAACCTATGATAGGAAACAGAAATTTGCATCCAATCTGGCTAAAGAATCCAGTTAATCCACACAAATCCATGTATATACACTATGGATCACCCAGCAATAATCCTAGCCAAAGTCTCATGGCATGTTTATGGGGGGCGGCTTACATTTTTCAGCCAAGGCTTTTTCACTTTATGTTGAGATGCACATGTGAGTTGTGTCAAAGAAGTCCCCATCGGAAAATTGATGTGGGGTGGAGCAATTAATATATCTTAGTTGGCCCATAAATCATTGATTTAAACTTTTGAGTGAAGGTGATTCCAATTGAATATGTTGAGGGGCTCGAACTTAGGCTTTCTCTTGGCAATCTTACTAGGTAAAGGTATCGGGCTTTTGCTATGCACTCCCAACACTTTATACCTTAAGGCCCATGATTATTCGCTTGCAACTTTAGCTATTATGTTTTTCAAAGTTGGATCGTTAGAATTTTTATTTCTGTGTTTCACTAAAAAATTATTTAGCATTTACAAATTTGATCTTATATTTTGCATTCAAAAGATTATTTGCCAAAAGCTTAAAAGCCAAAAGTAGAAGTAGGAGGCTACCGGCTCTAATTCACCCATCATGAGATGAAGAAAAGAAAGGAAAAAGAACCTCTTCTAAGTTTTTCAGCATAATCTCTGCCACGATGGAAATAATCTGCACTGTAACTTGAGGGGAGGTTAAAGTCGGACTTTGTCCTTCCCATGAGCCTCTTCTCCTGCAGGAGCTTTTTAGCAGCCTCTGTCTCTTCAATGTTTCTTAACTTGTATCTGCAGAATTAAAGATGCACTCATAGAAAGAAATAAGAATACACCTCCTTAATGTTGGAAAGAATGCAATTAGATCCCTAAAGAATGTGTCTAGTATAATGGTGCAAGTGCACTGAATTCAATCTTAAACAAAATTGCGAAATGGAAATCAATGCTAAGGGCGTACTCAATAGGAAGCTGAATCTCAGCAATCCCAGTTGTCCACTGGGTAGAGCCTTCATCCGAAGTTCTCCCCTTCACCTGTGACAAACGGTATGAACAAATTTGGAGTTATCAGCTCATGCATGAAAACCCTAAGTAGCATTCCAAATCAAAGGGGTATGCTCCTTGCCTGTTCATTGATTTATTACAAAAAAAATATTCACCGTCCTGGATAGAAATAATGATGATCATGTTAACGATTAAAAAAATGAAAAGCTAGAAACTTCGCTGTTTCCACATCAGCGTAATCGGACCCCCTTTTTAAATATCTCTCCTTATTTGGGACCCTATTCAACTCTTTTAGCTTCTATTGAATCGAGAAATGGGTTTGACTCTTTGGTTTGATATAATATTAATACATATAAGGCATCCTCTGGATAAGTCGCATCAAAAGACGGATAACATCGAGAAACTTCATTTGAAAGGAATACAGTTCTTTTCAAGCAACTCACTTTGAGATGCTCTGGAATCTTGTACAGTTCATCTTCCGCACTCTTTATATCATTCGCCAGTTGATCACTTTTATTAATGTTCCTGCCCCTTTTCTTCGCCAATTCTTGCTCAACATACTTTACCCTGTTGCAGCAGATATAACAATAGCAATTACAAGTGAAACAATTGAAGCAAATGGGGTGGAATATCTTAACAAGAGCAAATAGCTAAACATAAAAATACATGTGGACATGGTAAGAATATTACTTTTGGACTCTCGAAGAGTAAAATTACTTATGCAGAGAAAAGGTTCCATTTGTTTTATCCAGATAAACCAGCCAAAATGTCAGAACAAAATGAAGGCACCTCTATTGTGGAACCTTTAAAGCCTAACAACACACAAGGGCTTTGGTAAGAATTCAAAAGCTGAAGAAGCATAAGGTTATTCTAACTGCAGTTTGTCAAATCACTAATGGTGATGAACATAACCATTGAAAATTCTTCTTTTTTCTGAAAAACCCTTTGAGAGGTTTTTACATCTTGTTGATGGTAGAAGCATCCTTTTGCTGCAAATGAGATATTATAGTTCTTTCTATATCTCAGTTAAAATGTACATTGAAATACTAAGTTTGGAGCATGTTCAGGAAAAGTGATTCCCTAATGTTCAATGGAATCACGTTACCACCAGCTAGTGCTAGAGATCCATAACAATTAACCCTTAAAGTAGATGAGGAGCATAGCATAACTTCAAAATACAAAGTCCACCTCCCAGCTCCAGAAGATCTTCGTTATAGAAATGCCAAATCAAGTCAAGCTATCAGCATTTCTTAGCAGAATATAAGAGAGTACCATCTCAAGTGAAAAGAAATGCTAGTACTACTCCAAGTAACAATTGTAAGTTTCTAACCTAACATATTCAAAAACTATTGCATCCAATCTTCTCCACATGGTTCAAAAACCGTTGACCCAAAGTGTTGCTATACCACATGCAGTTCCAACGCACACAAACTTCTTAAAACCTACTGGTTCAATTCTCAATCCAAGTTTCTCAGGTAGAAGAACATCGTACTTGCATGGGATACAGAAAATTAAACTATCTATCACCATCAACAGAAATACATAGCATGAAGAAGCTGAAAGAAAAGAAAAAGGAAATATATTGCTCATGCTCCTTGTAAGATGATGACCATGCAGACAATTTCTTGGGTTCTTTTATCTTTTCCTTCTCCTGTACTATCCAATGTAAGCCCAGCTGTTCGTAGAAGATGTAATCTACCATGCCTAGGGGTGACATTTCAAGGCAAGATTGATAATTCGGCCTTTTTTCTGTTTCCACAACCCAAAGTGGTCGGCGCTCACGGGCGTAAAAACCAAACAAGCACTGCGAACAAGGTCGCTCCACCAACTTACATGTTAGGATCTTCAACCATGACCGCAGTCTCCTGAGCAAAAGTGTCTTGAAGAACCAAGTCCTCCTTTTCACCGTCGCCTTCGCTCTTCTCGACCAGCGTCGCAGCCGAGCCCACGCGAGCCCCGACGCCGCTTTTCTGAGCCTTCAGGACGGCGGGGATCCCAGATTTCCTCTCCCTCTGTTTCTGGAGAAACTTCACCTCCTCCAACGCCAATCTGATTTGACGACCACAACGCAAGACGCGAAAATCGCAAAATCAAACCGCGTCGCTCACTGCAACCGCCCCGAAGAACTAAAAACAGAAGAAGAAATGGAGAAATCGTTCGTTCGTTCGTTTGTTCGAGTGTTGTTGCACCTTCGTTCTTCCTCGTCATCAGAGTGACTGCTTTTCGGCTCGTTCTCTCCTCCTTGGCCTTCTTCCTCTTCGAGAGACCGCTTCCTGAAGTTCTTCTTCTGATGCTGCATCAGGATTGATTGATTCTTCGTTCGAATTCGAAGAGTGGATCAGCTCACGAATCACAAGAACACCGAAGCGCTCCGCCTCGATTCGGAGCTCCTCTTTTCACTGGTCAACTGCGCTCCGCGCCTCCGAGGTCCCTTCGACCCCACGTTTTCATCGCTCCACAAACGACACCCAACTCAAGTCGTTTTTGAGCGGGGCCGGTTTCGAGCTATTGAATCACTGTATCAGTCAAATCAAGAAAAATTATTCAATAATTCCTAATCATGATGTACTTTTATCTATTTAACCTTAAATTTTTTAATCTTATCGAATCCTAAAATATATTCACAGCCTGTGTAAACATGAATATTTTTTTAATAATATTTTAATATTTCTTTAGTGTTTTCCTATTTTTTCAATTTCTTTCTTTAAATTTTTTTTTCTTTTTTTTTCCTTTTCTTTTTTCCTTTGCTGGCCTCGGGCGAGGGCGGCCAAGGTTGCCAAGGCCGACCCTAGTCTCTAAGAGACCTCCACTGGGCATCGATGAGGCCCAGTGATGGCCGACAGATGTAAAAAGAAAGAAAAATGTTAAAAGCAAAAAGGAAAATAGAAAAAAGAAAAAGGAAAGAATCATAATAATTAATTTTAAATTTATTGAAATACTATTAAAAATTGTCAGCGTCATCGTCAGCAATGACACGGAAGATTGTCGATGTCCACGTTAGTGGTTTGCGACAAAAAAATGGCCAGATGACTCAAATGAAAAAACGTGAAAACATTAAAGATTTAATTGATAAATCTAAAAAATTTATTGAATTAACAAAAATGTAATAGGCGTAGGAGTATTTGAACGAATTTACCATCAAATCAACCATCTCGGCAAATCAAATGGGATCGCATCATTCTATGGCCCAATGACCAAAAAAAATATTTAATTTTAGCATTTGTCTCAATTATATCCAAAAATTTCTGTTGTCTCATAAAAATCTTCAATTTCTTACTTTTTTCATAATTCTACCGGCCTAATATCCAAAAAAATCCCCAACTCTAACATCTGTCTCGATTATATCTGAAAAAAACTTATCTCATAAAAAATCCAACTTTTATTTTTGTCTCAATTCTACTACCGTTAATCTTCCGTCCATAATCACCATTAGTTAATCTTTCCACGTCATTAATAAATTATATTTCAGCAAAGCTGACATGAAAAAAACCCACAACTTTTCTTCTATTGTTTGCTTCCCTTGCACATTGCCAAAAAATAAAAAGTCATTCAAGACGAGGTATTTCGGATTCTCCCCGACACTCAACATCCCAAAAAAATGACTAGCCATGAAAATCTGATTATTTGGACGAATAATCTAAAATCTCGTCATCCGTGAAACCTATTCCTTTCGAATTTCGAAGATTCATTGGTTAGTTCGGGGAGAAAATTCGAGCCACGTAAGATTAACTAACAGTAATTATGGATGGATGGTTGACGATAGTAGAATTAGGATAAAAATAAAAATTAAGATTTTTTATGAGATAAATTTTTTTCAAATTTAATTGGGACAGATGCTAAAGTTGTAGGGTTTTTTGGGTATTAGGCTAGTAGAATTAAGATAAAAATAAAAGTTGAATTTTTTAATTGGTTCACGCTATTTCCACTCTTCCGTTGGCTTCCGACACTTCTTTTTCCATTGAATTGACTATATTATCCCTAATGGGTCTCATTCTTGATTTAAGATTTTTTTGACTCACGCTATTTTCACTCCCTTATTAGCTTCCGACACTCTTTTTTTCGTTGAATTGACTACATTATCCTAATGGGTCACATTCTTGATTTAAGGTTTTTTTCTTACCTTTTTTTCTTCCTTTTCTATTGTTTCAAATTTGCTAGAGATGAAACTATCGTGCTTCTCTCAAACAACATTTATTGAGGTTAAATTTAGCCTCTACTCTTGATTTAAGACTAATGCTTGCCTTCTTTTTTGGTTTTTTGCTTTTCTTTCTTAGTTTGGAACTAATTATTGTGTTTCTGACCAAAAAAAAAACTAATTATTTTGTTAATGAGTTGTATATATTTTTTTACTAGGAAACTATTATTCAAAAAACAACTTGAGGACAACTAAGAATCTTTGAGTAAACTGTGTACAATGCATACATAAACCACGACATTCAATCTTTGACTAAATGCTTATAAAGTCGTACCAAAAGCCGAAGTCGAAACATTCACAATCATGAGGATAATATAGGAAAAGGAAGTAAACAATTTGTAGATAAAATTAACATTTCTCTACTCTGATATAGGATTAGTGTTTGCATAGATTACAATAATGAAGAATGAGTTAAAAAAAAGAAAGAAAGAAAGACAAACAAGAAGGAAATATTGAAATGTAATGGGTGTGGAAGAATCGGTAGATAAAGGTTGTTTGGAAGAGACGAGGGTAAATTTTTCTTTTAGTAAAATTGAGAAAAAAAAAGGTAAGAAATTATTATGGCCAACGCGAAAACCGTAACATAATTAAAACTGAGAAGATAATGAGACATGGTAAATTGGTATATTGACAAGTGTAATGGAATATTTGTATTGTGCAATTACTAAGAGTGATGATAGAAATAAAGGCAATTTTATAGATTAACAAGATAAAAAAATGAAGAGAGGGAAGGGTATTTGGGTAAATTAACAAGAAAAAAAATAGTGTATTAGTCAAAATGGGAGTGAAAATAGCGCCACCCTTTTTATTAGATAAAAAAATTTGAATATAATTAGAATAAATGCTAAAATTGGAGATTTTTTTGGATATTAGGCCTGATGCTAGGGTACTTGTTCCAAAAACCATCATTCAGGAGAGAAGATTCCGACTCAGACACAATGGCAGTGAGGTAATTTCGAGCTGAATCATGGGCATTTTATTTTTGCGTGAGTCGGTCTGAATAAGTCGGCTTCTTTGCAGTCGGAATGAACATGTTTTTCAGTCCGAATTATATAAGACATACTGATAGTTGGGAGAGGATTCTCTGAACGAAGGCTTTGATCGCACCAGGAGTTCATGCATTGCTTCATGCCGCTGATTTCGATTATTTGTCTCTCGTTTACATAAGTTATTTTCGCAAAGATCGAATTACATTTATGAAATCGTAGAAAGTTCGACGGACAAAACTCGTGCAAACATCGGAGTAAATGGAACGACAGAAATCAAAATCTCGAATGGATGGGTTCCTCCTGTGCTGCCGGACAATGCAGTTCATCTCTCATGGCTTCTTGGGTGCGAGGTTGCCCTTGATCTTGTTGATCTCTTTCTTGCCGACCTGGAACGCCTTAGTCAGCACGTCATCCGGCACTGCCGGCGTCGCGGTGAACAGGGTTATCGCGATGGACTGCGTTCCGGGCAGCTGGCTGTTGAACGCCGCGAGAACCGAAGCGGCCTTGTTGCCGTTGTTCTTCTGGAAGTGAACGAGGCCCCTCGGGAACACAAACACCTCGCCCTTCTTGACGGTCTTGGAGATCAGCTTGTTCCCGGTGGTGATGAATCCGACGTCCAGCTCGCCCTCCAGGACGAACACGATCTCGGTGGCACGCGGGTGGGTGTGAGGAGGGTTGAGGCCGCCCGGGGCGTAGTCAATGCGGGCCATAGAGACGCCTAGGGTGTTGAGGCCCGGGATTTTCTCCACGCTGGCGGCTGTGACCAAGGATCCCACCGAGCTGTTGATTGTTCCTGGTTTCGCCAGGCCTTCGAAGGTGAAATCGGCTGCCGTGATGTTTGCTTCGCTCTTGCAGGCGAAGCCATTGACCTTTACACCTGCAAGGAATACCAAATTAAGCATTTCACTTCGTGCGCCGGATTCTAAAGTGAATGGTGTTCATTCAGGCCCCGGTCGGACAAAACAGAGGATAAGCACCACCACGCTAAAACTCTCTCTAGGACAAATCCAGAATACTTCGGTTCAAACTACTGTGAGTGTGAAAGCAACCCGTTCAAGGTTACAGCAAGGAAGATACCTGAGGAAGGACTGGCCACACAGATATCCTGAAGCATGTCAGGATCATAAGCAAGGGTGCCAGGCAACACAGCAGAAATGACTAGATAGAGGAAAACCGCCAGCATTTTGTAAAGCGGAGGGGGGATCGATCTGAGGCTGTGGAGGCGAGAACGAGAAGAAACCCGGTTTTAAAAGCCAGTCGGTGAGAGACCGAGCTACTGATGTCTGAACAAACTGGTCTAGAGATGGAGTGGCTGACAGGGATAGGAACTGAGAGTTCTTCAACTTTAATACAAAGCAATCAGATCTCAAAGGGGGCTCTTTAGTTTGATTTTCACTTTCAGAATTATCATTTGGTGGCGCTGAGGTGATTTCTCGTGTTAAAAAAAGTGACGATTAAGCTAAGAAAACGTTCACCAGACAGAGAAAAGAAAAGGAGGAAAAAGGGCGAAGACAAGGACATGGGACAAATGGCTAAAGTAGTGAGTAGTTGGTGAATGAGGTTCAGATGAGTGTTAAGTGCGTCTTGTTGTTCCCAAAGAGGAGTTACCCAACTAATGGCAGCACTTAGAGTTTGGTGGCAGAGACATTAGCCATCTTTGTGTTGGGATGAACCATAATATGTCAAGGAAAATGCAAAAAAAAAAAAAAAATTGTTGGTATAACCGATCATAAATTGAGAAATGATTATGCGATTGTTCTCAATCCGTTTACCTGGATGTTCTGGTCTGCAAAAAAGAAATGCAAATTATTGTGAGATCCACACTTTCAAAAATTTATGGTCCGGAACATGTTAGTCTCACAGTCACTCAAAATGCGATTATGCTAACAAATCCCCGTTAAAAGTTAGATCAGATTAACGGCAAAATGGGCCCTGGAAATGGGACTGGACTTCTACTTCGCACCATCTTTCGGTTTTGGTTGCTGACATGTTCCAACTTTCTCGTTTAGATCCAAACGTAAGATGACGTGACCCTGCACATAAACAAGGCAAATGTGGGTTTGGTCAACCAGCCCTGTTTCAGTAGTTGGATGGTCCTGTCTGTCAGCTCCCGAGCAAGTCTTTTTAGGTCGTGCGAACTGCAAGATGCTTCGCCAGAAATCTTTGAAAACCAGAAAAAGATTCACGCAAGAGTTCCACTTTATGAAGCTTTTGTTTTTAGCTCAGGTGAGGCCATATGCTTCGTCTCGTTTGGTTTTCTTCAACATTTGCACCTGATTTGTCGGTTCGGTATGCAGTCATGCTACATCACTCGCTTGCTTTAATTAGAATTGCAGAATTGGGGAACTAATTATTTTGCTAACAGTAACAGCTCTTTCTGATCGTCATCAGCGCGATTTGGATAGCATTTTGCTTCGATACCGTAAACCATTGACTTAAAAGTTATACCAATCTCAAAGGATTATCTGGGTATAGTCATTGTCAAGACACCAAGCAATGTTTACCCAGTTACTGTTGCGGGCAAAACATAGTTTCTGGGCTTCTCCTCCGCTGATCGTGTCAAGATGGGGATCAAAGTGGAAGCATGTTTTACTCTTTCCGATGTCGAGAAGTTGAAATTATTGATTGAGCATTGGCCTTTGCTATGGTGATGGAGGCGAACGACCTCATCACGAAAGATTGACGAGGAAGGAGAAATTTTTGTGTCAAAAGATCTGGAGGCTTTGAGATTTTTGATCCCTGAATGAAAGAAAGGGTGAACCCCAAACTGGGAAAAAAAAAATTTGATACAACGTTGGGGTAAAATGAAAATGTGAAGAATCATCTCATCCAGACGATCTCCAAATCCTTCCTTCCAAGGAAACCACCATGACCGAAACATCATCATGGTATTTACGTCTGTCTCCTTGAGGAATGTCAAGCAGCTCGTGAAAATCCATTCCTGCAATGGGAAAATACCAGTCCCGGCTATAAAATGACAGCAGTAATTGCAAAATACAGGATTTCCTTGGAAAAGAAGTTTGACAGTGCGACAGGATAAGCATAAAACGACCGCTTATGCTAGTGCCAAGAAGATTATGGAAGTCTTCAATCTAGTTTTCTAATAAAGTAATAACGAGACACAAACATGTTATCGGCTGCCAGACACAACAAATTATGAAATAGACATAGATGAGGTCAGTCGGTTGACTAGCTTTTTATTTGGTCGGAAGGAAATTTTTCATTTCACTTCACAAGAGCGATACATAATTTCTAGATAAAGATGCAAATTAAACAAAGAAAGTAAATCTGAAAGATAAATCAACTTGGTATAGCCTACAGAGACTCGCTCATCCCACATAAGACGGGTCTGTCAACTAGGTGACAACAAAGTAAGTTTAATTTCATCCTCGCAGCAACTAGCAACTCCACGCAGAACATATTACTAAGTTATGCACAAACTCCAAAGACTATCGTCTCATGATGGTTGGGATTAGGTGTCAATGTAATATCGGCAACAGGAAACTATGAGCCTCCGAGTATTTTAGGACAAACATGTTGAATTGCATTACTCCTAAAACTGGATGAACTGAACGGGTTACTATCATTCATCCAGCCAGGACAAGAGAAAAAGAACGAAAGACACAAAGTTCTATGACTGACCATTCTTTTTAGCAGCACGGAAAAGCAACTCCGCAATGAGGTATTGAGCAGGATCGCCTTCAGGGACATTTTCCATGAACCACGTGACATGCGCAACCACCTCTTCGTTGCTGAAGTATTGATAGAGCCCATCGGAGGAGAGTACCAAGAAACGATCACTCGAGGAAAGTCGGTGATGGACAAGAGATGGTATGCAGCTAATATAGGGAGCCGTTCCCAGATAATCAACTTGAAATATCTCTAGCAGAGCCTCATTCAATGTTGTCTGCAAATAAACAGTTATATATCTCTGGTCAAGTTAACCAAACGGAAAGAAGATAGCAAAGAGCTATTGCAAAAACTACTACCAATGTGAAATGAAGAAAGTGCTCTCTTTCACTTCACTCAAAGAAGAACAGATTTAGGAACAGAAACGTGTCTCTTTTTATCAAACCAAAAGTTCCACATAGAAGTTATCTCCAACAGTTCAATTTCAGAGCCCTTCAGCTGACAGTCTTAAAAAGGGCCATCCGTGTACAGCCATTTCTAACCCATGTATGTATACCTCCAAGAAAAAATAGCTGAACTTCCCTGGGGCTCAAAGCCATTTCCTTACAAGTTCATGAACATGGAATCAACAGTGACCAAAGAAGCCAAAGCTGCTTTAGAGGCTGTTTCAATCATCGTCTCCAAGAAGCTATATGGCGTGAACTTAGCTCAGTAAATTTCCAAATGAACCATCATACACTAACCACACCCACTCATTGTAACACTAGAGATAGACCTGGGCCGCTGAATGTGCTCTAAAATTAAGCGCGTGAAAACTTTCATATGCATCTGCTGCTGCTACAACAAAAAACAGAAAATCCTTATTTGGCATCCTCAAGTTTAGTTACAATTCTCGCTGACAAGCATTACATCATTCTTAAGTTCTCTATTAAGCATGACATTATTCTCGAGTACTCTGTTCCTCTTTCTAGAATTATATAATTGTTGCACAGTTATGTGCACTATCATTACTTGAGAATTTCTGTCTATCTCTTTATAAGCAAACTGGTTCATTTCAAAGCATTTTCTCGCTAAGATACTCGGAGAATAGGCATCCACCAAGAACATCTGAGAAACTAAATCAATTCATCTTGGACATCCACACATCTTCAAGACTTAGATCTTCCTTTATTGTTCAAATTTGAACTACATAAATGCACTTTTTAAGTTAGTAGTGCAATGTGACAACAGATATGATGAGAGCCCATGCTTCATCAAGCAGGAGAGAAAAATAGGCTCTATAGGCTCAGGAATCATAGATAGAGGTGGTAGAGCAAAAGTAGCTAGGAACTATCTGCAGTGAAGCAGATGATTGCTTCTTTTTTTTTTTCCAAATTTCTGAATTGCTAACTCTTTATTACACATCCTTTCTACCCGAAACATGCAGAAATGTATATTGACTATTGTCCTCTCGTGCACGCACTAATTAAATCCTGACATTATAAGCTGTGGCCAAGCCTACCCAACCCCAAACAGCCACCTCCTCCAAAGAGAATTGTCCGACCAGAGCTCTGCGGCCAAAAGGCAAACTTCGATAATAGTTATTAGAATGACCAACCTTCTTGAGGAAGCCAGCCCCAAATGCTCTAGTTACTTTCAACTGCCCCTTAACACGATCGTTCAAAATGGCTTGGTTGTCATCCGGATGTTCTGATTTTATCCTCAAAACCTCCTGCAACAGAAAAGAGAGATCACATGTCATTACTGTTGCCATTGATATTGAACCCAGTTAGAAAACGTTACAGAAAACATGCTGTAATGATAAGTACTCTCGATTATACAAGTGGGGTAGCTGAGTAAAATACTCAATCCGTTTCTTTTTATAGAAAAATTCAGGGCCACATTTTCACAGACAACACTAATGCTTATATATAGCAGCTGCACCACATCTGGAAATTACAGTCTTCACTTTGGAAGAAATTAAGGAGGCACCGCTTCAGTCACTTGATGAACTTTAACCATACAGAGTGCACTTTTCAAAGATGTTTTTAGATCCCCTATTGACAGCCATATGAATGTCCTGCTAAAATTGGATTTCATCACTAGGTTCTCCTAATTCAAAACATGTTGGTCATATAGACGTACCAACAACAAATCAGTGACAAACATACTCCTTGCTTCATAAAACCAATACATAACAGTGCTGCCATGATATAAGGAGAAAATAGTTGCAACAATGGCCCAACAAACCCAAGTTAACATGCATTCACCAGAAGAAAATTAGAGTTTCAAATCATACTCCAGAAACCACTGACCATTAATAAACTCAAGTGGTTCAATTGATGATGACTATTCAAATTGTCAGATTACAGTATGCAAAATGGAAGGAAAAAAGGAAAAAACTTCCAAGAGGGACATACTTCTTCAATGCTTGTGCTATGGTCAGTTGAAAGCTGAAGTGCCCTCATCCTTAATCTGCAGATGGAAATCTCTCTATTCTTGTTTATCTTGTTGATATGATTGCTCTGATTATGCATTGGAGACTCCTCTGATATTCTGTCTAGCTCCATCCGCACTAAAGACTCCCTTGATCTGTTCCGATGCCGCAGATCATCCTTCAGAGAAGTGGAATTAGGAATGCGATCACTCGGCCTCTCTTGTGCCAAAATGATGCGGCTGTCACCAAGGTTCATGACATACACATCCTGATCCTTCATTAACATCACTAATACACAGGATCCCATTAAAGCAAGCTCTGCATTTTTGTCCAAAGACTTCTCCACCATTTCCATGTAAGCCTCTTCAGTCTTTTCGAGTGCGCATGCCATTGCCCTTAAGATGGCATCATGATCCACAGTTCCTGATATGCATTTCCTGATTGGTCCGGATTGTTCCATTATTCTCTCGTCAACAAAGTTGTCTTCTCTATGCCAATCATAGCTCCAAGGAAACAGTTTCTTGTGCAGTGACTTTTGCTTCCTGTACATCTTTATAATCTTCGAACTTATGAGGGATTTTCTTGCATTTTGCCACTTTCCAGAAAAAGAAACTGCTGGGTTAGCGCCTTTTTTGCTCGAATTAACTCCAGCCCCTCCATTTTCTCCTGAAGTAGTGGGATCGTCACCGTGATTAATCGGAGTATTCCCTTTCGAATTCAATGAGTGAGATCTTAGCTGCTCCTTTCTTAAGGCTTCCTTGGGAATCAGAGAGCTTGAAACTTGCTGAGAATCCCATGAGCCCCTTCTTCGGCTCCCGGCATCAGGTGGCAAGACTGTTTGTCCATCCCTTGATTCCAGCTGAAGCAATTCATAAAGCCGCATACTCTTTCTGCCTTGCCCACTTGAAATTCCAGTTGAAGTGGAAATAGGAGCACAATTGGAGATGCTGGGCTCCAGACTCCCCTTTTTTCCATTTCCTTCCTCAACTATCTCACAGTCACAGTTAGATGACTGAACACCAGTAGCACTCAAAGTACATGATTCTTCCAAGATGCTAGACCTTACTTGAGCCGAATTAGACAGCTGTCGGTCATCAATACTGCATCCTGAAATAGTCTCAGCATTTTCACTTTTCTGAGGCTGACCTTTTGGCTGATCATTTGGTGATTTGCATTCATAATCCCACAGCAGACCCTCTAGTTCCTTGTCCACAGCTTTATAAAGATGGGTCATAAGAAAATCCGGTGCATCTGGCCCGCTAAAGCCATCATATATACCAATATATAGCCACCCTTGTTCTTCAGAAAGCACAACATGAACCCTGTCTTCACCAGCCTTCCCATGAGCCCATTGCAAATTGTTGGCATTTCCATAGTCCCCTTCAGATACCCCCACTTCAAGACTATTTCGGGAGCCATCCGATCGAAACTTTGCCTCCTTAGGATGCCACGCCAATTGGGTCACTGGGTGCAAGAAAAACCTTTGCATCCAATGAGACCCCATGGAATGTCTAGAAAAGGTTCGAGTAATAGTACTTTTCATGGGCCCACTGACACTCCTCATGAGACTCTGGAGACCACGTCTTCGACGCCCCCATGCAAGAGGTGCCGAGAAGTTGGATTTATCTGTAGCATCCAGAGGACCGGACATTACCCCCCTCTCGATTGGCCCAGACAAAAAACCACCTCCTTTATCTAAAGGCCCCGATGCAAAACCCCTCTCCAAGGGTCCAGACATGAAACCATTTAATGGTCCAGAGCCACGAGGTATTGGCTGCAAAGGGATCGCAGCAAAGGAGGCTGTGCTCTCAAATGAGGCAGCAGGCTCTAGAACATCACTGGCAAGCAATGCATTCTGGTTACCGGTCCTGGCAGTGGAAACATTGGCACTTACTGAGGCACCCGAAATAGTCTTGAATGTGGTTTCGGTGAAATTCTTGCTTTGTTTGTTCAAATTCGACGGATCATCTACATTCTCGTGCCTAAATGACCCACTTAAGGTCTCGGAATCGAGAGTGCTTGAATCAACTGTAAACCGCTCAGAGTTTGATGGTGTAATGGCTGGAGAGTCAAAAGCAGTTGGCCTCACATAGCAAAACGAATGGCCTAATCCCTCATCCAAGGGCTCCGAGAACTCCAAATCGACTCCGCCTTTCCCATTGGGAACGAAGCACCCCACGACGCGAGAAGTACTGTTGCCCATCACTACACTCGCAATGAACCTCACAAATGAGACCTCTCATGTGGAGGGTTCCTATCACTTTGTACCATGACCAAATACAGGGCAAAAGAACTCAAGCACAGTGGAGAAAACTCAACAAACCCAACCACCCCACGGTTGCCCAGGTCACTATGCATCATCAAATTTTCATGCTCGACGACATACATATACCAAATATAGAAAACCAGTGCAATCCTACTCTCTGGGCCCGTTTTCGCTATCTATCATATTGCCTGGTCAATTTCAAAGAGCGGGCAGAATAAAGAGGGAAAAGACTTTTAAGTGATGATCTGACCTCAGGAGTACTGTTTGAGCAGGAACATAAAAGCAGAGTGAATCGAGCAAACCTGGAAACAGATCTACGAGGAGCAAGGACAGCAAATGGAACACATCAGAACCAAACAAAGGATACCCGAAAACCCATTCGGTTCTCATGGGTTTGTGGAATCTGACAGAGTACCCAAATAAGGAACCGAGCTCATACTGATTCGACCCATTCGATTGAATCATGCAGACGCTGACATCTGTTCAGCAAAGCCATCCAGCACTGAAACATCAAAACAAAAACAGGGGCCCAAATGAAAACAAAAAACAAAAAAAAAAAAGGAAGGAAGGAAGACCCAGCGGAGAAATCAGACAGGAGTGCAAGAAAATGGCTATGGCGGCGATTACAGATGGAGAGCAAAGAAGACAGAGAAACAAGAAGGGTGAGCAGAAACGTGCAGAAGGGAGGTGGGGGGGGGGAGAGAGGTTGGGTTTATGAGGGTGCGTTAGCATAAACAATTGGGATTGGGTCTGATGACGCAGAATCAAAGTTGAGTTCATCAAGGAGGGTCTCTTTCTTGGGGTTTTCAAATGGTTTGGGAGGGTAAAAGAAGAAGAAGAGCCAAAAAAAAAAAAGAGGAAAGCTCAAGAAAAAACAAAAGGGCATGAAAAATCGGACATTTCAATTTCAAGCGTTGAAAAGTCGAGACTCTCTCTCCACTGTTACATAACTCCAAGGACAGACTTTCACCTCCAAGTTTCAATCTTTCTCATCTTTTTTCCCTTCTTCTCTGTTCTTCGTTTCTCCCAAATTCTTGAAAAGAAATTCCTCTCCTTTTGCTGGCGAATGATTGATATTCGATGGGTGTATTTTGGTGCCGCGGGAGTCAATACAGATGCACTATCTATCATCATGGTCATCAGTGAATTTGGAGAGGGGAAGGCCCATGTGGGTCTCCACCCTTCGAACTTTGACACCCCCCCCAAACATTTTGTTTTCTCCAAATTTGTGAATTCCGCATCTTGTTTGACGCTTCTAGATCACATAGATTCGGCGAATGAGGCGAGTTCATAATTTTTTCGACCATGCATAACGTAATCGGACAAATTTATGAAGAAAAAAAACAATCGGAATTAATTTCTGATCGACCCTTGAATTAGATTTACCCAAAAGAGATGTTAAGACAATTTTATATCCAAAGAATCTCTTTCGCCAGTGTTCAAATGATTCCGTCGATCATTTATATGAATCAATATATCGGTCGCTTTTTTTATTTTAATTTTCTTCCGCTTTTATGCAGTTCTCCAACCGAAAGGCTTTCAAACACCCCAGCACGTAATCACGGATTATCCCTCGCTTTCGATAGAAATAAATTGTGGTTTGAGCATTTTTTTTTTTTTTGTACGTAGGAGTCCGTAGATTAGTCTCGTATTGCAAACTCAGTCATTACAATTTGACAGCTCGATCGAGAAGTTCTTCGAATTGGACATGCCTGTGTAATTGCGTGTGGGCAGATAATCAGTAGCAATGACACGCTCGGACCGTTAGCTCTTTACGGCATCGAGGGCTTCGATCGAGAAAGCTTTTTTTTGGGGAGTGCCAACAACAACTTTGAAAGGGGGATTGGGAAATTTGGCACCACCTTTTCTGTAGCGGACCAAATTTTTGCCCTAATAGTTGAGGTCGGCTGAAAAGGGAGATTGGAATTGATCGATGGGCTCAACATCATTGAAAAAGGCAAGATGGAGTCCTGACTCCAGACAATTATCGGAGCTAATCATTTTTGGTTCAATCATTAAAGCAAAAAGGCCCCTTTTATGAAATTATATCCCCCTCTGGAAAAGGCAAAAGTCTCCAAAAAAAAAAGAAAAAAAAAAAGGGAAATGCTAAGTGAGTTTTGCTCAGGAGAAGCATCATTCACTCACACACTTTGATCATCATGACCATGAGTAATTCTGCTCTCTCTATGCTGAGAAAAATGGGTACAGAAACCACCATCCACCAACTCACCATCACTTAAAAAAAGTTAAATCTTTTCAGGTATTTCACAGGCGGGTTTCGTTCGGTTGCACCGAATTCTCGTTCTGAAATGAAATCGTCCGAGATATGGAAGCCGCTTTTTGATATTATCGGCGAGGCGATATCCTCAGTCGATTTTCACGTATCCTGTTAAGTCCGCTCGTTTCGACATGATCCGAGGAATGCCGTTATTCATGTCGTGGTCGGGGGGGAAAAACCGTGCAAAGGCTGGGATCGAGGGAGGCCGCAATGCTCGCAGCGAACGTCTGAGCGGGATCAATTCCGTTTTTACCCCCCCTTAGTTACTTCACGGGTGGGCGAGATTCAAGGACATGTTGACCTAAGCGATGGAGCATGAAATGCACCTGAAAAGCATCAACCCCAGTGTTCCTATAGATGGGAAAACGTAAGTATAAATGTGCACAAAAGCTGCACATGAGATGAGGTGGTAGTGGCCAAAAGCGCTGTGGCTGTGAGCAACCCCCCCACACAACCACTCACTTCTCTGACGTTGTTGACTAAACCAAACCCACCCACACAAAAAAAAAAAAAAAAATTCACATTGGTCGCATCATTTTGTCAGATCTTCTCCCACAAATTGCCTTAGTTAATTAACTAATTTAGTCACGAAGACTCGTGATTAAATTATAGCCAGTGGATCAGGAAAAGGGAGAGGACCCTGAAAAAACAAATACCAAAGTCTAGAAAACCTCCAAAATTAAATACCCTCTCGAAAAAGTTTCTTGCAAAGAGTGGAACACCCGAGACTTCACTCGTGAAAACCCTTCCCGAATCGGAACAAAACCGCGAGTCCAGGATGGGCACCGGGAGAAATATTAAAGTAAGGAGGGACGAATCGATAAAATAAAATGCGAGCCCCCGGAAAGTCCAAATTGATTCCCACGTCCTTCCAAATCACTAGTCTTTTTTTATAATGGCCCCTCTTTTAAAATTTGCGTATTTATTTTTAGGCCCTTCGGCAGCAGGCAGATGGGTTAAAGAAAGAGACATAAGACGAGGACTCCACCAAAGTGGTCAATTTAAAAAAAAAATTATATATTATTGCGACTTATAGAAAAAAAAAAAGTGGAAAAAATAAAATACCCATTTTGCCCCCCGAATCCACTAATCGTGTTTTAGTTGTTTATTATGGCTTGCCAAAAGGTCATAGGTTTTGGGGCGATTATGCGGTGTAGAATCATGATAAACTACTATTGTTCGTGTCTTAAAAGGCCATCTTAATGATGATGCTCGGCTCGATTTTATCGGGCTCTTTTTTTTTTTTTTTTCATGGATCCATGCCTGGGATTGTTGCTTATCGAGCTTTCGCGATCGTCCACGAGCCTAGTCACGATCCGACACCATGATCGCGCAAAGCATCTTAAGTTAATTTAACTCTCGCAAAGGCTCGCGGGTCTTCTTGTTCTCATTCGAAGCTTTTCTAGAATAGGGTAAAATATCAACAACTACTAACAAAGGTAAAATTAAAGGGGAACATAAAACTAATGAGTGGATTAGCAAGTAATGTGGATTAAGAAAGGAGATAATCTTCCCCCACGTTGCTGAGTTTCTTAGTTGTACCGACTCCACAGGACGGAGAGCCATTCACGTGTCGTTAAGTCAACCAGCGTGGGAAACTAGTCGATGGTTTCTTGTCTCGGCATAGAAACATGTGATCGATATACCTTGGCGGCCGCATGGAGAAGCCGGAATCATATCGTATCCTAATCAAAACACAACTCCTCTGACCGAAAAAGATGACCTGGATCGTATTGGGACATGAGGCGACGTTGTGTTGACTTCGAACATATCAACACTTGCTGAGAAAATTACAAAAAAAAAAAAAAAATCTAAAACTAGGTACACATATGCTAGGCGAGGAGTCGCAGTGGCCGGTAAGGGCCTCAACGGCTTGGATGGCCCAAGCAAGGACCCGAGGCCCCACGCCTAGATCCGGCGAGGGCTAGGGTTGGGTGCGGGCAAGGGCCGTCGGCCCTCACTTGTGGCAGGAGGGGTCGGCCGGCGACCCTTGCCGACCCTCTGCCAAAAACAAGAGTAAAGAAAATAAAAGAGAAGAGACTAAAAAAACCAAAACAATATAAAAAAGATTTCAACAAATTATTAAAATATTATTACAAATATCCACGCCGACATCATTCGCATCACGTAGGATGACCGACGTCCATGTCGACGGTTTTCGATCAAAATTTTTCCGATGGACTTAATTGAAAAAAATGAAAATATTCATTAATAAATTGGGATAATTAAAAAATTTAGAATTGAAATGACACAAGTACAATAAGTCAATAACTTTTTCGGTAATTTCCCAACACTTGCCTCTGTTCCAAAACACGATTGAAATGACACAAGTACAATAAGTCAATGACTTTTTCAATAATTTCCCAACACTTACCTCTATTCCAAAACATTATAATGGACCCGTAATTTTTGTTTTCTTGATGGACCTCCATTTGGACCCCGATAACATTTATTAGATCCCGATAGTTATAAAAGGCTCGAGTTCGAAAGAGGCTGCCAAAAAAAAAAAATCTCGTCGGATTTTCAGTCAAATCTAACTCGTTAATGGCAGCCCATCCTTGCTCGAACCGAGGCTTGTGGCGAGGGATGAGGACACTCGCAACGAGGAATGGAGATTCATGGGACATGATGTTAATGGCGCTGCGGGTAGCGCCGGAGGCAAGAATATCGGTCTTACGTCTCTCTCTTACTCTTCTCTATACCAATTACAACGATCAATGCTGTATGACTGACCAAATCTAAAAAACGCAAAACTACAAATCCAATCGAAATCTTGCTCGGCAGCATGGCGCATTGGCCGAAGACAAGACAAAGGCGCGAGGAAAACATCCGACGGACTACTCCAATTGCAAGACCGATCAGCAACCCCAAAAAACATCTTTCACTTGTCGGGAATAAAAGCTAAAAAGCCCTACGGACGTCCAAATCGACATCCACCGTCGATCCGAAACGAGACCATTGCTTTTGTCCTCGCAATTGCTCGATGGGATAGGAAGGGAGGGCTGGTGGGGGCCCATCTCGGAGCGCATTTCGTGGCATTAATTGGCAAAGCCGTGTGGCAATAATGGCGAAGATCCTCAACAAACAAAAGATTTTTGGCCCTATTGCTTCTTAATCATTCCGAAACCCACACCACCATCAATTTCCGAAGAATGTCAACGCCCCGGGTTTTCAGGATCAAAAAACGGTGGCTCTGCCTGATGATGGACGAGGATGCTTGTCCGAAATTGGGCCCCGTTCGGCTTGGGCCTTCCTCCCTCCCAAATCATCGACCGTTCGATCGGGTTGTTATCTCTTTTTGATCAAAAAGATAACAACATAAATAATTGTTGAACTTTAACCTAATATATAATATAATTCTTAAACTTTTAATATGGCCAATATAATCTCAGAACTTTAACCCAATATATTATGCGATCCTTGCATTTTTAATTTAACCAATATGGTCTCTTAACTTTTAGAACATATTTAACTTAATCTCCGAACTATAGAAAAATGTTTAATATAGTTCTTCCATTAATTCAAACTCAAGAACGAATTGGACATTTTCTTATAGTTCATGGACTAAATTAAAAATGTTCCAAAATTTTGGGTACCGCATTGTACTTTGGGCTAAAATTCATGGATCATATTGATCAAATTAAAAGTTTATGGACTACATTGCATATTGAGCCAAAGTTTATGAATTATTTATGTCATTTTTCCTTGATCGAGCTGTTTTATGCCGAGAAATTATGTTTTTTTTCCCTCTTTTGTACTTTTCTAGATGGCATTGATGTTCTTTTATCTCACGTGAATTTCAAGATTTGTTGTTGCCAAGTAGTACTTTTGGCGTGCGCATAGCCGAGGATAGGGCACATCGAGTCCCGGATGCGGCCTCGAAGCAACGAGGCGTGTCGGGGCGATGGGTTTTAAGGGGGTACTGCCACTCGTCGTGTCGAGAAAGTAGAGTCGGAAGCACTCGAGAAATCGGGGTGGGTGATTCAAGGATCGGTCGGTTTCGGGCCGCTGAATGCCCGTGACGGAGCATTGGCGTTCTCGGGCGTGGATCGTGGACGAACTCTAAGTTGGGCCAGTGGAAGCAGAGCCATGAAACCTCAATGGTCTCAGGAAAGTGGCCCCAATTCGTCAACCCTCCGAAATAGAATCACGAAAACAGACACCTCGTAGGAAAGGAGACACACGTGTCTACAATATCGTCTACGGGTCAATTGTAACGCGGGGTTCAGAACCGGACTCTTCCTTGGACTATATCATAGACAAATCTTCCCCTCCGCACCAATCATGAGTTTTCCTCCGTTCCTCTCGTATATCGTCGTAAGTTCGTAACGCCCTTAATGCTAGGTTTTGAAAAAAACTTTCATGTTGTTCCAAATTTCAAATAATGATATGAAGTGCTCTCATAAAGGCTCGAAATAAACTTTATTTCAAATAAAGGCATGAATACCCCTCATTTTCTCAAGGGCATGGAGTGCAAATTATTTTAAATAAGAGCGTGAATTGACTATGTAAGTCTCCAAGAAAATTTTGACCTTCAAGCTGGTTAAAGACATTTTCATCTTTTACTTTTTTTAAAATTTTCTTCCTTTTTTTCCTTTCTTTTTTCCTTTTCTCGCTTTTTTCTTTTCTTTTCGCCGATTACCGGTGGCAATGCTCGAAGGGGCTAGGCAAGGGTCGCCCTCGCCGACCACAGGCGAACCTCACCCTAGGCAAGGTTGCCCTTGAAAGCCATAGGTGAAGACCGGCCTCGTCTAGATTTGGCAAGGGTCGCGACCCTCGCCCAATCACCAACAAAAATCACCGGGCTCTCACCGATCGCAAGCAAAAGAAAAAAATTGAAAAGTAAAATAGAATGAAAATTATCTTAGGACGTAAAATGCCCTTGACTTGCGGAAATATTTACTTTAGACAATTTCCCTCTTTCGATCCATTTTCTCAAATTATTATTTTTGGACGAAAATACCTTTAATTGGCCGAAATATTCACTTTATATAATATCCATTTTGGGCCCATTAATATGCACTTCGGGCCCATTTTACTTTTTGTTTATCGTTTAAAATTCTTTGATCTAGCAAAAAGGCACGGTTGTCCGAACGAGATTCGAATCCATCGACGCTCTCGCAAACTTCTAACAGTTGAAAGGGATTGCAGACGGCCGGGGACGGGGGGAGGACGGAGACTTCGAAGCAGCGTCTGAGATTCCGAAGGAGGCCGTACCGGTACCGGTGCGCACGAGGCGCACGTTAACCACCAGCCCCCTTATTTTAGGGGGAAGGATAAATGGATGAAAACAGATATAGAATATGCTTTGCGAAAAACCCCCTTAAGCCCTCTCGGGAGCTCATTTTGTCGTCGTTCTTCCCACCGGATAACTGCGTCTTTATCTGAACCGCGAGTCCAGCAGCGAGAGAGACGGAGAATCTTCCTCCATTTCGATGGCGTCAGCGATCTCCTTGCACAGCCCTCCCCTCCTCCTCAAGGTCCGTCTCTTCTTCTCCGCAGTGCTCTCTCTCTCTCTCCGCCTTATTTTGAGACGTTGCACGAATAGGAGTCGGTGCTCGCATGAATGGCTTTTGAGTTGACTGAACTGTCTGGATTAGAGCTTTAAGCGCCGAAACTGGAGGAATTGTTGACTCGATGATTTTGAGTTAATCATAGCGGACTAGTCGTAGTGCATTTGAACTGTTTCTCCTACGGTTAGAAGTTGGAAGCGGTAGCTCAGCTGTTTGATTTGGTTTAGAGATGGTTGGTCGAGACGCGCAATGTCGTTCTAATTCGGAGCTTCTTGTGGTTTCCTACTGAAAGCGTTTGCTAATCTACTAGGAAGGATGGCCTTTACTCAGTGTGTTATCGGGAACTGTTTTGATGCTCTGGTTAGTTGCTTCCAATTTCAAGATGTGGTCTCTACATTGTCGCTCTTATTATTTCCATTCGATATACATGTTCCAGTGTCTGTGCCTGATAGACTAGTAAAAAACGAGCTGGTTTTGCGAGTTTAGGAGTCTGAGCAAAGAGTGATGGACATTTGTCCCATGTAGTTAGAATTGGGTAGGAGACGCGAGCGAAACCAAATATGCATAACGACTCAGCATCTGCTGGGTCAGAATGTGTGCATAGATCCTTCCAGGACAGCGTATGGTAGGCGCTCATGCGAGATGATGTATGCAACATACTTTCAAGGTTCACGTGTGTGATGCTTCTAGCACACATGTTTCATTTAATTAATGTGAATGGAACCATCGTGGGGCCTTGCAGGGTACTAACAGTAAAGACATTACCGAAATGGGTAAGGCACCTACAAGCTCTCACGTTGCTAACATGCAGCAAAGGAAGTATGGGGCAACATGCTGTGTGGCAGGGGGATTAACATCTAGATCTCGCTATGCCTCCAGCTCGGCACTCCGACAATTTTCTAAAACAGCCCCCATCAAATACGACAGGATGGTTGAGATCAAGTCTATGGCCACTGTCAGTATCTTGTTCCCTCACTTCTTTTCAGCGCTGTTGTTCTTGTATTTCCAGAGCTTCTCAGTAAGAAACAGCACAGCTGATGCTCACATGTGGAAACTCAAGGGACAGCTTGGTATTAGAAGACAATTTCGGTCGTCATGAAATTATTTTTAGCTTTCTATGTTCTTGAAAAAATGATTGTTAAGGAAACCCGAGAACTTTCTTTGGAAATAACAATCCTAAAAAGAAGGTTTACATATCATCAAAATCATGGAAGAGCCTTTCCTTTTGGTTTAGCAAACTCCTGGTTTTCATTTGGAACGAGAACAATAACATTAAACAGCAACCTTCAGTTTACAACGCTAATTTTCAAAAGCCTTTTGGAATGTTTTTCCATTCTCAAATGAAATTAATAACGTAAACCTGTGGAAATTTTTAGAAACCAAAGGAAGCATAATTTTCCGGGTGGCTGAATTTAGCTTTTACAGTAATCAACCTGCCACAATGTCTTGTTTTAGTTGTTTCTTTTGAAATACCCTCTTGACAGCATGCAATCTAACTCCAACCTTTGTTGGTGATCTGTTTGCATAGTTGACATTTGTACAGGGTGCTTGATCTTTATGGCTTTAGTGATTTTAGCTTTCATTTTGATATTGACACGTTGTGCTGTTTGGCATGCTATGCTGCTTTAGGACTTGGGTCTGCAGGCGAAAGTAACAAACAAATGCTTCTTTGATGTGGAAATCGGGGGAGAACCTGGTGGTAGAATAGTCATTGGCCTCTTTGGAGATGATGTTCCAAAAACTGTTGAGAACTTCCGTGCTTTATGCACAGGTAAGCTTTCAATATAAAGAGGCACTGTTTTCTGGAAAAAGATTTTTGGTATGGTGCATTCCATTCTTTAACTTGTGAAATTCTCGTGCAGGTGAAAAGGGATATGGCTACAAAGGATGCTCGTTCCATCGTATCATTAAGGATTTTATGATCCAGGGGGGGGATTTCACTAGAGGAAATGTGGGTTCTCTTGCTCTATTTTTGTGCGAGAGGGGTGGAGGGAAATTATATCGGTGCTCTTGTGTGGCGAAGTGTTGTTCTCATGAAATTTAATTTTCTGTTTCGGTTGGCTTGCAGGGAACTGGAGGAAAGAGCATCTATGGTTCAAGTTTTGAAGATGAGAACTTTGCATGTATGCTCCCTTCATTTTAACCAGGAACTAGCTTTGATAGTGCAAGCATTGCAAAATGCATTTCCTTGTGGTTTTACCTTGGTTGCATGTGTTCGATAGATGGGTGACGAGTTAGTTTGAGAAGCATTTGTTATATACTGTCTTGTTCCATTGCAGTGAAGCATGTTGGACCTGGAGTATTGAGCATGGCTAATGCTGGTCCTAACACTAATGGGAGCCAATTTTTCATATGCACTGTGAAGGTGATATGGCTCAACCGATGACTAATATTTGCGTTAGCAAATTCTTGACCCATGTATTTAGAATGCAACAATACCACGGGTACATTTCTGACAGAGTCTCTCTGACTTTCGCCAATTCATCCAAAGTGCAAGGAAGGATACTTTTTGATGTCAATGTCTTGAGGCTTTAATGCTGACTGCCTTGTTTCATATTAAGTTTTATGCACGAGGCTACTTGAATTCTTTAAGGACTCTTTTTGCACTAGTCTATGCCATCTGTCCTATACTGTAGCTTGATGAGTGTTGTGAAAGTTCAACTGTGAGGTTAGATGATAATTAAAGCGCGAGAGTTCCCCGTATCTAACGATTTTTCATTTCCTATATTCTTGTTAGACTCCATGGTTGGACAATCGCCACGTTGTGTTCGGACATGTCGTTGACGGGATGGATGTTGTGCGGAAACTTGAATCTCAGGAGACAAGTCGATCGGATGTGCCTCGGCAGCCATGCAGAATTGTGAACTGTGGGGAGCTTGCCCTGGATGGTTGATTCACATGAGTTGGCCGGTTGCAATGCGGAGCACAAATTTTGGTAATGCGTTCCGGTTTTGTCAAGTTTCATATGGCAGCTCTTTGTCGGGTCAGGATTTTTTTTTAAAACTGGAAGTTCATGTTCGCTTAGTGACTCCATTGGCGATTCCGACTTCTGTGGTAGCCCATGAAATTTGGGTTCTGTCTCGCAATTGTTTCACAAGGAAAGTGAATTTTCAAATGACCCGTAATTTTACTCATGCGGCTCTGATAATGCGAAGTGCTAAGTCTTTTGAGGCTCTGATGTAGGACTCCCAATGGTCGGACACTTCTTATTGACCTGTTGGCTAAAAAGTTTGCACTGGCGTATGTCGACATAACAGATGGTCATTGATTTTGATTCTAAATATGTAGAATATGTTGCGTCAAATGAACTTTCCGACATAGGAGTAGACAGGATCAAACTGGCGGACCGGGCCAGTCAAGTGGAATTTAATTAGTAAAGCTTGTTTCCCGTCGAAAAAGTTACGTGGGAATTTTGAGCCATCCTGGGGGCAGAATCGGCTATTTCTTCTCGGCTTCTTTTTTTTTGCGACTTTTGCTAATCCTGGAGGTGTTGTTGACCCCGATTGCTAGTAGTAGTTGCTATTCTTTCTACTTAAAAATAAAGAAATTAAAGATCAGTCTACCTTGGGGCCTGGCTGATGCATTCCATTGCGATCTTATCTCGTGTTACACACCCAGACCCAGGGATTGATCGAAATGTTTGGCTGGAGTATTGATATTACTCATATTGAGTACGTTCATGATCGAAATGTTCAGTTCAAGACATAGCTATTACTTATGTGACGGGCCATCAAAAGTTGGACTAAAGTTAGAGTGATTTTTATGTCTAGTTCCTACATCACGGAAAATCTCAAATTGGTACACCTATAAATTTATCTCTAATTATTTTTTTGATCACAAAAAACTTTAAATTTGTTCACTTGTGATAAATTTACTCCAAATTAGTACACTTGTGATAAATTTATCCCGTGTTAGTTTTCGTTAAATCTGACCCTTAAATTGCTGACTTGGATAACATGTGGCAGTTTATGAATATACTAGTTTGAGATTTTTACCCTATGTTTATCATATGTGTATCAATGATTTTTTGTGATATTAATTCAATTTAACGGAGGGTAAATTTATTAAAAGTATATCGGTTTGAGTTCTTCCTAGTAAAAAAAATTAGTTTAGGGTAAATTTATCACGGATATATCGCTTTAGGATTTTTGTTGATAAAAAAATAGTTTGAGGGAAATTTGTCACGGGTGTACCAATTTAAGGTTTTTCGTGGTAAAAAAAAATAATTTTTCGTAAATTTATCATATATGTATCAGTTTAAGGTTTTTTGTAATACTAACCCTTGAACTTATGCCATAGACGAATTTGGATTAGGGGCAATTGGGTGATTCGGATTTATGATAGGTTGAATTTTTGTTTTGTTCTTTTTGTCGTTTTCTGCAAGTTTCATAATGTAATGTGGTTTTCGTTCAATGTGGAACATCCATAATTGAATCATATAATACACAACCTTTGACGGGTGTAATTTTTTTGTCTGATTTTTGTAATGTTAACATTTTTTCAGTTTGGTCAAAAAAGTTGAAAATGCAAATCGCCAAAGACCGAGATTCTGTACGAAGCCGGATTTCTGGTCAACAGCCAAAAGAGAATTGAATTCTGGTTCCAAAAAAAAGAGAGAGAGAGAGGGAGGGAGATAGAGAGAAATAAAATAACTGAAAATGCAAATTGAGTCGGGTCCCTGATCCGACCCGGCCACCGGGTGGCCGGTTCTAAAACTGTCAAACCTACAGCTCTGTCTTCGGTGTGCGTTTCCACACCTCGAACTTTCATGGCGGTGACAAACCCCACGTAGCTCCTCCGTGCTCAGAACACCTGATTTGGAAGCCACCCCTGGAGCACCGTCGTTGCGCGTCTGGCCCGTCGGTTCAGTCGCAGCTCAGCCGGATTTTCCTAGCAGCTCCATTGTCTCTCTATTTCGCGCCAAAAGGGACGTCCGTAAATGAGAATGGCGTGGCTGAAGGACCTCAACCGGCTCGTGAACGGCCTGTCTCTCGTCGCCAGAGAGATCGCCAAGCGCTCGCCGGTCATCGAAACCGCTCGAAATGGCGACATCGAAGGGCTAATCCGATCCACCGCCAAGCAAGCCCTTGTTTCGGCGACGGACTTGTCGGGCCTCACCAGGGGCAAGGTCCGCGACTTCTCTAGGCCTAGGCCAATGGAATCCGTCGTCTACTTTGACCGTTCAGCTGAAGCCGCCCAATCCAGTGGTGATTTAGAGCGAAAGCATCCGATTGGTGATGATAGGGAGGTTGATAATGCAGAGGTTGTGCGAGCGAATGATCCTGGTTCTCAGGCGGATAGGAATGCAGATGAAACGTGTAGTTCTGTAGAGGAATTAGATGATCAAGGTGTTTCGGAAGGGAATAAGTCTCACAACTTGGCCGAGGAGGTGAATGTGGTGGATGTAGGAGGTGGAGAGATGGTGGTGCCGCCACCGCCAGCGAAAAGGCGGAAGCCAAGGGAGAGGAGAGTCCCTGCGACGCCTTTCTCGAGAGGGCTTGGGTGAGTATGGTCGGCTCTCTGCAATTTTTGTAGCTTGATTATGTTTTATAGTTGACTATATGATGTCAGAGTTGAAATTCTGGGGAAAGTGCTACGCGTTCTACGTTCTAGGCTAACTCATCCTGAGCGATTATCGCCTTACAATGAATTTTACGTCTTAAGGGGGCTGAAGATAGTTTTGACAGAAACAATTTTAACAGAGGTGAACTTCAGTGCTGTTGCTTACAGGACAAAGGCCCTTACGCAATTCAGATTGCGTGGTGATTGATGTCTACTTAAGTGTGAAATTCGGGGTATGAGGTCCTGCATAAAGTGTCATGACATAATTTGTCTTTATTTCAGATGAAATCTGTAATTTATCGGAACATATAGATAGATCAGGCTTCTACACGTTGTAGAAAGCATTGCCATCATGTCTGGAGCAAACTGGACTAAAGAAATTTTAGCACTTTACAGAATTGTTCTGGCATTTATTGCATGTCCCTCTGAGATATACCGATGCATAATCCTAGCAATTCTGACATCCCCATTATAGTTTACTTATGACCAGGGTTGGGGTTATAGGTGCACCTCTTTGAAGATTTGAAAGTTGACTTTTTAATTGTGTGAATTGGTCGTTTGAGTCCTAACTTAAACCCTACAATTGCTTAAGGTTTGCTGGTCTAGGTGCTGGTCTTGCATGGGGAATGATTCAGGAATCTACCAGGAGGCTCGTGTACGGGTCACCGCAAGAACAAGACAAGCAATCTGCTCTCTCTCCTTTTTTAACCAAAAGCAATGCGGAACGCTTGGCTGTTGCTCTATGTAGGATGCGTGGGGCCGCTCTCAAATTGGGACAGATGTTGAGCATACAAGATGAGTCTCTTGTGCCTGCCCCGGTACCATAGCTCTCAATTATGCTTGGCTGTTGCTTTGTCGATTCTTATAACAAACTCATGTTCTATACACTCACACCAAAATAGTTTTGCATTTTGTTCACGCATAGATGTTGGCAGCTCTGGACATTGTTCGTCAAGGAGCAGATGTGATGCCGAGAAGTCAGCTCAATCAAGTCTTGGATGCCGAATTAGGTCCTAATTGGACATCAAAATTGAGTAGTTTTGATTATGAACCACTAGCTGCAGCAAGCATTGGCCAGGTCATCAAAATTGAGTAGTTTTGATTATGTCTAATTTGATTAGCATCTGTCTCTCTTTACATTGTACCTCTTTCCATATGCTGTCTCTAAGTTTGAAACTTCTGCTGCTTTTATGTTATTGTCTTTCTGAATCTCTGGAGGGTCAAGGGCGAGCTTCCCCTCCCAAATATTATACGAACTTCACATTTCATTTAGCATTTTTTTTAATTGAGACACCTTCTATTGGATGTTTTTTGCTCTCCTGTCTTCTTTATCGTTGGTCTTGTGTTTTGTCCCTTTTTCAAACGCCATGTTGCCTCATTCTCTTCAGAAATCTCATGTTCATATATTTCTACTTCTCCTCTAATTCTTGTATATATCCTATGAAGATTTGTCTAATCTAAAACCTGACCGCTCTAATCTTTCACGAAATCCCACAAGATGGATAGCCCTCATAGGGCAGCTCTGTGTAATCTTGTTTGGGCTTGATAATCTCGTCCTTACAGTTCTTAGAATGATTTCAGGTTCATCGAGCTGTAACGAAGGAGGGCCTGCAGGTTGCAATGAAAATTCAATATCCTGGTGTTGCAAATAGTATTGAGAGTGACATTGAGAATGTAAAACTTCTTTTGGATTATACAAATTTGATTCCAAAAGGACTTTATCTCGACAGGGCTATGAAGGTAACTAAATGTTTGTTTTTATTTTCTTAGTATCAATGTCCCTATACTGCTGGGAGTGATTGGGAGGACCTTTGACCTCCATGCACCCCTGCTAGAACAAATCATTATCTTTAATTTAATTGTTTTTGTTTACCTAAGGATACACCGTGAGATGTTGAATTGAATGGAGTCTGCAGACTCTTCTTTTAATTCTTAAGAAACCCACTAATCTTGGTCACTAGAAGGTTGACTATCAACACGTAGGAGGGGAATTGCAAAATCAGTGGGTAAATTTATTCCCAATACTTCTCGCAGGTGGCTAAAGAGGAATTGTCTCGTGAATGTGACTACGAACTAGAGGCAAGTAATCAAAAAAGGTTTCGAGACCTTCTATCTGGCATGAAAGGGTTTTATGTGCCAATGGTGTTGGATAACATTTCAAGCAAGAGAGTTCTGACTACGGAGCTTGTTCAAGGTACTATACTTTTTATGAATGACTGCTCTGATGGTATACTGTAGCAGTTCAGCAGTTAGTACTTCTACTGTTGATGGATACTAATCTACTACCTTCTTGGCTGCTTGTTCAATTATAGTAAAATGGGAGCAACATCACTGTGAACAGAAGGGGGAACATAAAACGATGGGACCTGTGATTTGAATGCACTGGTAAAACACAGGATATAGAAAGAATGGGAAGGGAACTGGATTAAATTTTTTCAGCACTAAATTTGTCGATATCCTTATGTTCTCACTCATGTGGAGTATACAGCAAACTAGAATGCTTCATTGTAAGGGTTTAAGAAATGGATGAAACTGATGCTTAAAGAGCTTGATTTGAGTTTTTGAAGCTCTGTATTTCCCTGCTTAGTACTAGAAGAACGCGTGGAATGGGAAGGACAGACCTTAAAACCTTGTCTGTGGAGATGATTAGCTGATTTTTAAGGTAATTTTGATTGAATGCAGAGAACTTAGACTAATATTTGAAGAAACTTATTAGGTAGATTCTTTATATTCTGATTACCATCTTCGTGAAAAGTACTTGGAGAAATTTGGCCAATGATTAAAACTGCTGCTCATGTAACTGCTACTGCACAATATGGCAGATCTGCAGAATAGCAAAATCAGTGTTTCAAGGTATCAATCATTTTAGACTTGTCTTTTATTGAAGTTCCTTGCACTGTGTTATTGCTTTCTGCTGTAGAAAAATGGTTCTACTGGTTTGGACTGCAATAGTGGCCGCACAATGTAAATTTCTAGTCAATGCGGTCATTGTATAGCGTGCTGTTAAGACTAAATCTTGAATTTCACAGTATTATTGGGATGTAATTTTCAAACCATCCTGCATATGCTGTCCTAACTGTAATAGAAATCATAGTATTTCCTTTTGCTGGACTAGAATCGAATATTTTCTCTTTTTCACATTTGGTTATTGATTGTTGTTGGATAGGTGAGGCTTGATTGGAGAAGTATTGGAAGTAAACACTGTCAATGACATAATGATGAGTTTCCTCCTATGTGGCAGGTGTTCCAATTGATAAGGTGGCATTACTTGACCAAGAAACTCGTAATTATGTTGGGAATAAGTTGCTTGAAATCACCTTAATGGAGCTATTTGTCTTCCGTTTCATGCAGGCAAGCTCTTCTTTAGCTACCTCTTTTGTTTCATCTGCGATATGTGTTCAAACCTAGGTTTACCCAGATACTTTCCCTACACTCACACACTTGAATTTTTTGTCTTAGAAGCTAGAACTTTGTGCCGACTGATAAAGGAGGAGAACATTGTGCCTGACTTATAAAGGCTGTTTCATTAGTAAGTTACAAATTAACTTAAAGAGCACCATTCATGGTGGGAGAGAATTTTGGTGTGCCTTTTGACATGGTTAAGTTCATTCCTTATGAAGTCCCACTTCCGTCTGGCCTTCTCATTACAGTTACCTCCGCTATAAAACTTGGCTACTGGCAAACTCATATACAAAGTTTATGTTGGAGGAGGGGAAATCATAGTTGGATCGAGCAGTTGCTTGGTTTTCAGTAACTTTGGGATACTCTGCTGTCTGTAGTTAATTAAAACACATTCTTGAACTTTTTTGTTCTTCTGCCAGTCCGGCAGAATCTTTATATGGTTGTTCATAGAGAAATCCTTCCATACGGTTCTTTCTTTGAGAGTCATCCTACCCCAGTGACGAGGGAGAGAGCTTGGCCATATCAGGAGTTTTATTGAGGAGCTTTCTGTTAATAATTTACTCTTGTCATCCTTTGCTTATAACATGCTCGCCTGATGCAGACTGATCCTAACTGGAGCAACTTTTTGTATGATGAGGCTACAAGAACAATTAATCTCATTGACTTCGGAGCCGCTCGTGATTACCCTAAGAGTTTTGTGGATGACTATCTACGCATGGTGAATTCGTTGTTTCTCTCTCGACTTTCCCTTTGTTCCTGGAATTCTATGCTTCATGACATATAGTAGGAAATCCACAATTGCCATCTGTTGCTGTCAAAGGTTCAAGTGAACCTTGGCATCATCATGCGGCTTGAAGTGATTTTTACTCATGCTATGAGCTTTCAATGAGGGTCATTACAATGTGCTTGCTGTTAATGCCAGTGTTTTCAACTGGTATTCACTTGAGTTTTGAGATTCATTCGAACTACTTTGAGCAATGCTACTCCACTTGTGAAACACTGCTAGAACTGCTGGATTGATTTGTAGAACAATCTTCTTAAGGTTTGGACTAAGCTGACTTTCTCTTAATGCTTGATTAGGTTGTTGCCTGTGCAAATCAAGATAGAGATGCAGTCATTGAGATGTCCCAGAGACTTGGGTTTCTCACAGGAGAGGAGTCAGTTGTCATGTTAGATGCTCATGTTCAGGGTGGCTTTGTGGTTGGATTGCCATTCTCGAAGACTGGTGGATATGACTTCCGTTCCTCTAATATCACTCAAAGCATTTCGAACTTGGGGGCGACCATGTTGAGGCACAGGCTTACACCACCACCTGATGAGGCCTACAGTCTCCATCGCAAGCTTTCAGGCACTTTCTTGGCTTGCATCAAGATCGGGGCCGTTGTGCCTTGCAGAGAGTTGTTGTTTAAAGTGTATGAGCGCTATCAGTTTGGCCATGAAGACGATGGTGCCGCAATGGTGTCGAGCGGCTCAATCTTTTGAAGCACCATTCTTTTTTATTCTTGCATTTCTGTATTGATTCTTTATTTGTGCAATAATTATGGTATGCAATCCTGTCCCAGCTCTTGTATTAGGAAATAGTTTTCCTCTTTTGAGCAAGTTGACCAGCTCGCCTCGCAGACCCTGAGTTTGCTGCAATAAAGTTTTTCCAGCTTATCACGTCAGGTATGGTTCTTACCCCATTTGTTTTTCAGGGGAGAGTGATGTTATTTAGTGGTTACGAACTACGCAGGATTACAATTTCTTCTATGTTCCCAAGTTCCATTTGATTTTGGTCAATGTCTTTGTTGACCATATTGTAGGAGGAAAATTTGGTTAAAAGAGGAGGAAATGCTATTGACATACTGTATTGTACGGCAACAGATACTGCTGAAACGAGCGATGCAGATCCGAACACACGAGTTTCACAAATCTAAAGGCAGTTGTTTGATTTTAAGCACATGATTGGAATGCGATTAATGGGGTGCGCATAGATCAGAAGGTTCCCCTATAGAAGGATAAATGTGGACGTGCAAATTAAAGAATATTTTAGGTTATAGATACGGCACGCTGGTTAGGTGGGTGCAAAGACCCATCGCTCTCGGTCCTGAACCTGAACTAGTGGCATTCGGCGCAAACCAGGATGAAATCTCTCTCTCTCTCTCTCTCTCTCTCTCTCTCTCTGCGTTGGCTTTGTTTGTTTAGAATTAAATTTGACGAGAAGTTTTTCTTCTTTCCCATATGAAATTTCATATGTTATAAAATCATCAAGCAAAATATATGCGAATCTAAGTATTGACATTTGTATATCGTTTCGAGTTTTTAGAATCAGAAAGAGTCGAAATGTACAGGATCACAACATTTATATTAAGATAAAATTGGAAAAAAAAGAAAAAAAAGTAGAAGTCCATCTGAACACGGCTGTAACTACTTAGTTTTGCAAGATTATAGATCGATTGGCTAAAAAGGTATCATCGTGGGTCGATTTCCCAAGAAACTAGGTTATATAGTCTAATGAAAAAAATTGTGACACTGTAATTGGTAGTTGTTGTCGGTGCAAAAGAGGGAAAGACAGCCGAAAATGTTTAGATTGAGAAAGTTATTGCTATACATGCTAAATTGAATTTCGATTATTAGAAATGGCTGATGGCAGATCTTATATGAATTAACACGAGTCATTTTGACCACACAACTACGAGTCATCACATCCGTTGATTCGAATATATATATATATGTTGATTTACGTGAGCTTAAGGCACATTTAAAATCCACATAACTGTCAGTTTTTCCCTCTATACAGATATATATATGTTGATTTACGTGAGCTTAAGGCACATTTAGAATTCGCATAGCTGTCTGGTTTTCCAATGTATAGAGGGCGTATGTAAGGATTGCACGAGAGTGACGGGAGGGAGGAAATTTACGAAGAAAGAATCCGGAGAAGACGACAACGGCTCTATATGCATATGTGATTCTTGTTCATACCCAAAAAATAAAAATTGCTTTTTTTTAATCCTTTTCTAGTTCCGTTGCACTCCAATGAACAACAGAGCACCACCCCTCGCTATCGCATTAGCAATTAAAAACAGAAGAAAAAGCCAAAGATTTCTTCTTCAGCCGAAGAAGCCGATAAAGCTTTGCTTTTTCTTGTTGGTTTCGTTTCGTTTGGAGCTGAAGATCCTGCATTTTTTTTTGAGGTCGCGCGATGGCGTGAATTCTCATAGTCTCCTCATTAGGAAAACAGAATCCAGGAGATATCGGCAAGCTGCAAAGTTTTGGAAAGAGCCTGCAGAATATGAATTTTCCTTTCGCTTCTCAACTAAAAAAAAGGAAAGAGAAATCTTCCCGCTATGGAAAGTATCGAAGTAGCGACAAGACAACCCCGCCTTGTCTGACCCAAAAAAAAAAAAAGAAAGGGAAAAACCACGCCTTGGGCTCGGACATTTTTTCCTATAAAATAATCCACCGAAGAATGATTGTTTCCTGCAGGCGACTGTGGTGCTAGCAGTGAAAAGTACCCCAAGGAAAGGAAAGGAAAGGAGGGTTCTTGAGAGCCTGCGCAGAGAGAGGCAAAAAGCAAGAATGGAGCTGAAGCTGAGAGGGATGATGTTGGGATGGTTTCTGTGTTTCGCTTTTGGGTTTGCATCGTGCAGATCTGAGGAGGGTCTTGAGGATTTCGGGGAAAGGGAGAGTCTCCTTTCTTACTTGGAGAGCGATGCAGTCTCGTCCTCCACTTCGCAGCCCCTCATGGTTGGCCTCACTCTCATTCAGGGTGCTGCTGCTAACGGAGCTGGTAAGACTTTTCTTGACCTCCTTTTCCATTTTTTATGACTTTTTACTCATAAGAGGTGTTTCTGTGTATGGAGTAGACTGGGTTCGCTTCATTCGTAAGCAACTTATGGATTGACAAGATTATGGTCTTCCTTGTTTATTAAGCTGCATTATTTGGTGTCCCTGGTTAAAGTCTGTTCTCCCTTTTCCAGACATTGATTATTGCGCACATAATCAAGACGGGCTTGCGTCTTATTTCTTCGAGATTTTTTGTTTCGGTTGATCCACTTTTCTGTTCCTATGCCCCTCGTGCAATTGGTTGTTTTCCCTTTTTCGTTTGAGCTCACTGTAGAATGACGGAGTTTTTCTTTTTTCTGGTGGTTTTTGACAGTATTGGAAGCTGAATATTGATGTTTGAGGTTCTTATTTAATCTTGTTCTACAATGTTCAGTCTGCTTAGATGGTACATTGCCTGGTTATCATCTTGACAGAGGCTCTGGATCGGGTGCAAACAGTTGGCTCGTCCATTTAGAGGTTTGATGAATGGATTTTATGTTATATGATTTGAAAGAGCATACTTCGGCTAGTTAGTTTTGCAAGCTTATGTTATTTCTTCCCTTCTGCTTGGTTTTCTCTCTCAGTTCTTCATAGCACTCTGCTTCTTGATTTTTTTTTTCTCTCTGTATTTTCTAGAAGCTGTTTTATGTTGTCCTACATTAATGTAGGGCGGGGGATGGTGCAATACAGTGAGGAATTGTGTTTACAGAAAAACTACTCGTCGTGGTTCATCAAAGTTTATGGAGAAGCAATTACCTTTCACAGGAATATTGAGTAATAAAGCTGAAGAAAACCCTGGTATTTGAAATCCGTTGACGATTCAATCTGTCTCAAAGCGATTATTTGCTTTAGTTTATTCAAATTGGAAATGTCATATGGAGAGATTATGCTTTGCTGGCAGATTTTTTCAATTGGAACAGAGTAAAGATCCGGTATTGCGATGGGGCTTCTTTCAATGGAGCAGGCCAGGATGAGGTTGGCTGGAAGATTCTAAGCTTTTGTATTCTCTATTGTTTGGTTGAAATGACTACTGTTGTTGTCTTAGTGTACAGTCATAAGAGTCTACATCATAGGCCAGCCAAATATTTAAATGGTACATGAAACACACCTGCTTCTGTGTGGCACGCTGGCACATTCCCTGATAGGGGAACTTTCAATCATCTTCCTGTATACATGACCTCTTTTAGCTGCATTCTAATCCTTAGGAAGCAAGTCATTGATTACTGCCAATTTCACACACAAGTGCACACACAAGTTGTGTGTGCATGGCATGCTCACGGGAGTGTGCGTTTGCTCATGGGCATGTGTGTTTTCTAAATCAAAGCGTAAAAGCAATTTAACTTATTGGGAGTTTACCTGAATAATTTTTTATCATTTCAGGCTGCGCAGCTCTACTTTCGAGGACAGCAAATCTGGTTGGCAGCAATCGACGAGTTGATGTCCAAGGGAATGAAGAATGCCGATCAGGTTTTTGAGACTTCCTCCAATTGCTTTCAGCCTTTCTCAGCTTCAGTCAATTCATCATTAGATTTTCGCAGGCTCTTCTTTCTGGATGCTCTGCTGGGGGTCTAGCATCTATATTGCACTGCGACGAGTTCGGCACCTTATTCCCAAAGACTACCAAAGTGAAATGCTTAAGTGATGCGGGAATGTTCCTTGATGCGTACGAAGCTCCCTTTTGGGTTCTTAGTGTCTTCATCAAATGGCTTAGAGTTTTTGTTTGTCTGAGAGTTTTTTATTCCTCAATGCAGAGTAGATGTTTCTGGGGGCCATGCTCTTCGGAGTATGTTCAATGGTGTAGTCACCTTGCAGGTTGCATTTCACTGCTCCTTGAAATTTATAGTAGCTTTCCTTCAGGGTTTCTAATTTTTATTTGTGACTGATGCTAATGGAGTTTACAAGAATTCTTCATATGGGCCTAGCCTATATGTTAACTTAATGGGTGTGGTAATTTATGCTAGTGACTCTGTTCTCTAGATAAAGTTGGGTGGTGAACGATTGAATGACTTTGTCATCTTTGCATATCTCGGTTTTCCAATTTTATAATTCCGGTTTACTGTTTTAGGATGTGAAAGAAAATCTGCCTAGTACCTGTACCAGCCATCTGGATCCAACTTCGGTACTCTTCTCTTAACTTCTCTACTCACTATGGAAAATTTCATCGTTGTTGCAGAGTGCCCCTACCTTACACTCTCTCTCTCTCTCTCTCTCTCTCTCAGTGCTTCTTCCCACAGAATTTGGTTTCAAACATTAAGACTCCGCTGTTTCTTTTAAATGCCGCCTATGACGCATGGCAGGTAAGCTTTTCTTGTTTTGTGCGTTCTTCCCTGTGGTAACTGTACTTGGTAAACCTGTTTTTAATGTTGCATTTAGTTTTGAGAGGGCCATCATAAGGTTCAGAGGTTGATGCTGTCATTGAAGTTGAACCATTATTGCTCCTCTGCTACCTTGAACACACACACACACACACACACACACACACACACATATATATATAAACGAGTTAGCAATTGAAAACGCATGGTTTCAACTGCTTTTCTTTCTCACTGGTAAAATTAAAAGTGGGTTACTGTGTAATGGAACTGTTATTGAACTTCTCGTAAAATAAAACACTGCCTACTCTTTTGGAGTGTTAAATCCACGCCTTGGCATAGTTGCATTCTCCGGACCCTTTGGTGCTGAAAAAGTCTCGTCTCTTGAAATGTTTTCAACAGGTCCAACAAAGTTTGGCTCCACCATCAGCCGATCCTCATGGCACTTGGACTGATTGCAAAATGAACCATGCACGTTGTAACTCGTCACAGATACAGTTCTTTCAAGGTAATTTGATTTGTTTATGCTGTCCATTAGATTGAGGGCAGCCTCCAAATACTTACTGGGGTCTTCCCTTTTGTCCATTTGATAATGCAGATTTCAGGAACCAAATGCTCGAAGCAATAAAAACTTTCTCGAGGTCTGATCAAAATGGTCTATTTATCAATTCCTGTTTTGCTCATTGCCAGTCCGAGAGACAGGACACATGGTTTGCCAGTGATTCTCCCCTTATTGGAAATAAGGTATGATAAACAAGCGAACATCTTTAGGAACATAACAATACACACTAATTTGTATGCAGAAGGTACCTTGCAGACTTGTGGTTTTCCATTTTTTCCTTTATGGTAGGATTGTTAGTGCTCGTGTGAATGTTGCCGAGATGCCGTAGCTTCCAAATGCATATAACTAATTTTATGCACATTCATATCCCGAATTTCTTCTCGTGCAGGGGGTTGCTGAATCCGTAGGAGACTGGTTCTTCGATAGAGCAACTGTTAAAGCCATTGATTGCGCTTACCCCTGTGATAAGACCTGTCACGATCTGGCCTTCACTCACTGACTTATTAGGGCTCTCTCTGATTGATTATCCCTATTGGTAATTTTTGAAGGCTGTAAGATTGTTATGTAAAATAAGGTGTTCCTGCTAAATTGGCGGAGCAACATCATTATATATGTCAGAAATATAGAAGGGACTACTAAGGAGAACGGGATGGAAAGGGCATTTTCTCGTCATTCTTTGCGAGTTCTCTAAATTGTTATTATTCAACACGAGAACTCAAGACGAAGTGATGTGGGATTCCATCCTTGTGCTTGTCAACAGGGTTTATTTCTTCTAAGATTTTGTTGATGTTTGTGCTTGCTTTGCTTGGTCTTCCACGAGTAGCCTTTTGAGGTTCCAAACAGTGGAATTCGATTACCATTCCATCTGCTGAGAGGAGCAGTATGGCCTTAAGATATATAGGTGTCGTTTATCGTCTTCTCTCTGTTGTGGAGGGTTTGCGCGACCGAGATGTAATCCATCACGGCATCATTCGTCAAAACACATTACGCAATCGAGACGAATTATATGGACCAACATTTCTTTGCATGCTCAGACGAGGCACGAAACTAACACATCCCGAATCGTAGGATGATGCGGAGATCCTGATCCTAATGGAAGCTGAAAAAAGTTTCATTAGTTCAAAAGAAAGGCCGGCATTATGCACCTTCTCCTAACGGTCCTCGTGAAGCGTCAAATGCATGACGGCCACCATGTGAGAAGAAGCCCTCGGGAACAGCCCTCCCACGGGTACCGTAGTGGTCGCTTTACCATAATAAAAATGCTTATTCCTTTGTTTCCAAGCAAATGGCTTTTCCCGAGACAGGAATTCATCGGTTGGGTGCGTTTCAATTTCCTAGGAATATCGTCTTACGTGTTCATCTCATTCTTTAGCATCCTTCCCCAGGCTGTCGTCCTTATCTAGTTATTAGCCTCGCACGTCAGTCAACAACACATACCAAGAAATATCACAGCGGCCGACAGTCTTTCCTTATATTTTCAGAAATTGCTTAGTGCTGTCACACCCAGAGACCAAGTCGAGAATCGCAGTGTCTGTCAGTCTTTTCTTCTAAACTTCCACCATATCAGATCTCCCCACATTGCTCACACAGACAAGTTTCCGATTCTCTTGGACTCTGAAAAAAAGAACACGATACCGAGAATCTTTTCGGCTGCTGATGAAGTTCCCATAATAGACACTAGACAGATCCTTCACTCTTCCAAATCCAGTCTTAACATACCCCAAAAAAAAAAAAAAAAAAAGGAAAGGTGAAACGCAATGAGAGGCCATGTTTTTGTTGGTCCCATGATCACTCGAATCACCAAGTCTATGACCAAGACCCAAAGATCATTCAATTCCCTGCACAAAATTCTTATTGTATTCACATATGATGATGATGATATTGATATTATGTACAGAAAGCGATGAACAGCGAGGAGTAATAATCGAAGACCAGGATCGCCCAAGACCCCGGAGACCACGCAATCCCTGAAACCCAATCCAAGGACTGCTGGAGAAAAGAACGCCAAGCTCTGAAGAAATCAATCCCTAAAAAGTGAAAGATGCTCTTCCTGTTGCAGAGTAGAAGATTGAAGAACCCTCTCCCCCAATCTCCAACCCCCCGAATATTTTATATATATAAAACAAAAAAAAGGGAGAGAAGTAGCATTTCAAGCCGGAAATAGAAAATTATAGATCAAAAGATTAGCCAAAAGAGACGAAAAACTCAGTTGCCGTGACGAGACGTGGATGCGAGCGCCACTGCCTGCGCCCAGACCTTGAGCCGTGCCTTCACATCGCGCGGATCGTCACCTGCAAGTGCATCCAATTTGCACAAGCCGTCAAAGAGTTTTTACTACTCCGATATGCACATTGATTAGACAATCTGACCTCATAAGCAACAGCTTCAACCGATCGTGCTTACCAGGACTCGAAATGCGCCAATTGCCGATCGGAGAATTCCCGCCACTGCTCGTGTCCAGCGTGGATCCGGAGATGGAGAGCCGACTCGGCATCTCCACCATCCGCTCGTGCTCCAACTCGAACCCCAGGTCTCTGCACGCCTTCACCTCCTCCAAGTCCATGCACAAGCTCCTCCTCCCTCCCTTTGGCCTCGTTATCACCATCAGTCCTCCGCCTCCTTCGCTCTCTCCGCTGAAGCTATTGCAGCAACAATCGTCTCTCTTGAGCTTATTGCTCTCGCCACCACTGCTGCTCACGAACCTCTCCCTTATGATCCTCCTCCTCGCGTATTTCCTCGCCCTCCCGCACGCCCCACCTTCACTCTCGCTCGCGTACTCCTTCAGCTCCTCCGAGCTCCACTTCGCCGGGCCCCCTCCGCACCCCCCGCGGTTCCTCCGCCGCGGCGGCGTCGCCGGCAGCGAGTAGCACTCCCGCTCCTCGCCAGAGTCCGACGTCAGCTCAGCCGCTCCCCAGCCCGGCAGCCGCTCCTTCTCGTCCGACAGCTCCTCGTCGGCGTCGCCGTCTAAGCTCTCCACGGACAACCTCGACAGGTAGCTCGACACCACGGCCGCGGCGCCGACCCCGCCGGGCGCATCATCCGGCCCTCCCCCGCCGCCGCCGCCGCCGCCGCCATAGAAATCCGCGTACACGTCCTCCTCGTCTACGCCCACGCCCATGTCCACGTCGTCGTCGGGGCAGGAGAAGCTGCTGTTGCACACGGACAGCCGCGAGAGGTTGCCGCGAGCCTGAGGATGGTGCTGGCCGTCGAGGTACGGATCGTCGGTGCCGTCGGAGGACTCGACATCGTCTTCCAGCACGGAAGAGGAGAGGATCGCCGAGACGGTCTGTCCGGAAGCCATGGGGGCCGCGGGAACGGAGAGATCTGAGCGAACGAAACTCCGATCAGCGAATCGATCGACCGACTATACGCAGAGATTGCGAAAGTTCTAGAGAGAGAGTGTGTGTGTGTGAAGTAGCAGCAGCAGCAGATAAGAGTTGTAGAGTGAGAAGTGGAAGTAGATATGAACAGTTTTCTGGAGAGCAGAGTTAACAAGCGCTTCAAAACAGAAGAGTTATCAGCAGCAGTGCTGAGTCATCCGTTATGGCGAGACCGCAGCGATCCAACGGCCTCATTTATACGTGACCCGGCCGGGGCACTTTCGGGTTTCCAATTTTGCCCCGCCAGGTGTTCTGTTGCGCTTCGCTTTGGAATCATCATTTAATTTGATTTTTTTTTTTTTGGGAATAATTCTATCTTTCTCTTCTCTTTCCCTTTTTCCTTTTTCCCTGATATTTTCACATTCGGAGATATGTGATAAGGACAAAGGAAGATGGGTTAGGTAGGACCATTCAAAATAGGAGTCTTGAGCCATAATTTTTGTGTTAACACTACATCACTTGGTAGCCCAAAACGGTTTTAGGTACGTAGATCTTTGGCACCAATTCCGCTTAGCTAGGCATTTCGAAATGTCGTTCTGATTAGATGCGGAGTGGGTCGATCAATCTATCTAAGTAGATCCATATCCGCGTCTGTCTATCCGAATATTCCCTTCATTAGAATTTGCGTATGGACCTCGAAATGGTTGATTCGTTCGTAGTAGACAAAGTACAGACGCATGAAGACCTTACTATCTAAATTTGATGGATCAAAGAGGAAAACTACTATAAAACTTCTTAAATCTATTGATCTTATAATTGTACCAATATAGTCATAAACCGTTTCACACTTTGTCAATGTAGTTCATCCGACCAATTTTGAATAGTCAACACACGAATGCCGGGTATCCTTCATGGCAGGGCTGATGCTGGTGTAGATAAAAATATTAACTTTTTAATATTTTTTATATTTTTATTTCTTTTTCCTTCTTCCTCTACCAGTTACTAGGTCTCAGCAATGACCGATGACTAACCACCGGCTACGACCAACAAGGGTCGCCCTCGTCGTGAACTGGCGAGAGGGGACCTTGCCGGCCTCGCGCGAGGGCTACCATCACTAGTAGTTGCATTTGGCCGGTCGCCGGAGAAGGAAAAAAAATAATATAATATAAACATAAAAAATTAATAGAAATAGTAAAAATTAATAAATTTTGTTTACATTAAGAATTTTCAATCAAAATTGACTAGATTGACTATATTGACAAAATGTGAAGAGTTTTAGGACTTAATCGGTGTCAAAAAGGTGGGTCGGGTAGAATATGGTCCAACCCATATTAACCCATTTACCTATTTTGACACATTTTCATGTAATAGAAATCTAACCACCCATACACCACTCGACACGACCCGTATTATTTAAACACTTATATATTTAAGCAAATCATGAAATATTTATTTATTATAATTTATTAATAAAAATGATATTACCAAAACACTTTAATGCAATACAAATCTAGTGAATTTTTCTTAATTTTTTTAAAAATATTTTTATTTTTTTAAAGCATTTTTATTTTTTATTTTCCTTTTTTAATATGCTTTTAAGTATTTTTTATTTTATTTTTACTTTATGTTTTCTTTCCCTTTTTCCCCTCAGAAATCCAACGACGAGCGACGGTGACGACGACGGTTGCGGATGGCGACGGACGACGACGGTTGGCGGCGGCGACCGACGACATTCCATCTCTTTAATATTTTTTAAATTTTATAATTTCATTTTTCTCTCTTTATTTTACTTATAAAAATTAAAATTAAAATTAAAATTAAAATTAAAAAATATAAGAATATAAATTAATATACTCGAAGCCCATTTACAACTGGTGCTTGCAAAAGGTGCAGGCCATGCCCACTTTCGATGAGTCGAAAATGGGTTCAACCGTGTGACTCATTTTCAACCCATCCGATTCAACTTTAACTTTTTATGCTCATTTTGACTCGACCATTTACAAACTTACAATTCATATACAACGTATTTGTACAAAACACGAGTAAGAAAATGGATCACCCATGTTGAGGACTCTAATTGAAACAATTTAAAAGTTTATGAGCGAATTGGTACAAGTACAATAAATTTTAAAAAAATTTAGTGGTTCTTTTATCGAGGTTAGCATTCGGATATTTAAATATTAAATCATGGATGTAACTAATCATTTAAGCTTAATTAATATCGTGATCCCACAAAATATCGTACGATGCGATGTAAATGAACTAGCAATGCGAGGTTCAGCGCGGCGGACTCGCAGCTCGGGGTTTTGCTGACGGACGGGAGGCCCCGGGGGCAAGTACAACGAGCACGGGGAAAGAAGAAAAAGCAGATGGAGACGGAGACGGGTGACCACGAGTTCGCATGAACATTGCCGAACGACGACAATAATTTGCCTCACATGCGCACGCTCTCGTACCACTTTTTTGTCTATTTTGCTCTCTCTCTCTCTCTCTCTCTCCTTAATTTTCCTTTAAATCCTACTGATTACGAGGATGACAACCAGAACCAGAAAAACCCAGAAAAGAAAAATTGAACAGTAGGTAATTCACGAGGATGAAAATGCAAGAGAAAGGATTCTTTTCTCTAGTGCTTAATTTTTAAGATTCGACGCACGATCACAATGAAATAGAGCAAGAGCGTCGCTTTTCGCTCATACTTAAACTCTATTTAGATCCAACAGAGGAATTCACTATAATTAGCATCTCGCACTTCTCGGTTACATTACTCAATTATAAATTAAAGAGATAATATAAAACAATGACTATTCATAAATCCAAGCTCAAGCTACCAAATGAATATGAGCTAAAACTATAAAAAAGCCATTTGGCTTCCTGGGAACCTCTATGCTTACATGACGATAGGGAGTATGAACTATACTCCAACATTAATGACTTTGAAATTGGACTGGGGGTATCTCGAAATTTATAGATACATTTATGGAATTCCAAGATAGAACTCAAACTCATACCATCGGTCCAGTTTCAATTTTCAAGATATGCATAGCCTGACGGGTTTTAGGTTCCAAAAATTGGGGAAATGATTCAGAGTGGAATTTGAAATAAGTCATTGTGTTTTTCTTGTTATATGTTTGCGCGCGATCCTGCGTTATTCCATTGCTTCCAATGACGAGTGTATAATCTGGAACCACTAGTCGATATACTATTTCAAGGCGATATCCATGATTAGGAGTTTTATTTTTTTAATATTGTGTATTCTTTGTATATCAAAATGTGAGTCGTGGTCGAGAAATTGTAATAGCAAATGGCGATCGGTAGATGTGATGATTCATTGCAATCATGCAATTAAGAATACAGGTGAAACTTGGGTAGACTTTGGAATCGACCTTGGAACTTGTGCCATGATAGGTTTCAAGTTGCAAGGTATGTAGGGCGGGGCTGCGGGTTCCAAAAATTGAAGAACCGATTACAACGCGCAGGCTCCAAGTTCCAAGTGAAACTTAGATCAACCTTAGAACTATTTCACTTGGAACTGCTAACCTTTAACATTTCATGGGCCGATTCTATAATGGGGGTGTATATTGTAGTTATACGTTCCAATCGGTTATGCGCTTGGATATGGATCGTGAGTTTATTTGGCGATATATTTCAATTTTTGGCAATGTCAATTATAAAGGTGTTTTATTTTTATTTTTATTTTTTGGGTAATTTGAGGAGGCGCGTTCTAGGACATGTTAGGCTGCAAGTAAAATCGGAAATATTGGCGTCCGAATGGATAAGTTATCGGGACAATTTCGACAGGCAGACATATTCACATTTATCACTACCAGTTTTCATATGCTTAATATGCACCCCAAAAAAAAAAAAATCAACACGTGGCGGATTCATATCGCGCGAAATTCAGGATCACAGTTCCAAAATTGCCCCTTCTATTCCACGAAGCGGAGACCGGGGAAGTGGGAACATTCCGGAACGGGAGGGGCAGTTTCGGCAGCAGATAAAGGAGGCCCACGCTCCCAGTCCAGTCCACAGTTCCCAGCACGAGCCGTCTTGCGTCCGATGACGTAAGCGAAACCGCGTTTTCTCGGGCCGGACAGGTGTCCGCGCCTTTTTTTTTTTTATAATGTTTTTTTCGGTTAATCCAATCCCAACCGAACCTGGAGACCATAGCAGGCTCGGGGTGGGGAAAGCGACGCGTCATGGCCCACTGGGCCCACGTCACCCATCCTTCGCATGCCACGTCACGTCCCTACCCCCACGTACTGTTCTTATCGCACACCGCCGGTGCCCTTCCAACTGCCGTAGGAGCAGCTGTAGCTTTCTCTTCCCCCACACGTTTTTTGGATATCATACGAAAGGAGTGTTTTAGAAAGACGCCCATAAATCGATACGTATTCCCCAATAGAAAAAAGAAATAGCCCCCACGTTGAATACGACTAATGGGATTGATGTAGTCATATCAAGATTTTCAACTCAAAAATTTAAATTGATAATATATATATGTATAGATATATAAGGAACATATAAATCTCACTGTGTATTTGAAATGATTTCGAATCGAACCAAATCATTTTCCTTTTTGTTCGTTTGTTTTACCTTTTGTTAATTTCATTATTTGCTTGCGGTATACCAAGGTAGAGTTTTGTGTTATTTAAGAAAATGCCTATTACCCTAAGAAAAATTATAATTTTGGGTTCACTCTCAATCCTATCCTAAACTTTTTTTGTCCCGTATAAGACCTCCAAATTTAGGTCCAATCTTAATTTGCTATGACCTTCTTTTTTATCTCGTAAAAAATCACTTACTTTTACTTGAGTTTTAAATTTGGCCTAGTTAAATCTCCGTAATAAAAAAAAACAGACAAAAAAAACCCTCCGTCCAAGATCTCTCTCAACAACTAAGAGATGGAAAACTTCCGAGCATGAGCTGTTCAAGCATCTCAATTACAAGAGATAGAAGATTCAAGAGCACAAGAGATTGGATATTGAGCTCCAAATCAAAGATCCCTAAGCGAGATGGAAGGACGACCTTTCAAAAGTAATAGTAATTGAAAAGAGCCAATCATAATTATTCTCGTATTTACCCAAATTTTAGATCCAAGAAGGGGCCGTCCGGGCTAGCGTGGAAATTCATCTAAAAAAAAAAGTCTTCTTAAGTATGCAATTTGGGTAAAAACTAGAACAACGACTTAGAGATGCCATATTACGAAGGACGATTTTTTACGGAGTGTTAACGGGGCTAATATGATACTCAAGTAAAAGTTTATGATTTTTTCTTCTCGAAAAAATTAAGTTAGAATTGGGACATTTAAGTTTATTTATTATTATTTATTTTTTTGATGACCCGGGGAACCCCCGCACGGCCGGCGGCAGGGGGGTAAACCCCGGGGGCAACACGTGCTAGCCACCACACACGTGCCACCGGGTAAGTCATCCCGCGACGCCTCTGGGATTTGAACACTCGTCCTTTTGCGAGAGGAAGAGTGCGCAAGATAAATGCGCCACCCAGGTGGGTGGTACATTTAAGTTTATAGTAGAATTAAAATTGAACAAAAAAATTGAAGGCCCTTTACGAGACGAAAAAAAAGTGTAAGATAGAATTGTCATATGAAATGAAGTTGAGGGCTTTTTCAGAGCATTAAGTCTTTAAGAAAAATCAGAAAATGGTCATATTTTTTTTTTTTGGCGGGATGGTCAAATGAAAAATATACAATTAATCAAGTGCTTCCGAGAGCCACGTCAGCAAACTTTTAAAGAAATGAATGGAGTATGTTAATGATATGTTTATAAATCAAGAGACCCACGAATAGTTCTTACTTTGCTTTATCAATTATTTTTTAAACCCGTGAACAGCATCTTTAACGGCTGTCTTTTGGAACTACCTAATAAAACATTTAAACTTTTTTTGTCGGGAGATTTGACGGGCCTTCAGTAAAAGCACAGCCGGTCACCGACCGCGGATGGCATTGACCATGACCGGTCGCCATAATCGGGCCGGCTTTTGTCGAGGGCCTGGGCTGAAAGGGACGTCCGAGGAGCTGCCGCATCGCTGATTTTGCTCGCTCGCACGTCTCCCGCCCGCTTCCCCCGTGGAAGATTTTCCCAGCTAAGCGGTTCGAATAAGATTTCTCAACATAAAATCGCCGGACCATTTTTTACACAGTGCCGCCGTCCCGAGATTGGCCTCGAGGCGCCCGAGCGCGAGAGTTGGGGATTCAAGCCCGACCTCGGGGGTTCTTGCGACCCAATGACTTTTCATTTTTAAAAGAAGGAAAATCATTTTCTTGAATTTAAGTATCGATTTTCCGATGACCATGAAGTTATAATTTGCCAACTCATTTTCCTAAGCAATCCAAACATCAGAAAAATGAGAAAATGGTTTCTGGCAGTAAATTTATCGTGGAACGAACGAATTCCAAAAGTAATTTAAAATGTTTTTCCGACAATGAATTCCGAAATTAAATGTCGATCTTACCCTTAATATTTAATGAAAGCAGAACGTGCATATCTTTGGTGTTGATACCATGCCCTAAAAATTCGAGCTCAAACTAATGACCCGAATCAGATCACGAAAGTAACACTTGACCCACCGGACGCATCGATAGAATAACAAATGAGCACACGTCGACGAGTTTCTAATGAGCAAGACTCCAAGGTGAAGAACGTGGCAGGTGACGACGATCCATTGACACGAAGGACGCAATTAATTTCCCCACCTACAGATGAAAGCCAAAGATTCGACGCGAATCAATCTCCATATCACGGCCTCTTAATTACACGGGGCTCACGTGGGGGGCTCACGCATGCCTTGACGTGGCCCTTCCTCGATGGACAATGCAAGCCGAAAATGTGTAATTTTCGTTCCCTCTTTGGACCCACTTTTTATCAATGCATAATCAAACATCTTAATCTCTTTTTTAATTTTTTTTTTGTGTGTGTGTTGGTGAAAACAAATTGAAATCGCAAATCTTCAGATTACCATCAATGACGTCCATCACGAAAGGTTAAACCCACCTTTAACGCGGAATTTGTCCCGAATCGGGGACACGAGTCCAATCTTGGAATCACAAGCAAATCGCGTAGCCCCTTCTTAAACACGCTCGCCTTTCCCTCTCTCTCCCTAATTTTCATGATTGCTTCTCCGCTCCGCCGTCCACTGATAGGACTTTCCTCGCGATCTCGGGATAATTTGACCATAATCTATAAATATAGGGGCCAAAAGAGAAAAATTCAAAAAAATTTGGTCGGTGGGCCCCGCGAGATCTTCTCCTCCTCCTCCTCCTCCTCCACGGACCTCTGAATTGTTTTTTGGGGTCGATTGGCCAATGACCTCGTGACGTGGCGACGCTCGAGGTGTCGGCAGCGTTTTAAATGTCCGCCGGGGAAATTTCATACACGAAATTCCAGAGAACTTTTTTAACGAGGGTGGCCACGTGGCGAGTGGTGATTGGTCGTCGTCGCCCGAAGACCCCGCCCTCTTTCTCTCTCTCTGTCGATGTGGTGTCTATGAAGTGGCTAAGCTTCTCGAGGAAGGGTGGTGGGGCCCTGGTGGTGGCGACGTCATGACATGGAGATGTGGGTTGGGACCGACTGATAGTCAAAGATTCAACTCCCAATACGAGGAAATCGTTTTGTTTCTTGCTTTCGTTTTGTATTCCCTCCTATGGAACTTTTGCGGTGAAATCTTATAATATTCTCTAGGCAATTCTCTTTTGGATTGCCATTCTAATTTAACCACAAAGATCACATCAAACTTGGCCAATGAACACACACACACACACACACACAAAAGGTGCGATTCTTTAATATGCTCGGTTACGGAGTGGGTGATTGTTGCACGAATCAAGGAATCGGATGGGACATAGATTAATTTTTAGTTTGTGGAATCGGGGGCCAGCCTTGTCCATCTTGGAACCTTATCGTATTATTTTCTTAAGAATATTGTATTTTCTTTCTCAAATTTTCCTAAATAAAATTATTTCTCTGTAGGATGAAATTGCTATTCACGGAGAAGTTACCGGTAAAAGAAGAGATCACTCTCACAAATGATATGTACTTTTTGCTATGGGTGAGTAGGATTCTAGGATAGAACCCGGAATCTGACACCGGAGCTGCGGGGAACATGTCCGTATTCGGGTTTCAAGATATGTAGGACAGATTTTAAGTTCTACAACTTGAGGAATCAGTTATAACGAGTAGATTCTAAGTTTTAGGTAGGTAGAACCCGAAACTTGGGACTTGAAACTTGTAACCCATAATCTTATTATATTCCCTAGGCATTACACTTTGGATTGTCATTCTAATTTAATCACCAAAAAAAAAAAAAAAAATCACATCATAGTTGGACAATAAAAAGAAATGGATGATCTTCAAAATGCTCGGTTCTAGAGTGGGTCGGTTTCCACCCAAAATCGAGAACCGAACAAGAAGTGATTGGTTTTTCAATTTTTGGAATCGAGAATCAACCTTGTCCATCCTAAAACCGACGGTCTTATCATTAAAGTTATATTTGTGTTGGATGAAATTATTAATCAGCTGGAAGCTACTAGTAAAAGAAGAGGTTGCTCTAGCAAATAATCATTACTTTTTGCCTTCGTTGGATAAGAAAACAATATATTATGAGCCGATTCCTCCTCGGGAATCGGGAATCGGACCCGTTATTCCAGGTTCCAGCAATTTGGAGGCAATCGGACCGATTCCCGCGGTAACCACTCAAAATAGGCCAATTTGGTCCGGTTCCCGAGTTGGACCGGGACCGATGTGCATATCCCTAGTTGAAAGTTGAAACTGAAAGGGTCGCTACTTGGAAAGAGACCTCAAAAGATAGCTGATTCTCTTCAGCTGTTGTGCTGCCCAGACGGTTGTATTGTAACTGGGCCAACACCTGAGAATCTGACTTATATTGGGCTACAAACTTTTGGTTTTGGCCCATTTGCAAACCCCCCCCCTCCTCTGCATGGACAGAATACCAAAGAGATTGCTGCCATCATACTGACATGAACAAATGATGGGTGCGAACTGTCGTGACTCTCTCTCTGTCTCTCTCCATCCTTGTCAAAGATCAAGAGATCATCCGAGGACATCATCCGTCTGAATCTGTGATTCGACAAAGAGAAGTCTTGGCAATAATGGGCATGGTTATAACGTGGCTTACTGTCTATTTGCATAGCCAATTGGAGAAGTGGGAGTTAATGAGGGGCTCATGAGTCAGATGTGAAGTGGGTCCTCGGTAGCTGTTGGGTTTCGGCATTTCCACGGTAGTTCACGGCTGGAGATTCAATCGGTGAAGTGTTATTAGCCGCTTCATTCTGAAAAACAACCGAACCCGAGCTCAGCAAGCAATGTTTACACGCCGGAGGTCGCTTTCTCAAAGTCGCCTCTCGGTCTTGCTCGCCGTCGCATTCCGTGCATTTGCCACCCTCCTTCCTTCTTTTTCTCTTTTTCGAGTTCGCGGATTAAAGAAAGACTCCGTGCTGCTGTAGGGTGCAGTCAATTTGAAATGCGAGAGATCGAGATGATCATTAGAACTGCGTGTTCAGAATCCAGGTGATGACAAGTTCGTTAAAAATATCCCCTCCATCGCATCCAATGCCGACTTCGAGAAGGAGGCCAAGGGTATGGCCGCGATCATCTCTTCGTCTCGGCACGCTTATGTTTCGGTAATAAACCATCACTGCTCATTTTTGCATTGGTAAGATTCAGTATACAGTTCTCTAACCATCTGTTTTGAGTAATGAATGAAGTAGATAAGCATGGAATGAGAGAGAATTTTCTTCATATGGGGGATAGTCTACTTAGACCGGTCAAAATGGGTCATAAACTCAGTTTATAACTCATATACGGTAGGTTGAATTTTTAGTATGCGCTTGTTATATACAATAAATGGGATTTAAACATAATATAAGTATTAAATGGGTCACAAATGAGTTGCAAATAGGTTTACAACTTACTTAGATCCAACTCACCTTCATGACTCTCTCCTTATTCTCTCTCGTCCTCACACGCTTCGCTCACTCCATTCAGTTTGGGCTTGAATTTTCTAAGATTGAATCAAATATGAAAGTGTTTAAGGAATACGAGTCTGATCGTGTCTGATTCGGGTCACGTATGATATTTGCATTTCAATAATTGAGCCATAGAAAGGTCAAAACAGTTTTATTTAGGCTGGACCATTTGTGACTTGGCTCGAACTTGACCCGCCCCACCTGTGTCGACGGGTGTGTACTGTACGTACCTCTACTGATTTTTTTCATCTTCTTCTTCTTTGTTTGCTTCTCGATTATGAACAACGTCGATGTCGATGCTTTTTCGACTGGAACGAGTCATATATGGTCCTCAAACTCATGGAAATGGAGGTCGCTATCTCCTTGTTGCGGGCCCATATAGATTTAAGAAAGCAAAACGGAGGAGCATCTCTCCGTTCCATCGTACGTGCAGTAACTTCGACTCCTCTTGCTTGTCCTTTTACCTCTCGAAGTCTGCATGAGCTTTCGTCTGCGTAAGCAACAAGACGTACTACACTACACAGACATATTTATGAACCATTAACACCGGATACCGATGTACGAGGCTATGCTACCGCTTTTCTACAGGGTGATTCGAGTGTGATTAGTTCATTCGAATCGCGGTTACGGTTTACGACCTCATCGGCAAATTGTTTACCGAATCACAGGCAACCCGAAAGGACGGCCCGTTTCTTGAAAGTTCATCTCAGAATTGGGTGGGATGGGAAGCGACTGAGGCACAAGTTAGATGCAAAACGCCACTAGTTCAAAACCCAGGAATAATGCAACATCACGTCCTGTATTCAACAGCAATGAAGCCGAAACAGAGCAAGGCCTCCGAATCTCAAGTATTAAAACTATGTACATTGAAAGAGGAAAAGGGCAAAAAATAGAAAGAAAGTAAGAATCCACACGTAATAAATAAGCAGTCTGCGAATTTTCAAGTCACTACCAATCAAATAGCCCGTCGTCAAATGATCCCCGCCCCTCCTCTTCAACAATGAGGCTCCGTCAGCTAATGACAATTCTCTAGCTAAATGTGTCCGAACAGCGCCGTTAATCTCTGGACATCCTTGACGCATGTGTCTGAGGAATTGTCCAAGAATTCGTGTCCCTGAAGATGATCCCACATGGAGGAACTTGAATTGTCTGGAACAAACTGGGTCTCTGGCTTTATCTGGTTGTACAAACTGACGTGTTGCTGGGCTTGATTCTGCAGCGCGGCCGCCATGAACAGAGGGTTCTGGAAATATTCGGCAGCCCACTTGAAGTCTCCGGGTTGATGCATATCTGATGGATGAATTGAGGTCGATCCCTCCTTGTCTGGTGAGCCACAATCTGCCAATAATCCCCAGGAAACTAAGCTGTTCCCGAAGTAGGAGCCGCCGTGGTGCAAATCTGCAGTTCCTGTGCTTGCGCTTGAAGTTGAATTCGCTGAAGGAACGGCATCAGACGGCTTGAAGTCCATGCCCATTGTAGCAGTAGAGATAAAAGAGTTGGTTGAAGGAGGAGAAAGGGTAGACATTACATTGGAATTGAAGTCGGGGAACAAGGTGCTTCCAAGTAATTTGCCCGTTTGGGTGAACCAGAGGTTAGAAAATCTGGAATCACTTGATGAGAAGTTCAATTGTTGCGGAGAGAAATTGTCAACAAAGTCTGAGCTGCAGATGTTCATCATCGAGTTCTCTTGGTGATTGCTCACGAACCCATCTGCGATTGTCCCCTTGCTCACGGTGGGTGCCATCAAGTTGCTGTTTTTACTGCTTCTTGCTGTCCTGGAGCTTGAGATTTGTGGATTGAGATGGCTTAGCAATTCAACTGACGCTCGGGAGACCTTATCTTGGGTCTGCCCTGAAGTCGCGTCCCTTTCATCACTGGTTTCAACCTCAGAGAGAGGCTTGTGGGTCACAGGGTCAATGCCTCTCTGCCTGAGCTTCTTCTTCAGGCAAGAATTCCACAGGTTCTTTATCTCATTGTCTGTTCTGCCTGGCAATTGGGCTGCAATCTGTGACCACCTGTGAATTACCCGCAAAATAATCTGTAAAAACCAACCAAAAAAAGAGAGATTGACCAAGAAAAAGAAAGGCAAAATGATCAATCAAGAAAAGAGCAGGACTTGTTCCCCAGAACGGCATGGAACTCAATGATGAGGTCCTCTTCCTCTTGGGAGAATGCCCCTCTCTTCAAATCAGGCCTCAAGTAATTAATCCACCTCAATCTGCAGCTCTTGCCACATCTCTGTAGACCTGCCAATTCCATCACATTGAAATAATTACAAGAGATGATAAAGCTAGGGCCTTTGCAAATAAATTCATCAAGAATCATTTTGTTTTGTAACTGCACAGTTGACCCAAAAGCTGACTTTCTTTCAAAAGTGAAAAAGCAGAGGAAGGAGCTCAATGTACCGGCTTGCTTTGGGACAGAGCTCCAACAACCATGGCCATACTGAGTGATATGCCTCAAAAGCTTCTCATCCTCTTCAGGTGACCACAACCCTTTTCTGAGTTTCTGCTTGTAACAGCAAGAATGCCTCCCCATTCAGAGACTAGATTCTCTCTCTCCCTGTCTCTCTGCGTGTGTTTCCTCGAAATTTTCCGAAAATAGCGACTACAGAGTTTCGTGACTTCTAGGTGAAAAGTCAGCCAGCACCAGAGGCGGCTCCTAGCAGAATTTCAGTGGTGGTGTGACAGAAAGAGTTGTGAGCACAGACAAACAGAACAGAGGAGAAAAGGAGAGGGGAGAGAGAGAGAGAGAGAAAGAAAATGAAGTAGCAGCTGCGGAAGGGAGTTGAATTTAACATCAGGAAAAGGCCCCTTCAGACGATAGAGAGACTCGCAGTCAAAATGGGCATCAGACTTTCTTGGTTTTCCATTAAAATTTGCTTCTTTTTCTCCCCCCTGTAGAAAGACGTGGAGAAAAAAAAAGATGGGAATTGGCTTAAAGATATGATCTTTTTCTTGAAATGTGGTGGAACGTGAGAATCAGGGGAATATACATTTGTTCGCAAAGTGTTCCATTAAGGGGGGCCCTGGGGATTAAATGTCAGCTTGCACTGGTGGGTCCTGATTCAAAATGATACTTATTATTGCAGTGTTCTTTTGCAGAGGAGATTGGAAGATGCTTATGCTTGTGACCTAAGTCTGAATCATGGTATTAATGGCGTTTTACAGAGACTTTGACAAATCTGCACAGGCAACAGCGTTAAAGGCGAGCACAGACCCAAGAGCAGTGTCTAAGCATTCTGAGCCAACCCCCTTGCCATCATTCAAGCTTAAAACCTGATTTGATTAAAGGGCAAAAATCCCATTTCCAGGTGGGAATAACTTGCAGGATTCTTTGCTTTGCCTTTTTCCTCTCTTTGCTCACCTGCTAAAACTGTTAATAGACACAAAACATAAACTAATGTCCCAGAGACAACTACACACCCAACATTTGAGATGGTTAGAAAGACGTCGAATTCGATCCGTCACGTCCTCTTTAAAACGATTGAAGCGTAGTGGCACACGTCAACGATGGGATCGGAACCAAACTCGAAGGGAGACGAAGTTTTACTGATAAATCTTCATGGATGGTAAATTGCAAGAGAAGTTCTTCTTTATGTGAGCTAATCAACGACTTTTGCCATGAAATTTCAGGGTTCTCTCTCTCTCTCCTTTTACTCTTTGAGCCCTTTGGGCAACACTTGCAAATCATGATCGCCAAGAAAAGTTACTCAGCGGGAAAAAGATCGCTGGGAAAGTTCCATCATTGCGTGTGAAAAGTAAAGTTTTTTCTTTTATTTTTGTTTAAATTATACTTCCCTTCGGTTGATGTAATGCACTCGATGTTGCCCATTTCTTCAATCCATCACGTTTTCCATTTCGATTTAAAAAAAGGTGCGAGGAAATTTCTATTCGACCTTTCCTTTTCGGATTCATCCAAAAGTAGGGCACGATCCCACGAGAAAGGCGAGACAGAGTGATGTGGTAACAAGTACAGTCGAAGGCGCCTCCCGATGAGAGCTTAGGTTTGACGACGTGTACCTGCGTTGTGGTGTCTTTTTGTAGATCTCGTTCCCGTCTTATTCGAGGAGGGATAATGATTCAAGATACGAAGCTACGCTTAGGCCGGCCGACCGAGGAAGGAACGCCCTTTTTGACTTGGGGGATGTACAGCGCAGGAACCAAAAAAAAACGCAGAGAGCCAAGGAAACTTTGTCGGATCGAATAACCGGGTCGATCCAGTGAATCGTAGCCGTTGATAATGGTAGAATCCACACGTGATAGCCATCGCGGGACGGTCGATATCAAACATTTGTGGTTCGCCGGGACCCAAGTCGAGGCAAGAAAATTTTCTGGCTTTCCAGATACTCACTAAAGATTCCTCAGTGCGATCCTTATGCAAAAGAATGCGCGGAACATGGCGATGCAAGATCGAGATAATGGACGGAAAAAAACAAAGCTCACACACACTTTTTCTCTCTATCCATATCGCGCCACCTCGTTACAAATGTGCTAGTTTCCCGCCATCTAATAGCTTAAACTTTTTAAATTGGACTTTCTTGTCAGGTATCGGCCATTTGTTAACATGCATGGTGTGTGCTGTATATCACCAACTTGGAAGGTCGAGAACCATGACTTTCGTGAGAAGTGGTATTAATCAAAACTACGTGACCTTAAGCGAGGGAAAGTTTGAAACGGAAGCAAGATGCCAGCTGCTGCTTTAATACTTATTTCTGTAATTTTGCTGTGCATGATCGAGACAAGCACAGATTTAACCGCCCTTTCTTCCTTGGGTGTTCTTAAGCCGGATTTAGGTCGTTTCGTGGAGGACGATGAAAAGCCCTCGAACTAGAAAAGCTTGTGCACGAATCCAAAATAATGCGGGCCGACTTTCCAAAGTAATCCTCGAGTCGTCGCTCACTGCGCTTGAATTTTACATCTAGCTATGTTCGAATGCTAAGGGTGATCCGAATAGAAAGTACAGGTACCCCCGCTTGTAAAAACAGGTCTTATCGGTGTCTCAAAAGTATTCGTTAAGGAAATTACAAAAAGAACGAGCACTTGTAATAAAGAGCATTGATCCCCTTCCACATTACAAGATACAAAACTATATATTATAAAAATTTGGGGTTGGGATGGTCCTACTTTAGTAGCGGCAGAAAGAATCTAGAAGTGACATTGATTGGAAAACTTAGGAGGAAAATTGAGGCGATCCCTAGAGGATACGCATGTTTTCATTATTGGACATAATGGTAAAATTGTATTTGTTTCCTTGCGTGTGTATTTTCTCAATGCACATAGCAAAAAAAAGAAAAAAAAAAAGAATGATGTTGGGGGGAATCGAGCCTTCAATCATTGAATTTTCGTTATTTCATGTGCATATTCGGTCTAGAATTAGATGGGATGTCCTGGCCTTTTCCGGGCCAGCCAATTTCATTCATGTACTGGCTAATGAACTTGCTTTTTTCTCTTTCTTGACCAAAAAAAAAAAAAAAAGACACTGGAAGAGGCATATGCCATTGATTTTGCACGAAGTCTTCTACATACGATCAAGAAATCGAAGTCACGGTTCGTGATGAAAAGAGAGGGCAAAAGATCGCCGAATATCGTGAGATCCCGCGATTGAGGACCGTTTTTTGGGTTTTGCTACGCTTAGGTAGCCCAAGGAGAATTCATGAAGATTTCTCGGAACCTCCGTGGTCATGTTGTCGATCTAATGATGTTTGATTCCATAAGGCTTTAATGAAGCTAAATTACATGAAGGGCGGGCCAAAGCTTTTGCTATGGACAGTAGGTGCTCCGTGCTCGTGTTCATATACAACCAAAGCGCACACACTCACTGTCCCTCTCTCTCTCTCTCGTGCAAGATCGGAAAATATCTGTCTTGTGCGTTATTATAATTTTGTCTGCATGTAAGAATTATTGCAAGACACTGTTCGAGCAGCGACCTTTGTACGTAGAATTTTGTCCATGTTTTCACACGTTCAATAAGATTACAAACACGACAAATCCCTTAAAAGAATGGGAAAAAAAAATTATGGAAATCACGTAAAGATTCTCTCCTCCCTCCGTTTCTTCTCCTAAATATACAAAACTCGCCAGCTTCTCCTGTTCAAGCACATGAGCTGTTTTTATATTCGTCGTCAACCCTCGCCTTTAGGGTTTCGATTATCCTTCTTCCTTCTCAATACAAAAATGGTATCGTCGAATAAGATGTGCGCTACATCACTCCGTTCATTTCCAGCTTCTCTCGTCTGTCGCCGCCGCCGGCGCTTCATTGTGATCTCTACCGAATTACTTATTCCTCGGTCTATTAGTGAACTATCTCTTTAGGAATTGTGAAAGATGTTCCACTCAAAATATTCTTGTTATTACTTTGACTCATATTTCCCAAAAAGTGGATCCCGCTCTAGTAGCTCCGAATAAATTAAATACGTGCATTAAGATACGAACGCTTCTTATTCCACAGCAACGAAAGCACTTTTTCAGCCTTTCGTATACTAGGGGGTTTCACTTGGAAAAGAAAATGTTCCATGCTAACGGATTCGGGTTCATAACCATGGGTTCCAATGTACGAGATCCTGTATCACTCACTAATGAGGGCCTATCGATTAGTATTACACAGAAGAAATCAATTCTAGACACTAATATAATTAAATCTGCTCTTCACGGACAGAACCCCTCCGATTGCCACCGCCATATGGATGATCGGGGTGGTCCACGTTTTCTACCAAAATCGGAAAAAATTATTCGGAAACTCCTAAACCTATTGAACATATGCCAATTTAATCCTAAATTTTCTAATTTTGTCGATTGAGTCCTAAACCTATTTACGTTTTACCAATTGAGTCCATCCGGGTAATTTGGCGTAAGATTGTTGACGTGAACGTCGGTTGTCCTACATGACACATAGTATTGCCAACGCCGACGTGGAAATTTTTTTATAGTATTTTAATATTTATTACGATATATTATTCTTTTTCCCTTTTCTTTGTTGTTTTTACAACTATGGCTGGCGAGGCCAAGCGACCCTTGCCTAGTCTGGGCGAGGGCTTCCGCGTTCTCTCTCACATTCATTTTCACCAGCTAAGAAATTGATTCGACCATAGCCAACAATGGAGACTCTTTCCTTACATTTGTTCGAGTACCATGATAAAACGTCACTGGACGGTGTATTTCTTGATTAAATACGTCACGTAATTTATGTATCGTAGACTCTTCGGAATATTGCATCTTGCTTAATATAGTTCCAACCCAATTCACAGCTTTTTGCAAGTTTGCTTTGGCGATCGAATGCCGCCTAGAGCCAGACGAGAATCAATCAGGACCAACCTCATCGTCTGGTGTGGATTCCCAAACCAATATCTACTACGACTGCATACATTACACGGAATTGTTTGCTATATTCCCTTACATTTCTCTCATTTTTCATAATTTTGCTTCTTCAGACGAAGCCCTAAGATGTGTTTAATGAGTCCGGAGCGAGAAAAGTTGACGCAAATGGATGCGAGTGTTGAAGAATAAAGGGAAAATGACCCATGTAGTTTCCGAACTTTTGTCCGATGATCAATGTCATTCTTAAACTTTTAATTTATTTGACGTGGTCTTTGAGCTATTGGCATGTTCAACATAGCCCTTCCGTTAGCTCAAACAAAACATTATATTTGATGACTCCTGTCCATTTTTCTGCCGATCTACTTCAGAAAACGAAAAAAATGAGGACATTAAAATGCCCATCATTATTTGATGACGTGGATTATTATATCCTAAGTCGAGATGAATCTTTTACATGGGCAATTCACGCATAACTTTTTCTTATTGTCCACTGTTCAAACTCAACGAATTGAAAAATCATGTGAGCAGATTCTTTCAGCTTGAGTTATCAGAAGGACGGCATCGAATATTTACCAATAATTCAGGAACCGCGCCGAATAAATCAAAAGTTCAAAGACGGCATTGCACATCGGATTGGAGTTAAGGATCGTTTATTTGTCTTAAAAAAAAAGAAAAAACCGACCCGAGACATCTATGCACGGATTTTTTTTTCCCCCCATTCCCTCCAATTCAGTGGTTAAAAAGGGAAAACATCAAAGGTATGACATCATCCCACAGTAGTTGTCGGCAGCGCCCACTTTAACCGAAGACACTTGATTATGCATGCACTGTTAAGTCTAGAGTTCCCGCGGGAGCGAACCCACTCGTGCCTTGTCGACCATTATTACCGCCAATTGACCCCAAAAAAGGCGAAAAAAAAAAAAAAAGTTACGAAAGGATCAAGAACCAAATCTCTTGCTCTGCTTTATCACTAATGAAGGGGTTTCTTGACTTTAATCACTATCTTTTGCTCTTGATGATGCCCTCCTCGAAAGGCCGAACTTTCTCCTTTCGTCAGCTGCTGCATACGAAACCCTAGGCAACAACGGTGGCGACGATGATGAAGATCTAGAAGCCTTTAATCTCTCTCTCTCCCTCGTTTGACTTGCGATGTTTGGAGGGGAGGGAAATGATTCCGCGTTTTGCTTGATGATGGTGCTTTGCATGCACCCCTCCATGATTCGTTCGCACATTGCGATGCCTACGTGAACGATAGATCTTCCCGCCTCCGGGTAGCTGGTGTATCAAAAGAGGGATATGCGTTTATGCCCACTTTGAATTTCGTCGGAGAGCCTAACCAATGAAAGAATTCGACCGGAGGGTGCGCTTGTTTCTCGTCAAATCCTGTGATGATAAAGTTTGCTTTTCGTTAAAAAGAATCGTTTAGTTTTCATCCGCTTGTGTGCTGAAAAAATTACGTAGAAATTCCGATCGGGTGACGAGATTAAGAAACTTGGCAATGGCCAAGTTGAGGAAGTGGAGCCGCGAGCCGTGAAAATATTACATGAAATTCCATAATGTGTTAGATTTGTGCTGAAAATGCATTTACTACCGAGTCGTGGAGGATGGAGAGCTGTAAGAGCCGATTCAAGAATTGAAGTAATTCTTTGCGATATTCTGGAGTCAGGGCCTAAATGGGTTGGCTTTGAGAAGACCAAGAAGTCAGATTTAGTCATTTGCAATGCAAAAAGAAGGACGCTCATTCTTTATAAGTTAACGAATGAAAATTTTGTTCGTAAGTGATGGAAGTTTCGCGAGAAATCCACATTTTCGCGTTGATGGGAAATTTGCAAAAAAAAAGAAAAAGAAAAAACTATGGAAGACATCGATCCTACGAGAGATGACTTTTGAAAATCGGATTTGATTATATGGATCACCGCATTAGAAATTAAAAAGAGAGTGAGAAAGAGAAAAAAAAGACATTGAAAATCGCCGAAGGCAGCCGGGTTTGATTGTGAGAAGCGAACTGAAAGAGCTTTGGACATGACAAGGATCGGTGGGGCCCCAAAGCCACCTGAGGGATTTGTGTCGTCTTAACGGTACAATGATTGCCCCCCAATATGGCAGCTCCGTCATTTGTCAACATTTTCCATTTTTTGAAAAAGCAATTGCCATGTTCGACCAAAAAAAAAGAAAAAAAAAGAAAAAGCAATTGGCACAGACTCTTCGTCCAAACAAAAAAGAAAAGAAAATTGGCGGAGACTCAACATAAAATTTCAAATGAAATTTTAAAAAAAAAGGAAGGAGGAGAAATAGGACTTACGCCCTCAATGCAAAGAAAATCTCACATCGGTGGTTTAATCTAGGGGTGAGTTTGGTTTCAGAATATAACTGGAAATTTGAAATCAGACCGGTAGAGAACATATTCGATTTTAGGTTTCAAGGTATGCACGATAAATTTTAGGTTTCAAAAATTGGAGAACTTATTCTAATGGATAGATTTTAGGTAGGTGGAACTTGGAACTTGTAATCTGTAACAAGCTTTTGATTTTTTTTTTTTTTTTGCATGCGTATTCGCACAATCATGCGATATTCCATGATGATGAATGTATTATTTGGAACTACTAGTCCGAGCTTATATTTTCGACGATATTTATGAACGAAACTTTTACTTTATTAGTGTTCCATGTTTATTCACGTGTTTAAATATGAGTTATGGTAAGTGGATTGTAATAGTAAACGGTGGTAATTAAATGTGATGATTCACTACAATCGTTTAATTAAGAATACAGGTGAAACGTGGACATATCGACCCTAGAACCCATGACATGGTAGGTTATAAGTTTCAAGGCACGTAGGATACGTTTCGGATAAAATTTATACGAAACCTGGATCACTTACCTCTAATTTAAAAAGAAAGTCATTGAAATTCAAAAATGCCAAAGATGGTTGCGATGGAAGAATACAAAGATCAACTCCCGCATTAGCAAGGAAAGCTTTCATCTTCATGCTCATCAAACGAGTTCTCAATCGAAAACATAACCCCTAAAACAAAATTACCACTAGAAAGATATCACCACAGCTTCGATAACCCTTTCACCATATGATTCGACGTAATTACCATCAATTCGAAGAAAACGAGATTCTAATGGACAAGCACGTTGAAATCGGAAGCAATCGCCATCTTCATGTCCTTGAAAACAGTAAGGGCATTCGCCACACTTCCCATCATCAAGGGGGGGAATGACAGCCCAATTGACAAGAAGTATCAACCATCACCCCTCTCGACGTAAAATAGTTTAAAAAAAAAATTATGAAATAAATAAAAAAGAAAATGGAGGAAATTAGGGATTAGACATCGCCAATCATGTTTAAAGAAGAGCTTTGATGGCCCCCACCTTTGTTTTTGGAAAAGCAAGCAAGGCACGTTGCTCTTAATAGGCACGGGCCCACAGGGTTTTTTTTAAAGCCAATTTGCTTACACGTGTCAATTGTGGATGACTCATCAGTGCATCTTCCCCCACTAAATAGTCTCGTTGCTTCCTTGGGATATTTTTATACGTAATGATAAACTTCGCTTTAATATCTTTTTTTGTCAAACCTATGAACTCCACAAGTTAGGGCTACCCATTTCCATATGTATAGAGAGAGAGAGTAGTGCACATTTTAGTCGAGAAAGAGGACGAGTGATTTGACCTATGAAGAGTGGCGGGGTTTGAAAAGTCAACACCTCATTATATTTTCCCACCAACTTATTAAGATATCATATCCTTGTAATCCCGGCTTGGTAACCTGTCGAGAGGACTATCCAATCGGTCCCGATACCAATTCAGTTTCAAATTTTCTAGTTTTGCATGTTCAATCATAAATATTCGTGCGAAACTTCAATGTGGTCCTTACCGTCCAATTTTAGTAGGCAATTATTGACGTGGCGGTCCGGTCATCGCCATTTGTCCTATGTGGCATATTGTCACGTCGGCTATCACCGATGAAAATTGACTGGAAAAGACTATATTGAAATTTTGGTGCAAATATTTTTGAAAATTTAGGGCTGAATTGATATCTGTACAATAGGTTTATGACATATTTGATACTATACCCATAATTTTGTATGCTAATGTGTTATGCTATAATTAAGCATGGTGTTATGGAATTTCGATCGGTATATAGAGTTTGATGTGTTCAATAACCAAGAAGCTGCCAAAGTAATACTCAACATTCCCCTTTTCGCTCGCGTGCCTAAAAATAAACTTCCTTTACTGTAACATCTTCGACGTCGACAAGCGGTGTTGACTCTACGCAAGCCCCTTAACGGGGTTCCTCGCGAAACCCTATGAAGTTGTCCGAGTCGAGCCGAGTTCAAGGTTCATGTCCTCGCCGAGTTGGACTCGCCACTCGCCACTCGACTGCTCGTGCTCGAGACGTGCTGCCCTGAGTTCTTCAGGTAGGCTCCCAAAGACCGACGGTACTGCAAATATCTGGAGACGACTTTTTACTGTTTTTCCTCGGGGGGATTAGTGATGGGGCTAAGCTTGTTTAATCGAAGGCAACATGTCGGGAGGTTTAAGGAGATTTCGCCCTTCGAATGATGACGTGTCAAATCAAAAGCCTTAAATATTTGCATTAGCCGGGGGCGACCAAAGGAATGATGATCCTCCCGTCGCTTTATCGGGAGGCACTTTTTGATCTCCGTCGCTTGTGAATGTAGGATTTTGTCAAGATTAATTCGTGGTTGTTGTCAAGTCGGACATTCAATTTGTCTCCTAATCCTTTCATCATTGCGGTTTTTTTTTTAGCTTTAGGGTCGTAGTGGGAAATGACTGTCAGTTTCATCACACATTACGTCATTGGCCTCCACTTCCGGAGGTAATTAATTAGGCCCTTAATTAGCAAAATTTTCACCGCCAATGTTTTGGAAAGATTCGATTGCGTCTTGTCGACCCATAATTCTTGTCGCGACGGCATTGGAGGGGGGCGGCTCCGATCGACAGGATTCGTGTTTTCATGCTTTTTTCAGGCATCTCATTTCACTTGTAATGTCATTCCCCTTTTCGATTGCATTTTCTTTATCCCTTTGCTTTTTTTGAGAATCATTTCAGCTCAAGCTCTCTAGTCATCGCACGTTCTCTCGTTCGCCAAATACAAAATACCCTTCCTCGATTGGATAGCTTGCTGAACTAAGAATTGATGGATTGTATCCTAATCCGAATCAGAACAATCACAAAGATAATAAAAAAATAGATGAAGCACGGTTTATTCAGATTTACTCCAGAATAGAGCTACGTTCTATAAAGAGATTTCATTATGATTTAGGTTTACAGTCGCACAACTCGTTACAATAATCTTTCATACGAGAACAATATATATGACTTAAAAATGGGTCCAAAACCTAAGCCTATCCAAACCCCTTTGATCCCACAACAAACGTATCAACTTATAATGAGCGGAGCTCCCGCTCGCCGACCGAGTAATGGGACCCCCGTTTTGGGGGCACTTGTCCCCGAACCCCGTATTCCATACATATGGGTAATATGTTGTCCGTTCATACTTCAATTTTTCTAAGTTCATGTGGGCGTGCTCGTCACGACCTAAAAAATAAACAAGTTAATTTTCGGGCTAATGGATTATCAGGTTAATTAATTAACTAACCTAACTCGGACTCTCCCAAGTCCATACCAAATCGCAACTTAAGGTTCAAATAATTAACATGCAACGTGTTTTGAATTTGGAGTCGCCACTAATCATTTTCGGTAGGTTGATTAGAAACCTAAATAAAATAGCGGGAGAAAACTATCTTATTTCCGCGAACCGGAGATTTTGAATTCGGGGATTTGGTTACGCTAGATTACTCTAACGCCCTTTCGGTACCATTTTCATGAAAAATATTTGATTTGGCAATTTTGATGGATTTTACTTGAAATTCAAAGATGCAATTTTTTTGGTTTTTTCTTCTTTTTTATGGGGATGTAAAACATTGAACTTTGTACGATATACACCATGGATGATTTAGAAAGAAAGAAAATGCAGCCAGTCACGAGTATTTATAAAAATAAATTAACATGTAATAATGCTAAATTTTGGAACACGTGACATGTCTAAAATAAACAAACAAATGTTCAAACCAAACGATTACATTTTTGTAGATCGAGATGGAAAGGATTACCTTCTATTACACAAAATCTTACTCACATACACGTTAAAATTCCCTTCAAGATCTCGGAACTGGAAGAACGCGGCTGTCGTTGAAAATGACAAGCAATGGCGTTGTTGGGTGGCGAGAGGCGAAATATGTGACTCGTCGAAGATGATGCTCGACTAAAACTCCTTTCTTCACTCTCGAATTTTCTCTTCTGATTTTTCTCAAGAACTCTCTTTTTCCTCTCTAAAAATTCCTCTCAAAAACTCTCTCAAAACTCTCTCAATTCTCTTCCACTCCCAAAAACTCTCTAAAACTCCTCTCAAGAGCTCTCTAAAATCTCTATCACAAAAATTCTCCTCCTCAATTCTCAAGAACTCTCCCTCTTTTATAGCCAAATTTCTCCATCCTCTTTTTACCATCTTCCCTTCTCCATCTTCTTTTCTTCATCTTCTTTTCACCACCTTCCCTTCATCATCTTTCCTTCTTCACTTGCCCTTCATCATCTTCCCTTCTTCATCTTCTCTTCATCACCTTCCCTTCATCTTCTTCCCTTCTTCATCTTCCCTTCTCCATATCCCCTTCTCTTGGTATTTGCAATACAGTCCCCGAGGTTCTAAGTATTTGCAATACAGTCCTTGAGAAAATATTTCTTTCAAGTCCAAATATTCTTGCTACATTTTTCACCCCATGTCAAGTCCAGATGCCCGTTAAATTAAGCTCAAATGTTCTGCCAGTCCAATTATATGCCAATGCAATGTATGCTAACAAATAAATATGTGAGATGATTTTTATAATTTTTATGCAAAAAAAAATAGATTAGTCAAAATTTAGGCGTCAACAGCTGCCCCTCTTTGAGTGGAGGCTCGTAGAGGTTCCGCTCAAAGACAAAATTGAATCCTAAATTTTGACAGTGCAAATTATGGATGAACTTTTTGGCGGGAGTTTTAATCCCATTTTTCATGTAATGAAGTGATGCATGATATGCAAGACTCAGAATAACATGTGTCATAATTTCCCTTTTTCATGTTAGAGAAATCTGCACATGGATCGCATACAAGAATACCTGTTTTACCAAATTTCTCGTAAGCTAATGGTTCTCTTAATTTCCAAGCTTCTTTTTGCAGATGCAAGGATTTTAAGGTATTTGGCCTATCTGTTATCAGAGACTTCTCCTTAATGCAAGACAGCGCAAGATATGTGTGTCGTTTGAGATCACAAGAGCTACGTCGTTGTGAGTCGAAAGAAGTGAAATCAAGTTCACAAGAGCTACGTCGTTGTGAGTTGATTAAATGTTGAAATCGCCAGTGCATATGTCTTCACGATTCGACAAAGGGGAACCAAAATCATAAGAGCTACGTCGTTATGATTTGGTTTGGATCAAAATCATGGGTGCTTATGTCTTCATGATTTGATAAAGGAGCCGAAAATCATAAGAGCTATGTCATTATGAGCCGACTAAAGGTCAAGATCACCGGTGCATACGTCTTCGTGATCTGAAACCGAAATCATAAGAGCTACGTCGTTATGATTTGATGAGATGTCAAGATCGCCAGTGCATATGTCTTCACGTCCCGAGATTGAAACCATAAGAGCTACGTCGTTATGATTTGATAAGATGTCAAGATCGCCGTGCATATGTCTTCACGTCCCGAGATTGAAACCATAAGAGCTACGTCGTTATGATTTGATAAGATGTCAAGATCGCCGGTGCATATGTCTTCACGTCCCGAGATTGAAACCATAAGAGCTACGTCGTTATGATTTGATAAGATGTCAAGATCGCCGGTGCATATGTCTATACGACTTGACGGGAGAGGCATATTGCCCGAATTGAACAATATTTGATAGGAGCACCATCGAATGGAATCGATAAGTACAAAAGGGGCATATTGCCTGAATTGAATCATAACAACTATCATAAGAAGAGTTGTTAATTTGAAAAGGGGTTCAGAAAACTTACCTGGGTTTCTGATACCGAAATCATAAGAGCTACGTCGTTATGATTTGATAAGATGTCAAGATCGCCGGTGCATATGTCTTCACGACCTGATAGAAGAGGCATATTGCTTGGGTTCTCCAAACGAATAACCAAGGAACGAGGTAGATTGCTTGTATCGTACCTGTTTAATCACTTGAGATGAACATGATCAATTGTTAACGCAACATGACATGTCCATAAATTCTTGAATTTTTTGTTTACATTGCAAAGCTTCACTGGGAATTTGTCAATAAGGAAAGCAGTCTAATCCTTTTGACGAGTTTGATCAAATCAAATGAGGAACCTTTAATCGAAAAGGACTTCCACTCAATCTCATGGAAAGGTTCGGGTTGAAGATATACTTACCTGAGGATTTGAAAGATTACCCGGCGGACATTTGCCAGCAAAACTTGCTCATTCAATAATCCTTGGATGAATTTCGAGACCTTGGGAGGGAACTCGAACATCGGGAATGTATTACCTATCATAGAATGTCAGAGGTAACACACACAAACATATTCAACAATGAGTATAATGCAATCACTCATACTATGGTTAATGCATAACCATTCTGTCAAGTTTACATTACCAATTTTGTCCAGGGAGGTTCTCACATTACGAATACCTCGAATGTGAGCTGAATGGGGGGACTTCAGTCCGAAAGGGCTTTCTCTCACTCTCGAGAAAAGCTATTTATCCTGTCTGCAGGATTCAAGAGAAATCACTCAATCTTTCCATCATCGCATTCGATAAGGATCCAAGTAATCTCGCAATTGATACGACCGAGCCGATCTGGAGGTCTTGATTAGGACCGTAATGAGGGCTAGGTCAAAGGTTTACAAAGGGGACTCTAGTTGAGTCAAGGCTGCTGAAATGAATTTCTTCGTTATCTGCTCTGGGTTTACAAGTCAAGAACCCCGCAAAAATGAGAGAGAAATAATCTTGCTCGAACTTCTTCGAGTGATGCTTAAAATCATTTAACTCTACGTTAACTCAAGTGCCCTAATCAGAAGAGACTTTGGAGGGTTATAACGTAGGCTAGGATTGGGGACTGAGGAACGAAAAGGCTCGTTTTGGCTCAGAAACTATATGAGAAGGGGCTTGATGTTGGTGATCATCGTCAACTAGTCACCGATCTTGGTCTTCCGGAAATGTCTTCAGAAAGAATACCATCATTGAATGAGAGATGGTAGTTTTCTACTGAAAATTGCACTTTGCAAACCGACTTCTTGGGGAGTCTTCTTCACAACAAGTGTCTGTCGAGGATTTGGAAGAGACACAATGCGGACATGTACATGGAATTTACAACTTAACATGCAAAAATGTACATTCAAAATTCAGAAGTACTTTACAAATGAATGTGCATTGGCCTTACTTTTGATAGGCACTTTGCTTTTCCTATGCTTGAAATTTTCATATGAGATCGGCCTTTGCTTTTCTTACTCCCGACTTCTCATTTTTCTTTTTTTTCTTCTTTTTTTCGAGAAGAGATTTCTTTTCCTTTTTGAGAGCTCTTCGACATCTCTTTATTTTGCTTTTTTTTTTCTTTTTTCTCTTTTTTTTTTTTCGAGAGCGGGCCTTTCTCCTTTAAGCCGAGTTTGCCTTTTTTTTTTTTTTTTTACTAATCCCATGATTTTGAACCAGGAATTACAACAAGCATAAACATTTACAAGGAAAAATTATGTAAACATAAAAATCTAGCATACAAGAAATGAGTCCATTCGGGAATTCTCTGTTGACCCGACCATCTCCAATTCTAATGCTTGCGAAAATGCTATCTTCGTCTTTGGAATGAGCAAATGATCACCAACAAGGGTTCAAGAAATGAATTTGCAGGCTCAAGTGGGCTATGCAAAGGATATAGTGTGTAGGATAGAGAAATGAATGCTCTTCATTATCCTAAGGCACTTGAATCAAAATTCGAGTATAAATGCAAAGAATCACCCGAAGATTAATGTTAGTCCAAGCAAGAAAATTTCTAACCATTTTGCCTCGTGATACTGATGGAATCACCTCTGTTTTGCCCAATGTGGGGTGGTTCTTGACAGGGTTGTAGAAGTGAAACCTCCGCTCAAATGGGTCAATCAATGGATCACCCGTAGTGTTTGGGATAGAGAACTGAATGCCTCTGTCATTTCGGCTATCGTACCTTTCGCGAGAAAACTCTTTACCTCGGGGAATGCGGAATTTAGCCATCGTTCAACTCTCCTGAAAAAATGGGACGTGTTTGGGAAAGGATTGCCTTTCATCATCCCGCCCTGCCCCATTCCATACATTCGATGTATCTTATGTAGTTCATGTTCCTTATTCAGAGTTGGTAAATTAAACATGAGGAACAGTCATGCGCAAACTATGCAATGTATGAGTGTTTTTGAGCATCTAAAATGCAGCAACTTTTTATCTTGGTGGACAGAATTCGCAAGCACATAAGAAACTTTTTAGGGGCGTGGATTGGGAGTTGCCCCTGCTCATGCAAATGAGTTGCAAAACTTCATTATCCGGTTCGAGACATGAGATTATCAAAGGCTCTAGGAATTTCTTATTTCATTAATTTTTCAGGGAGAATGAATACTTCCCTATCGGAAAGGCGGTGACCCCCGTAAAAATCAAAAGGGAAAGCGTCAATGTACGTTCTCATGTTCTAAACGAGTTGAAACGATACCGCTTTACCCTTGTACGAATTTCTTGTGAACTTTGAATTGAAAGGATCAACTCATCTTGATCGGATTGTATGTCTGGGATGTTATCTCTCCGGTTTTGTAACCATCTGAGCTGAGCTTCAATTGGCATTGAACTCATATTCTGGACTGGACTCATCTAGGTCGTATACTTCTGAATCCACTAAGTTCTCCTCCTCATGTATCCCCATGATGACAAACTTGTTGGTCGTTGGTTATCGTCATCGGGTTGGAAGTCCTATCATACTTCTCGAAGTCGGGCATCTTGAACTTCTACGGCACCATGACCTTTGAAAAGACAGACAGGGTCAATCGGGGTATGTTGTGAGTCCCCTCAACCTCTCGGATCCTCTGTTCCATTTGGGCCAACCGCTTGGCCGTATCACCATTCAACCCGGGGGCCACGGGGCTGGCTTGGGGGATTGGGACTACGGGCGGCGTGCTCGTGCTCGCGCTCACGCTTGTGAAGATCACATCTTCTAGCGGCATTGTCTGATAGGGAGCGGTTTCCGGGGCTTTACCGGAGTTGTCCATAGGAGGAAATGGAGCAGGAATGGTTAGCGGTGGGCTGGTGGTGGATGATTGAAGTTTGGCGGCGAAGGCAGCCATCATTTCTTCCATCTTTCGGGACATCATCCCTTCGAAGCGCTCGGTCAAGGAGCCAAGTTTCTCGTCTAGGGCAGCACCGACGGTGGCGTTGATGTCGGCCATCTTCCTCGCGACCGATCGAGTAATATGTGGAGGATCCGTGATAAATTACCTGTACGTAGTAACAAACGCAAAATGAGTACAGAGAGCAAGAATATCGAGCCGGTCCATGGCATCCCTCTAGACTCAAACGAACAAAGTGATTATAACCAAATGATTGAAACATGTAATTTTCAGTTTGTCCGCTTTTACGAAAAAATCCGTATCAATTTGCGCGTTGATCAAAACATGTCCAAATTTTACGAGCTTATAGTTGAGAAGATGATGAACAACTTTTATGTTGGCCAATCGGATTAGAAATGCACGGATCAAAGCAGTTTAATGTGTCTTTCCAAAAAATCACGTTCAGAAAACTATTATAACCGCATGTTGTTGAAAAAACGAAGGGCCATATTAAATTATGAATTTAATTCTGAAATTTTGTAAGACATTAGTTCAAACATAGGTCTACAACTTTCGTGTTTGGCACTTACTCAAAACTCGATCATAGAATTTAGTAAAAATCGTACAACAGGAACAAGCCAAATCAGAATTGAGGACAACCGATGAAATTGTAAAAACTACATAAGCAAAGTGTGAAATTGGAAATAAGACGATGAGATTCCTAAACAATCAACCTATGAAAGTAAATACATGACTCAATTTAAGCAAACCAAGAAATCAAACGGTTTTTCTTTTTTAGAGGCCACGTGATCTATAGACGAATGGGCCTTCAAGGCGCGCCGCAATCGTGCATTCTCCTTTGCCAAAGCATCTGCCTTTTCTTGGGCCTTCATCGCCTTCTCTTCGCTGGCTTTGAGTTGAGCTTGACGGGTATGCTGCATTGTCACGATCGGGATTTTCGGGAGTATCTCAGCAGGGATGGCATGAAACCGAATATACCGAGTTGTGGCAAAGTGACTCCTCATTTTTCCGGTGAGCTCCTCTATGGGCCAAATCAGCTTCGATTAGAACACTCTGCCAAGCCTCGGAATGACGTCTCGGTTACGCTCTCGTAGTTCTCGTCCTTCTCAAATTGAACTTGGAATTCGTTGGGCCCAAGTGAAGGCGGGATATCTGCGGAACCCGAAATTGTCGTGTAACCCGAAGAGGCCGATAGCTGGTTGCTCCATAAATGCCCATCAAAGGCACGGGTTTCGGGTCGCCATGGCACAATCGAGCTTCTACCACTCGGAACCATACAGCTTGCCAAAGGAAAATCTTAGGATTTGGATTCTCGAATAAATGGACCCACTGGCGTATAGTGCAAGTTTTTAGTTCGATCCTGTATTTGTTTAAATCTTAAAATAGGGTTGTTAGTCATACCCATTTCAAATACGATCATGTTTTCCCGAATTGAGAAAGGTGTGAGAAAAACCAGATTTGTAAAAGCTCAATTGGGGCTCGAAAAGTCTTATCTTTTTCTTTCTTGTTTTCTTTTTTGGAATGAGCGAAACATGTTAGTGAAATGAAAGTTTCAGCAAGGATGGTGTTTACAAAATTGACCCCACCACAAACTTGTTTTACCGTCCATGCTATCACGGGATCTATAGCGTTTTGACGGAATGGAAACATGATAAGTCCGAAAAAGGTTAAGATAAAAATCTTAGATCTCATGAGGTCGGAGTTATTTTCAAAACATTCAATAAGGAAAGATAATGGGCATGCCCGGCATTTACCCTTGAGCACTTTTTCAATTTCTTTTTTAGTCGAACCCAAAAATTCAGCAAGCACTACCACCGGATCTACCCGAATAGGTGGTTCAACCACATCCAACTCAATTGATTTTCCAATGGCAATACTGTATTCTTCCGGAGTGGGTGTGAGCTCAAACTTACCTCCGAACACAAACGTGGTCGTCTCGGGGCACCAAAAATGAGCAAGTGCTTGCATGATCCCGCTTTGAACATCAATCTCAAGAATTGGCAACATGAACCCGATACGCTTGAGCACGTACTGCTGGCCATCCGGCTTCAACTTACCCCATAGCTTCTTGAGCTCTAGCTTTGGAGTAGGCACGAAACGGATATCGTTGCGACCCATTCGTATATAGATCACGTACCAATTAAATCAACCTAAACCATGGACCAGCCCAAAATAAAAATGAGATAACAGGGCATAAAAGACAAGAAATTACCGCTCGTAGGAAGAAAATGTCAATCACAAAGACATGCACATGAAGTGTGGATTCAGATTTTAGTTCTTTTAGCAAAATGAAATGAAAGACAGAACGACATGTCGCAGCCTCGCGTACGTTCATCATGACTAGTTGCTGCCTTGCATACATAGTCACGACTAGTCGGGTCCAATCATCTCGGCTTGGTTCGGTCGACAAGAGCAACTCTCATGCATCATAGCCTTACGTGCATGAGAATAACTCTTGAGCCATTTTTTTGAAGAATTCGGGATCCAAGCGGGATAACCTTTAGCGAAGCCTTACCGCCAAGGTTAAAGAACCACATAAATACCATCCTGAAACTATCGGGTGACCCGGGTTCGGTCACAAGTCAAGGTGGTGTAGTGCAATTATATAGAGGCATGCACGACATTTTAAAAGCAATCAGCACTCCGATAGTTCAAAAATTAAAATTCTCATCACCAAGCTCGCAAAACAGAGGTTAGCCACGGACTCCTCCCCTTATAACTCCCTTTCCCGCAAAACCATTTAACACCTAAGGATTAAAATTCAAAAAAGATTGCCGGATCAAGTGATTTTATTTTTCATGAAATTATTCTGGCCTAAGTCCTCTTTAGTCCCCGATGGAGTCGCCAAGCTGTCGCGACCTAAAAAAAAATAAACGAGTTAATTTTCGGGCTAATGGATTATCAGGTTAATTAATTAACTAACCTAACTCGGACTCTCCCAAGTCCATACCAAATCGCAACTTAAGGTTCAAATAATTAACATGCAATGTGATTTGAATTTGGAGTCGCCACTAATCATTTTCGGTAGGTTGATTAGAAACCTAAATAAAATAGCGGGAGAAAACTATCTTATTTCCGCGAACCGGAGATTTTGAATTCGGGGGATTTGGTTACGTCGATTTCTCTAACGCCCTTTCGGTACCATTTTCATGAAAAATATTTGATTTGGCAATTTTGATGGATTTTACTCGAAATTCAAAGATGCAATTTTTTTGGTTTTTTCTTCTTTTTTATGGGGATGTAAAACATTGAACTTTGTACAATATACACCATGGGTGATTTAGAAAGAAAGAAAATGCAGCCAGTCACACGAGTATTTATAAAAATAAATTAACATGTAATAATGCTAAAATTTGGAACACGTGACATGTCTAAAATAAACAAACAAATATTCAAACCAAACGATTACATTTTTGTAGATCGAGATGGAAAGGATTACCTTCTATTACACAAAATCTTACTCACATACACGTTAAAATTCCCTTCAAGATCTCGGAACTGGAAGAACGCGGCTGTCGTTGAAAATGACAAGCAATGGCGTTGTTGGGTGGCGAGAGGCGAAATATGTGACTCGTCGAAGATGATGCTCGACTAAAACTCCTTTCTTCACTCTCGAATTTTCTCTTCTGATTTTTCTCAAGAACTCTCTTTTTCCTCTCTAAAAATTCCTCTCAAAAACTCTCTCAAAACTCTCTCAATTCTCTTCCACTCCCAAAAACTCTCTAAAACTCCTCTCAAGAGCTCTCTAAAATCTCTATCACAAAAATTCTCCTCCTCAATTCTCAAGAACTCTCCCTCTTTTATAGCCAAATTTCTCCATCCTCTTTTTACCATCTTCCCTTCTCCATCTTCTTTTCTTCATCTTCTTTTCACCACCTTCCCTTCATCATCTTTCCTTCTTCACTTGCCCTTCATCATCTTCCCTTCTTCATCTTCTCTTCATCACCTTCCCTTCATCTTCTTCCCTTCTTCATCTTCCCTTCTCCATATCCCCTTCTCTTGGTATTTGCAATACAGTCCCCGAGGTTCTAAGTATTTGCAATACAGTCCTTGAGAAAAATCAGAAGAGAAAATTCGAGAGTGAAGAAAGGAGTTTTAGTCGAGCATCATCTTCGACGAGTCACATATTTCGCCTCTCGCCACCCAACAACGCCATTGCTTGTCATTTTCAACGACAGCCGCGTTCTTCCGGTTCCGAGATCTTGAAGGGAATTTTAACGTGTATGTGAGTAAGATTTTGTGTAATAGAAGGTAATCCTTTCCATCTCGATCTACAAAAATGTAATCGTTTGGTTTGAATATTTGTTTGTTTATTTTAGACATGTCACGTGTTCCAAATTTTAGCATTATTACATGTTAATTTATTTTTATAAATACTCGTGATCGGCTGCATTTTCTTTCTTTCTAAATCACCCATGGTGTATATTGTACAAAGTTCAATGTTTTACATCCCCATAAAAAAGAAGAAAAAACCAAAAAAATTGCATCTTTGAATTTCGAGTAAAATCCATCAAAATTGCCAAATCAAATATTTTTCATGAAAATGGTACCGAAAGGGCGTTAGAGAAATCCGACGTAACCAAATCCCCGAATTCAAAATCTCCGGTTCGCGGAAATAAGATAGTTTTCTCCCGCTATTTTATTTAGGTTTCTAATCAACCTACCGAAAATGATTAGTGGCGACTCCAAATTCAAATCACATTGCATGTTAATTATTTGAACCTTAAGTTGCGATTTGGTATGGACTTGGGAGAGTCCGAGTTAGGTTAGTTAATTAATTAACCTGATAATCCATTAGCCCGAAAATTAACTCGTTTATTTTTTTTTAGGTCGCGACAGTGCCCAGTATAAGAAATAAGGATTTCCGAAGTAATCGCCAATTCTAACAAGAATTAGATACAATTTGCTTGAAATGCGATGGACACCATTAGACGATGGATTCAAGTTGAGTTTCTTCTGAATTTTGTGTTTACATATGGTTTTAGGATTTTGATTTGTGCTTAACTAGTTCTATTTGTAACACGGGAGTAGTACCACCTGGCACTGGTCAGTAAACGGCATTTTGACCGTCATAGGTGGATGATCCAATTCCTGGCGGTACATGAAGTTCGTGTCGTTCAATTCTTTTGTTGAATTTCTATTGACTTCGGATAATTATTCTTGCATCAATATTGATGGCTGCTTTAATGTGGATTTCACGTTAATAGCTGACATTCATCGTCATCTTTCTGAGAATTGGAGCAAAGGGATGGTTGAGTTGAAAGGCTATTATATTTTCTAGTTCAAATTTCGATCAACAGCATTTGGGTTTTCACGCTTTTGTCCATCTCATTTCTCTTTTCGATCGTATTTTCGTTATTATTTTATTTTATTTTTAGGATTCTTTCATTTTTTAAATTTATTTCTTGCTTCTACCTCATATTGGAGGCGACTTTTGGTAACTTTGACTGATTTGTGCAACTGGGCTATGGAAATTTGGATATGGCAGGTCTCTGTTGATGCCTTCCGCCGATAGAGTGGCAGTTCTAGAGAAGAGATTGTCAATTTTATAAATGGTAACTAATTTCAAAATTCTTCATTTCGACAAAAAAAATATATATATATACGTTCATCATTAACACAAAATGAAATTTATTTACGCTAACATAACTTCGTCTTTGAGTTTGTTGCCTTTTTTTATATTAATTTTTGTCAAAATTATCCTCGTAATATGACATAATGTGTCAATCACCGAAAAATATTAATTATACAGGCTGATTTAATTGTTTTTTTTTTGTCAAAGGCTGATTTAATTGTTAGGTATCTACTATTTTGACTGATTGACCTTTGATGATCTATGATATAATTTGGGTACTTGAAAGGAAAGTTATCAAATTGTGTACCCTCGATTCGTAATTTGCTCAATCTCAAGTGCCAATCAGTCTTAGCATAAGCTCGGGGAGTTGAAAATGTTAGAGACGAGATTGCCAATTATATATAATGTAGCTAATTTTATTGCTGACATCAGTTTAATGCTAAATTATTTAGTGGCTAAATAAACTAGGCTATACCCAGACTAAATGTGATGATATTTACTTGCATTTATAGTATCATTGTCTTAGACTTCATAGAATAAGCGTCATCGAGATGGTTCATATTGGTTTGCTTTGCTAGAACAACTACCTATATTGAGATATCCCTTCTCTTGTCGTTGTTCCCGACATGATTTCAATGTTATTGTGCCAAAGTTTGTTTTTCACCTATATTTGTTGTTGACCAAAATTTGTTTGTTGATGATTTTTTCATCCACTATCCAATTCACTAGATTATTTTACCAATGGAAAGCTCTTGATCCAATTTATTTTAAATGAGAGTCAAATTTTCATAAAAGAATCAGAATAATCAATTTTCGTGAATTAATATATGTGTGTGTACATGGGCCTAGAATGGTCTTCTTCGTCGAAATTTTGGAGTTGAAAACATTGTGGCTCACTGGAAAAGGATCATGGCATTTTAGCTTATGCTCATGTTCGCGTTCTCTCTAGTTTGCTTCAGCTATGATATTTTTACTTTGCTTTTTTAGTCTCTCGTTAGTCCCACTTTGCTCTGCTATTAACATGTCGATGAGCTTCACTTAGATCTGACCGAACAACCTTTGCTTCTTAAGCATTTCTTTGTACGAGAGTTAAAGTCCGCTGATCCTGTTCTTTGCCTTGAATTTTGGAGCTCAGAAATTGTTGTTCTCTAGGAAAACGGTCATGGAGCCCGCTCTTCAAGTTCAAGTCATCCATCTCTTTGACCAAAAAAAAAATTCACCCATCCAGCAATCATGTCTCTCGCTTCGTCCTCCGAGAGAACTGGCTTTTATTGCCGCCGATAATGAGTATCATAAACTATTAAATAAAACTGAATGCCAGGTGAGTATTTACCATTCTTTTAGTCTGAAAATCTTTTTTTTTTCTTTCACATATGATCTTTTTGCAAACTCAACAAGACTGAAGTTGTCAATTTGCTAAAGATGAAGCAAGTCTTAATTATGAGTATGCCAGAGCATGCGCAAGCCTTCACGCGGTTCCTGACCACATGGAGATTGTTTACCTCACCGCATGGAACAGATGCGCCACACTGTCGGAATCTGGAGAAATTCACGAATGACTCTTTTATGAAATTTGAATCTTATTTAAAAAATATTGGATCGTAAGCTTTTCGTTGATAAAATAATCGAGTGAATTGGACAATAGAATGTCAAGTTTTGGTCGACAGATATAGAGAAAATGTAATGACTCCAAATTTCCAGTCAGCTTATTTCAAAGTGACGTCACAATAAGCATGTACGAGTATTGACTAATAGCATTAGAAGTTGACGACGAAACGACGGGGAAACACATTGTACTTGAACTGAGTTCTATTGAGCTAAATGCATGAGAAATTGGGACCAAATGAGGACGACATACACGTAACGAGAGCACGCCACGGGACGATGGACACATAGCAGCAGGACGCCAAGTGGTGCACCTTTGGGAGCTACATCATTTGATGACATGTGGCGGTGGGGCAGCAAGCGATGCCATGTGGCACCCCAAAAACGATGGCCGCCACGTGTCGCCACGAGGTGCCACATGGCAACATCTTATCGCCACCGACCTGCCTCTATTCCCCTTATAAATATCCTTGCCTTCTGTTCGATCAGTAGATAAGATCACCCCTCATCCTACCCTCACCCTTGACCGGGCTCTCGTCGAGCACACCCTCACTTGGTCTCGCCATGCATGCCAATTGCCGTCGCCGAAGCTTCTCAAATCCGTGAACTCTTGTAGACATCATCTCCTTCCCGTTCGTGTACATGCTCCGTAAAAAGAAAGAGTTTGAATTGTGTTTTAGTTCGAGAGGCGAGTGGATTTGTAACCCGTATAGCTTTTCGAGATTGACTTTAGAATCATACTCAATGAATGATTTGAAAGTGTGTTCGTATTATGAAACCATACTTGATCTATTCATTTAAGAAAGAGACATAAACCATTCATCTGCATATGATAGAGTTTTAATGTATTACGGATGAAAATGCAGACAAAGGTAAGAATGCATTGCATATTGAGAGGATGATTCCATCGAGGTTTCTACCGAAGATGCCCGTGGGAGCCAGTAAGGAAATCGAGATGCCTCCAATGAGTGGATATGTTCCTGCAGTGTGATCTAGGATGCCTTAGACGCAAGAAGCGACGTTGAGTGTTCCGTGGAAACCAGCTCGTGTGAGCAGGAGATGAAAGTGAAGTTGTGATATGGTGAAATTGAGAGAAATTTCATGCGGACATCTCACTCACGTGTATCAAGGCAGTGGAATTGCATATTTATCTCGTGGTAACATTTGACATTGATTGCTGCTCATGTTCTTGCGTGTGATGTGAGTGTTAATAGTAAAACCTATGAGAGGCCATACCTTATTAGGTGTGCCTACCGCTTGTTTTGTCAGTGTTAATAGTAAAACCTATGAGAGGCCATACCTTATTATGTGACTTGAATTTATATGGCCGCCTATTTGTTCTTAGTTAGTCTGCTGCATGCGTCATTACATCTATATAAAAGATTAATTCAGAGCATGTAGTTAGTAAGTAGGGGACACACTGGGACGTCACAGAAAAAAAACCAACTTTCTCCAAGATGCGCGAAAGTTAGTTACATTCTGTTCTCCAATTCACTCGATTATTTTATCAACTGAAAGATTGCGATCCAATATTTTTTAAATGAGATTCAATTTTTCATAAAAGAGTCATTCGTGAATTTCCCTAGTGTGATCAATGACTTTAATAATCTAGATTCGGATTTGAGCCAATAATTAGCCGCACCATGAACGCGGCCATGGACATTCGTGAGCAGCTCCTCAAAGCTGGGTTTCAAGAATTCTTCTTTCTTCCTACCGAGGACGACAAGGCAGAGGCCTTTGCTAATGAGGCGGCGGCAGCGGCAGCTGATGAGGAGGCGGAAGCAGCCGTGGTTGTCCCTCAAATGCCCGCTGGAGAGGTTACTAGAGGGGTTGTTGCTGGAGGATTTTTTGGAGAGGCTTGCTGCATGATGGTGATGGCGAAGGTGTGAAGGAATGTAGAAAGGATGAATCAAGGAAGATGCTGCTTCCATTTCAAGAAGTCCTTCCTGTTTACGTTCTGTCCCTTCTTTTCTGTTCTTTTAGGTTAGTTAGAGTCATAGTCAGATGGATGGTGTAATTAAGGAAGATCATGGCTTTAATCCCACTAACGTCTTTGTTTATGTGGAGGTGGTGGAGTCATAGCATATCCTCGGGAACCAAACTGAGCTAGAAGTATAACATCACCGCTGTTGGTGGAGTTGTATTGTCCACGTAATATGGATGAGGTCCGACTTAGACTCGCTTTCTGCACTAATGAAATGTTTTGAACTGTTTTAACCAGATCATTTAGTGCATATTGTTTCGACCAAACAAAAATACAGTGCATATTGTGACATTCTCTTTCGATGCTGACAATGCCGATGGAAGCGTGACCGAGAAAAATAAGAATGTGATCGTGTAAACAGTAATCAAGCTCGTACGCGCTTGTGGCTCATCAACCTGATTGCGGATTTCTTAACATGCATCAACCTGATTGCGGATTTCTTAACATGCTCGAACTTTGGGTGTCTCACACTAACCGGTGAAGAAATGTATGTACTAGCGAAATCACACTTATTCTATATGGAATTTACGTGGGGGATGGCCAAAATTAAAAGTTTCGCTTGTAGGGCCCTCTTGGTTTAAATTATTAAAATGAACCGGTACAACAAATTGAGATCGTTCCGCCATTTTAAGAAAACAGAGAGATGTTCTTTTTATGTTAGCGGGTAGTTTTGAGGCGAAAAAAAGAGACATGCCATTTATGTTGTGCTAGTGTGCTCGCCCTTGTCTTCTTCTCGATCTTTTCCTTTTTACCCCTTTTCTTTTTCATCATTTCTTCTTCCTCCTCTTCTTTTTTTCTCATCCTTTTGTCTTTTTTTCCATAGACAAAATCAATGTGAGCTACCCATATATATATATATATATATATATATATATATATATATATATATATATATATATATATATATATATATATATATATATCAGCCAAATTTCTCTTTTTAAAATTTGGAATACCTTGCTTTATGTTTTTGAATTGAAATATGGAAATAATAAGAAATTTCCTCTTGAAATTCCAAACTACTTTTTCTTCTTCCTTCTTTGGAAGACGGCGTAGTTAAACCTTTAGGCTGACAGAGCAATGGTAAGTCTTATTTTATGAATTGCAGATGTGATTAGCCTTCTGAAACTTGTAAACATTATGAGTGATTCAAGGGCAGCCTACTGAAACTTCTCATAGATAGTCAATTTATTGCTTAACGTTGAACGAAAACTATATACCATCGGTTTGATTAATTGGGATGATTCTACAATTGTCTTGAGTTAAACAGATTTAACGCTACAAGAGCAATGCTAGTAGATGGATACTGCTTTCACATTGAAAACTACCGTTAACGGTCTATATTATTAATATGAGAGTTAATTGTAAAACTAACCAAAGCTAGTTAATTTAATTGCAATACTAAACAAAAATGCATTTTTTTGACAAAACGAACAAATATTTATAGAATATTATAAAATAAATAAAAATATAGTCTAGAATGTTTTATATTTAGTCATATCCTAACATCATAATTTCACAAAGATTGATTTCTTTTCATTTTATATTCACGACTCTAAAATGTGTCCTACTAGGTGGTGCAAAATCAACAATATATCTGGTGCCCAACTTGGCTTCATTAACCGTTCCTTTTTTTGTGAAATCTCTTTGCATTATCCTAATGCCTCTGTATAGGAAATTAAAATTGAGCAAAGAATTCCCCTATCCTCGACAATAAAAAAAAAAAACATTTGCATACTTTGTTAAAGAATAAGTCAACATATCCAACTGCTGATAACTTAGTTTGTCCATTTTTGTTATTAATTTAATATCGCGAAAAATCACAAACCGGTACATCTATAATAATTTTTCCAAATTAATTTTTGAGTCATTATAAAGCCTAAATTAGTACACATGTGACAAATTTATCTCCAATTACTTATTGGGTCATCAAAAACCTCAAACTAGTATAAGCATGACAAATATAACCCCATTAGTTCTCTCAAAATTTATTGTGAAAATATTGAGTTGGATGCCACATAGCAAAACTTAGTTGACATGGCATGTTAACGTGGAAATCCATAAATCTCTCTTTGCTTCTTTAATTAGTCATAATATGAATATAGATAAGGCTCATTCTCTTCGAACCACTTCCAATTGAAGCCATTAAACATCCTAAATTGGTGATTTGGATGAGTTAGCCAGACAACCCCGAAAAAATAAAAAAAAACAATGGCGAGAAGATTATCAGAGATAAAAGTGTGCTCGAACTAGTTTCGATGACTAATCACGAAGATGAAGACGATGATGAAGGAGTATGCTCGATGAAGAGGAAGGCGAATAAGGATGAGAGAGAGAGAGAGAGAGAGAGAGAGAGAGAGAGAGAGTTGTCTTCAAATTAGGGTCAATTGAAAAAACAAAGAGAGAGAGGATTAATTTGTTTATCACCGACACAATCCGTTTAATTCGAAATTATTTAGTGGAAAAATAAATTTGGCTATAACCAGACTAAATGTCATGATATTTATTTCCATTTTTAATATCATTGTCTTAGACATCATAGAATAAGCATTGTCGAGATGGAAAATTTGGAAAATTTGCTACATTTTCAATTCATAAAAAAGTACTAATGCAAAAGCGTTGTGGTTCATATTGGCTTGCTTTCGTAGAACAATTTCCTATATTGTGATGTCTCGTCTTCTTGTCATTTCTGACATGATTTCAATGCTAACGTGCCAGTTACCAAAATTTTACCGTTTGATGATTTTTTCATCCGCTGTCCAATTCACTCAATTATTTTACCAATGAAAAGCTTGTGACCCAATTTATTTTAAATGAGATTCGAATTTTCATAAAAGATTGAGAATAGTGAATTTCGCGTATTAATATGTTTGTACAGGGCTAGAGTGGTGTTCTTCGCCGAAATTTTGGAGTTGAAAACATTGTGGTTCACTGGGAAAACGGTCATGGCATTTCACCTTGTGCTTGTGTTCACGGTTTCTCTAGTTTGCTTCAGCTATGATGTTTTAACTTTGCTTTTTTAAGTCTTTCTTTAGTCCCTCTTTAATTTGTTCTGCTATTAACATGTCCAGGAGCTTCACGTAGATCTGACCAAGAAACCTTTGCTTCTTAAGCATTTTCTTGTACCGGAGTTTAAAGTCCGATAATGGTGTTCTTTGCAGTTAATTTTGGAGTTTAGGAATTGTGGTTACAATTCTCATACCATAACAAGTTGTGGTTGAAATGGCGTGCAGGTCACAAAAGCTGGTGGCGAGAAATGGAAATCAATGTCTGAAGCCGTAAGATATCGCCTCTTAATGCCGCATTTGCTCAAAAAAGTTGCGAAGCCCAAGATGAAAAAGCGAATTGCTATGAATATGATAAATACACTGCAATGCGAACCTCCTGATTCAGCGTATTCTTTATGCAGGAGAAACGTCCTTATGCAGAAAAAGCCTTGGAGAGGAAGGCAGACCATGAGAAAGCTAAGGAATCATATAACAAGAGGTATTTTCCCTTCTCATTCAGAGTTTTAGTTTGAATTAGTATTTTCCCGAAGTTAAGCAATATATGCTGTTTGATGGCCTGATGCTAGAATGTCGATGATGATTAAGCAGAGCCAGCAGCATCATCCAAAAAATCGACTTCTAACTCAATTTCTAAATTGGCTTCTGAGGCCGATCAAGAAGATGAAGTGGAGCCAGCAGCATTATTTGAAAGGCATCTTTTGGTTCGCCTTCCAACAGAACTAGCTACTCTTAAATAAACTGAATGTCAGGTGAGTATTTACAATTCTATTAGTCTAAAAATATATTTTTTTTCCTCTCATATCTGATGTTTTTGCAAACTCAACAACACTGCAAGTCTTAATTAAGAGTATGCCAGAGTAGGTGTAAGCCTTCATGCGGTTCCTGCTGCAATTATAGCAGATTGTTGACCTCACCGCATGCAACTATGTGCTGCCCTTGTAGGAATTTGGATAAATTCATGAATGACTTTTTTAGGAAAATTCAAATCTCATTTCAAAAGATATCAGATCACAAACTTTTCGTTGATAAAATAATTGACTGAATTGGAAAATAGAATATCAAGTTTTGGTCGACAGATATAGGGAAAAAAAAAACCAACTTTCGCACAAGTTCTGTTCTCCAATTCACTCTATTATTTTGTCAACAGAAAGCTTGCGCTTCGATATCTTTGAAATGAGATTTGATTTTTCATAAAAGAGTCGTTTGTGAATTTCCCTGAGTGTGATCAACGACTTTAATAATCTAGATTCGAATTCGAGCCAACGATAAGTCACTTGAGCGTGATGAACGACTTTGTTTATGTCGAGCGGTAGCATATCCTCCGCAACCAAACTAAGCTAGAAGTGTATAACTTCACGGATGCTGACAGAATTGTATTGTTACAATACAGACTTAGACTCTCTTTCTGTGCTGATGAAATGTTTTGAACTATTTTAATCAAGCCATTCAGTGCATATTGTTTGGACCAAACAAAAAAACAATACTTATTGTGACATTCTCTTTCGATGCTGACAATGCCGAAGAAAGTGTGATTGAGAAAAGTAAGAATGTGATCGTATTTAATCAAGCGTGTACTCACTTGTGGCTCATCAACATGATTGCGAATTTCTTAACATGCCCGAACTTTGGGTGTCTCGCATTAACCGGTGAAGAAGTGTATGTACTGGCGAAATCACACTTTACTCTGTATGGAATTTACGTGGAGGACGACCAAAATTAAAAGTTTTGCTTCCAGGGCCCTCTTGAATCAAATTATTAAAGTGAACCGGTACAACAAATGAAGATCGTTCCCGCCATTTCAAGAAAACAGCGAGATGTTCTTTGTGTTAGTGTGCTCGCCCCTGTCTTCTTCTCCATATTTTTCTTTTTATCCCTTTCTTTTTCATCCTTTCTTCATCTTTTTCTTTTTTCATCTTCTCTGCCCCCCTTTTTTTTTTCCGTAGACAAAATCAATGTGAGCTAGCCTTTTACTAGTATTTTAAATTTCCATGTCTTCCAATGTGTGTGTAAGAAGAGCCTAACTCAGCCCAATTCCTGTTTTTAAAATTTGGAATACATTACTTTATGTTTTTGAATTGAAATATCAAAATAATAAGAAATTTTCTCTCGAAATTCCAAACTACCTTTTCTTCTTCCTTCTTTGGAAGACCGCGTAGTTACACCTTTTGCTCATGGGACAGAGCAATGGTCACTCTTCTGTTATGAATTATAGATGTGTCATGTTACTTGTGATCAGCCATCTGAAACTTTTAAATATTATGGGTGATTCAAGGGCAGCCTTTTGAAACTTCTTATGGACAGTCAATATATTGCTTAATGTTGAACGAAAACTATATAGCACTGGTTTGATTAATCGGGGTGATTCTACAATTATCTTGTCTTGAGTTAGACGGATTTATCATCAATTGGTCATCTATTTGGTCTCTCTCTCTCACACACACACACACTATATATATATATATTACTCTAAGAGCAATGCTAGTAGAGGATACCACTTTCACAGTGAAAACTACCTTGACGGTCTATATTATTAATATGAGAGTTAACCGTAAAACAAACCAAAGCTTGTGAATTCAATCGCAATACTAAACAAAAATGCATATTATGATAAACCGAACAAATCTTTATTGAATATCGTAAAATAAAGAAAAAAATATAGTTTAGAATGGTTTATATTTAGTGATATCCTAATATCATAATTTCACAAAGAACGATTTTTTTTTCATTTTATATTTACGACTCTAAAATGTGTCCTACTAGGTGGTGCAAAATCAATGATATATATATGGTGCCCAACTTGGCTTCATTAACTATTTTTTTTTTGTGAAATCTCTTTACATTATCTTAATGCCTCCGTATAGGAAATTAAAATCGAGTATAGAATTCCCCTATCATCGATGAAAAAAAAAACACATTTGTATACTTTGTTAAAGAATAAGTGAATATATCCAACTGCTGATAACTTAAATTTGTCCTTTTTTTATTGAGTTAATATCCCGAAAAATCATAAACTGGTACATCTATAATAATTTTTTCAAAATTAATTTTTGAGTTATTTTAAACACCATAAACTAGTACACATATGACAAATTTATCCTAAATTACTTATCAGGTCACTAAAAACCTCAAATTGGTACAAGCGTAACAAATATAACCCCATTTGCTTCTGTCAAAATTTATTGTGAATATATTGAGTTGGATGTCACATAACGACAACTCAGTTGACATGGCACTTCCATGTAGAAATCCATAACTCTCTCTTTGTTTCTTTAATTAGTCATAATATGAAAACAGATAAGGCTCATTCTCTTCGGACCACTTCCAATTGAAGCCATTAAACATCCTAAATTGTTGATTTGGATGAGTTAGCTAGACAAGCTTGAAAAAAACAATTGATGGCGAGAAGATTATCAGAGATAAAAGTGTGGTCGAACTAGTTTTGATGCCTAATCACGAAGATGAAGACGGCGATGAAGGAGTATGCTTGATGAAGAGGAAGGCAAGAGTAGGGAATAGAGTGCTCAGACAAAAAGAGAGAGAATGAGCCATATTTGTCTTCAAATTAGAGTCAATTGAAAAAACAAAGAGAGAGAGGATTATGAATTTCCACATGAACCTGTCACGTTAATTGAGTTATAGCCATGTGTCGCCCATATCAGTAATTTCACGGCAAAATTTGACGGAAGCTAATGGAGAGTAAATGTACCAACTTGGGTTTTTGATAATCCAAAAATTAGTTTGGGTAAATTTATGTGCTCCAGTTTGGAATTTTTCTTGACAAAAAAATTAATTTGAGATAACTTTATCATAAATGAAAGCGTTAAGAGTTTTTCGTGATATTAATTCTAAATTTGGTATGATATCGATCGAAGTCCGAATAACTAGTTCGAACAGGAAATTCTTTGCATTAAATGATGTACGAAATTGGACCCGAGTCGCGCATCGAAAATCCGAAATCCAAATGCTTTCTTTTGTATTGAAAAGCTAAGAATTCACGTTTCTCATAAATCTAATTCATTGAAATTCCGTCAAGTAAAACGGAAGAACTATAAATTTCTAAAATAATAGATAGGAATATGGCAACTAGAGCTATTGCAGAACTTTTTCGTCATAAGGATGGTGTTTGATACGATCGCCTTATCACATAAATACGAGAATGAGCTGTCAAAAAATAAAAATAAAAATTGGGAGCTCCTTGAATTGTAAATGCCAATCAATTACATGTCGACTATGTCCTAATCTCATTAAGCTTACATTTTTTTTCCACCCAAAGAAAAGGAAAAAAGCCATAAGGGAGAATATCCTATTTGGTGCAAAAAAGTGTCCCTTGCTCCCAAGTCAAAGCCGGGTCCAATCAGATCCGATAAGGATCCATTAATGGCAGTCACCTTCTAAATCAGCCTATTAATATCGACAGTCAATCGGTTGCGAGCCTAACCGCGTTTCGTAACGACTCGGGCCGGGTCCAGCCCGGTACACTCATTGCTGGTCGGTCCGAATCACACAAATGCCGGGTTAACATGGACTTGCTAAGCTACAGCTAGCTAATACCATTTATTTATTCTTACTTTTTGTTATTTACCTTATCTAACGCAAAAATTTGGAGGATTCCAGAGATTATTTCCAAAGAAAGCGCTAATGCACATGGGAATTGAATTAATTTGGAATTGGGCCTAGCTTAACCATACCAAGGTGGCCCAATTTGGATGGTAAACGAGACAAAGGTTTTTCATTTTCCGTAAATTTTTGTGTAATTGACCCTGAAAAGATTAGTCTTGAATCACTAGAGAAGATTAATCTCTTGCGCAATTAGAGAGATTAATCTCCTGTGCGCAATGCTAAGTAACCTTCGATTATTTACGAAGGGTCGGCTTTATTAGGAGACTAATTAGAACCCCCTTTGTTCTTTGAGTTTCAATGGTAAAGAGTCAAAAGTACGAACATTGTTCTTTTTAAGGTTCCATAGCCAAGTAAATTGCAATTTGAAGGCTAAACGCGAGCGAGAAGGCATTGCCAAAAGGTCATAATACTTGGAATTTACAAAGAAGAAATGGCAGGACACTAATTAATCAATTAAAAGTAAAAACAAATATCATTTTTCAATGACTTTTTGAAAATGAAAAAAAAAATCGTATATCTCTGTAAAATTGCTGCTTTAGATGTTGATTTTTTTTTAAAAAAAAATTCGAAATATATTTAGTGAAGCTTAACAAATGCTTAAGAAAGGGGGAATTTTTTACATTCTCGAGAATAAAACAGGAAGCCACCTCTTAACTCGCCCCCGCCAAACAAATACTCACTCTCTGTCTCTTCTTGTATCCCAGGAAGGAGAAAACACAGAATCTCAGTTCAGACCTAGCTGCAGCAATCATGGTCGGTCCTGCCCAAACATCAGAATCCGAAACCAGCCCGCCAAACCTTTCTCCTTCTTCATCTTCCTCTTCTTCAACAACCCCCAAGGCCGTCATTGACACCCTCTGCACCCACATCACTGGCGCTTCCCTCACCAGCAACGACACCCAACACAACCATTGCCTCTTCACGCAGAGCCAGAGCATTGCAAATCCAACGCAGGTTGGTCCACCCGCGACAGGCCACTCTCCTCCGCCTCCACCTTATCTCTCTTTCGCACCGGCTCCCTGCGACGACCACCCCATGGAATTGTGCGGAAGTGACGGCATCTGGGGCCTGCCAACGGAGGAGGAGGAGGAGTGCCAGACACCGAGGGGCGAGGAGTACAAGATCCCGGAGCCGGTGACGTGCCCGCCAGCACCTAAGCGGAGCCGCAGGCACCGATCGGAGAGGCCGGTGTGCTTGGTGGGGAAGGAACTGGAGGAGGAGAAGGAGGAGTCCGTCGATTCTTCGGACGTGGAGGAGACTCTCAAGAAGATGCGTTAGGAACAGGATTTACCGGTCCTGAATCATTTTTAGGGTTTTACAGATGAAGGAATCAAAGTCAGGATAAGGACTAGGGATTGTTGATCTTCTCTCAAGACCGTGTTCCGTTCCATGCATGTAGAGGACCATGTTTTTGCGCGCAGTCACTGCAACTTCTTTTTAAGGAATGTGTCGAAACTGAAAGTAACGAGTTAATTACTTACCATAATATGCAAATTCGCAAGCTATTTGGCTTTAATCTTATCCCCACCCATTAATTTCCTGATAAAGGTCGGCCCATTTATGACACGACCTCTCATCAGACAGCTAAGTTTCGATTGGCTCATGCCTAATAACTCTAGAATTACGACTAGAGAGCATTCTAAAATGAGGTTGAATATTGGAGGAACGGCATTCGCGTCGTCGATACAATCGAGCCGATCGTATTTCAGAAGAGTCATCGTTGCTATTATGAATACTTTGAATTCACACTTGTCTAACTCGAAATGGGAAAAGACAACCTTATGCTTTTTGTTTCGATAGCTATGCCTTGCGCGGTCACTTGGCTTAATGAACTACGAGTCTGAAACAATCGTTGAAAACCGTTGGACATACCGGTCTTTGCTTCTTATGAGTCCGAAACAACCATTCATAACTGTTGAAAACATAAGTTAAAAACATAAGTTAAAAACCGTTGAACATACCGTATTTGCTTCCGCAACACGGCGAAACCAAAAACAAACACATTTAAGGAAAGAAATCACCCGACAACCGATTTCGTTAGACCATGATTTTTGTTAGATGAAAAGTTAACTAACTCCGCCGCATAATTTTATAACAATATCTTATGAGTTCATTTAATAATTTTTCCTTGATGCTTTTCATTCACAATCCGATGCGTTATGATTAGCGGTGAGCGGTTTCGGTTTCCGTACAGGTTCCACTTGAAATCTATAACTTACCCATTAGAACAAGTTGCTTATTTTTTGGATCTTGGAACATATTCTACGTACTCTATAAATTGGGACTTGTTGAGAATATGACCCCTGGTGCCACGACTTCAACCAAGTAGAGAGAAGGAGAAAACCTGCAGTTGCAGCCTCCATTACGTGTCAACTGTTGAGTGGAACTCCGCATAACGGCCTTCTGTCATGAGCGAGGGGAAATAGAGATGCCAAGATTCCTCTTTCTGTTGTTTTTCATTTTTCCTCGCTTTCTCCTCGTACGTGAGCTGTCGCTCTAGGATTGGTTGATTGAGATCTAAACATGTAATATAAATTGTAAAGGCACAAGAGAGAATGCGGGCTCTCGGATGAAGAAATGTTAGACGAGTATTCTACGAAGATGATGAATGAAACTCGACTTCATTTCCTGCTGTTTACATTCTTCCTTTTTCTTCTATATCTCAAATTCTTTTATGGTATAAGAGCCTTTCTCCGAGAGCAAAGCTGTGAATTCTGGTCTCATTCTCCGAGAACACAGCAATGGCAGCAAGAACACCGAGATATCCTTTTCCTATTCACGTCAACATTGCTAACTTCGTTATAATCAAACTTGTCGAAGACAACTTCCTTCTCTAGCAAGCTCGGTTTTATAGATTCCTTCGTAGTCAAGAGCTATTTGGCTTCATCAATGGAGAAATTCCACCACCCTCTCAGAAGTTACAAGTTGAAGTTGATGGGAAAGAGACCGAAGCAGTCAATCTCGATTACACCGATTCGGGTGAAAACTAACCAACCGGTGTCTTCATGGATCGGTGGTGCAGTTTCTGAGAATATCTTGGGGCTAATCATCAGCCTGGAAACATCCTATGAGGTATGGCAAACTTTGCTGAATCGATTCACACAGAAATCGGTAGCTAGGGAATTTGAGCCGAGGGGGAAACTTTAGGCATGTCGAAAACGAAATAGACAACTGTCCGATTATCTTAGGGAGTACAAACTAATTTACGATCGCTTAAATGCAATAGGAAAACTCGTGGATGAAATAACTAAAGTTTTTGGCGTCTTGGAAGGACTAGGATCAGAGAATGAAAACTTCAAAACAACCATGTATTGTTTAAAACCTCAACCTGATTATGATGAGGTGATATCACAGTAAGAAAGATTTGAAACAAGGCTGCAAAACTACTCCTCGAGCTAGTTTAATCCTAACTTGGCATATTACGAAGAAAGAAATGTAGAGATGGAACTCAAGATAGTAACTAGCAAAGAAGTTAATCACCCTAATCTGGCTTTCATGGGATAGAGAGGTGGTACCGGGGGAGGACGTAACTATGGCGGAGGTCATTCCTTCAACAATCGAGGTCGTGGTTATGGTTATCAAGGGAGAAGTCAAAATTATAGACCATTTAGTCCGAACTAGGATCGGGAGGTTCAACGTTTTAAACCACGGACTAACACCTATAGTGCAGGCCCTGGTTTTCGACCTCATGCTGGTTCATCACAGAGGTATCAAGAGACCACGTCTTATCCCTCTCAAAACTCAGCAACTTATAAGAACTTGCAGGTTGAGAAAGCGAAAGATGGAGTTCGCGTAGCTTGTCAAATTTGCAAACGACCGGGGCATGATGCGTTTCAATGCTGGTATCGGTTCGACAACTCTTATCAAGACGAAACTTTTCCTCAAGCTCTAGCAGCAATGCATCTTGAGGATCCTACGAGCGATGAATGGTATCCTGACATAGGAGCCACAGCCCACATCACTGCCAATCTTGGTACAATTCATAACCCCTCAAAGTATACTGGAAATGATACCATCATGATAGGAAATGGATCATGTATTCCTATTACTTACACTGGTAATGCGTTCTTACATTCTGAGCTCAATGTGTTACCTTTAAATGATGTACTGGCGGTTCCCGCAATCAAGAAGAACCTTCTTTTAGTTTCGAAACCGATCGATGACTTTCCTCGCTCCTTTGTGTTTGACAAAAATGGTGTCTACATAAAGGACAATCGCACCAACACCACAGTGATGCTCGGGAGGAAAGTTGGGGGGCTCTACTGAGTGGATCGGCAGGAAACTAAGGCTCTGTTTACACGAGGGCATAAGGCGATCGAAGAAGAAATATGGCATCAACGACTTGCTCATAGCAACTCACGGACCTTGAAGCATCTTCAACAACGGTAGATGATCTATTGCGGTAAGAAAGCTCCACTTGTGTGTGGTAGTTGTCAACTTGTCAAAAGCACTGCACTACCTTTTCCCCTCTCGGATTCTGCAACCGAAGTCCCTCTAGAAAGGATACATTGTGATATTTGGGGTCCATCACCGGTAACTTCACTTCAGGGATTCAGATTTTATGTCGTCTTCGTGGACAATTTTTCTCGCTATAGTTGGCTTTATCCAATGAAGTTGAAGTCAGACTTCTATGATGTTTTTCTTATATTTCAGAAGTACGTGGAAAACCAACTTGATCATAAAATCAAAGTTTTTCAATGTGATGGGGGAGGTGAATTCACTAGCACCAGATTTTAGAATCACTTGGCAACTTGTGGTATTAAATAGTACATATCTTGCCCCTACACCCTTGAATAGAATGGGATTTCCGAGAGGAAACACCGTCATGTGGTAGAATTGGGCCCGACTATGCTCTACCATGCTAGAACTCCACTACAATATTGGGTTGATTCCTTTTTGACTGCCAATTACATCATTAACTTACTTCCAACTCCAAAGTTGCGGATGGACTCACCTCACAGCAGATTGTTTAAACAAGTACCGAGCTATGATCATCTCGGGGTCTTTGGGCGTGCTTGTTATCCCCGCCTCAGACCCTATGCACAACACAAGTTTGATCCTCGATCCCTTACATGTGTATTCCTGGGATATAGTAAGCGTCATAAGGGTTACCGATGTTTGGTCCCTACTGATGGTAGAATATATGTCGGTCGAAATGTGAGTTTGATGAATGTTTTTTTCCTTTTACCAAGAAACTAAATAGCGACTATCCTCACTACACTTCTTTGTATCAAAAATGGGTTGATGAGGTAGACTTTCTAGATTCTAACAAGCTAAGTCCAATGCGACACCCTCCTATCTGTACCACTGGTCATTTACGGGAAAGTGGAGTTCTGGAAGTTGGCCAAATTCGTGTCCCATACATCACTAAGTAGTGTAAACATATGTCATTGTCACCATCACAGCCTACTACCGACCTTGAGGCATCGGGGAGTTCTGCTCCGGATAATGCAACACCAAGCATTCATGTTGATGACCGAGACCATCCAAGTTCCTCCTCCCACCATCCCCGTGGCACCTCTGTTCATCCTATGCAAACTCGACTCCGGTCCGGCATAGTTAAACCAAATCCCAGGTATGCTTACTTAGCTGAATACAATGTTCCAACTAAGCCGAAATCACTTAAATTAGCCCTGGCCCATGAGGGCTAGACTCGAGCCATGCATGAGGAAATAGATGCCCTGCATATGAATCAAACTTGGATATTAGTTCCAAGAATAGCTCGGATGAATATCATAGGTTGTAAGTGGGTGTTTAAGACGAAGTTAGCACCGGATGGGAGCCTTGATAGGATGAGGACTCGTCTGGTTGCTAAAGGATTTCACCAAGAAGAAGGAGTAGACTTTCTTGAAACCTTCAACCCCATAGTGAAACACGCCACAATCCGTATTGTCATATCAATGGCTATGGTAAAGCACTGGCCCATTCATCAAATAGATGTCAAAAATGCCTTTTTACATGGCATGCTCACTGAATCTGTCTATATGGAGCAACCTCCTGGTTTCGTCCATCCTACTTTGCCTCATCATGTATGTTTACTCAAGAAGTCTTTGTATGGTCTTCGACGGGCTCCACGTGCATAGTTTGAGAAGTTTAGCAACTTTCTTCTTGAATCGGGTCTTTTCGCAAAGACCACGGACCCTTCTCTCTTTGTGTTCCACCAAGGCGCAGACACAATCTTGTTGCTTCTATATGTTGATGATATTATGCTGATTGGTAGCTCACATCGGTTGCTTGCTGACTTTATCAAATCTCTAAGTATCCCTTTTCACATGAAAGATCTTGGCTCACTTCATTATTTTCTAGGGCTAGAAGCCAAACGCACTTCAGGTGACCTTTTTCCCTACCAAACCAAGTATGCTATTGACCTTCTTACACGAGCACACATGCAAGATCGCAAATCAATAGCAACTCCGCTATATGTAAGGGCCCTTCACACGACGTAAGATGACATCTATCTTGCTAACCCACTTGAATACATAAGCTTAGTTGGAGGGTTCCAATATCTCACCTTCACTCACCCGGACCTTGCCTATGCCACTAATCTTTCATGTCGAAAAATGTAGCGACCGACCATTGCTGATTTTCATAAACTGAAGCGAGTCCTTTGGTATGTTAAGGGAACTGTGAATCGGGGAATCTTCCTACACTCCCAAAGTTCTATGAACTTATACGGCTTCTCCGATGCTGATTGGGTTAGCTGTCTTGATACCAGACGTTCCACCACCGGCTTTTGCACATACCTTGGTTCCAATCTCATCTCCTGGTTAGCCAAGAAACAACCGACTGTCTCTCGTTCATCTATTGAAGCAGAGTACCGAGGCCTTGCATCTGCTACTGCTGATCTTACATGGATTAGCTTTGTCCTACGTGATATTGGCATCTCTCTTCACTCTCCTACAACTATGTTTTGTGATAACCAATCCGCCATCTCCCTTACTGCCAATCTTGTCTTACATGCTCAAACTAAACATATTGAAATTGACTTTCACTTCGTCAGGGAAAAGGTCTCCTTGGGATCCTTAAGAGTCTAGTATGTTCCTAGTCATCGGCAGATTGCTGACATTTTTACCAAGGCTTTGTCGCGGCTCGACCACTATACTCTCAGAACCAAACTGGGTTTGGGGTTCAAACCCATACCCGGTTTGCGGGGGATGTTGAGAATATGACCCCCGATGCTACGACTTCAACCAAGGAGAGAAGGAGGAGAAAACCAGCAACCGCAGCCTCCAATACGTGTCAACTGTTGAGTGGAACTTCGTATAACGGCCTTATGTTATGAGCGAGGGGAAATAGAGACGTCAAGATTCCTCTTTCTGTTATTTTTCATTTTTCCTCACTTTCTCCCTGTACGTGAGCTATCGTTCTAGGATTGGTTGATTGAGATCTAAACATTTAACATAAATTGTAAAGGCATAAGAGAGAATGCAGGCTCTCGGATGAAGAAATGTCGGATGAGTATTCTGTGAAGATAATGAATGGAAACTCGAGTTCATTCCCTGCTGTTTACATTCTTCCTTTTTCTTCTATATCTCAAATTCTTTCAGAATTTATCATGTCACAAGTTTCAAAGTTGGTTCCAGAGTCTATCTAGATTTCACCTATATTTTTAATTGAATGATTGTAGTGACTCATCATCACTGTGAACAACCATCATTTGCTGTTGCTGCACGCAATTCGTATTTAGTCACAAATATGGTCGAAAATTGAGCTCACACTAGTAATTTCAAATTATACATTCATTATCGGACTCTATGGAATACGGCAAGAATACATGAAGATATATATCAACTAAAATACAAAAACTTCTCACAAGTTACAAGTTTCACTTACCTGAAATCTACCCACCCAAATAAGTTTTCAAATTCTTTAAATTTGGAACCCACCTGAATACTTTGGAAGGTGAAATGAGATCGATTCTTTACATATTCGATTTTACCCAGGTACGATGTTCCCCCTGGTCATGGTGTTGCGGGGACAAGTTAATTATATGAAGCGTAATTTTTTTTTTTTTTTTTTTTGTTATAGGTGAATTGCTTTTGAAAGCAACGAGCACGCGAGAAGACGCTCCGCCTGGATCGAGCTCCGTCGATCGAACCAGAAGATGGATCGCGACTCTCTGGCTCACTTCATCCGCAGGGAAGTTCCCGACTGGGACGACGAAGTCGTCGCGACGGCGCGGTTCAAGGCCTTCAGCGGCCAGAGGTCCGATTGGGAACCCAGGTACCAGTTCTGGAGGGACTTGATTCTCAGAATCGCTCGCCGCTTCGGCCTCCTCCTCATCGAACCCTCTCAGGTCTGTTCGATTACGTCGCTTAGGTTTTCTAGTTTTGGGGGAAAAAGCACATCTTGCGATGCTTGGCCATGTTGGGGGTTTTTTAATTAATGTGTTCTTTGTTCGTTCAAGGTGATGAAGGAATGGTTTAACCGCGGCGGTTTGACTCCTCTGTGCGTCGATCATGTTTTGGTAAGCTTCCTGGGAGGGTTTGCTTTGTGGGCAGCGCACATAAATTACGTTGTGCATAGCTATGGTGTCCATTATATTTGTTTTCCTGAACGCCGGCTATCAGTTTGGTAGCGTGCTACTCCGAGCTGTCAGTGGAATAGTTCATGGAAATGCTGAACCAGTTTGGGAAATTTCTGATGCTGGTATTCTAATTTTGCTGGGACTTATTAGGCATTGAGTTGCTTTAGTGAAATTATGCTCAGTAAGTGTATTGTGGCCCAGATGTTGGGCGAAATTATGCCGTTGCGCTTCTCTTTAGTAGATTTACCATTGGTTTCTGCATCACCTGCGTGTCTTCTGGAAATTTTTGTGATAGAGTTACTAACCACTTGTCCCTGTGAGCTTGTTGTGGGCTGTCTTTATTCTTCATTTTCAGTCTTTGATGTATGATGAAGGTGATATTCTCCGAAAAGCTGATCTTGGAGATCCGAGTAGTGGACGCCTTTCCCAGATCTTGAGGAAAGTAAGACTTTTGGTGGTAAGACCGTCGAGTGCTGAAGCAGTACTGGAAGATAGTGTCATTCTTGCTGCTCTCCTCAAGGTGTGTATGTCAACAGCCACTTTTAAAAACCCTTAAGCATGGTTTGGAATATGAGATCTGTCTTATCGAAATTGCATTTTGCGGGATGGAGCGGAGGGGAGTGTTTTTTTCTTTTCTCCTTTCCTTTGGAGTGTATTCAGTTACATCTAAATTTTGTGAAGGAAATTATACGGTAGATCGTTATTTATATATCTCTATTTGTAAAACGTAGTTCACAAGAACCTTAATCTGCTATTAGTTACTTTCACCTGACAACTGCAGAATAGGCTGTGGTGTTCATAAAATGATCTCGTGACAGAATCTCAAATATGTCATGTGCTGGTTATCTCATTTTTCTAGGAGAAAGCATGCGAAGTTCTGAATGTCTTATCCGAGAGCAGTTGGACATCTTCATGCATTGTAACAAGGAGAAGGTTCCAGGAGATTTGTGGAGGGCCTGAGAAAGAATCCATCATTTTGAGCTACCTGTCGGGATGCAGAAAAGCACAATACTTGTCCATTCACAAGAAGGAATTTATAGAGGTATTCCATGTCTGTCTTTTTTTATTTCTCTACCATTACTTATATAGTTCCCCTGATAGCCCCTTGGCACGATTAATTACTGAACTTTTTAAAAGGTAGAAAACAGGACATGTTGTTGTCTTGGTACCACCCCTAATGCCTGTAGAGGTGCCAATATTGAATTTAGTTTTTTAAGGTACAAATGAAGTGAAACTCTGTTATTTCTAGTCAAGTCAGCCATTAATCTTATACATACCTTCAATACAAGCTACCTTGCCAGTGTCTGAGTTTGGATCAACAAAGACAAGGAGGAAGAATTGTTATCTCAAATTATTGTTATGTTGATATCCCGCTTCTCGCAAGGTTAATTTTATTCCATGAGTTTCCCCTTTGCAGGGTGTTAAAGTTTCCCTTACGGCAGCTGCAGTTTCCACTATCACAAGTCTAGATCACGATGTTCTGCACTTAATTTGGACGACGGAAAAGCTTCAACAACAACTCGACTTGATTGATCAACGCTATGAGAAGTAATTACGCCTGCATTGTGTCTAGTTGAAATGTCGAATAATCTCATATATTACATGCTCACCAAGTAACGGTTGGAGGTAAAATCTAAATATATGGACTGATGCGTGACTGGCATCATTTAAGCACATGGAACAGGAACATTTTTCTCTTGCATTCCTGTTTTTCCTTTTTGTTTCATATCTATTTTGCCCCCGAAATATCTGGGGTTGCCCCAGCTCACTGGAATTTTTGGCCTAATGATTCCACTGAGTATGAGTGCAGTCCTTTAGGCTCACAGTTATAGGAGCTTGATCTATGTGCAACTCATCAATGTTTCCGTAACTTAATGTTAGTCTCTGATATGTATTTGCAGGACCAGAAGTTTAGCTGCTGCTTCTTTGAAAGCTGGAAACAAGAAAGTTGCGCTCAGGTATGCAAGAGAGTTGAAGCTGGCCTCTGAGAGCAGAGAAAAATGCGCAGCACTCTTGAACAGAGTGGAGGAAGTTCTTCAGATCGTTTCCGATGCTGAATCTACGAAAAAGGTATCTGAATATTTAGGTGACTGAGATCAAGGATATATGCAGATCATCCTGTTTCCTTAATTTTTAGGTAATTGTATACATACTAACGTGTAGCATAGCTGATAATAGGTTTCGGAAGCGATCCAAATTGGAGCTCGGGCAATGAAGGAAAACAAGATCAGTGTAGGGGAAGTTGAACTCTGTCTGGAAGAAATTGACGAGAGCATTGATTTCCAGAAGCAAGTTGAAAAGGCTCTAGGTATATGATATCCCTTTTCCCACATATGGTCTGTGTCTTTTCAAGTTTTGCTTTTCTGACTCGTCTTCTTTGCTGCTCACAGAATCAACATCAACTGGCAGATTTGAGGATGAGGATGTCGCCGATGAGCTTAGAAAGTTAGAGCTGGAAGTTGGGAAAGAACACTCCCAGATAGGCGATCAGATAGATAATGCTTCAAAAGAAGCAGAGGAATCGGAATATGCCGCATCTCTAAGTGAAGCCTTTTCAAATCTAAAACTTGAAGTTAATGCATCCGAGGAAATTGGGCACGATCGTGCACCTCGAGCTAGTGAGGAGGAACGTAAAAATTCAAAGTTTGAAGCTGAAGCTGCTTAGCGCAAATGGTTACAGAGATTTTCATCAATCATGATTTTGCAAAGCGTGGAGCGATGTAGTATGTATGATATACAGTTTCTCTGATATTGCACCTTCATGTATATGAGGCAACTTGGATGTGTTATAAGCAATGTAATGCATGCAGCTCCAGTAAGAAGATGCATACCAAAGATCTGTAGCTTTTAACCTTTTTTCATTTTTGTGATAGCTATCGTTTACAATGAAAGATTTCCCTTTTGTCAGACTGTCAAACAAGTTAACCAGCAGACGGCTCCATCTTTAATAGTCCAGTAAAATACGCAAGCGGTGAATGATCATTTTGGAAAAAGAATGTCGTCAATGCTACTTTCTTCAAATTCTTCCATCCTCCGTTCTTCAAAAGTACGCATTCCCGTCGGGAAAAAATTAGCACAGTTTGCTTTTGAGAGACCGACTATTTCCTGCATGTCCATTGTTGCTGGGAGGGAGTTAAGACATTGTCCACAGGGTCAATGCCTCTCGACAAGTATTCACCGGCACACTGGAAATGACCTCTAGCTTCTGAGAATTCCTTGTTCTGGATTACATCGCTATTGCCAGATGGGGCTGTAAATTCCCCATGGTCAACTGCAGTGTTTCCTCCAGAAACATCCACAGCCGGAATCGATGGCGTTAGGGTTGGAATGAAAGGCATATATGGATATGGCTGGACTCCGAACATAGGTATGCCGGTTCCGTTGCTCCTAGGCAAAGCGCTGGCTCCAGAAATAGGCGGGATTGGGAACTGAAATGCGCTGCAATTGGCTCCTGCTCCTATTCTCATGCCCATTCCTAGCGGGAATTGATTCATATGCGGTGCGTGCACGTTATGTACGCCTGTGGGTAACATCATAGGAGACATGAAAAGCGGCGATCCGGTCGAAGACATAATCTGCATCAAGTTACAGGTTCAGGATGTATCGTAGCTCGTGTTATTTCTAATGCATTAGCATGCGGCGTCCGAAGAATTCCCTGTTACCTGTAATTGACGCTGAAGGGTCTTTAGATATTCGATCACCTCATCCAGGACTGAAGCTTTATCCACCTTGTTTGCAGAGAAAGAAAGAATCAGCTGGAAGGAAGACGCGTGTGTAGAGATCATCAAGTGTTGCTTTATTTTATTCATCCGTATCGAAATCGATACCAACCTTGTCGCAATTTGGCAGAAGTTCTTGCAAGGCGCGCATTCTCTTGTTGATTCTGTCTCCCCGTCTCTGTTACAACATTGCGAAGGTTAGATCGATCATTGGTTCGCTGTATTAATTTTATGCGTCTTCTTCAAGGTGCTTACTCTTTCCGAAAGATTGTGAACTGATGTTCTGCTTCGAGTCGGCATGTTTCGTTTCCCGTCTTCTGTTTCATCGTCCTCGTCCTGCAGGACAATGGCAATTGAATATTAGCGGTCCCATAAGTTCTGTCGGACGTCGGGGAAACACGCGTGAAGGAGAGAGCTTTCCGGTTTGCTTCACTTACTTCACCTGGATATATCGATTCGGAGTCTTCGTGCATCCTCTTCAATGTACCCGCCAGATAGTTGGAAGCTTCTCGCGAGCACACAGAAGAAGATGCAGCCGGTGTTGGGTCGCGAGGTTGTCGCTCACCGGCCGTCGTTTTGCCTACAGCTTTCGCTGCCGCGGTCGACGACGGATCCCGGCATTGATCGTTAGGTTTTCTGCTTCCACGGGTACAGTTTTTCCCGCCAAGGACTTGAGAGTGTTCGTCAGGAAAAGTCTTTCCTGAAGTATCGTCAGGAAAATCCGTTCGTCTTCCAAAGGCCGCTGCTGGCTCGGTCAATGGCGCCTGTCGGGCATCTCCGATGCCTGCTCTCCTGTCAGTTTTCGCATCTGCGCTGGGGAGATGTTCGTCGGCTGGCGATCTTACTGGCAATTCGGTTGCGCGTCTATCATCGGCCCGGAGGACGCCAGGCGGCCGTAAGAAGAGAGAAAAGTTCGTGCTCCCGGGCTTGCTGAGAGAATTCGACTCCCTCGGTGCGGTCGCCCTGGACGATGACAGATGAGGGTCTGGACACAATCCTGATCCAACGAACTGAGCCAAATCTCGGCCTTGCTGCATGGGAGACTGGCACGGCCAATGACGACCGCCGTTGCAAGTCTCAGTCGCTTTGGAAGCCACTTGGCCATCGCCGGAGCGGCCGGAGACGACGCATCTGCTTGGTGGAGTGCCTCCTCTCATCGCAATCCTGCCGTTCTCCCACACCAGCTCCACGAACTCAGGGCCAGGCCTGCACCAAGCCGCAAGAAACAACCAAGAAAGGAAAAAATAAAGAAACGCCAGGGAAAGAAAAGGAGAAAGGATTATTTTTTTTATCAAGGCGCGAAGATGGGTGGCAACATCTCAAGAACAAGAAGGAACTCACATGGAAGCAGCCGCTAGGTGTGCTAAGCGTCTCGTCCCAGTCGACGTCGATCTTCCAAATGGAGCAACGCAAGGAAGGGGGGGAAGAGAAGGTGGCCAAGGAGCTAGCTGCAAGACATGGAATGGAATGGAAGGGAGCCTGCCTTAGCAGAGATTTTATATACGGGGTGAGCAGTGAAGCGCGTGAGTGTGACAGACCATATCAGGGTTTGGGTCCCCACTCCCAGATGCTAAAACCATAAGACACTCCCGTTTTTGATCGAAATCCAATGTCCTGTCCTGTCCCCCCCTCGGCCATGATACTTTGGAAGTGGGTGGTTGGATTGGATCGTGAGTTTTTTGACACGTAATCCTCCCACTCATTTTGGGGCCCATCTTACACACCCATCTCTCCTGGCTGATGATCTGAGGATGGACGTACGCCTCCGCCCCGCCCCGCCCCGCCCCGCCCCTCTTTGTATTTTAACAGCGGTGTTCCTCCATTTGCTCCTCTGAAAAGAGAAATCCTTACCAGTTTTCGGGTTGGTTGGCGGAGATAATGGAGCTTCGGTTCTTAACACGGGGGGACGTAGGAGTGGCCATCGCTTTCGGTGTCCATTTTCATCCAGATGATATTTGATGATGATGATGTTGGCCCCCGTCGAGTGCGCTGGCGGAGAACTTCCGGCCGGGAGCTGAAAAGACGCGCAAAACGACAAAACCAGAGTTGGGAGGAGGGACTGCGATGGGGAGTTAGTTAGTCCATCTCCACCTCCGTAGCCGTAGCCGGATGAGATAAGCCCACGTGGAGGGTGGGCCCCACCTGGCGATGGACGGGACGGTGGCGTGGCGTGGCGTGGCGTGGCGTGGCGCGGCGCTCATCGGGGACGTTGCGTGGGACGTCGTCAGCCTGTCAGATCGCGCTCTCTCGATCGAAAAGCTGGAGGGAGAAAAAGCGAGGCGCGGGGGGTGGGGGGGCGTCCTCCACGTGATCCGGGCGTGGTTCACGTGACCATGTTTTTTCTCCTCTTGGCTGTCCTACGTGACAGTACAGAAGTCCAATGCCTGGTTGCTGAGAGAGAGAGAGAGAGAGAGAGAGGGAGTGACGAAGCGAAATCTCGGCCAATCAAATTCGCATCCCCACCGTCGGATAGATAGTGGGATGTTCCGTCGTGGCCCCGGACATCCGTTTGTTCCGTCGTGTCGACGATGACGACGGTCATAGTGATGGAAATGACTCCACCACGTCTTCTAAGATAAAGAATTACGGGCTTAACCAAACCCACTTCAAATGCGCGGAGCTTTCTTCGGGCCCATCATCAACCTATTCGAGAGGCGGATAAATCGCCTCTCGATTACTCGTCAGGATCATCATCATCCCTTGTGTTGCCCTCCGCGAGGAACAAAACTATGGGTGGGTGCGTTCGGCGACGCTTTGCCAAGGGACTTCGCGTACATAATAAATGCCTCTAGCAAAATGCGGTTGTGCTTGGTGAGGAACTTGATAAGTCCATTAGAAAAATGCATTGCATTTAGCTCAAGGGAAAAATTAATCAAAATCTCTTAGCTACATCCACTTGTGACCCATTTACGCACGAATTTGGGATAAATGTTGTCGCATTGATCGCATCGGTCTCGCAACAAAAGGCCGTTGCAGTAACCCCTCCTAGCAACTGTATAATCACCAAATGAGTCTGTTGCGGTATTGGAAAAGAAATTACATGTCAGGAAATTTGTCAAAAAAGTCTTAAACTTATTACAATTTTATCAATTCAGTCTTAAACTTTTTTTTTTGTGCCGATTTAGTCAATTCGATCTGAAATCTTTTTTTTTTTTGTCGATTCGATCCTAAACCTTTTATATTTGTGTCAATTCATCCATTCGTACCAACTTTAACCGGCCAGTGCTGACGTGGACGCTGGCAATGACATAAACAAATTATAATAATATTTTATTATTTTTTCTAATTATTTTATTTTTTTTCGTTTTCTGTTTCTTTCCTTTTATTTTCTCTTTCTTCTTCCTCCGGTTGCAGTCAACTCCTGTCCCTGCGGCGAAGAAGAAACTAAAGAGCAGAACGTGGAGAAAAAAGAAAACCACGTCGCCGCCCCACCCCACGACGATGGCCTCACCTAAGAGATCACCCATCTCATCCTCAACGACCTCGACGATGACAACACTCTTGCTCACAAGTCCTCCCTCTCCGCAGAATCCCGCCACCATTGTTCGTCAGGCCCCTGTCCTCCGACCTCCTCCCTTCGATCCCTCGCCGTTACCTTTCATTTCGCGGCTCGATCTCTCGCTCTGCCCTTGCGTCGACGACGGGATGTTGACCTCACTCTCTCGGTCCTAGAACGCCACCCTCAGATCCGTGGATCTCTCCCGGTCCAAGTTCTTCAGACACGTGGGGCTGTCGAGCCTGGCCATGAATTGCGCCAGCCTAGTAGAGATTGAACCTACGGACTCGGCGGCCGTGGCGATAGCCTAGATTTGGCCTGGGCAAGGTCGGGCCTCGCCATGGCTGAGCGAGGCCGACCTCGTCCAGTGCCGGCGAGGCTCGCCCCTCCAGTGGTCGGCAGGGGTGAACTTCGCCTGAGGCTCGCCGGCGTTAGTCTCTGGCTGGTCGCTGCCGGCGAGGCCATCGAAGTGGCCAGGCTGGTCGTGGGGTGTAGCGGCGTGGTCTTCTTGGTCCTCCGTGTTCTATTCTTGAGTTTCTTCTTTTGCTGCAGGGACACGAGTTCAGTGCAAAGGAAGTAAAAATAGAAAGTCAAAGGAAAGAAACAGAAAAGAAGAAAATAATTTGAAAAGGTATTAAAATATTATTAGAATTTATCCACGTCAGCGCGAGCATCCACGTTAGTGCCGATCAGTATCCACATAAGTGCCGATCAGTATCCACATAAGTGCCGACCGGCCACGGTTGGACAAATAGAATAAATTGGTACGAATACAAAAGGTTTAGGACCGACTCGGTACAAAAAAAAAGGTTCAGGACTAAATTGACACGAACATAAAAAGTTTAAGACTGAATTAACAAAATTAAAAGGTTTGAGACTAAATTGGTAAAATTGTAATAAATTTAGAATGTTTTTGACAATTTTCCCTTACATGGCTGATCACTCGTAGGGGTAGATAAGTACTTGCCAAGCTAATGAGCCCCATTCATTTATGTCATAATGTATTTCAAATTTAGTGGAAATCACCGGCGATGGTTGGTGAACCGGGATTATTTGGTGATTTCTTGGACATAATTGAAAATTCTCTTGATTTCATTATTACTGTGGTTATTTAAGGAGAAGAATTGTTGATGTTATTTATGCTGGGTTAGACTTGGTTTTGTTGATTTTGCCAATAAGCATGCGGCCCTTCTAGTAAAGAAATTGGGGTTGGGGATTCTAGTATCACAGGTGGGGAGTTTGATTTTCGCACTCTATAAAAAGACAGAGCAAAAGTCAAAAAGAGAAGAGTTAGAAATAGGATAAAACCAAAAGCAGAAGAAAAAAAAAACTAACTGGAAAAGGCATATTGGTGCTCCATAGATGTAGAAAATTTTTGTAAGATGTGCATTTGACAAAATGCGAAGGAAGAATAAATATAAACCAACTCATAATCGCGTTTTCATTCTAGGGTTGCATTGGAGCTATAGACGGTATACATATCCCGATGGTGGTACCTTTGCACGATCGAATTCGTTTTATTGGTAAAAAAAGAATACTGACTCAAAATGTATTGGCCGTGTGTAATTCTAATATGAAATCTATTTATGTTTTTGCCGGTTGTGATGGAATGGCTCATGACACTCATATCTTCTACGAAGCCATTGGAGACGTGATGAACCATTTCCTCGTCCTTCTCCGGTTTAATCGATTTTTTATGTTCGTACATTTGATTTTATGTATAGTGCTATATGTTGATTAAAAATTTATATTACATATGGGTAGGTAAATATCATTTAGATACTAAATATCTAAATCCCCCCTCAGGGTTTTTGTTGCCTTAAAAAGAAGTTATATATTGTTTGCTAGAATTTTAACAAGGTATTAAACCTACGTGTTATCAAGAAGTGTTCAGCCATGCACATCACTCATTATGATCACAATTTGAGTGAGTTGGCATGTCGAAAAAGAGGTGAAAAATTCTAAAGAATATGCTAAGTTATTGGCGTGAAAAACAAGTGAAAATTGTGGTAGTGACCATGAATTTGCATAATTATATACGAACAAATGTCGTGAATGATGTACATTTTGCAAAAGTAGATTTGGATCACAATTATAGGTATGTAGTTGACCCCGATGATGTACATGAGAGTGCTAGTACTTCAAATGATAATACATCTTCTCACAGGACACACTTGCACGATCGAACAACCATGGGTTTAGGAAACACTTAAGGATGCTCGTAATTTTCAAAACCGAGAGAAAATTCGAGTGTTCGAACAAAATTTGGAATATTTATTGTAAGCCCCAAAAGAAGAGACCAATCAAATTGAGATTCAATGGTAATGAAGTGCCGAACGTGAATTAAGACCTATATTTAACCCAAGTCGAATTTGAGGCAGCACAGGCAAGAAATTAAGGAAGGGTTTAGCGATTGTCCGATCATTGTCAAGTAAGATTTCATGATTGAACTTCAACATGTGCACCCCGTTCCAACTCAAACCCCAATTGCATTTACGTCTGGGGCTAACTCGAACCTTAATCATAGTACATAAAGAAATTGAGTGAATTAAGGATTCATGCATTTCATGGAAATTTTCTTGCATTTTTTTCCTGGTTTTACTTTTTATGGGTTTGAAAGAAAGAGGCATTTTCTCTCGTTATGGAAGTATTCTCTGTCGAAAACAAAGCCCGCTACAACTTTCGTTTAATGAGTCGATAAGTATAAAGTATAGCTTTGATCCATTCATCTGGGAGGGAAACGGTCCAACAACAAAAGCCCAATCTTGTGATTGCAAATTGCCATGTCCCATTCACAGGCCAACTCATCTCGATTTTCATTCCAGGGCTAATTCCCTTAAAAAAAAAAAATTCCTCAACTTTAGCCTCGATTTCAATTATACCCCCCATTTTTACTCTATTTTCAAATGTGCCCATGCATCCAAAAATCGCCTCCTATTTCTTCAAAGTTACCGAGATCAGGAGATTGCCGTTGTTTTCTACGAAGGTGGGGATGTTGATAAACACCCGCCCGAGTTTCGATAATTAACCATTAACCGGCTCAAATGTTGATAATCTTGAAGAAACTAGTGGCGATTTTTGGAGCATTGGCAAATTTGAAACTACAGTGAAAGTTGAAGGTTTTTCTTTAGATAAAGAAAAAAAAAAAAAAAAGAGAGTTCCAAACGGAGTTGGAGTAGAACCTAAAGTCGATATTTTCTTAAAGAAAAATTAGGCTTTCGTTCGGTCATAAATTCTCTAGCTAGTCAATAGAATTTCTTTCGTTGGGTCGGACATTGGAGACTTGCATCCACCGTCAGGGTCAACTCCTCGTCAGAGCAGTCGGTCCACCAAACTTAAATTTAACGAATTTAATAACAACTAAAAGATGGAACCGAACCGGGGACAAAAAGATGGGGACCGAATAGAATCCGAATCGTGATGCGAACTTTGTCAGCTCCTGTCTAACCCCGATTCTCTTGGAATTTACCATTTGTCCCGACAAGGACCATTTTGCAAAATTTTATTTAGGACGCACGAGATCATGGTACCCAACTAATCTTCGTCATCTCTTCAATCCAATTATTTTGTATTTTTTTTCTTTTTACTAGAAGGGCTTCTGGTTTTGGCAATCCAAGTTAGGTCCCGTGTCGACCCCGAACAGCCTGGCGTATCTCTGGAAGTAGCCGATCCGGTCGTTGACTCTCTCGTCGCCCGGGATGCCGCACTCGAGGCCGCCGTTGATTATGTTGGTGACGAGCCCGAACCCGGCTGTCCGGTTCGCCGCGAGGTCGGACTTGGACGGCCGGTACTTCCCGGCCATGACGGCGTGGCAGGAGGGCTTGGGCTTCCTCTCCGTCGTCCAGAACCACAGCGCCGTCTTGAACGCCACCAGCGAGTCGTTGGACACCGCCTCCGGGTTCCTCAGCCCGTCGAAGCCCAGCGCTCTCCCCGCGGGTCCGTAGTTGTAGTTCCTGCCACGTGGCAAATCGTCGTTCTCTTTGAGTACAGTGACAAATGCATGAGATTTAGTTAAATGGAGGGTGAGTCATGGTTGGGTTCTTACCAAGACAGTTGGATGGGTCCTCTTCCGCTGTAGGACTTGCCCGGGTAACAGGGCCATTCCTTGTTGCTCGGGTCGCAGTAGTCGCTCTTCGGGCTCACCTCCTCCTTGAAGCACAGCCCCCACGCGTATGGCCCGTCCAGCGCCGTCGGCCACCCGCCGGTAGTCTCGTGTGACACCTGCGCGAGGAAGGCCGCGACCTCCCTCTTGCGCGTGCTCGCACTCCCTGTGCGGCCGAACTCCGGGAAGCAGCTCGCGGCCCGCACGAACGAGTCGTAACTGTAGAAGCCCTTGGCTGGGCAGGCGGCGTCATCCTTGTGGAGGAAGATAGTGTCGAAGAGCTGCCGGGTGATCAGGGAGGCGATGGACGGATCGCGGTGCGCCTCGGCTGCGGGCAGGGATAGGGTTGAGAGGGCGGAAGCGAGGGCGAGCAAGAGAAAGACGAGGGATCTAGCCATGGCTTGCTAGTGCTGTGAAAGATAATGCTCGGGATGGTGAAGGGCGAGGCTTATTTATCATGTTAATATGTGCTTGCCAAGTCAATGGTCAAGAGCTTTGACTGGGCTACGATCATGGAATTGCCATTGGATCCAGTCGTAGCCTCGGCCATACCCCCACTTATATTAATCTTCAGGGATCGTTTGTTTAAAACATAATGCTTGTAAAATACATCCAATCCTCCGATGCCATCGTTGTTATATGTAACAACATGTACTTCCTATTTTAGATGCATTCACAAAGAGGAGGGGAAACGTGAAAAGGGCAAGTGTCACACGCAGTCTGTCCCAAAGTGAAAACTATAAAGAGACGTTAGAGTTGATTATAGAAATAATCGATAATGACGTGGATGATCCATGAAATAATGCAATCTCTAAATTTTTAATTTATTCAATGTGGTCTATGATTTTTTTTTTATATACGTATAATTTAGTCCGTGAACTGTATGAATGCATTCGATGTTGTCTTTCTGTTAATTTAAGTTCGGGGATAATATTGAACATTTTCATACCGTTCGAGGAATAAATTGAACATGCATCCAAAGTCTAAGGACTACGGTGAACAAATTAAAAATTCATGGACGGCATTGCACATTGGATTAAAATTCGAGCATATTACACGTTAAGCTAAAATTTAGAAACTAATTGTGTCATTTATCATGGTTATAAATTATAATGCACGAAGTCTCCACGAATCATAGCATCATGGTTGATGCCGTGGTCAACGGAAGTGGGAGTGGCCGGCCAGTTCAGATAGGCGTGCTCACTGCGGTTTGGAAGTGGAAATGTCGACACACCGCATGAAACGGTGGTGGGTTGGTCCAGTCTCGGAGACATTTTCAAGGTCTCGACGGCCGTGACAAACACGACCGATATTGTGGAACGACTATGTACTTCCATGATCAGTTAAAACTCACGCAAAGTTAGAGGTCTGGTGAACCTGTGTTCAGTTTGCTCTAGCAGTTGCGCATGGTTCGGTTAAAGCTCCGCTGTTATGGGTCGACACTCGACAGAACAAGAACAGAACAGATGTTTATCACAAAACCTAATGGCGGTAGAGTTCAGGCATGGGGTCTTATTACAGAGATTATTTCGGAAAAAGGGAAATAAATCGACGTGTGTACAGCACAAATGTGCGTTTGCTTCCCTCGTTTACAGCTTCCACTGTAAAGGCCAAGCAACAGTTTCTCCCTCTCTTCCAGTCTCTTTTCCGCAGCCTCCTCCTTCTTGTGCCGCTTCTTCCGCCTCTGATATGGCCTCCGGCTTCTCATCTTGCCTCTTCTTTTGTGAGTGGCAACAGGTGAGACTGTTCCTTTTGACCACACAGCCTGAGATTCAAGGATCCAGAAACGAATGGCCTGGGTGGTGGCACACCTTCGGGTTTTGCTGAATCTTGTTTCTCTGAAACTCGACTTCCCTTTGAAGATGACAACACTATCTTGTCCGAAATGGGTTTCCTGCGTTTGAGATTACTCGAAACTTGGACTGTGTTATACGCCTCTTCTTCCGTAACATAGTTCCCTGTCAAATAAGAAGGCAAAGTTGTAACGTTGTTAAGCCGACAATCACTCATAGTCGCAATAAATCTTCTTGAGCGTTATTCGCTACTTATAGCATCGGAATGGTGGAAACCAGAGCTAGGATCATAATGAAGCGCAGCGCTCTAGCTATGGAAATAACCCGAACTGCTGTCAAACTCCCATTCTTATGAGTTTAGATAGGTCGCCGTCTCAAAAAGAGATTAATATCTTGACTGGACAATAGTAAGATCCGATGAATCTCCTTCCTCATGTCGTCGAGCCGCTTCCTTTTGCTCCTTCTCCTTGACAGCCATCTCCTTCCTCATGTCGTCGAGCCTCATGCGCAAATGCCTGCGTGCTCCATAAACCCACAAGAAGAAAACACGTTATGCATACTTGTCTAGGTTGATCTCCACTGACAGAGATAGAGAGACTCAGTAACCAACAATCAAATGCTGCATAAACTTAAAGGGCAGTACATTCCCAGATCATTATCCAAAGAAATCATAGCTTTGAGCTAAACTGACTATCCCTATCACAAGAGAAGAAGAAGAAAAAACCTAACAAACAACAGGAGGAGGATTCAATATAATGTCAGCCATTGCCGCGAAGTGGAGCATCTGAGATTCCTGATGAATGTAGAAATTGATAAAGGAAAGTGCACGTAACAGCAAATTGCTTGATGAATTAAGGGCATCGCTTAGAAAAACTTGCTGAATCCAAAATGGGTGTCTCAATTTCCAACGAATTGTCGCCCAATAGTCACTTGACGTAGTCTCCACCTGTCACCTAATCGAACTGAGACGGATTAACATATTTTATGATGCGAGGAAGCCTAGAACCATCAGGCGATCTTCCCAGATGACAGTCCAGATGAATCGTAACTTCGACTCTCCGATCAACCTGACGATCATTGTCACCCAAAGAAAACACACGAACATGCAAACGGGGGGGAGTTTCTCAAGATCACCTCAGTCATTGCCGGGATTGGGAGCTCCTGAGATCCTCGATGAATGCAAAATCTTTAAAAGAATTGCAAATCGCTTGACGAACTAGGGAAGACGCTACCAGAAAGGCGACGACTTGCTGAGTCCGAATTGTCTGGATTAATTTCCTACGAGATTGTGCTTCAGCTCCGAGTTGAAGCCGATGAACTCGCGGAACCCGTTCCGTTTTCAACCGGGTATGGGCCGATCCAGAATCCGTTCCGATCAAAGTCTGGGCTGGGTTAGGGGGGCCGGACTTTCTACCGATCGTTTTAGCCCAAGCGACTTTTGTCGTCTTTGAAATGAGAAACCAAATACGATATACCCCGTAATCGTAACCTTAGTGCATAACGTTCTTCACAAATGTCTGGAATCCCCAACATTACCAGGTCCATTATTATTTTTCGATTTTATCCCTTCAAATTAGACCGTCGGAACTCGCTAAAATACCCGCCGGCCTTTTTGTAATGCATGCGTCCGCTACTTTAGGTGCTCGATCACCTTAGAGTAAAGGTCGCGTTAATGAATGAGAAATGATTATAAAACAGTCTTTAATCCACTAAAACAACATGTTCTGGGCAAAAAAAAACAAATAATTAGAAATTCTTATAGGGTCCGCTCCTTCAAGAATTTGTAGTCCACAATGTGTTATTAGCCCATTACTCTCACTGTCACCCAAAGAATATCATGCTAGCAAAGCGCTTAATTGAATCCTCTTACATAATGAAAAACAGCAATAATGTCATGGGCATAAAAGTCTTTTGCCAGGTCGATTGTGTCTCTAGGGTTAGGAATTCCAATTCTTATGTACTTGGAATATGGAGGCATCACGAAAAGTCCAAAACCGACAATGCGGGGATGGTCCTATGAAGGCGATGCAACGTGAATTAGGGAACAAGAAACGACCCAAGTGGTCGTGTCACGTGCGGGGATGGAAGTGGGAGTTGACGGATATTCTTAAGTCTTAAACGGATGGGAACATGAAGTTCTTTCCGCTATTTTTTAAAACGACCTAGTTTGACGAGGATAGGAAGTGATCGTCGAGACAAGAGAGCTCGGATAATGAGCGGCTCCCGATAGACTTCTAGATGTCGGAGGGGGTAGGAATGCACCGAATTTCACATTGAACAAGGAGAAAGCGTGTCCGGAATGTGTACATGAAAATTGAAATTGACTCACGGATGCATCTTTTGACGTAACGATAAATTTTTGCTTTAAAACTCCAAAATTAAGCATATTCAAGTTAGAGCACTATTAGAAAGGAAAAAAAAACGCTAAAGCACTGTCAGGATGAGTGGTCTCTTAAGAAAGTGTCTGCTTGCACATCAAAGGATAGAATAGCGAGTCTCGGAACGTAATTTTCGAGCTGCGCTCCTTCTAAACCGTCGTCATTGTGCCGATCAAAGTCCACATTTTTCATGCTTGCAGTGAAGATGCCGCGCACTTGTATCTCATCGACTGTGCCGTCAATATCCCGATGCTTTCCCCCATACAAAGCTTCCATCACCGACGCGTACTTCGTTTCCGTGGGAGAACGGGATTGAAGTTTTGCGACGGGGAGGAAATTGACCGGGGGTCATAGTTAGCAGGGTGCTAGGGAAAAGTGGTCTCACGTGATGTAAGAGTGACAAGTGGGTGACTTAAACTCTTGACGAACGTCCTCCAAGCCTGCATTCGACATTTTATCGACCCTCCGAAATTTATTTTATATATATATATATCGGGTTATCAATTTCTTATTGATCTTCTTTCCTCTATTCAAAATATCAGTCAGATTGTAAGGATTGTCAAAAGGTTTTAAAGTGGAAATTTTTGTTTTTTGAAAACGGTTCATGGAGAAATTCGTTTTCTCAAAATAAATCAAATTAAGCAAGATCAAGAATTTTTAGAATTCAAGAGACAGCTTTTAAAGAAAAAGGTGAGATGAATCACCTTGGCTGCTTACTGGAATAGTAATAACAGGAGGTAGATTTGGTCTTAAATCTACAGATCTGCGGGAAGAAGAACATATATATGCTGCGAGGGTAGTGTTAAGGAATTTAACTACGAAATCGTGCCCGACGCCATACTGTGTGGCTACTAGAGAGTCGATCCGAATCCATCGAAATGCTTGAACTCTAAGAAATTAACGTTTACGGGTAAAGGTGGCAAAATGGGTGTAAGACCCATATTTTAACCTATATTTTTAATAGTATGGGGTCGTAAATGAGTTGTATTTAGTTTTAAAAAGAAGGTGTGTCATAAATGGATTACTTAACAGCTTAATGGGTTATAAGTGAATTTTAAATTGATCATAAATGGGTATCTTAAGTGAGTCGTAAATAAGTTTTATGATTCATTAATTTTCTGATTTCTACAAATTTTTTTTATTTTCTTCTACAAGATCCGATCGGCCTCCGATTGTTACCGATGGAGGAAGAAGGAAATCTCCTAGAACAAAAAATAAATATAAAAAATAGAAATTTATTACAAACAAGGTTTTTAAATTGGATTAAACATAAAAATGTTTTATCAATACAAGTCGGGTCGGATATGGATTATTAGATTTGTATTACATAATAATGAGTCAAAACTTATCAAATGGATCAATATGAATTGGACTATTTTCTATTCGACTCATCCATTTGACATGTCTACCAACGGATAACACGTGGGGGGTGGGTGGGTGGGTATTACAAAGAAATTGAACGTGCATTTTTCCAGCTTATCGCAAAAATACGTGAGGCTCAAGCCGGAAGCCCAAACTTTTGGGCAGGACAAATGGGGAGTCGTTGAAGTCGGACGTGTCATGTCATCCATTTCATTGTCTGGAGGCCCATGCATATGCAAGTGGAGGACGAAACCGCTGCGTACGAAGACTCCACGTGATCTTCCGATGACTTAAAGAATCCTCAATAATATCATCCCATCCCAAAGTCGAGTCTCTCCATTGTCAAACTCCACGAGAAGGGATTGGTCCATCTGATAGATGACAGCCCCGCCAACCCACAAGTGGAGACGAATGAGGATTAATGAGAAAAAGAGTCACTGGACCGAGATGGAGATCGAGTGAGAGAGGAGAGGGGGGGGACCTATTTTGATTCTCATTTCTCAAATGGGTTGCAAAAAGATAACGAGTTAAATGAACAGGAACGGACAGAATCGAACCGGGGAGCGTGTCCGTATCGTGGTTTCTTTGTCGGTTTGCCGTCACGTTGGACTGGTTCGACACGGAACGCGATCGAGACTTTCTGGTACGTGCCCTTTCGATCCAGAAAGAGGGTTTCGTTTGGCAAGTTTCGCGTCTCCCTTACCATGAAAGAACCACGTCGCTTGTACCTCTTTCAGTCTAAAACTCAGAAAAGTCCCCATACAATGGAAGATTGCCAACAGACATGTTGGACGGCGGTCAGTCATAACCAGATGATGATAACCCTTTACTTAGTGTTGCAGATTAAATTCCGGACAAATTACGTTAGAGTCACGAGAAAGTAAAAAGCGCAGAAGAGAGAGAGAGAGAATATGATGATGTTAAAGAAAAGGAGGAGCTTCCATGGACGCCGACGCCGAATCTAAGTAGAGAGTCGAACTGGTAGGTTGGTCCAGAACCACGAAACCTGCACTGACAGTGAATCTAGGAAAGGCCAAATTAAGGAGTCGACTCGATGTTATGCCCGGCCTTTGGCATGTACAGGGCACTCACCAAGCCAAACTAGATTGACCTAATCTCGGAAGGAGACGCCAAACCCAGAGAGAGAGAGAGAGAGAGAGAGAGAGAGAGAGAGATGGGGCTGAGCCTATTTTGTCTTTTGCAGGTAGCTGAGATTTTAGGGTGGATTCATTTTCGCTTATAGGGAGGGGCTTAATGAGAACAAGCCTAAGCTTCACGGAAAGCTTGCTTTTGTGGCGGCTTGGTGGGAGCAAAACCCTCTACTTTCATATTGACGGGCTTTTGTATACACTCGCATGTGCATATGAATGTCCCTAATTAAGTAACTTTGTGTTACATACGTGCTTCATAGTTAAGACATATACGATTGGGCGAGCCGACGTTATGCATGATCTTGTTGGCATGCGAAGCTTCACATGACATGTTTCCGTCCATTTGATGAAGTAATTTCGAAATTTTGGTGGGACACAATAAATCAATCTTAAAGTTTGAATTATTAGATGAATATGTGTTTTTTAATGTCTAAAAGGTTTTGCACCAGCCATCACGCACAAATTGAAACTTGACCTGACATCCGAGCTTGGAATTATACGATAAGAGAGAAAATCAAGAGGTTGGATAGATTTGAACTTCCATGCCTCAATTCGACACTAGTGAGAGATTTCGTGGAATCATAGTCGACCTTTTGAAAGAATAACCTATTAGATGGAATTGTTTCAACATTTAAAATGGTCTAACGATGTATATCACAATAACTAAGATCACTTGATTAGATTATCCAAAACCGATTTCAGATGCGTCAATCGTGCATCTCATTGCCGAAGTTCTATCCCGTACGTCACCACCGTTGCTCGCCAGAGGTGGAGTGATCACAGCCGCCATCCGTAGGGCATTGTGGGGCCTCGACGCCATTGTCGCTGGCGTTACCTCAACTACAAAACAAAGGGCTTATCTACTCGTATGGCCTTCTATTCTTATCCATGTTGCTCCGGGCCATTTGACTCGTGTGTATCCGTATATCTTTCATATGCTCGTTCGATTACATTCACGATTGTAATTTTCATTCACCGAGCGGGGAAAAAGATCGGCATGTCACGTGACGTAAGCGTCTAGACTTTCTCGGCTGGGTGGGGGGGCCGCCTCCGCCGCATGTGGGGGCGTGCTCCATGTTTCTTTTCTCCGGGAGAGCCGCTTTCTTTTACTTGGCAAATTCCCCCCAACTTGATCTTGTTCAGTTGTCTTCAAATTTGACTTGGGAAAGAAAAGCCAGTTGCGTTTGTAGTTTTGCGCCTTTAATTGCGTGTGACTCGGGCACGACCCCAATTTAATGCCCTGAGAGTTGAAGCTTCTCCTACCCTCCTCCCTGCATCAGCAACCGCCAACAGGCCTAATCTCCCCACGGCAGACCCTAATTGGGTCCTTTTAGCGACGGAGATTAGACTTGTTAGGACCTATCGTTCTAGGGTTTTGCTGCGGGATATGACCCCTATATAGTTTACATTGATCCTGATCTGCATAGGTATAGAGCCAAGAGGAGTGCGGTAGCTCCTATATTAACCCTACCCTAATCTTGGAGATCCTAGAACCTAATCTATGTTAAGGAATCTTTGGCAAGCGGGATAGAGCCCGAGTTGAATCTAAAAGAGAAGGAGGCAAAACTTAAGGCAAAGTAACTAGGGAAATGTTGTCCTAACAATACTGTCAAGAACGGTATAATCTCAACCGTAAATTTACACATTATTCTCGCGTGTTTTGCATAAAACACTATTTGATTGGAAGATCATATGGTAAGAAATAACTGACAGATCTGTCGGATTGCCAAGTTAGCAGCTTCCAAGTAATTACTATTGAAAACCCTCAACAGGATTTGGGCTATTATGAGCTGAAGAGTACATGTATATGATTCCGTCTATGTGATCTAATTAGTTGCGAGAATTGGGCTTCTCTTTGTAGCTTAAGGCTTCTCTTTGCAGGTGGTGTTACCCTATTGAGAGTATCCCACATCGATTGTAGAAGGGATTGGTGGTTGATATATAAGTGTAAAAGAAAGCTTCATTTTTTTTATCTATGTCATCGGTCTTCAATTAAAAGAATGTATATAGTAAAATGAATTTGTTTTCCTTGCTTGTTTGTTTTTCCCTCTTCCAAAGATTTCGTTGTTCTCCTTGTTTGAGAGAGAGAGAGAAAAAAAAGCAATGTCCTCATTCATATCACGGGTTCACACCTTATAGCTCTCTCGATCGTATGTAGCAAACCGGCTACGACATAGTTTAGCCGCAATTCGCTCTTGTCGTAGACGTAAAATTTATGCTCATCGTGACATAAGCTACTCCTTTCTCACCTATCAATCTCATTCCGCCAAATTTGAAGGATTCCAATATATCAATGAGAATCAACACTAGCTTCCTCGACTAAGCCGTGAATTGATCATCACAATAAAACTTATTGTGCTTTTGCCAATCACATCCTAAATCTTTCAATTTGACCAATTTAGTCTTAAACCTTTTTTCATTTTTAGCCAATTAAGTCCATCCAACGAATTTTGGACAGAAATCACTAGCGTGGATATCGGCTTTCCTACGTGGTACTATCGTCGGCGACGTGGATAATTTTTAATTATGGATTAATTTTCGCCCCCCTAATTCTTTGTTTCCCTATCTTCTTGGGGGATTGAGAGAGCAATAAATCACAAGAAGATGGTCACGATAGAGTGTCGAACTCACCTACTAAATACGAAAGTGAAAAGAGAAGGTAGCGTGCAAACTCACGGAGTTGCACCGAACGTCTCTTTCCCCTTCGTTGTCTCCCATTGCATCACCAAGCGGACAAAAGAAATTTTGGGTATCCAAAAGGTCAATGGTTTTTCAGTACGTGACAAGGGTGTTTTCTGTCCATGGAACCCCCTCAAAAACGGAGGAAAAAATCCGGAGATTGGACCAGCGAGGTCGACGATTGACCACGGTGCCCCGCTCCCACATCGAACACTTCCATTGTTATTGTGGAGGTCACTTTTTTCAGATCCATGGACAGAGAAAGCATGATTTTCATTTCTATTTTGGAAAAAAAAAATAAAGATTCATTATTGGAAAATACGTGACGATTCCCGGGTCGCAAATTTTTTTTTTTTTTTGAATTTGTCACTAAGTTTTTCTCGTTTACGACATGTTCTTCGAATCGCCTCTCGTTAATTGCATCGCATTGTCGCTTAACCCGAAAGTCATACTAACCATTTTAAGCATTTATGTTTAAGTTTACATTTAAGAATTCTTTTTAAGAAAAATAATATTAGTCCGCCCCGGTCACCGACAACCGAATTGGAGCTCCAGAGAATCGAACCTAATCGTCGGGCTCGATCCGATCCAGGCAGCTTCTGATTCAATCGCTCTATTATGCTCGATTCCTAATTTAACCTGCTTTTCTTTGGCTTGTGTGAGAGCCAATTAGGATATTTTAATTGTGATTTATCGGAGACGGGCCAAGATCATTCTCAATGCTTCTATTTTAATGGGTCGGACAAGGACCCTCCAGCTGCCTTTGGTGTCAAACGGGGAGTGCTCCTCACCTCCTTCCGTTGACCGGAAGCGTTCTTTTTTCTGAGTCTTGACCCATTAAAACTGAGATTTTCTTCGCATTAAAAATATTGTGGTGGTTGCCTCTCTGATGCATATTAGGGTTTTCCCTTGATTTCATTATCCATCCCGATTTTTGTTTTTAATGTTGCGAATCGCATATACTTATCGGCAAGACAAATCATAGGGTGGGTGATTGGTATTTTTCAATCATGTTCATTGGAAAAAAAATAGCTAAGCACATTTAATGCTTGGAGAAAAAAATAGTATTTTTCTAGAGGGATCGAAAGTTTATATATATGTAGATCTGCCGATACATGTAAATGCGTGACTTTTTGATCTTGACGGTTAGGGCAAGGCAAATGCGTTGCTCTATTTTTTCTTCTTCTTCTCTCTCTCCTTTTAATTAAAAGTGAAACAAGCTGAATATACGAATTCGTCTAATTTGGTGATTGTTTATGTGAAAAATTTTCGGAAGCTCATTTAATGCATGAAGAAAAGTATAGTTTTTTTTTTTTTTTTTAGGGATTGAAAAAATTTTATTTGTAGCTATGCGTATGCCAATACATGTGAATGTACACCTTCGTGATTTGTACAGTTAGGGCAAGGCAAACGCATCTCTCTCTCTCTCTCTCTCTCTCTCTCTCATTGAAAGCGAAAAGAAGCGGAATAAATAGGTTCATCTAATTGTGTGAAAAAATTTCGGAACGATACTTCGAAAAAGGATCATACTATTAAAATCAGTGCCCTTTAATACTATTAAAATCGGGTCTTGTTAACAAGTACACCAAGCACCATTTATACAATTAAAATTTGTAAAAACACATATGGACATGTTTTGTAAATAAAGAAAAAGAAGGAGCGTACTTGAAAAATGACATTTTTCAAATTGGGGTAGCAATTAATCACCGTAAATTAGTGGCACTCGATCTTTACCATTTTACTTTCGTAAAATTTGTTCAACTCCTAGTAATGAGAAATAATACTTAATTACATTCTTTCCCACAAAGAACCTCCTAATAAATCGGAGTTTCGTGTAGACGAAGCAACTTGTTCATCAATCACTACACGAAATTACCGACCTAACGTTTTGAACGACACCGTTTTGTAATCGTGATCTCTAGATATGTATCTTTTCCTTTTTTTCAATTGGAGCCGGTCATGGTCGAATTGATGACTCGACCGAGAGTCATTAACAAGAAATTTTCCAAAACATGGAAGAGGAATAGTTAAACAGCATGATTTTTTTAATGCCCGTGACTCGACATTAGATTAATGACTTGCGGATTCTACTTTGTCACTTTAGTCAAAGCTAAGTAGAGAGACTGATGAACTTAAAAACGAGACTTGAATTCGGGGTCGTGATACTTCAGTAATGCACAATACGGATCGCCAATCATTAAAAATGTCCAGCGGCCCAAGTTCCAATATTTATGAACTTACATGAGCTTCGCTATGGTCCCTTATTCATTGGGATTTTTACATAGGTACAGACTGATAAGCGCGTCAAGGGGATTTTCAATTTGAAAAACCGAAATTCGCATATGTGAATCCCATCAATTTTGGCGCGAAGATCATCTGGACTTAACTGGTTCATAAAACTTGCAGATTATTTCTAAGAACTTCAACTAGTTGAGAATAAGCTCGAAAGTTTATCTCTTATGTGGGATTCCGTCGGGCCACGCAAAAGTGTTTCTCTTAAAACTGTTTTTAGCGAAACTTTTTAACTATGAGAATCGGTGAATTGTTGTCGTATAAAAAGAGAAAAAAGGGTGATCATTTCAAACATCGTTTTTCGAATGCATGTTATCTATTTTACGATGGTTATTTCTTTTTGGAGATATGTTGCTCATCATAGAAAAAAAATTGGAGTTTGAGGAAATGTTGCGAACCCAAGAAGCCCAGTTGCAAGAGGAGGATGAGAAAAGGCCGTTCTATAAATCTAGATGAACTGTTCCTCAAGATTGATGGCCGTTGGATCATAAAATATTAAAGAAGTCTATTAATTTAGTGAAGAGATTTCAAGTGTTTGTCCATTCCACGCTTAATATTTAGATTTGATGAATTTTGGTTCCCGTTAAGGAATGCTCCCGGGACACTTAATAATGGATAAGGAACACTTTGATTTTCGAAGGGAGCTGCTATCTTGACGATCTGACAATACTATCATTATTTCTGATCTCACGATTTTTCAATTAATGAGTGTTTTTTGTAAAGCACGCGGTAATGGTGTGTGGATCTATGGTCGAAATAACTAACGATTACAATACTATCAAACTGTCATGAAAGTATTTCCCATTTTCGAAACAAGAACGCATAATGGTAGACTATCAATGCATTGAAACCGCAGTGTTTCCTTAAGCTAGCTACTTAATAGATGCTCCTAGGTTTTTCGTTAAGCAAATTCATTTAATTTGGTTGATTGTAGGAAAATCTTTTCTACGAGGACTACAAAAATGACACCCTAGAATTGACCCATCGGAAAGAACGTTTCCATGCTTCTCGATCTTAGAGCCTATTTGGCAACGCTCGTGTTTCTCTTATTGCCGTTCTTCTGTTCTCTAGAATAGAAATTGAATTAATAACATTAGTTACTTTTTCTGTTTTTCGGGAACATATCCGTGGATAGAGAACATAAACAAGAAGCAAAAGAAAATCCATTTCTTTGTTCTCGAGAACAAGATTAGAAAAAATCATTTTTGCTTAGAAATTATTTCCGAGACAGAATCGTTACCAAATAGGCCTTTAGTGACTGATTAGTTGTGGGATCAATTCATACCGTGGGAAGCTCAAGTTTAACTGGGGCGACAGCGGTGAATTCTTGTGATAATTCCTTCTATGTAGCCGACTAATTAAATACGTTCAAATCATTATTAGATACAATAATAATAATAATAAAATGATGCGGGAAAGGTGCACCACGGGGGCATTAATGTAATGTGGCTCACAACGGTCTAGGATTTGAGGGGTTGTGGGGTCGACGTGGACAGAAGCGAAAAGTGACGAGGGGTTAAGCCTCCGCTGCTTCTCCGTAAGTCAGTGGGATTAGGTATCTTCCCCACGTGGTCCCCACCCCCCTCTCCCCTTCGCATAACAACCTTCCTTCGGACCAGACCAGACAGAGCCGTGCCGTCAACTCCGTTGACCTCAGACTTGAGATTGCCCCCCCAACCCAACGGTCCCAACCCAACCCACGTGGACTTCCCTCAACCCCCGTTATCCTTAACGGCGTTCCCAACTAGATAATCCGACACTGGGTTCGTTCGTGACCGCGCACGATCCATACGCCCCATGTGACTCCGTCCCATTTTTAACCGCTCGATCGAATGGATCATCAACGTTGCCCTACTTGTATTGATAATATATATATATATATATATACATACATACATACATACATACATACATACGGGGTTTCAATGCATTGCGCAAAAAAGAAGAAGGAAAAATTACATTTATGGCAATAAAATATAATTTATTCAATGTAATTTTCAAACTTTTGAAATATGTTCAATTACTTGGACCAAAATATATATATATATATATATATTCAATTTAGTCCCTGAACTATAAGAAAATATCCAATATTACCCATGAACTTGAATTAATAGAAGGACTACATTTAACATCTTTCTATAGTTCGGGGACTATAGTTAACATATTCTAAAAATTCATGAACCATATTAATTAAATTAAAAATTCGGGAATCACATTGCATATTGGATTAAAGTTCAGAGATTATATTGATCAAATTAAAAGTTCAAAGATCACGTTGTATATTTGATCAAAATTCATGGATCATTTACGTCATCATGGAACGCAAAAAATTTGATTGATCTAACAATTAACTTGATATATAAAAATCTTAGAGAAGCATTTTAATTCTTGAACTCGGGCGATGTTCAGTAGGTTTCAGCTTATTTCAAGCTGAAAACCTGCGTTAACACTCGGGCAGTTTTTTATTTTTATTTTTGGCTGTGTATATGCGATATCTTAGTTTCTCTCGGCCGATCTTGGCGCGTCCTCCCTACTCCAGAGGCGCCACGTGGACGCTCGGATCATCGTCGACGTCATCCATCCCAGCGACAAAAGCGGCTGGTCCTCTCTCTCTCTCTCTCTCTCCGGGCCTTTTATTATCTTTGGACCCCCAGAAGCGACTTTGCCAGCGAAATACTATCGTTTCTTGAAAAGGTTATACAACCACTCTCTCTCTCTCTCTCCCAAGTCTTGATTTTCTCAGTCATGGATAGACAACGCCGTGAATTGACGTTCTTGCACTCCCGCGGCGGCTTCCTCCGGCAAAGCCCCGCCCCACCCCCCGACCAAGCCATCGCGGAGAGCTCGTGCAGCGCTGGCGACCGCAAGCCTCCCATCAGAGAGGTCGATTTCTTCTCATCAGGTAATCGCTCCAAGCTCAGCAGCGACGAGGAAGAGAGCAAGAACTGCAAAGGACGATCGACATCGACTCTATCCGATCCTGGCGTAAGTCTAATGTTGGTGTTATTCTTTTTTTTTCTTCTCTCTCAATGACTTAGGGTGTCTCGATATGAATCACTCATGATTCATTAACATACCACTTGACGACAGACTGGACTGAACCTACTCTCTTTGAATTCTGGGACGACCGCCGCTTTAGAAGATGATCCTAGTAACAACGATACTGAGGTGAGTTTTCTGATTTTTTTTTTTATTTTTATCGCGGGTCATCGGGATTCCGCAATCTTGATTCTTGAAGTTTCCGAGAGCGCGAAGAAAGCTTCAGTTTTGATTGGTTTGCGCTCAGATGAGGATGCTCCGATTGGAGCTAGAGAGACTGCACGAGGAGAACCGCAGGCTGAGGAGCATGTTGGATCAGATCACCAAGAACTATGGTCATCTCCAAGCTCAGCTCCTGATGGCCATGCAGAAACAAGCCCATCTTAATCAGCGCGAACAGCAGGTACTAACCAGGCTCCGATCCAAGCGTTCAGTCTGTCAATTTCCTTTTATCTAGATAAGATCCAACCCATATCCGAGTCGGACATAGTTCGCATCGCCTTTCATCGATCCGTAAACCATCCTGGCAAGTTATAATCTAATCTCTTCTTGTATGTCAAATATGATAATGGGCAACCCGTGCCTCCCCTCACTTTAAACTGGAAAGTGTGTGCTTGATCCGTTATCGCCTTTTCCTCCGATATCTTAATCGAAACTGAGAGTTTTCCAGCTTCAATCCAACGTTGTTAAACAAGTATTTAGTACAGAAGAACCACCTAGGGATTGGAAAATCTTTCTTAATGTCCTGAGAATCTGTTCACCCCCAAATGCACGTTCTCATCTCACCAAGAACTTAAGTTTGTCTGAATATATCTCCGAACATAATAGCCTGAGTATTCCTAGAATAAAGCAGTATATATCATCGCCTTATAAGATCAAGGGAAGCTGCACATGGTTATAAAGACAATCAACAAAAGTGAAACCAGATGTATCTTCAAGGCATGACTTTTTTTTTTTTGGCCAGCTATACAAAGCGCTCTCTCTCTCTCTCTCTCTCTCTCTCTCTCTAGACTCAACTGAACTTGCTCACCTTTTTTATTTTCTGCACTGACGATTGACTTGTTGACTAACGGGGCTCTTCATTTGCCAGAGGGACGAGATGACCACCATGTCCAGCCCCACAAAGTCAGCGCAACAGCTCATGGACCTTCGGCCAACATGTGCGGCCATGGACAACGCGAACGATGAAGAGAAGACCCGCGAAGTGTCGGACTCTCCAACCACTACCATGGAGGTCATGTCCAAGGAAAGCGACCACATTCACACTCCTCCACTCAATCACCCCAATAATAATCACAATATCGAGGACGGCGACCGGACCTCCCAGAGCTGGGGCTCCCCAAAGAGCCCGAGGCTGGAGCCCTCGAAAGGCGGGGACGAGCAGCTGGCCGACCCGCCCTTCAGGAAGGCGCGAGTTTCGGTCAGAGCGAGATCGGAAGCACCATCGGTAAATAATTCAAGGAGAAACAAGAGGATTTCTATGACATATGTGGATTTGCAATGAATATCAAGCTGATGGGTGATTTTTGTTCCTATTCTTCTCTTGATTTTTTTTTTTTTTCAGATTAGCGATGGTTGTCAATGGAGGAAGTATGGTCAAAAGATGGCCAAGGGAAATCCTTGTCCAAGGGCCTACTATCGTTGTACGATGGCCGTTGGATGTCCAGTTCGCAAGCAGGTAACAACTCTGATTAAGAAATTGTGACTCATCTTTGAAACCATGAGGTAATAATTTTGCTTTTGCTAGGTTCACTGAGGTTCCAAAAATGATTTGAAAAATTCTTTTCTGAAAATGATCGTTTATTTCGCATAAAATAATTGGTTAATGTTGACACCTAATTTTGTCTAAAAGTAGGTTGCAACACCTAATTACTGACAACAGTTTATGTTCAAATATGTGCGTGGACAAGAAAATATTTTTTGTTTATTTGTTTTTGTAGACAAGCGATCATTTTTAGAAAAATATTTTTCTAATCGTTCATTTTTCGGGAAACAAATCGAGTCTAAGAAACGTAAACCTAAGCATGGATTTTTTACATTCTTCTGCTGAAACTTTTTTCTTTTAGCTAAGCTTCTCTACCATAATCGCACGTAAATAAATCCATGCATTTCCATGTTGTCATGTAGTTTTTGGTTATTCTACAGAGTTTTTCATTTGCAAACGGAGCGAACTTCTAATGGACCCATCAAACCACCATTGCATGTTAATTAAATTCGTTATTGGATTAAGAGATGATTATATATATATATATATATATATATATATATATATATATATATTTTTTTTTTTTTCTGTTAAGTGTAAACTTGACCTTTTTGTCCGACACAGGTGCAAAGATGTGCGGACGACAAGACCATCCTCATCACCACCTACGAAGGCAACCACAACCACCCACTTCCTCCGGCAGCCACTGCCATGGCCAACACGACATCGGCCGCTGCTGCCATGCTACTGTCCGGCTCCACCACCAGCAAGGATACCCCAACCTCCGCCAACCCCGGCTACTTCCCCTCGCTCCCTTACCCCTCCACCATGGCCACTCTGTCTGCCTCCGCTCCTTTCCCCACCATCACCCTCGACTTGACCCAAAACCATAATCCCATGCAACTCTTCCCGCGCACGCCGCCTCCGGCCTCGGCCACATTCCCTCTTCCCTTGCATGGCTATGCAGCGCAGATAATGGGGCAGCTGCAACACTCCATGAAATTACCAGCAATGCCTTTGGTGCAACTAGGAGTAGGGCAGAGGCACGCGTCCTTGGTGGAGAGCGTCAGCGCTGCCATCGCTTCTGACCCAAACTTCACCACCGCACTCGCGGCAGCTATTTCGACGGTGATGGGCGGCGCGCCACCGCGCAACGGCCCAGATGGCAATAGCAATGCTAACAACAACAACAACAACAACAACAGTGGGAATAATCACTTTCTTCCTGCTGGGGTTGGTGTGCTTCCCGGGTCCCCACAGCTTCCTCAATCCTGCACCACTTTCTCCACCAACTGAGCTTATTTTTCCCTGACTCGCTCTATATGCCTAGCAGGAAAATATGCTACTAGGTCGGGGAATACGATGGAATAATTACGGTCAAGAAAATTATACACCTATGTGGAAGGACACGAAAGGCCGATGGAGATCAGGGAGGTGAACTCATGTCTCTCCCTTTTCGGAGATGAAGGTCATAGAGACTCAGATTTGCTGATCATGTTTGGATGCAGCAGCCACTGCCAGTGCTTCTTTGGTGTTGATGGGTGATTGTGGGTTAGAGATTAGCCAGCTTCTAACTTCTCGGAGACCCGCGGAGCACATTTGCCCTTGGCTGGCATTGTCTTTCCCCTGAATCCATCAGCCTTTTCTTTTCTTGAATTCTTGGTGATGATCTTTCTTTGTCTTTGCTCTCTCTTTTTTGGCCGCCGAAGGTATGTTTTTCTTTGGTGCAATTGCTTCATGTATGGGGGGTTTTTGCATCTTTTAAAAGCTTAGGATTGGGGTATAATCTAAGGTAGAAACTCTTGGAAGGAACGAGTACTTGGAGAAAAACAAATATATACCTGATCTTGTACATCAAGTAATAAAGATCAGAGCCTTGCAGGCTCAAAAACAGATAGAAAGCTTCTTATCTTACAACTAATGTTGTCTCTTTGCATTTTCATTCCACTTGTCTTAAAGTTCACATTTTAGAATGGAAAAATCTCCTCTTCTTATATTGTTTCTTGTGTGCACCTTTACCCTACACATTGTCTCTACTTATGGGAATTGCTGGCTTGTGCTAGTGATGTTTTAGTAGGAAGGATGCCACTCTTGATATCTCAAAGAATTTAGAATCAGTCTAGAGCGTCTCGCCCGCATAGAGAATACGTTCGTCGTTAAAACGCGAGGTATACTATGATCAAATTACAAAACCGGTACAATATTAACTGAAATGATCAAGAAAATCACAAGTGGGATGCCTAAAACTTATTCAATACCTCATATGAATCTGTCAAAATATCACTTAGTCTATGGTCAAGAATCATGTCTTTACTTGGATTATAGGGGGAGTTGCGGTTTAATTAAGAGACAGAACTTTGGAATATATATAATGAATACAAAGGTATGCTCTCAGCATATATTCCAATGTTGCACCACGGGCTTGTTTGATTAGTCTTTGACAGTGGTTGGTTTAGTTTGTTCACCATGTTATAGCAAGGATAGATAGTCATCCAATGAATAGCAAAGCAAATTAAGGAGCAGTCGTAACCATCACAATATAGCGGATGAATTGAAAGGTTTAAGACTCTTGTTCTTTTGGACAATTTTTCTTGCAGCTATATAGCCTCGACCATATAATACTATATCATGGACCAATTTGACACATCTAAGTTGTTTTTCCCTCGATATTGCGTACTGGACTATGAAACGTCGTAGCTATAAGTCTCAAAGTAGCTTGAGGTTAGGGAAATAACCGACACCGATGTTATAGATATCACGTTAGGCTCAGGCAGAGCGGATTAACAAAAATTAGGGTTTTATGAACCCTACTTTATGGCTTACCAAACTCCCACGGCCTTGTTGCAGCGGCTAAATATATACGACGCCCTGTTTTAATCTGAACATAGTCTCAGCTCCCTAGCTAGAGTCACTAGAAAAAAGAGTTGCACATAACAAAGCTTAAAAAAGAATTAACTTCTAGGATTACGAAGTTATTTCATCACAGCTTCGTGGCCCATCTGACATATTCCATGGACTCATGCTTAGGAGTACTTTTTAAATTTTCATTTACAAAATTTATTACCCAGAAAGTACGGCGGTGAATTTCAAATGGGTCTTCGGTGCACATTCTATCCCTTTTTTAAGGAGTTAATCCAAGATAGCATTGAAGAAAATTATAAAAAAAGTAATAAACTTATTGCAATTTTGTCAATTTAGTTCTAAATTTTTTAGGTCAATTCATTCCTAAACCTTTTACATCTGTGCCACTTCAGTTCATCCGGCCAACTTTTGTTGACGGACATTAATGTGGCAATTTTTCATAATATTTTATTTTAAAAAAAATTATTTATTTTATTTATCTTTCCTTTTTTTCTCTTTTCTTTTCTGCTTCTTCCTCCATCCGGGCGCCAACAAAAAAAAATCTTAAAAGTTTATTTAAAATTACCATGTGAGCGCCGCATCGATGCCGACCAATCAAAGATGGCTGGATTGATCGAATTTGCACAAATGCAAAAGATTTATGACTCAATTGATAGACAAAAAAGATTAATGACTAATTTGACACAATTGTAAAATATTTAAGACTTTTTAGTAATTTTCTGAGTTCACCGCACCACTTCTTGTGAAAGGGTTTTCGAACACCTGGACTCTGCAGAGGTTACAAACCTAATAATGAGAGATTTAGGGTCCGTTTGACAATAATTCTGATTTTCCGATTCTGTTTTAAGGAATAAAAAAGGATCAAAAATATGCTTAGTAATGTAAATGATTCCGATTCTATTCCCGAGAACAGTTTTGGAGCAAAACAAGAATAAAAAAAAATTGATTTTGAAAAAAGAATTATTTTTGAGAATCACAAAAAAGAATAAGTCTCAGTTCTTTTTAAAAAAGATTAAATCCACGTAGGCTTCCATGTGAACTTCTGAACTTAAAAAAATTAAAATTAGATTTGAAAATTTATGAACAACTATTTTTTTAAATAAATTTATTTAAAAATAAGCTTTAAAATTTAACAAATTTAAAAATATAAAAATGCAAAAAACTTAAAAATATTTAAAAAAACAAAAATGGGGGAAATTTTAAAAAATGTAAAAAAAAACTTTAAAAAAATTTTAAAATAAAAAAGTAAAAGAAAAAAAGACAAAAGATTTAAAAAAAGATGAATTTTTTTTTTTAAAAAATTCTCGCTACCTGGTTGTTCCTAAAAGCAAAAATTTTGTGCTATTACCAAACGCATTCCGATTCTCTAAAAATCATCTAGGGAACAGAATAAAAAAAAATGATTCTAATCAGAATTACTTTTTTGAATCAGAATTGTTGCCAAATAGAGACCCCTAGAGTTCAAGCTCTTACATGTTCACTGGGAAGGGCTATTTGTAACAAGCAAATATTATAAATCGTGAATACTAGTAAAAGAAAGCAACCCCTCCTTCACCATGAAGATTGCCGATCGGTACACTTCAGCATCGACTCCCAAAGTCGTCCAAGTTCAATGAACCTCCCACACTCGCACCGTTTAGCCAGAAAACCAGGCTTGGTGAAGCAACTCGCAGATTCTCGGGAGGATCCACTTCAAAAAAAGAGTCGGGCGAAAACCCGTTGTAAAAACGGCAGAGGAGGTGGCACGGCAAGGCGGCCGAATCGGACAAGGCGGCGGTGTGTTCTAGTTTGGGCTCCACCTCGAGTTCCTCCACTTCCCTTCTGCGGGTAAAACTCGCCGCGAAGCAGAAGCGCTCGATCGGTCTCGTCGCAGAAATCCGCCCTCCAACCGGTGAGTTTGGTTATGCAGTCCGATCGTGCTTTCTCTCTTGCCCCGGCAAGACGATAATGCAGTGTTGCATCGCTCAGTTCAATCCTTGCTGAAGGGTTTGGAGGAACTCTTGGTGCAGCCAAACGTCTGTATATTCTGGAGACAAACTGGAAGAAAGAAAAGAAATCCTTTGCAAAACTGCGTTGATAATCATGAATCGAGATCATATCATCAGATTAACAAAAGCTTATGCTTGGTTGGTAGCTGGCAATTCATCAAGTGACACTAACACCAAGAGATGTGTAGCTTCTCGTACCTTTAATTGCAGCTTGCAGGGGGGAAGGGTGCGCCGTGATTTTCGATTTCGTAGCTAACTGCGGGTGAAGTCGCCGACCGGTAAACTCTCGATGCCTGGGATTAATTTACAAAAGATTTCGATGTTGAACCGGCTTCTTATTAGTGAACTTCTAACTTACATTTCAATTTATCACCTAGTCAAGACTCGCATTTGAATTTTATCACAAGTCATGGTAAGATTTGACAATGTTACGAACATACAATCAATTTTCGTCCATTGTCTAGTTAATCATTTCATTGTCGACTTGATTACAATTTTGTTTACTAACTTCCATTTGAATTTCCCCATTGGCCTTCAGAAACTATTCGGATATATGCAAAATCACCGACCTACATTTGAATTTTGCCAGCCACTACGATCGATCAGCAAGTCATCAACTTACATTCGATATTTACCGGTGGCTTTCGAAGTTTACTAATATTATTGATATCGAACGACTTTCAACACTTTTTACAATCTTACCGATCACTACCGTCATTATTGACATCAAAATGTTACAATATTTCTTAATGTTATCAAATTACTTGCGATTTTACCAATGTTTAGATGATTACCAAATTAGTGTTATTGACATCAAAATGTATTGTTAATGAGGATCGTGGTATATTTGTGAAGGATATTTCATCCGGTATTATTCAATTTTCAAGTCACTGATCATGCATTACACAAGGACAAGCCGTGAACTTTAAGAGTATAAAATTCCTTGATTGGTTGTTTAACAAGTGCCCCTGCAGCACTCTTTAAGAGATTTTATAACTATTAACATTTTAATATTTAAGAAATTGTGAAAAGGTTCACTAAAATCTAAATGGTTTGGAAAGTCAACATATAATTTTTAGGTGATAATGTTGGAAATATACTTTACTATTAAAGAGGAAAATCAAAGCAAAAGTGTAATTTAAATATCAAAGTCTTCTAGACAAACTTTGAAGGGAAAAATTATCGAAAAAATCATAAACCTATTGCACGTTTGTCAATTCGGTTCTAAATTTTTTAATTTTGCTAGTTGAGTCATAAACCTTTTCACATTTTGTCGGTTGAATACCTCCGACTAATTTTGGGCAGGAATCACTTATGTGGACGTCGACCGTCCTATATTGCACAACCAACGCTAATATGGACAATTTCTAATAAAATTTAAATATTTTTAGAATTTTTTTGTCAATTATTTTTATTTTTTTTTTTTTTTTTTTTTTTTGTTTCTTTTTTTTCCCTTTGCCGGCCTCGAGTGAGGGATGCCCGGCCCTTGGCCAACATGTGGAGGCCCTCACCCGAGTCCTGGTGATGGCCGGTGGGCTAGAAAAAAAGAAAAATAGGAAAAGGAAAAATAAAATACAAAATACAAAAAATAATTATTAAAAATTATCAATGTTAGCGCCAGATGGTCGTGCCACATAGGATGACCGTCATCCACGTCGGTGATTGCTAGCAAAAAATTGGATGGATGGACTGAATTGGCAAAACATGCAAATGTTTAAGACTGAATTAACAAAAGTGTTCCGACAAAAAAAAAAAAACAAATGTGCATCATGTTTAGGATTTTCCGGATAATTTTCCCCACTTCGGAGTTCCGTATGAATTCCCTTAACAAAACCTCTTATTTATAGAACTATATTGAGATCTACCACATCAATATTTGTACATTTCAAAGTATTTTTACGTACTTTGTGTCGAATAAAATGGTTAGGTGCGAGTCGTAAGATCGTAAAAAATTAAAACAAAACACTTTCGTACATGGGAGCTAGAAACCTTTTTCTTGTTAGAGATGGACTTGATCATGGGCCTAGCGAGCGACCCAAAAGCCTGACCCAGTCCACATGGGCCCAAAAAGGTCCGAGCTAAGCTCGTTTGGGCATGACGGGCCGATCTAGACTTATATTGCCCGGCCCGGTCGGGGATCAAAACCCGGAAAAAAGACCTTTAATTTCGTGTAATAGAATTTCTCGGTCGATGAAGACAAGATATGGATTCGATCAAAGGACGGGGCCCACTCCGATCAAGAGCTCACAGCCGTCCGATCCCCAAAAACAGCAGATCGTCGTCAGGGCGCGTTTCAAAATTTGAAGATAATCTATCCTATTCCTCAAGTCATACTCGACCGTTGCGGAGGGTTCTTGTTCTGCTTTCCATTTCGAGCTCCGAGCCCGTGAGCAAACCTCGAGCCCGGGAAGAGGCGAACTCGTTTCGTCATCGATGGATTCTGTCTCTCGCTATTAGCCGCTGCACCTTCGAGGCTGAAGATCGGAAGCCATCGCTCACATCGCACGTCCCCGCACGCAGGCAGGTCGTCGCGAAGATGACGGCGAGGAGACGCCACGGCTGGAAACGTCCTCTCCATCCGCTTCAGGTAAAACGCGCTCTCGAGCTTCCTAGGATCTCTCTTCACTTCATTCCGACCCCGTCGGATGGCGTCGCTCCGGTACATGAGCTCATCCGTGATTGGATTCACGGTATTTAGCTTGCTCGGAGCTGGTTTTTCCGGCTCCAGTGGTTGTTCGGAGTAGCTGGCCCGATAGCTCAGCAATCGGTAGGTGGCTGGAGCTGAAAGCCGTTCTGGCTGCGAAGGTTTGTCGGAAATTTGGTGAAATCCGTGGAGCTGCTTGAGTTGACAGAGGTCACGAGCTTAGGTTTGCTGTTTTGAGCTGAGGCTAGCGCGTACTGTTTAGTCAATTCGTGCATTGGCGTTGTTGTAAAAGCTCTAAATTGGCGAAGATTGGGTGTGTAGAACGTGATGCAGATGATCAGTCGCATTCGAAGTTTAGAACCGATCAATCTCTTGACGTGAATTTGCAATTGCAGATAGTTGGGATGGCGGTGTTCAGTTTCCTAGTTGTGGCCTTCTACGTTTTCCTGGGACTGTTGCTTGGGAGCAGAGCTGCTGAAATCACTGTGACAACAATGTTCTCTTTTGTGGTAAGACTCCTTATCATTTACTTGTGCCAAGACATTGATTGCTTTCCTTTTGTCAGATTGCTGGGAATTGATGGCATTCTCCATATTTTCCCAATTTTCAGGTGTTCTCGGCGATGTTTCTGTTTGTCTGGTGTACTGCGATTGATCCGACGGATAAAACCAGTTATAGAAAGAAGAAAAGAGGCAAATCTAAGGGCTTGCTTAAGCTAAATTATGGTTTTGTTTTGGCCCAGATCGTTAGTAGATTCCTTAGGAGGTTGGAGAGGAAGATTCTGCGGAAAATCATAAGAAGAAAGTACCTGGACCCGGTGAACACTAGCTCGCACTTAGAGCCCCTGCTTCCATTTCCCCTAGTGATGAAGGATGATGCCATTGCACCAGATCTTAAAGCAGATGACATTACTTTCTGCAGCCTTTGTGACCTTGAGGTTGGTCACTTTCCGAAGTTTAGACATGACTGCAGCCATAGCCCATGGATAATGCCTGCGTAGCCTTTCACCTACATAATTTGGTTTCATCCTGATCTTCAAATTGACATGGAGAATTCTCCAAATCATTTGCAGGTAAAGAAGCACAGCAAGCACTGCAGGACTTGCAACAGGTGTGTAGAAGGGTTTGATCATCACTGCAGGGTGAGAATTGCTGTTACATTTCTCATTTGCTAAGGGAATGACCTGCATTTACTTATCATGTTTAATGGTGGAAGCCACCAAAACTTACATAGAATGATTTGTGTTCTATATTCCAGTGGTTGAACAATTGCATTGGGAAAAGGAACTACACTATATTCATTCTTCTCATGGCTTCTGTCTTATTGATGGTTAGTTTCTTTTTGACATGGATTTATCTCCCATCAATGCTAGCATTGACCAATCTAGTGCACTACAATCTCTAGTTTCTTTACTTACCACTGCCCGTTGATAATATTGCAGTTAATTATAGAAGGAGGAACTGCTGTTGCAATATTCGTCAGATGCTTTGTGGATAAGGAAGGAATAGAACATGAGTCGAGGAGGCGCCTCTACATAAAATTTCCTATGGGAGTTCTTGCCACAATTGCTGTGAGTATCTTTTGGTTTCCTTCTAATTAATCACTTGATGGTCTTCATATGGATGCATCTCGTATCGTTGGTAGCACGTTAACTGACAGAATGTCACAGGTTTTGTTGGGCTTACTAACAGCTTATAGCTCAGCAGCGCTAGGACAACTTTTCTTCTTTCACATGGTGCTCATTCGGAAGGTAACTCTGTCCAATGGCTGCCGTTTTTATCTTGCTCTTCCTGTTGGGTGATTCACAACCATTATTCCCTAGAAGCTCTCCCTTTCTGATATGAAAGCATGTCATTACTCACTCCAGGGAATGAGAACTTATGATTACATACTGGCTATGAGAGAGAACCAAACTGTAGGATTTGATGTATTTGAGGATTCGGACTCAGATGACAGTACCGACTACGATTCACCTGAAAAGTCAACTTTCATGTCCCGGTTCATTTGCAGCGGACATGGAGGAGATCAGGTAAAGTCTGCAAATTCTCCTTTAAAATTACCATGTATTTAAGTTGGAAAAATTACTATGTAGTGATGATGAGTCCTTGCATGGCCAGAATCCAACGAGATTGTCCATAAGGATTGATGAAGATCCCAGATCTTCTCCTTTAACCAAGAAACAAGGCTTCAATGTAAGTATTAACCCATGGAAGCTGATAAAGTTAAGCACAGACAAAGCTCTTTTAGCAGCAGATAAGGCCAGAGAGAGGCTCTTGAGACAGAAGGCGACAGTAGAAGGTGAATTACAACCATTGCCACTGGAGAAAAAACGAGGGCCTCTAATAAACACAGACAAGAACATGGCAACTGTGCTCACAGGCTTAACGCCCCTCGTTGCCAAAGGCGTGCATCCAGTATCACCCGGGAGGTTTTCAAGTCCAAGAAGACGATTTTCTGGCTCTGCCACCATGTTCTCAGGCGTCGTGGCATCACCAAAGCAAAAGTACAGAAGCAATTTTGACCTGAAGTTGACAGAGGTCTCCAAAGAGCTCGAAACCTATATATCGAGGCAGGTTTTAAGTCCTGTCATGCAAAAAGATGGGAGCGAAGCATCTCCAGCACATATTTAGTGCTAGAAATTCGAACTCTCGGCCTCACAGACAAAAAAAAAAATTCTTTGATTGATCTCTCTCTGCCTTTCTAATGTGTATTTCAGAACTGAGAGTTTACCTCCTGCCTCTTCTGTATCCTCTTTTTTTGTTTTTTTTTTTAACCATCTGGTAGTTAACGGCTTTCAGCTAAGATTCGAAAATGCCGACACATGCTCCGTCCGCTCAAACTTTTCGGTGATATGATCGGGTGCTGATGATATGAGTAACCGAGTGATGCCTATGAGCATCACAAAGCTCAAGAGCAGGATCTTTGTTAACCAGCAATTTGAGGGTGTCATCTTTTGAGACGAGACTTCTAATCTGTTCCGTCACATATCAAGACTGGGCCTTACTATGCAAATCCAGCCTCTGGGATTTCTAAGCCCTGCTCCGACTAACTTTTGTCTACATGTCTGATCGTGTTACAGTCTGCCCCTACTAATTACTGTGCATAAAGTCTTGTGAATTTTGTAGGCAAACGGTAAAAATTCTCGTTCATTTCCGTATTGTTATATGAAGTAAAGAGGGTTTCTTATAAAAGATCTCAATCCTTATTTTTCATTTCTCCTATACATCGTTTCCTATTTGTTATATAAACATTGTATACATGGACGGTTTTGTCGGTTGATAATCTATTTTCATCTCTAATGAATCCTGTTATACATTGATTATTCAATGATTCAAGTATTTCTAGTTAGGTGATTCTGTTCAATATTTAAAGTCTTCTTTGATTTTGCAAACGCACAAAGCCTGTGCATATTTGCTAATCTTACATAAAAAAATGTTCCAATGTCAATATTTCAAATTTCTTCTTTTATCCATTCTCTTGCGCTAAACTAAGGGACTAGTGGGATTGATTTCACTAGGCTTGAAGTTGAAGGCTTTCTAGAGTGGAGACTTTCTCATTTTATTTCTGGGCTTTTTTGCTTGTGGGGCAGGCCTCTTTCTTATACTTTGAGTGCTGAGGTAAAGACTAGTACAAGACAAGAGTCTCTCTCCTTAGTTTGAGTGTCTCATACTTCTAAGGGAAAAAAGTACTTTTTCGATTCTCAAAATATCCTCAATTAGTTCCATTGTAAATATTAGTAATGACAAACAAGCAAATTAATTAGCCCCAGCAATTTTTTTATTTTTATTTTTTGGACGAAAAATTATCCCCAGCAATTGCACGGCAGAATAAAAAAAAACGCAACACCTTCCCTTCAACAGTTTTGAGGGTAAAGTCGCAGTCGCGACCAGGACCCTCCATCGTCACTCTAACCAGAGAATTTCTTTGACAGCTTTTGCCTTCCTTGGACTCAGAGCCAGAGCTCGCGACCATGCGAAACAGAAACAAAGCTCTGAAGAGGGCTCCTCCCGAACCCGCCAAGCCCAGTTCTGGTCCTCCGGAACAGGAGTGAGTATCTCGTCACGCACGCATAGACCCCCGTCATTCGTTTTGTTCTGTATTTTTCGTCTTTTCTGCCGATTTCATACTTCTTTTGCTCGACGAGTCACGGTTCCTGCTGTTTGTTTGTGGATTTTGCAGTTGGAGTGCCTTCGAAGGAGAAAGTCTCGGTCTTTTGCTCGAATCGATTCGAGGGTAACGGATGAATCTCTATGTCTGTGATCTCTGGTGTGTTGCTTGGTTGCTTTTTTTTTTTTTTTTTTTTTCAAAGTTTCTCTATTGCGCAGCAAGATTAAGGTAGCTAGAAGTTTGGATGGAGCGGCCTTGCCAGAGAAAATATGGCTCAAGGTTGTCGAAATTTTTCTCTTGCATTGAAACTAGGTTAGAGCTTTTGCTCTGCAATCATGGCCTTTACCATACTGATTTTGGAAAGTTCTCTGGCTTTCCTTTAGCAACAATTTGCAATTGGGGTCAATGAAGTTACTCGCGTGCTCGAAAGAATGCCTCCATCTAATGACGCAGATGACTGTCCTCCATCCTATCCCCGGCTTCAGGTTTGTTCGACCACCTACTTTGCCGTCGCTTGCATCGGTATAAACCTTCGCCTTTTACCTCTTACTATTGCTATTGCTGTTCCATTGAGTCGGTATTCTAAGTTTTACTTGTGGCGTGCCGGAGTGTGCTGGCTCACTGCCATGTCTTCCACACCATTAGTGAATCGACTCGTCCCTCGGGGGTCAATAAATTTTGCGGGGAACTCCTGTTTTGGTGATTCTTGAAAACTGGAAAAATCATACTTCAGAAACTCAGCATTAGGCCTGAACTCTCTGTGAGATACCATCTTCTTCTGTTCAGGGGTAAATCGGGCATTGTGCTGCTGCTCTACTTCTGTTGTTCTGGAAGGGTGTCATCTATTTATATAGCTTTCGCTGTCGGGACGACTGAGGGAGTTCAATGAAACATTCACATGCAGGCTATTCTATTGGCATCCGACTGCAACCCCCGATGGCTGACCCGGCATCTGCCAAGTCTAGCCTCATCGAGGAAGGTGCCGCTGATCTTTGTCAAAGATAAGAAGCGGGGATCCCTAAGGCTTGGAGAACTCGTCAACTTGAAAACTGCAATTGCAATCGGAATAAAGGTAGCAAAGACAATGACCTTTTAGGATGGTATACAGCACTCGATTTTAGACAATTATCCAGGCATCATTAGCGCTCTAGCATTTCTCCAGGAATGACAATCGATTACCTTGACAGGCTAAAGGAAATGCTGTCAACCATATCATCCAGAAAGTTCTTTGTGACAGCGGCAGCATTAATGTTGAAAGCAAGAGCGCGGGCCAGAGTCTGCTAAATGGAGAAATTAATAGGAATCAGCAGCCTGGTCAAGCAGGGTGAGAAGAACCAATTTTGCCTTTTCACAAGCCAGAAAAAATACCATCTTGGAATCATTGCTAGCCATGTGTGAAGCTGGTTTCGCAAGGCTCGTCGTTGATTCCTTATCCTGATTTCATGGAACTAACATGCAGTTCACAACTAGTACATATTCTCGGCTTCATCTTCAAGCAGAAGTCTCGCGAGCCTTCTTCTCTTTGCTTGAGAGCCAACAATTGGAACCCATCGGTTTGGAGAGTGCAAAAAAAAAATTAAGATATGAAATATGTGGATTAGTCCCTGTTCTTAATTTGCGACTGATGTGTGGAACTCATTACAATCAAGTTAAAGGACAAACAGATTATAATAAGAAACTTGCCTTTGTGCTACACTGTCCAGCTTCTGTTTGTTATACACAGCTCCCTGGAGTCAGTATCATTGAATTTTTTAAGGTTAAGCTTTACAATCATTCCCTTCATCTGCAAAAATTATTCCTCTACAAATAATTACAGCAGGCTCTCGTATTTTTACAAGGGGAACAAAGACAGAAGCTCGAATAGTGATCCCATCTGAGTGAATCGTGACCAAATTTGTCAACAGTATGCATCTATGCACTTGTCTGAGGACTGGCAGCCGGTGAAGATGACTCCACACTAACCGGATCGGGTTTGCCGCTGCTCCTACCATTTGTAGCAGGTTTCCCTGCTTTTCCATTCTGGCTCCGATCCTCATCCTTTTTTACCAGCACTGGCTGGAACTGTAACAACGAAGAAGATGAAAAAGCAAGCGTGATCAACAGTTGACATTGTAGTTTGTGTGAAGTTTTCTGAGTAGAATGTAAACCTGATATATGGAATATATGACATTTCTTCTGATCTGTGCCATCATGTCCAAAAACAAATTGTATCCTTCGAGCTTATACTCAATGAGAGGGTCCCTCTGAGCATATCCACGCAAGCCCACTGCTTGCTGAACAAACTTGAGTGCTTGCAAGTGCTCCTTCCATAAACGGTCGATGTTGCTCAGTATTAAGAACTTCTCGGCTTCTGTCATTAGCCCTGGTGCTTGTTTCTCGACGATCTCCTGTTTGTGGTTCGAAAGGAAATTAAGAAAAAATAGAAATTTACTGCAACAGCCATTTACTCGAAACATACTTTTATATTTTGATGACAGTTAACAAGCAGCTATCATAAAACTTTCATGATTACATCAGCATAACATTTCTAATGTCCGCACTTCGCTCCTGGTGCAGGCTCTATAATATAACATACAAAGGTGAAGCATCATGTGTATTGTCGCGGGCTGACTTTAAATACTTGAGAGAAGCAGAATGTCTCTCTCTCTGAGCTAATGAGATGATATACTGACCCTTTTCTGCATATATGCTTCCCGACCACGAAGACGTAAGTAACCCTGCAATTCCTCGTAACTTGAACCCTTGCTCCGCAGCAGCTCTGGAGTCAAATCATTCAGCAGATAGCAATACCTGGAAATGAGCTTATCAGTTTAAATCTGAGAAGAAAGAATAAATGATGAAAATTTTTTGAGCCAGATAACATGCAAAGTATTTCCTGAACCAAAAACGCTAACATTCAAATTTAAACACCCACAAGAAATTAACAAAGGTTTTAAGGAAGAAAAAGATTAAACTGCTTCTCCACTTCGTCTCATGTGGTTCATTTGAAGGAAATTAAAGTTGCTCAAAAGAACTAAATCTTCACTTTATTCTGCTTTCTGCAATTAAAATGCTTATGGGCTTCATGCTCTGATCTTACTTTGACTTCAATGTAAGTGTCAAAAGTATGCTGTTTTTGTTGGCCTTCTTCTATATTTCTAATGCAAGTGAACAAATTTTTATCAATGTCTCACAAAGAAAGAAACATCACAACAGGTCGAAGAGCGTACCAAATTGAAAAGAAAACGAGTTAACTGTCAGTTTTCCCATAATTAAAATTTTTTTAGGATGAGATGTTCAATCTTTTTTTAAATTGTGGAAACAAAGAACATAAGCAACTTACTGTTGAAGCTTCGCTATTAGTTTCTCGAGATCCCAAGTTTCCACTGGAGCATCAGGACCAACATTTGCCTGTAAATTATAAGCAGTTTTGAAAGCAATATACAATAAGACAAAAAAACAAAATACGAAAAAAGGTATTCGCAGGGTGGAAAGGGTTCAAACAGTTCACCTCCAAGATGTCATCCATTGTCAACTCAGCATATTCAATAATTAGAGATTGAAGATCATTGGATTCAAGGGCTCTCCTTCTTTCTGCATATACACGGTCTCTTTGGCTATTTAGCACTTCATCATACTCAAACAATTGCTTCCTGATATCAAAGAAGTAGTTCTCCACTTTCCGTTGAGCTTCATCAAGTGCTTTCGTTAGCATTTTTGACTCGATTGGTAAGTCTTCAACTCTGAAAGCTCTCATCAAACCCTACACAATACGAGAATGCTTCAACAAGAATACTTTATCATTGAAAACATATCAGGACTCATTTACACTACTTATTTAAACCTGAATTCTATCTCCTCCGAAAATCCGGAAGATATTGTCTTCTAGACTGAGGAAGAATCGAGAACTTCCAGGATCCCCTTGTCGTCCGCTTCGACCACGCAGCTGTCAACAACATTTAGCTTTATTTTATTGTGGCAAAAGAAACTACGGAAGAGCTCTAGTATAAATACAAATATTTTCGCGAATATGACCTGATTATCAATTCGTCGTGATTCATGCCGTTCTGATCCTACCACATGAAGGCCTCCTGCTTGCACTACCTACAAACCAATCAAGTGGAAAGAGACTAATCAAGCAGAGAAAAACTACAGCATATGAAACCTTTTTCCCAGAGGAGCTAACAGACCTTCTTTCTTTCTTCTACAGTGTAGACCTTGAATTCTTTTGCAATTTCCAGAAAAGCACCCCTTAGCTTTGCTGTGACTTCATCCTGTGCAGGACCCTATAAAGTAGAATAATAGGACGCTCGCGTTAATTACTCTCTGACTGCTAAAGTGCTGACTGAAAGGAAAGAAAGAATCTCACTGATGAATAAACAAAAACACAAGGAAGAAAAAATGATATGGCTAAATGAAGGTCTCCAGATTGACATCTAGCACAGGACATTTCATAGCTCTTTTGGTCATAGGGTTGTAATCCAGCTGCCAATCATCTTGAATCCCAAAGAAATGGTAAAAAGTCATGACAGCTTGCATCCCAAAGCAAACAAATATCTTGTATACGAACAACCAAACAAGATCGGGCAACCAAGAAAAGGAGGTTACAAAATGTTAGCAGGTATCATATGTTAACTTTCGACAATTCCCTAAAGGTTGACGGTCCTCGGGATGGATCTTTGCAAGGAAGAAGCGAGCATCTGAAGAGCAAGGAAATGATCCATACATGGTTTTCAGAAGCTTCAGCAGCATAATAGGATTCACGGCCTAAATATTATGAGCACCCAATTATATTCAATCAACCGAGAGACAATTGGTTAAGTTCATATTTCATGAACTTCACCTTCTCACAAGCATAAGATAGACACTCTTCTGCCCCAAGCTCTGTTAATGATCTCTGACCCCATGTTTTCATTGCTAATTGCACAGCTTCCTCAGCCAGTTGGGTATTTCCACTAGATAACTTGCAAGGGAAAATGTCTTCATTGACCTGGAAAATTTAGTTTACCAAGAAATATATTACAATGACATAGCACAACAAAACTTCAAGAGTTCACGATCCAAATTCAAGATCAACATCACAGAAAAAGATCAACCTTCCATGTCTTTTTTGGAGGTGGTTTCTTCACTGATACAAAAACTCCTTCAACTGGTTTAACGACTCTGTACAATTTTCCATTGATCATTCAGAGCGACACCTGTCTGAGATTGACTGACAGCAGAATGCATCTTTTTTGGATAGCATCCCTCATGCTGTGCAAGTGAAGAAAACAAGTGCTGGAAACCGAAAAAACACTAGGCAATGCTCTTCCACCCCAAGATTATGCATGTCACAAGCATATTATAATGCAGAGAGCTACAGCTAGAACTGCCTCTCCTTGATCCAAATTGGTATAAAAAACCGAAAAAACACTGGGCAATGCTCTTCCACCCCAAGATTATGCATGTCACAAGCATATTAAAATGCAGAGAGCTACAGCTAGAACTGCCTCTCCTTGATCCAAATTGGTATAAAATGCAATACCTCACATGAAACTCCTAGGACATACATATGCGCAATAAGGAGATATATTCCCAGGCATAAGAAGCTGGGTGAATTTTAGCATTTATGTACCATGGCTTGTACACCAAACGGGGGTAGAACTGGACGATTTCTAGCACAGGCATCTAGAGTGAGCTCATTGGATGCATGTGCAGAAGAGTAGAAACAATACCACAAAAAAGTGGATCTGATATTATAATATAACTTAGTAAAGCCCAGGAAGTACCTAGGCATAAGCATTTCACGTAACTTCAATCTTGCCATAAACTCAGCATTACCACCAAGGATTATATCTGTTCCACGACCAGCCATATTGGTGGCAATAGTAACTGCTCCAAGGCGACCACTTTGTGCAACAATTTCTGCTTCCCTTTCCACATTCTCTGGCTTTGCATTGAGAACCTTTCACAGAAAAAAATAGATCCTAATATCAAAAAAACTTGCAAATCAAACTTAAAGGTCAAGTTTCAACATTTGAAAAGGAACGATAATGTAAAGTTAAAAAGATACAATATAAATTCAACAAAAATATTGAAACCACAGGATAAGTTAATTCCCACACGACAGCATGTAGTATGATGATAATACAGCAAACCACTGTAGCATTTTAACTAGAGGTGTGCCTTGTGTGCATAATTGTTTAAAATAGCAAATTTGTATCTTTCAAACAGCCACATGGATATGAAGTAAAGATGAAGGACCATTTCATACTACAGAGAAAGTAAAGTAGTTCATTTCCAGAGTAAGTTGCAGAAGTTAAGGTTACGGAAAAACAGGTATATAAGCCAATAATTGCCAGACTAAGAGAAGTTAGGTACCCAAAAGCAGCTTTGACAGCAATTGACTGATTGAGTTGAAGCTAGTTGCTCTACCTGACTTTCTTAGGTGTAACATTGAAGTTCAATGCACATTGTTCTGAAATAAGCATCACACAGCTAAATCACAGCCATGTGGTGAGTGGAGAGCTCTAAAAACCAGAAAATGGACCTACATAGGTTTCAGTATATACTCTATTCTACTAGCTGGAGATGTTACTCATTTCGGTTCATTCTCTATGATGCTTTTTTCAATTTTGGACAGGGGATAAGGTTTCTGGAGCAGCAAAGATGGAAGTTTAGTACATCTTTTACCCCCAAAGAACATCCAAGTCCCAAATAAATCATTCATACTCATCAAGGAAAAATAGAGTCCAATTATTCCTTAAAGTACAGAATATCCCACCTCATGAGGAATCCCGACTTCTTGCAATTGCTCTGATAAAGAATCACTTTGCTCAACACTTGTTGTCCCAACAAGCACAGGACGACCTGTCTTATGCATTCTGGAAATTTCTACAACAACTGCTCGCCATTTTCCTGTGGTTGCCCTGAAAACAACATCAGACTCATCCTGAAGATGAAGCAAAAAGGAGGAGTAAGGTAAGGAATTTCACAAATACACTGATCCAGACAGATGGCTTTTATCCAAATGATCTACAGAAACCTATGTCATCTTAACATACATGAGAATGCACACTTGGATTCTATATCAACCCTCTTATGCTACAGAAGTAAAGCAATATATTGCCATCATGAAACAAATGATGCCCTGAAAAAGTAGCACAAATGCGTCACTATAACTAACCTTCCTAATCATTGGCTTGTTTGTTGGCACTATTGTAACTTTTAGCTTGTATATGCTCTCAAATTCTGCACTTTCAGTTGCTGCAGTCCCAGTCATTCCACAAAGCTTTGGAAACTGACGCAATAGAGAAGAAACACTTGAATTTGACAGAGAGAAAGGGTTAAGAGAGCTTCCTATATTGATCAATGACTACCTGAAGGAAGAAGTTTTGGTAACTAATTGAAGCCATTGTAACAGTTTCATTTTGAATTGGCATCCCTTCTTTAGCTTCAACTGCTTGATGAAGTCCATCACTCCATCGTCTCCCCTAATAAAACAAACAAAGGCACCTATCGACAATTAGAGATCAGGAAAGTAAGAACTAAGTGATTCTGCAATCGGTCTTGAGTTATCTGCGACCTAACAGTTTCCATAATTATCCTTTCACATAAACCGTGAAGGTCAATCTTTTTAATCTTTAGACGTACGTCCCATGATACCTCCAAGAAATGTTCATGATAATAAGGTCACTCCAAATTATTACCTCAAGTGAAATACGAAGGATTAATTCTCTCAGAAACCAAAATTGAGGAACTTTCAAAATTACACCAGCAAAATGACATCCCATTCTGTCATCATCCGAGCCACATACATGTCAAGATACTGAATGTTAATTGCTTCTGTATAAGAAGAGGTTACATGATGCCAAGAGATTCAAAAAGAGTAAGGAGCACCTATTTAATTACTCATGGACCATAATGGCCAAATATCTCAAGGAATGTCCATCACGAACACATTTAAATCCTAGGTCACATGACTTTCAACTGGGAAGATGCCATGAGTATAAATTACTCGTTGATGCAAAACCGAGAATGACAGTCTCTCTGAGAAATTCCTTATCCAACATTGAGAAGAAAATACCTCATCTGCTTAACAACAGAGGAACCTCAATCAAAATATTACCTGCATGACCCGACCAGTGAACTCATCCACTATGAGCACCTCCTTGCCACGGATAATATAGTTCACATCTCTAAGAAACAGCTCTTTAGCCTTTATTGCATTTAGTACGTAGAGCGCCCACTGTTCCCGCGGGTCATACAAATCTTTCACTTCTAGAATTTCTTCCGCGTCCTCATAACCCTGCTCAGTGAGGAGGACAGACTTTTGCTTTTCATCGACCTGTATTACTAAGCTTCATAAGAGAAGAGCTTGAAGGGAGTATCATCCTCTCAATAAAGAAAAAAAGAGGGGAGAAGACTGGTTGTCCTTCATTTAAACTTGCTTCCATTTATTATTTCAGCTTCATAATAAATTCCAAAGCCATGGCTGACAATTTTACTGGGGATAAACGGCTGGCAAGTCCAGAAATCAAACTCATATGGACATAAAAGGCCTAGCCAGATCAATTCACACTATTACAAATACTGTTGAGAAGTCTCAGCATCTTACAGTGTAGTGTATATCACGTTCAAAAGCTGTTGCAATCTTTGCAGCTTTATAATAACGATCACTAGGTCTTTCAGCAGGTCCTGATATGATGAGAGGAGTTCTTGCCTCATCAATGAGGATGGAATCCACCTCATCAATTACACAGTAATTGAAACCCCTAAGCACAAGCTCCTCAATACTCTGTTTTCACCACAAAGCACAATCAGCTCCCGCATAAGTGATCCACACCATAATATCTCAAAAGAAATGAGAGACCGTAGTATCATCGGAAAACAATAAATAGAGAAAGAATTACTTTCCGTGGCAAGGTTGTCTCTCAAATAATCAAACCCAAGCTCGCTGTTGGTGACATACGTCATGTCACATAAATAACTTTCCCTCCTTTGCTCGCTTGTCATATCCTCTGCCACCATCAATGTCCAAATGATACACTCACACAGTAATCTAAGCTCACAATAAAATTTCTTAAAGCAAACAGTGAGGGTGGATATTTGTCCAAACATATTCTGAGAAGTTGTGGAAATAGTCACATCAGAGTACCAACATTACCGAAGAGCATAATCAATATAAGAGGAAATTCACATCAAAATCTAATTCGCAATCATTATTTATTGCAGGGATTCCCCAAAGTTTCAAACCTATACTGTTGCTCCATATCGAAATTGCCTAAGCTCAAAAATATTTGTAATTTAGATGATGCCATCATACAAAGAATTTCCCTCATGATAATTATTCCACACTGGATCCATATGAAGCATCACTACCCCCAAAAAGTCAAATATTTGATTGACCATAATAACTCTTAAACTTGCAAATACATTTAAACTTTTGACTAAAGAGAGAGAAAGAGTCACAAACAACCAATAGCACCCTAACACCAATACCATTTTTCCAAGGGCTAGCTAACCTGAATCCGTGAACAGAAAGTTGGTCATCTGGAAATGAAAAGTAGCATAGCATGAAGTGGTAAAAAATCCATATGCACCTTCAAAAGCTTTAGAATGAAAGATTTCCTTGTGCCAGTCATTGCCCTTATCATAAAGTACAACAACCAATGGAGTCTAGCTCATACAGAAGAATGAGACATACGCTGGATTAGGCCAACCTTCAATCCAAGAAAGCGGGGAACTTGGCCAACCCACTCACAATCACGTCGAGCCAGATAATCATTCACTGTGACAACATGGACTCCTTTTCCAGTAAGAGCGTTTAGATAAGCTGGCAATATTGCAACAAGCGTCTTGCCTTCTCCAGTTCTCATTTCAGCTATCTCACCCTTATGAAGTACCATGCCACCTACAAAACGAAAGTTATCTTAGAGTTCCACAGTAAGTGCATTGCTATCAATGGAAATAGTAAAAGCAGGTGTGCCTAATAAATTCCCAAAAACCAATCCATCCAATAATGCATACGTGATCTTTTTCCTTCAATCGAGCACTTATATACCCTCGATCGAAGGAAAAAGATCATGTTACAAGAGACTTAAACAACTATCTCCAGCACATTTCAGTTGATGAGCACTTCCTTCCTCAATCATGTTAGGAGGCCATATTGTACGTGTTATTACAAGAATCCAATGAATGTGCACGAGCAGTTACCTATTAGTTGAACATCAAAGGGACGAAGTCCTAGGACTCTTTTTGAGGCCTCTCTTACAACAGCAAATGCTTCCTGCAATCACACAGATTTATTGACCACGAACTACTAGTCAACCAAAGAAATTCGAGGAATAGAGAACAAACAATCGAGCAAACTTAAGTTGATGCAAGGATTCAATTAAAGCTACAGTTCAACTTTGCTAAACTTAAACCTGCCCTCATAATTTCTCAGCTATTTCTCGGAACTTACAACTGCATTTCGGTTTCGCTAACACGTCAAAGAGCAGGCGAGACGCTAGAATCAATTTCAAACTAAGAGGTGAGCAAATGAACTTCAGAAAGAGGATCAACTCGGGATGCTAATACTAACAGGTAAAAGAGAATCCAGAGATTCGCCTTGCTGAGCTCGCCGCTTCAAAACCGAAGTCCTGTCTCTCAATTCCGAGTCTGACAACGCGGACATCTCCGCCTCGAGCCCGTTGATCGCACTCACGGTCCCCGCGTACTGCTGCCGGGTGGACTCGCCGGTGTCGCTGCCTTTGAAAATCCCGCCGAGCAAGCCTCCCAAGGAAGCCATCGCGCGCACTGGCCTCCTCCCGCTGGAGGTCGAGGCCGACGTCCTGGCTTCGAATTTGAGTCTCCGGAGCGCCGTTCTCCCGAGGAACGGCGAGACCGCCGGTGGTCTCAGGTCGGCGCGGGTGCGGGGGAGGAGGAGAGACCTGGAGGAAGAGAGAGGCGAGGCGGAGGGATAGCGGTTGGCGAGCGGCGGCTCGCGCAGTGAAGCCGCCATGAGAAGGAAGCGGTTGAAGGAAATGGTGTTGCAGTCGGAGGAGTTAGTTACTCGGAGCGGGCTGTGGCTTCAGGCTCTGCTTCCCATCCATGGAAGATGGAGATGAGACGTTGAGAATGGGGATAAGGTATGGTCGACGAGCCCTTCGCACGTGCTTCTCGAAATTATTATTACTACTACTTCCTTTTTGGTTTTTGGAACGAAAAAGAAAACATCGTCTCTAATGAGAATTTGGGGAGAAATTATCTGAAAAATCTTAAATCTATTACAGTTTTATGAATTCGGTTTTAAACTTGTTAATTATGTCAATTGCGTTATAAAAGGTGTTCCGTTTTACAAAGTAAGTCCATTCGACAAATTTTGACAGGAGATCGGCGACGTGGACATTGTTCATTTTATGTGGCACGACGGGTATTGATATGAACATCTTTTAATATTATTTTAATTATTTTAATTTTTTATTTGTTTTTTTCTCCTCTTCTATTTTCCTTCTTTACTTTTTTCCTTTTCGTTTTTTTTTTCCCTTTTTTCCCTTCGTCAACCGACCTCCACGTTAGTAATTTCCTCCCGTATTGGCCAAATATATTCAATTGGTAAAACGTAAAAAGATTTAGGATTCACTTCATTAATTCAAAGATTTAGAGTTTAATTGATAAAAGTGCAATAGATTTAGGATTTTTTGGACAATTTCCCTTAAAATTTGAAATAATATTAATCTAATATATCATCTAATAACTAAATAAGCACCCAGCATTTCTTATGCCCATTCAGTAAATCCACTCAATTAAATAATTACTAGATAAGGACCCGATTATTCAGTTCTTTCTTCTTCTTAAACGACAATTCAGCATCACACATGCATATGTCGCAAATTAAAGGTTCCATGACTCGATCAACCGACGGAATAGCCCGATCGATCAACAAGACTTGAGATGTTATGGCTGCCTATGTTTTTTTGGGCATTTTAGAATACTCCTAGAACCGATATGGGAATTGTGCACTCCAAATATTTCTTGTACGTAATGAGGTAGAATGTAATTAGGGAGAATGGATCTCCAATATTTGAACGAGGGGCAATCAATGGTACAAATTGATAGGCCTCATGTATAAATGGGGAAGCTCTCTCCTCACTTATAATCAACCAACACTTACAATAGAAACATTCTCTCTTAGAACTTCTTCTTCTTCTACTACTTTCTCTCTCTACGATTCTAGTGGGCTAGTGAGCAATCAATCCCTTGCAAAGGCTTGCCTTAGGCGTTTCATCAATCTAAAGTAGTCTAAGTCGCTACGTGATCTCGATCCCAGCATCGGCCCATGGCACATAGCTCGTGCTTAAAATTTTTGTATATAAAAAAGGAACGGTATAAGATACCTCAACGAAACCCGTTTCTGACTCTAAGTGGAAACTCGTGTTCATATAATTTCGAGTCAAAAAGGAGAAATCCATAAATAGCATCACTACCTACATCAATAACAATGGCAAACAGAATAAACAAAGTTGGCTCGACCCGTTTCGGTGGCAACACCTAAGAGTTAAATACTATCGAAATAAGATGGTCGTGCTAGCCTACGACGTAACATGATGCACAATTAACTTCTGAATACTACATCCAGCGTGATTTTTTATTTCACATTTATTTTCATCATTGTAGGGTTGTTTGTTAAATTGAGCAGCATTAGATATATGAAGACCGGTCATTAACATATTAATTGATGGGAAGGATTGAGAATGGACCTTGGATTAAATACATGATTATGGTAGGTATTGATTCCATAAACTAGTAACATTAGATTCATCTGTTTCACAGAAAATGAATAGTTTATATAGTATTTTTCGAAAATTGATCACTTGAAATTATTAGTTAATGAAAAATATTTACATTATCGATTATAATTTATGTCTACATATCTTCGTGAGTGATGAAAAAAATTTCGTTTATTATTATTTTTAAGCGTTATAAGCTATTTTTCTTAGGAAAATATTTTGTAAATTATTATCTTCCGCAAAAAATATTGGCTTAACAATTAGCATTACTCTTTTCTTTTTTCCCCTTCAAACATAATTTCGGTGACAAGACTAAAACAGATGGGCCCAATCAATTATCAAAATCCAAGGATCGTAAGCGGATAGGCCCAAAGGCCCAATCAGGTGCTCCCGCGAGCACCGGTAAATAACCGCTCGACCAATAACTATCAGTCATCATCACTAGCTGCGCGCCCCTGCTGATCCCAAGTTTTCCAAGGGTCATTTGCCGCGTCTTTCGATTCGCACCTGCGACGGCAACGAACTGAATTCATGGAAGATGAGTCCGCACGACCTGTTAGGTTGATGAACTTCGTCTCGGAGGAGCAGGTGATGAGTCTCTTAAACCCTAGAAGCTGTGGCTTACATCGTCGGACGACTCGGACCTGCGAGGTCTCATTTTGAGAAGTTTTGGTCGCTTCGTCTGATGTTTTGCTTCTCCAATTGAATTTTGCAGTTGGAAGAATCGAAGAAATCGAGGGGCGAGAGGGTTGAGGATGGCACTGCCCAGAGAGATAGACCGCTCTATGAGGTTTTCTTCTGGTACTTTTTTGCGTTATGGGAACTACGAACAATGGGTAGCATAGACCCTTACCGAAAAAAAAAAACCAATGGGTAGCATAGACAATTTCGGTGCGGACTCTTATGTTTCTAGCTGCTCCTCTGCGGGGTTAATTTAAATTTTTCTGCTGAGGTTTAGTACTTACTGGGAAACTTCAAGTTCGTGTTGCCCTTCAGTACATGCAAGTTCATCTGGAAATGCATTTTGTTACCGCGTAGAGCTGAAGCGAGTGGACTTGATGGGATTTACATAGTAACTGTCTGGGCATTCAGTACCTGGGCTGTGGCAGCCAAGAATGAGCAGGCAATGTAGATTGGAGCTTCCTTCTGAAACTGGACATGCCTCTTCCTAAAGCACATGGATGTTGTTTTTCTAAATTCGTGATGATTCATAGCGATGGATTTCACATTTGAAAGATATTGCATACTCATTCTTGCATGTTGATTTTATTCTCACTCGTATGAGTTTGGGGACCATCGATCTTCTTCTGTGGCCACCGCTTATTAATTTTCGTGCTATTTCAATCTTTCTTAAAACCAAGCTGTTCGTTCTCCTTTGTGACACAGATTTTGAAAGAGAACAAAGACAAGCGAGATGCAGAATTCAACGAGCGCTTCAAGCATAGTAAGTGCCTGTGTTTATATCTAAGTCTTTGTTTAGATGGGTCGTAAAAGCAGCTCCTTTAACAGAGTCTACTCTTGATGAGGAATCATCTGGAGGCAGACTATTGTATATGTTTTCTTCATTACACTATAAGTGGAAACTGTCTTGCTGCTGCACAAACGTAGTGTGGGTTATAGACTTAACTCAAAGTGAATATGGATCTTTTCATGGTCATTTTTGCAAGTCTTCAATATGTCCCGATGTGTTAATACTGTAGATGATATAAGTGGACGGTGGCAATTAAGTACTTGAAATTGTCTGATAACACTTCCTTTTTCAGGACCACCCAAAGCTTTGGATGAAGATGAAACCGAATTTCTTGATAAATTAGAGATGGTGAGATTACTCACTAGATCTTCACAGAATGCGGTGCTAGTCATAGAGAATCATTTCAAGGACCGTCTATCACTTCTAAGTCTGAATAGTTAGCTAATAGCAAATCTGGTGGCTAAAGCCCTCACATGTGATATTTGCTTGTACATGGGTTCAATTTAAACCATTTGCAAATTTTGATAGTTGCAACATCAGGCATTTAGTTGAAGATATTAGAGTAGTATCGGTAAACCTTTGAAGCAAGCATGATTTACATAATTGTTCAAATTGGCACTACATTTTCAGCCTAAATTTCTCTGAATGGTAAGGCAATATTGTCAAAAAAGTTACATTGTTAGATTTTCTCGTCAGATATTCCCACGCATTTATAGTTGCGATCCATCCACGTGCTTTAGTTATGACTTAATGTCTCATCTTCTATCATTTTAATATATAGTCGACGAGGGAATATGAGAGGCAGATGGCAGATGAGGAAGCTCAACAACTACGAAGTTTCCAGGTATTGAGGAGCATGTCTATACACCTTTATACGACTGTAATTCATGGATCCTGAAGTGGCAGTATTATGTTTAATTTGAACAGTTATAAGATAATGCTTATCTTGTCACTAAGAATTCTTCTTTTCTTTTCTTTTTGGTTTTTCGTAAAAATGGAAAACCATACTTGTGATCCTGCATGATTATTCAAGCTCATCTCTCCACCAAGAGATCTTCTGAACTTTCTGTTGGTAAATAGTACATGATAAATTCTAATGCTCATATTCAGATGGAAGAATAATCTGACTCCAATACATGTGTTCTTTTTCAGGCTGCTGTGGCCGCACAATCTAATGTTGTGCATGAGCTTAAAGAACCACCGACTCTTCCTGTGGTTAGTTTCATTGTTGATTTACATGCTTTGTATGCAGAGCTTTTTTGTCTCTGTATTTTACTCGAATTGGTAGTATGGATATGTATTTCTCTGGAAAGAATGTTCGTATCAAACACAAATTAAAGTCTGAAATGCAAAAGACATTTACTTCTGGTAATGAGGGGAGTCAAGTACAATTCCAGGGAGGGGAATCAATCCTGTCAAACTGAAGCACATTATCGTAGCTAGAGAAAATGTCTTGAAGTGGCACTCATTATTCAGGACTCTGATGTATGAGTTCACAAATCGATCTCAATACTGAATAACCTATCTGAAATAGAGTGCCAAATAGCTTGCAAGACCCTGAGGTCCTCTACATTATGTTCTATGCTTTTTTAGACAGTTAGGCACCTTAGTGGAAAAAGAAAACCAACAGAATAAGTGCTAGCTATCACTTGTTTTGGCCCTTCTGAATCCAGGAGCTGGTACGACTCGAAGAATGTCAAATAAAACTAAAACGTCGTTTGTGTATGAGGTTCTGTCTTTCCAATGTTGTAGTGGTATAATGATTGATCATTTTGAGATTATCTTGGACCGATCATCTTTGTGGTGGGAGCTGAACTAGTGCAAAACAATAGCTTAGATACTAGACTGCCTTACGGACAGTTTGCATCTATTGGGGAAGAACTAAGGATGCCCTTGAGTTTGTAGGTTCAAATTTCAATCAATGGTGACTTTTATGCTCATTGTTGAGGTTGTGATCCCACACTTCTTTTAGGTTCGTCGTGGCTTTTGATATTATACATTTTGCTCCAAAGTTTCTTCTTCCTTGTTTGGAATTGAGAGGGCGGGATGTTGGGAAATTACAATAAAAGAAAGTCCTAAATATATTGTGGGATGCTGATTCAATTATAAACTTTTTAAATTGACCAATTTAGTCCAAAACCTTTTGACAATTTGACAATATAATACTTCTGATCAATTTTGATTGGAAATTGTTGACGTGAGCATCGACTGTCCTATGTGGCATAGGCGGCGTTGACATGGACAATTTTTTTTTAAAATTGTGATAGTTTAAATTCTCTTATTTATAAAAATTGAAAAGAAAGAAAGGAAAAGAAGCAGGATAAAAAAATCAGAGAATTACAATAATATTTGCAAAAATCGTTGACGTCAACGCTCGATGTGCCACGTAGGACGGCCAACGTTCACGTCCGTGATTTCATTTTCGCCGGAAGGACTACATTGGCAAATTGTGGCTTAGGATTAAATTGATTAAATTGAAAAGTTTAGGATTGAATTTTGGCATCTATTTAGAACTTTTTTGGTAACTTTTCCGGTGATTTTGTCTATCACATAAGCCAGTTGTTGCTTGTTTACCATCGAATGTGGATTTTAAACATGTTCCCTGGAATAAATGTGCTAATTCAAACATATTCTGTTTACAAGCTCCTCGTTTATAGTTTGGTGATTCAGCTCTTCCTGTGTGCAGGAAGACAAAACAGTTGGAAGGAAAAATCCACCAGCTCGCCCATTGGGTGTCCTGATAAAAGTCAAACCACCAGCAAAGAAAGCAAAGATTGATCCTCAGGGTTCTGAAGAGTATTCAGACACTAGGAAAACCTCCGGTGACAATGGTGGAAAAACTTCAGACCTTGTAAAAACATCCGGCAGTGATGGTACTAATGAGACCCATGACCTCCCTATATCTTGTCTTGTTTCATATAGTGATGAAAGCGAAGAAGAAACAGACTAGCTGACAAAACCAAAGGAAGTGAAGAAAAGATTTGGTTTCATCTCTTATAGGTCTAATGAGCAGTTTTGTCCCAACTTGTGTGGACAATCTTTTTGGATGATATTTATGATAAGGTCTCTGGCAACATGTTCATCTGATTCCAGCTAAGACTATCACTATCGCAATTTTCAAACATTGTGGGTTGAACATCGTATCACGTCATCGGGCTCCATTTGAGGTTGCAAAGACAGCGAGAGTTTAGTAGCGGGCAAGTCGGGCTCCATTTGAGGTTGCAAAGGCGCGAGAGTTTAGTAGCGGGCAAGGCATTCCTTTGCCGGTCAAGATGAAGGGGCTACGTCATGAAGATTATGATGGTGATGTTTAGACACCATTCTTAACCATGCAAATCCAGAAATTCAGAAATCGAAGTTTTTAAATGCTGCTCTGCGTTGTATTTCTCTTCCCTTTTTCCCTGTCTGTTTCTGAAATGCCCCGCAAGTTTCTTCAGGGTGGTTGCGCTGGTTCCTTCATTGACGGAGCAACCATCTCAACCTCAGTGGGCCAGATATGAGCAAATGCGAAGGTCGACATCGTTTTGTCGAAAGCTCGAACCTCTTGACTTCCTCCCCACAAGGGACAGCGAAACCCAACCAAAGACAGGGGACACAAAATGCTAGTTGGATCGGTCTGAACAGGCCTGCTGAATAATTCGTAGGAGGCCTTTTCCGTTTTCTCTGCTTGGAATTCCATAGTAAAAGCTTTTGAAAGTTTGAGGGTGGACGGAGATCTTATTTTGACGGAGTCATTGCTTGCGGGAGCTGTCTTTGGATCGGCTCAATAAAGATGGCGATTCGGTTTTGTCCCCATGCTGCAGAAATTTGTCTACTCTTAGGCCGTTAGGCGTCGCCTGGCTTTTTGCTTAATGCAGTCCAAGATCTGCGTCACCCTCGAACGAGTTGACTAATCGAAAAGTTCATTTTGCCCAATTTAAGTGTGAAAGAATAAATGTCACGTGCTGGATAGACTTCTAGATCGTGTCCTTATCCAAGAGGTCATGCATCGAGCTGTCATCGTAATCTCGATAGGTAGGATTCTGACGTTTGTATCGTTCGCGATTTTCTCAAGACTTCATGTTAAGCGACAGACCACGAAATTATACGTTGGGACTTGCCGACATAATTCACAATATTTGTCATCGGTCATCGGTCATCCAATCTTGTGAACCCAACATTTTGATATTTATTAGGAGTTGATAGATCAGAAAACGTCATGCATGACGTTTTTGCATCTGCCCGCGATTCTTTCCCCTTAATCAAACAGTTGGAAAAATTAATTGGAGTCAAACGGCGGTTGTTGACGTGTTCGTAGCTCACAACAATCGAGAGAATCCAACACTTTAGAAAATTTCAAATAAAAATCCCAGATGCCCTCATTTTCACAGGACATGAAGTTGTCATTATTTTGACCTAAAGTGGCTATATCAATTTCGACGAAGAGCCTGACTCACGGATTGATAGTGGTATTTTCGTCATTTTCTTTTGCTTTATTTTTTTCTTTTTCTGTTTTTCAAATAAAAAAAAAGGAAATACATGCTGGAGGAGGCTGTCCTCCCGCCCGTGGCTGCTACCCCAATGTCGGTGGGGCGGCGGCAATGGCCGTTGGGGTCATTGGCGCCTCGGTGAGGGCCTGGTTGCCCTCGCCGGAGCCGGGAGAGGGCTGCGACCCTTGATTGGCCGGAATATTTGGCTAAAAATTAGATTAAATTATATTTCGATAAAAATGCCCTTGATTAGCCGAAATATCCAGCTGCCCGGCGATGTCGGATCCTTATTTAAAACAGGCACGATAACTTCGGACCCTTAATTGAAACAAAGATCATTTCAAATCCTTATTTGAGAAAATAAGGAGTTGAGACCTTTATTTGAAATTTTCTCAAAAAATAAGAACCATTGCAGCGCTGACAGTCGGGCTATTCCTCCATACCTTCTTTTTTTTTTTTGTGTGTAGGTCGAGCTATTACTCCATATTAGAGCCTACAAGAAAAGGAGAAGAAGAGAAACAGTGGCCAGGGAATATATGGAAGAAGGCATTTTCATTTCTTTAGCAAACGACTTCTTGCAGCTGTAAAATTGCATATGACATCTACTAATTGCACTAAGAGTATTAGCAAACTTGAGACTGTAATTCCCGTTTCTTTTGTCAAGCTACAAAAGGCTCATCATACGGTGGAAGCACCGGTGTGCAGGGCAATCAAAGATGCGTAGAAACCGTCCTTGATGTTGATCAGCGTCTCGTGCTTTCCTTTCTCGACGATCACTCCGTTTTTAACCACCGCGATCACGTCCGCGTTCTTGATCGTGGACAGCCGATGAGCCACCACGACTGTGGTTCGGTTCACCATGACTCGGTCTAACGCATCTTGAACCACTTTTTCGGATTCTGCATCCAGCGCGCTCGTGGCCTCGTCGAGCAGGAGGATTTTGGGACTCTTCACTATGGCTCGAGCGATAGCCACTCGCTGCTTCTGACCTCCGGATAACTGGACTCCTCTTTCACCGACCATGGTATCGTATCCCTGGACGTCAAATTTGTACAGAGAAATCAGAAGAGCTCATTCGAAAGCAAATGACTTAAGTTGAATGTACAGAACATGCAACTGACTGTCTGACCTGTTGCAGGCCACTGATGAACTTGTGAGCATTCGCTAACTCCGATGCGGCGAGTATTTCTTGCTCGGTCGCATCTCCATCCTTTCCATAAGCTATGTTGGCGCGAATTGTCTCATTGAATAAAACCGGTTCTTGGCTGACCAGACCCATTTGCTGCCTCAACCACTTGAGTTGCAGCTGCTTAATATCCACTCCGTCGAGCTTAATGTGACCAGAATCGAGATCATAAAAGCGTTGCAGCAACGCTATCACCGTCGATTTTCCACTCCCGCTTTCTCCAACCAAAGCAACAGTCTGAGATGAAGAATCATGTAATTGTCAGACTTTTATTCCTCATGTTGAACAAAACTTTAAGTGCTGTCCTTATAATCCAATGCTCAATTGTGGAAGTCATATTTAAAGTTAGGCATCAGATGAAGTACCAAGTTTTACCTTTCCAGAGTGAATGGTCAGGCTGAGATCACGGAAAATTTGAATGTCTGGCCTAGAGGGATATTTGAAGCTGACATGGCAAAGCTCGATCTCTCCCTTCACATCGTCTAATTTTGTCCCCGACTCATCACTTGGGTCTATCTGGGATTTGCGGTCTATCATTGCGAAAATGGAAGCAGCAGCGCCTTTGGCTTTGGTGGAATCGGGAGTGAAGGAACTTGATTGTGAAATTCCAATGGCTGCCATGGTCAGAGCAAAGAAAACCTGCGAAGAAAAATATCTCAGAACAGTCGACGGAAACCAGTTTCAATAGCAATCCTACAGCCAAATAAGAAAAAGGCAATAATAATTCTAGGAATTTCCTAAGGAAAAACAATTTAGCGTTCACGAAAAATGCGTCGCACCCTGAACACATCTGAAAAGGTTGTTTTGCCGTCCTGAACAAGTCGAGCTCCAGCATAGAAACTTGTGGCATACACACAGAACAGCAGGACGAAGGATACGCCGAACCCAATTCCGCTAATCAGTCCTTGTCGAATCCCTGTCCTCATGGGCCCTTCACATTTCTTCTTGTAAAGCTGCATTATCTTCTCTTCAGCACAGAAAGAAGCAACAGTCCTTATACTTCCGACCGCATCAGTAGCTACTTGGCTTGCTTCCTCGTACATCATCTGCAACCATATAGATTAATATGGTCACAGATTAGCAATTATTGGCAAGATAACAGAAACCGTGGTGGAACCTCTTTTATGCAATCAGAAAATTCGAAGAAGGTTTTTGTCGTTTCAACTCTTTGAACCTAGGACTCAAAATGTGAATTGGGGATATATAAAGACCACCCAGGCTATTATATTTAGTGAGCAGTAAAAGAACAAAGCACTCTATACTAATGCTTACCTTTGCATCTGCGCTGAATCCTTTCATGAACTTCACTTGTACATATCCATTGGCACCAATCAGAGGGATTAAGACGAGGATGATCAGCGCCAGTTGCCAACATGCAGCAAAAGCAATGACCAAACCAGCTACTGCCGATGCAATGTTCTGCACAATCTGAGCTAACGCGTCTCCAACTAGGGCTCGCACTGACGCCGCGTCTGCTGAGAGCCTCGCCCCAATGGCACCGCTTGAGTGATCAGGTTCATCAAACCAGCCAACCTCCATGTGAACCACCTTTTTGAAACACATCAGCCTTATTCTCTCAATTAACTTACAACCAGCAACGGAGAACAAGTATGTACGAGCAGGATATGCCACAAATGATGCAATGCCAAGGACCAGAAACATCAGCGCCCAAAACTTAGAATCCTTTCTAAGTTCATGTGGGGGTTCATAAAATGTCTTGATAACACTAGATATAAGTATACCGAAAATCGGAAGTATCACGCCATTAACAACTGCAGCGACAGTTCCGATTAGCAAGACAGGAACTTCTGGTTTGTTGAGACGAGCAAGCCGGCGTAGGGAGACCTTTGGCGGTTTTTCTGTGCTCCCAGGAGCAGAGGATTGTGGTCCAGCCATGGTGTCATCAGCAACGTTGAGTCCAGTGGGAAGACCAAAGGAGACTGAGAGCGAGCGGCGGCTGCTATTCCCTATAGATGATCCCCGACTAATGGATCGTTTGTACGACATTCTTTGACTGGACTGTCTGTTATGTTCAGTAATCTCTGACTTGTTTTGGTCATCTGGTGCTTGTTCGGATTCTCTGTTCACTTCCTGCAAGCGTATTAGCTGAGAATATGCACCATCTGGATCTTCGAGCAGTTCAGAGTGTGAACCTGGGCAGTTTTTTAGAGAGGCGTTAATCATCAATGATGTACCTTCTAGGATATCATAGTCCCTTCACTCAATTCACAGTTCCATTGTTCACTTCAGTTTAGTTTTTTTTTTTTTGGTCAGAACTTCAAGTTAGTTTGCAACCTACCTTTCTCCACCATTTTTCCACGATGAATAACGGCAATCATATTGGCATTCCTAACAGTGCTCAAACGGTGGGCAACAATGACAGTTGTCCGGTTGCCCATAATCCTGTCCAAGGCCTCTTGGACTATCCTCTCAGATTCTGCATCGAGTGCACTTGTGGCTTCATCCAGGAGCAAAATACGAGGATCTTTAAGAATCGCTCTTGCTATGGCTACTCGCTGCTTCTGTCCACCAGACAGCTGAGTCCCATGTTCACCAACCATAGTGTCCATGCCCTAATTATCAAAAGTTCTAAAATCAGGAAGTAGTACGATACAGAAGGTAAGGAAGCTGATTCATTGATCATGGAGTAGCATAATTTTTATACCTGCGGCAACTTGTCTATGAACTTGGCAGCATTCGCAAGTTCTGCAGCAGCTTTAATCTCTTCAAGCGTGGCACCTTCCTTTCCATATGCAATATTGTCCTTGATGCTGCACGCGAATAGAACAGGCTCCTGGCTGACAAGCCCGATTTTGCTCCTGATCCATGTAAGCTGAAACTCTTTAAGGTTGATCCCATCGATAAGTACTTCACCGGCTTGTGGGTCATAGAATCTCTCTATCAGACTGATCACTGTGGACTTGCCGCTTCCGCTTTGTCCCACCAAAGCAGCAGTCATACCGCTGGGGATGCTAAGAGAGAACCCGTTGAATATTTGCTCATCAGCCCTGGCTGGGTAACTGAAATAAACATTCCTCAACTCTATATCTCCACGAATGTCGTCTAGTTTCTTTCCCTTGGGATCAAAAGAATCGATCTCCGGCTTCCTGTGGATAGTCTCGAACATCTTATACGCAGCAGCTTGACCAGCAGCAAATGCACTCATGCATGGAGAAGCCTGCCCAAGAGACCTAATGAACATTCGCACCATGCCCGAAAAACAACAAGGGGAAAAAGAAAGAAACATCCATGATTAGGCTTTCTAAATTTCTCTAGGGTAAATAAGAACAAAGACCAAAAAGAAGAAAGGACAGTTTGAGTGCAACTCACATGGAACCAGTCAAGACTGCCATGATCACATTAATCACTGTGCCCCCATTATATCCATGGTCTAATATCAACTTCGCACCGTACCATATCGCCAAAGCATAACCACCGAAGATGATAAGCATGACTGATCCAAGACCTAATCCAGCCGCCAGGCCTTCATGGACACCTGAACTGTATGCATGCACAAGGAATTTGCTGTAATTTGCGATTGCTCGCTTCTCCCCGGTAAACGATGCAACCTACAGTAAAAGATTAGAGTTATGGATCAATATGAGTTTGATATTTTGTTCTTGGAAGTAAGTCAACTTAGTTGGCACACGTGCGCACTTCTGGTATTCAGCTACGTCATGCAACATACCGTCCTGATCGAACCAATTGTCTGTTCAACAACATTTGCTGCCTTTGCATACGCACTTTGCCCACGAGATGCCATCTTTGAGATGATGAGAGCCATAGCTGCACCAGCAGTCACTAGCAGAGGAATCATGGTTAGCATGACCAGGGTCAATAGCCACCCCTTTATAAATGCTATCACGAAGCCTCCAGCAAATGTTGACACGAGCTGTATGAACTTCCCCACCTGCACGAATCTAGCAATTCGTTAAAATCCAAGACGAAAAGTGTGTACTGAGTACACCAGACAAATATTCATTCTTTTCACAATTGTTATGCCGGTAACAAAGGAAGTATGACCTTTTCACCCATGGCATCCTGGATGAGAACTGTGTCGCCCGACATTCTCCCGACGACCTCTCCGGTGTTCGTCTCTTTGTCAAAGAACGCGACATCTTGTCTCAATATGGTTTGCAAATACAGACCCCTTATTCTCGCAGCCTGTCGCTCGCCGGTGACCATCCAGCAAGACACCTCTGACCAAATGAAAGGAAGAACAAAGACCAAATTTCCTCACTTCCTAAGATAAAGAGTTTGACTCCGAATTAAAAGTAAATCGAGACTCAAGATGCACTCACGAAGAAACGCAGCGGCACCACACCCAAGCGCCAGGTAGACAAACTTCAGAGATATCTGAAGATTTCACAAACAATTTAATCAGTTAATTCCCAATCTCAACACTAGGACTCCAAAAGAAATTTCTTTTCGAGAAAAAGAGTTTCTCTGTAACAATCACCAAGTCCATATTTGCAAAGATTTTACCTTGGACACAAGATCTACGACATCACTGTTAGCCTGGTTCCCGCCGAAGGTATTGATCATCTGTCCGAACAATACGGTCATAAGGGGCAGAGAAAGGCCATTCCCCACTGCACCTATCGACCCAGCAACCATCAGAAGCTTATCAGTAGTATCTGCAAATGAGAACAGCTTGCGGAATGGAACCGTGTTCGCTTTCTCATCTCCCTTGCTCTTGTTGGAGTCCTTCTCATTCTCGTTCACAGCGGGGCCCTTCACCGCCGCTGCCGCCTCAAGGCTCCTCGATGAGGCGGCTTCATTGGTTCCTGAATCTTCGGTTGCTCCATTTTCGAAAGCCATGCTACCGTACCCGGGAGACAGATCTGTTATGCAACTTCTTTATACTGTATATATGTACACAGTATATTGTCTTGGGGGGCTGCATCTTAAAACATCTAGAATCAGATATCTTAATTCAACCCGAAGGACTCCAATTACTGAGCAAGCTGACGTTTGAGCACAAATTGACTAAATAAAAAGAAGCTGTACCACAGTCGATTTTCTCGAACCTGATGAGCAACTAAAGACAAAACTACTCCCAACAAGTATCTTCTCGTGGGATTTGAATGGATTGGCTATGAAGCAATCAAGATGCGGGACATTCTTTCAACCATAAAACCCAAAATTACAGGGATCAAAGACCGCTGACACACAGGACTGTACTTCGAAAAGAGTTTTGATCTCATTGGTTGAGCACCCTTAAAAAAAATCAATTAGAGGAAGGAAATCATTAGCTCAATGGGGTGTGAAACTGGTAAAATTTAACGCGTGCGCGAGACAGAACGGTGCCCGAGAAGCCTCACAAAGCAGAAGCTGCCATAAGAACAAAAAACCCACAGGAGAAATGAACCCCAATGGACAACCAAGTCTAAGTACAACCCACAAGACACCGAGTGGAGAAATGATGAATTCATCAGAGTCGTGCCAACACCACCTTTGATCTGAACCAGTACAAAACAACAAAAACCACTCTCTGTTTTGCGACGATCTTGATTCTGCGAAAGGAGGCGAACAAAGATCGACCCTCTTGCTCACGACTCATTCACCAACGCCAACACTTGTTCTCCAGATAAGCCGGAGCACAACAAGAAGCAAGCAGCCAAAGGCAGTCTGGCAGAGAGAGAGAGAGAGAGCGACGCATTATCTCACCTGACGCTTTCTCGAGAAAGCCTACTGTCTTCTCGGATCCCGTGAAAAGAACTACGGCAGGCACTTTCGTGACTGCTCTCTTTTTGAGTCCTCTCTCGACCCTCTGCGATGCTGGTCTGCAGTTTCTACCAACAACTCCTCCCTTTTATGGACTCCCGAATTGCTTGTCCGAAAAGAAATTGCTTGCCCAGCAAGCAGAGCATGGCACCCCGAGCCGCTCTCTCTCGCTCTCTCGGTCAAAAAACTCCACTACCAAACATTACTTGTCAACCCCGCTTTCATTCTTTCGCTTATAAAATTTCAATGTCTTACTTTCCATTTCTTAGCTGTCCAAACCCAGTTTGTATTAAACTCAGAAATTTGAAAACACCTGCAGAACCCAAGAAAATCTCCCCGCTCATCGCCATCCATCGTAGCGCAAAATCTATCTTTTGTCGGAAAGTGGTCATCTTGTTTTATTACAGGGGAGCAGTATGATGGAATAGTCGCATGAAATCTCTTTTTTTTTTTTTTTTGAACTAAGGTCTGTCCTATTTCCATTAACGCATGCACCAGGAACTTTCGCCTCAATACATGCTTTCACATATCATTGACCCACGTGACATGGCCAGTAAATTCGCACTTCTCCTCTCTGCTTCTATCCCCACACCCCACGGGGCCCACACCCAACCCCGCCCTCCCCCTCCAAACCAATGGAGAAATTTCGAAGCAGGAATGTGATTCCAGATGCTCCTCCTTTCTTCTGCCCTGATCCTACTCGCATCGTCTTGCCCAAGGGTGAGCAAGACCGATCGATAAAATCGGAAACTGCACGAACTAAACCAAACTGGCCTGTTCGATTCGATTCTCGAGGGCATCGGCCCAGTTCCCTTTCCATAAAATTGGGATCTGTAATTTTGGGTTCGGTTCCCAATTTAGGGAGGAACCCGAACCAGACTGATTATTTTTTATTTATTTATTTTAATATTTCTTAAATTTAAATATGATAATCCATCGGTTATTTGTTTTTATTTCTTAAATGCAAATTTTATTTTAACTAATCCATTAAAAATTAAAATCCGAGTTATTCACCTCTATTAATAACCCATCGCTTTCATTGCGCCGCCGGAAAATCGGACCTGTCTCAAGATCATCCGGCCCGACTCTCCGAACCCGGGTGGGATCGAATCGGATCGAACACCGATTACCCCTAATTTGGCTTGGTTGGCTTTTTCACAAAGTGCAAATTTGGCTCGGCACAAGTGATATGTTTTTGTTCACTCCATAGGGCCCGAATCCCCTCCATAACTAGTATAGTCTCAATAAACCGACTGTAATAATTAACGTTGTTTTCGTTAACATGATGCTTTAAGAACACCAATTAAGTTAATCGATCAATGAAAATAATATTCTTTAGAAAGACTTTGAAAAATGGGCAATCACAAGTTTTAATAAGACTGCTTATTTTATTCGATTAATTTTTTGAGAAATACTTTCTAGAGGCTGGTGGTTGATCATTGATTTACAAGTCAAGTCAAAATTCCATTTTATATACATTTATTGCCAGAAGATGGTGTGCTGGCGGCCGCCACCAACCTCGTTTGGCTTAGCACAAAATTTTAGCACGAGCGTAAAGTGGTATGGAGCATTTTTCCAAATTCCTTATCACTTAAGCAAGATTTGGTGTGAATAATCTCGTTTTAAATAGTATAATCAAAGTTGAAAGGAGGGGAGACAAACATTGTTAATGCGGACAAAGGAATTGGCGGATGGTCAGCATTGGAGAATTGATCGAAAAGGACCGACAGGCTGAATTAATTGTGGGGGGGGGAGGGGAAGTAAAGAGTTAGCATCACCCTCTTGGACGATTTTGATGCACGACATGCATACGTGGTAAGGGAAATAGTTACGCGAGCCGGATCCGCGCGAGAATCGAGCGAAGTACAATTTGGCTGAACGGTATGGGCTCCGTACGAGACTCGCGCGGCCGATGGCTAAAAGTTCACTCGTCTTGTTGAACATGAAAAAGTTCGGATAATGATTTGGTCGTTCAAAAAGTGCAACTGCAATTGCCACAAGAGACACACGCCCAGCCTTTTGCCGGAAAAGATAATGCATGAGTAAAGTGGAGCATTCTCCTAATGTTCGACATAAATAACTCGTTGGGAGCGTGCTTCGTACTCCCCATCGATTGGAAGACACAGGATCTCGCTCTTAATTTCGTTCGACATAAACCTTGTGTTCAATTTTTCTTTTTCTCCTTTGCTCTCTATTTCATTGTGTTTGTGCGTCTGGTCCTAACGTAACTTGGCCATTATTAGCACAAAATAATGAGTATTTGGACGTTTGAACTTAGAAAAAAGTTATGGTGTGATGTGCCCTATGAGCACCATCTATATAGACATGATCAATGAGCCGATCGAGCTTGCTATCGAGCTTAAAAATTCTTGTTTAGACCTTGCCCGTGTATAAAATTTATTAGATTCTCTAATGCTATGTTTGGAAAATTACAATGAAGGGTAATACATCTAAATGCTAATTTAGATCTATAAACGTAGCAGAAAAATTATAGATATACATACCCATAAGCGCAACTTATGGATTATAGCATAACAACAATCTCAATCATCATATATGCACATATGATTGCACAAAATCGAAATGCCCTAGAATCGACTTTTTATTTCTGATTGGAGAAGTATATCATGATTAATGAACATACTTTAGTTTTCGCATATCAATAGCCCCAAAGCACAGGTGAGAAAACAGTTCGAATCCGCCGATTGATCCTACGTGGAGAGAGTTTTCACTAAGAGAGTTTTTTTTTTTTTTTTTTACGATAGATAAAACGACGTAAGTTATGTGTAAAGGATATATAATCTTCTTTCTCCTTGTATCGAATAGGAAATAGATCTCCCTTAATTGCAATCAATTATTGCAATAAAGGCAGGTATTGATTTAGCCCTTTATAGCGTTGGGAATGATTGAATGCAATTAAGGGAGATTCATTTCCTATTCAATACAAAGAGAGAGGGGATTGATATCATTTGCACAGAACGTATGGCATTCTATCTATCACCACAAAAAAAAAAATTAAGGTATGTTCACTAGTCGTGATATGCTTCTCCAATCAGAGATACAAGTTGATTCTAAGGTATTTCGATTTAGTGCAATCCGCTGCGTATATGTACATATATGATGATTGAAATTATTGTTATGCTATAATCCACAAGTTATGTTTATGGGAATGTAGATTTGTAATTTTTCCACTGCGTTTATAGATCTTGATTAACATTTAGATGTATTGCCCTTCATTGGTATCAAAGCGTAGTAGGTCTTGTTTCCTGATTATTTGAGTTTCATAGTCGAATTAAGGCAAAAAACAGTATCTTTGACTGTACTGTTCATTGGCTTTTGTTTTTGTTCCGTTAATCAAAAACGAATTTTGAACACATCAACATAATAGGCTCAGCGAGACGAGAAATTTGAGTGGTCGCTCGTCGCGAGGCGGCACCGGGAGGCGTTGCACGCGCCGGAGGGGTCCGATGCGCATGGGCTTCACACGCTCATGTGAGCAGCACGTGCAGCATGTCTCAGACCCAATTTCGCTTATTCCAGGCTCGATTTTGACCTATTCCGGACTCGGTTTCGAACTATCTTGGACCCGTATTCGACCAGTTCCGCCTAGTCGATCCCTATTTTTTGTGAAAACTGTAATTTAGTCCCCAAACTTTCTAAAAATTACAAGTTGGTCCCCGAATTTCCTGAAAATTGCAATTTGATCCTAAACTTTCTGAAAATTACAATTTGGTCCTCGAACTTTTTGAAAATTACAATTTAGGATTACTCATAATCCATGATACAACTATCAATGCCAACGAAAATTTACAGTATAATGAGGTCAAAGTATAATTTTTAGAAAATGCAAGGACCTTTTTACCATTTTCAGAAAATTCATTGACCAATTTATAATTTTCAAAAAGTTCAAGGATGAAATTGCAATTTTCAAAAAGTTTGAAGATCAAATTGCAATTTCCAGAAAGTTCAAGGACCAAATTGCAATTTTCTGGTCCTCCAACTTTTTGAAAATTATAAATTGATCCCTAAATTTTCTGAAAATTGCAAAAAGGTCCTTGCATTTTTTAAAAATTACAAGCTTGAAATTTTTTATGTTTCCTTAATAGGGAGTTAAGATGAGGTCATAATAAGTAATGTCCAAAAGTGAAGTAATCAACATATTTCACTTTATCTGTCTTTGATGTCGGATGTGAGTTTTGATGGATTTTTTTGAAGAGAGTAGATTTGTGGACTCAAGTTAGACATTTAGAATGCCCGAACTATCATCCGTACGATATTGAATGTAGAGACACACGCTCCATGGGAAATGAGAGAATACCGTAATATGTATTTCATATTACGCATGCACGAGACGACCAAGAAGAGTTGGCAAAAGTAATGATCTCAACTCTACAGTCATGTGAAACTCTTGAGGATATGAGTTCCTCTACTAAGTGGCATCACGACTTTAACTTATTCTTCAAACGTTGATTCAATATTTGCTATCCTAGAATGTTGCCAATGATCATGGATGATTCGATCTAGCGGGATATTTTTGGAAAAGCAAATTGAGTTGCGGTAGAATGTTTTTTAAGGAAGAAGGAAGATCAATTTGTTATAGATGTCACGTTATGATTTTATATTTACAGGTCGACCAATTATGATTATATGAATTTAATCACAATTGTGAATACAATAAACATCAAATTTTTGAAGAGGTCATAAGAGATAAATGTGACTGATTAATCTAGGGTACCACATACTAAATCTACTCTAAATTATAATCTCCAACGTGAGCTGCTATATATTTCTAACGGATGTATGGCAACGAGCTCTCAAATCATGTTGGTTGCACGAATTATTTGTCCATAAGAACTTTACAATGAGAAGAGAAATAGAGAAGTTTAGCCCTTTATGGGTGAGTGGGAGATGTTGGGAACGATTGTGCTAATTAAGGGCAAAATCAATACATACCTTTATTGCGATAATTGATTGCAATTAATACAGAGAGAGAGGAGATGGTATATCCTTTACACGGAACGTGCGTCGTTCTATCTATCGTCACAAAAAAAAATCGAAGTATGCTCGTTAATCGTGATATGCTTATCCAATCAGAGATACAAATTGATTCTAGGGCATTTCGATTTAGTGCAATCCGTTGCATATATGTACGTATATGATGATGAGATTGTTGTTTTGCTATAATCCACAAGTTACGCTTATGGGTATGCGGATCTACAATTTTTTCGCTGTGTTTATAGATCCGGATTGGCATTTAGATGTATTACACTTTAGGGGGAAACTACAAAAATATCCTAAACATCTTGCACTTCTGTCAATTCAATCCTAAATCTATCAAACTTGTTGATTTAGTCTTAAATAATTTCACCTTTTTATCAATTCGGTCTTATTGGTTGAAAATCGCCGACGTGAACGCCGACACTCCTACGTGGCACCGCCGACGCCGACGTGGATAATTTCAAATATTCTTTTAATATTTTTTCAAGTATTTTTTTTCCTTTTTTCTGTTTTTTCCTTAATTATTATTTTTAACATCTGAAATCTCCATGTGATTAATATGGAATATCACTTAGTTATGGACAAAATGGAATTTGCATGGGATTTTTTTTTTCACCAGCAAAATGAAGAGAAACCTAGAAATTCTACGGAAAAATGACACAAATAGTTTATGGACTTTGGCCTAATGTATAATGCGATCCAAAAACTTTGAATTTTGTTCAATGTGGTTCATGAACTTTTTGTAATATGCAATATCGTCCATGAACTTTTAATTTGTCCAATGTGATATATGGACTTTCGTTTCATGTTCAACTTAACCTCTGAATTGAATAAAAATATTTAATATCAAATTTATGGGTGATATTATATATTAAATTTAAAGTTTATGAATCATATTAAATAAATTTGAAATTGATGGGTCATTTATGTCGTTCACGCAAGTACCCTTTATGAAGAAGAAAACACAACGAAAATGGAGCGCGCCCGGTAAAGTCCACAGCAGCACAGAAAGAGACTGCGGAACCGACGGCGTCATCGACGCGAGTGGACGGCGGGTGAAGGCCACTGCCCTCTGGAGTCGGCTCCAGAGAGTCAGAAAGGTCTGAGGTAGCGCGTGGACAGCACGGTGACAACTCGGCGTTTGGAAAGGGTTTCGTTCTGGACTCGGGGGTCAGATGGGCAACAAAGCCGGGCGAGTTTTTCCTCGGGCGATCCAACTCAGCTCCACTCAACTCAACCACCTCGCCACAAAAACCGTTGGCCATTTCACGTCGTTCTCGTTGTCGCCGTCAATTTGCTCTCCGTCACGCACGACAAGAGATAAATGCATATTTGCCCTTAGTCACTTTCTCTACAGGTGGCCAAAATCCTCCATATCCGAAGGTCCGATCGATACGGTAAAACGCCTCCTATGATACAGTAATTTTATATCGCGAGGGTGCCGGGATTTTTCGACAGCCGATTAATCCACGCCAGTTCGAGAGCTCCCCATCTCGCAGGCCAGTTATCATTGAGGATGCGCACGTGAAAATGACGAGCTTTTCAAGTCAAATAAAGGTTCTAATTACAACAACATTATTCGAAACTCCGATAGTTTACTTTGAAATTCAAACGAGAAGGAATATATCATTAAAAAAAGGTTTCCTCACCTACTCCCTCGACCTGAAAAGGAAAGAACGAATCAAACAAAATTTTCTAAAGATTGTTTGTTGAATTCGATACGTTGATGCCCTGCAAATCCGAATATTTTATATGAAACAAGAGAGAGTTTATCACGATATCCTAAATATAAGCAAAGGGTTACTCAAAAAAAACTCCATCACTCAAGTAATTTTTGGCCGTGCCGTGGCATATCGATTTACGAGTTATCATTGTTTCAACAAAACAAATCGTTAATGAATGCTTCTCCAACTTCTTAATTACTTGAGTAAACTTAAAAAAGTATGCAATCTTCAATATATCGTCGCGAAAGAGTTTGTCTAAATCATCGGATCACGCATTCCGATACTTTTTCAAATCCGAAACAATCGAAATTTTCTCGACCACGCAAATTCATTTATTTTTTTTTCGTAATTATCTAAAACGTAATTAATGTTCTAGATTTTGGTAGCGTAGCAAAAGAGTATTTTTCTTTTCTTTTTTCGCTGTTTGCTCAAGTGCAAGAAGCCCCCACCAGATTTTCGATAGCGTGCTAAGCGCCATTCCTTGTCTACAAGGATCGCTCTAGCTACCGGCCCGTGGCCCCTTCCTCCACATTTATGTCAATCAATTATGGCTCGTCAAATCGTGCAGTTGCGTGCTGATCAAATCAGTTCTACTCCCCAGGTAGATTTTTTTTCTTGATTCCAATGTTCCCCACCTAACTAAAGTTTGCTCTAACCAGATTCGAGCGATGCCGGTGCTGAGACCAATGGATGACTAGGTTTTTCGGCTTGCAAATTAAACCGGTGTATCGAGCTCAATAAGCAATGCAGGCATCTAGTGACCGTCCCGAATACGATTTGTTCCCGGACATCTACGTACGAATTCGGTATATGGGCGGACACCGCTTAGCCAGAAACGATGTTATTATTTGAGAATTATGCGGCAGATGTCTAAAAGATCGCCTTATAAAAAGCTAAGAGCAAATTGTGGATTTTTCCATGTGGTTTTCATCCCTAATTGTTCTTACGAAGTTCCTTCGGGCTTTGAGAAACCAGATAAGATCATTGGAATATGTCAAAGGACCGATCCTACGGTGCACTGACTTCTAGATTCATAAGTCATGACAAAAACTCGAACACTATGTCACACACCGCACTAATCGCACCGCATGACAAAACTCGAACACTATGTCACACACCGCACTAGTCGCACCGCAACGCCAAAGGATGTTGACATGTGAATGAGAGTGGCCTCGGATCTTCCTTGACTTTCCGGCAACTATTTTTTTTTAATTATTCATGATTCGTTGAGCAACTTGGGAATTCTATTCACGTAATTGAAACATGGACTTTCATTAAAATGAAAGTAGCTTTCTCAAGGCATGACTTTAACTAGTACCACAAATTATAGATGGACTTTCACGTACTTGAAATATTTCAAGCGCATTAAATGTAACGAGTCTTCGACCCTATATATATATATATATATAGAGACACACTTCCTTATCCAAAATATGAAGTTGACTTTCCTGGGTAGATGATTTATTAACCCTGGGAGTATCTAATATTAAAGGCCTTTCATTCTTTTTTTTACAGTTTAATTTTTTCCCTTTTTTCTTGCAAAGCTTTAGTAATATATATATGAGTCACTTAGAAACGTGAGAAGAAAAATTGGTAGGTTACTTTTGTTTGTTGGAATCTTCACCTCTGTGTTGTTGCTGTGAGAATATATATCAATTTCTAATTTGTGTGGAGTTTTTCTTAAAGTCTCATCGTTATGTTCTCTTCTCCATTTGCTCCTCTTTATCTATAGGAAGTTGGATGTTACTTCTTCGAGATCATTTTTCGATTCCATGTGTTTTGGTTTGCTTCCCGGTCCAGACATATTCCTGTTTATCTGATATTTCTTCGAAAATTAACACCTATGATGGAAATTAGTATGAATTCACAGTTATCATTAGGTTTTTAAAACGCCAAACCTCCCGTTAACCCATCTCGTCTTTCTTGGTGAAAAAGTACCTAAGGCAAATGTTCTCTCTTTCATAGCTTTTGTCTGAAATCATAGGTAACTTTCTTTGGTTAATTTTGTGCTAACTTCAATAGCTTAAAAATGTATATTTATAGGTAAAAACACGTGCTTGCTAAAAGTATACTTTGTTGGGAGAATTTTTTCAAGACTTATCGAATTCCATATAATACTTAACCTCCTTCAAAAGTTTATTTTAAAAGCTTTTTTTAATATATTAATCCAAAGTTTATTCTCATCAACTATAAAATGATAACAATTATCGCTTAATTCAGGGCCATGACCTTGTTGAACAAGGGATTAAACCTGTTATCAATATTATTACATTTCCATAATTTTTGTTATTGTTTTTACCTTTTTGGCACCTCATGTCGTGGTTGCAATTTTAGGAGGTTGACCAAGGATCGCTGCCAATGTAGGACAGGGACGAAACGTGTAAAACTCTGTCATTCTCGTAATCGTGTAAAACTGTGTCATTCTCGCGTTAGTTAGAGATCAATTTATGTCAATTAATGCTGGCTCCAAGTTCTAAATCGATGCTCATCACGATCAATCCCTCGATCAGAAATCAGCCACGTTCACGCGACTAGACTCGGTCGCGCTTATTAATTCTTGTTATTTCAAAATTTTCAAACCCTAATTCCATTCTTTTTTCGCTCAGACTTAGTCACGCTTGTCTCTCACTCTCACTTCTCTCAGTCTTAGGCACGCAGCGCTCACGTCTCCCTTGCGGCTCGATGCCTCTCGCTCATTATAGCTTTGTTCGTGAAGATCATCATCATGTTTAGCTTATCACGAGCTTGTTCTATTAGAATCACTCGTGTAATAGTTTAAACAATGGAACAACAATTGCAGTCTTGCACAATATATGAAAAAAAGTGAGGAAAGACGGTCGGTTCCCGGATGGGTCCTAGACTAGATGGACCGATTTCGGTTCCACAAATTAGGAACTAGTCTACCCTAAAAGCGACGGCTCCTGATCAATATCACCAAGTCGGTCGTCGGAAAACCTCCAATTAGACATGACACATGTTTTCATGCCCACCCGAGCCTTGAGCTTTCCTATCTGGGGCTATTTAGCAGGCCCAGTTCCAGAGCCATTACATGACAATGGACATCATAACAAGCCCCTGGCCCAAAAATGGAAGAAACAATGTCCTGGATATTGAAGGGTAATCATTTGCAGATAGATGATCCTTGTTTGTCGACAGTCCTCTCTTCGATCATGCTGGGAGAACCCATTAGAAGAGTCTTCCCCATCTGATCTAGCAGGGGTCGGCGATGCGGCTCCTCGATTCACCATGTCATCAGCCGCACGCCTTTTCTCGGCAGAGGCAGAGACCCCACGATACCAGCTGGTATGGTGCTTGATGGGCACCGGAGGCCCCCAGACCATAGTCGACCTGGTTGAACTCAAGCCTACCCCCATTCCGATAGGAACAAGTTGGTGTAAGCGAGTGGCGGCGCAAATGGGCCTGCACCATGTTCCAAAGGGTCTCCTTTCTTGTGCTTTTTGAAGGCAGAGAGGGCAGCTTTTCCTTGGCTTCTTGAATGATCTTCACCGCATAAGTGAAAGATGCCTCCTGAAGCAGCTCACTGGGGAATTCTACTGTGACGGGGCAGGAGCGGTTTCTGTAGAACCCGTCGGGCAATGGAGGGTCTAGGAGTTGACGGTAGTCGAATAAGAGCCACAACACCGTCCAGGGGTTCAAGCCTATCGCCCGCATTCTGATAGCTCTGAAAACTAGCAGCCACGGTGTCGAACTGGAGTGATTCCGGCCTGTAGATTCGCGAAAGAGTTGTTTGAGCTTTTTGATGTCTTCCAGGGGAATGTCTATGTTGGGATGTTGTAGTTGGTCATTCGGCATCGGAGGTGGTGGGGGGATTGGTAGTGGAGGAGGAGAGGCATTGTCACTCGGTTCAGCGGCTGGACGCTCAAGGCCTCTCGCAAAATCTCCTAGTGCATTAAGGAGGAATCAAGCAGCTCCGTCACAAATGCTGTGGCAGAATATCAGCCCCATCACGAACCCGCCGGAAGCAAATGGAGTCACTTCACTTGAAATCATAACTTCAATTTGTTACACGAAAAACTTGGTGAGAAAAGAAAACGAATTCCACGAAATTATATTTCGGGAAAATATTTTCTCATTCTCAGATTAGGGAATTCATTTTCCTAACTTATGTTTTCTTTGACCATAAATGATTTTTTGTTGACCGATTCTTTTTAGCTGACCAAGCTCGCGAAAATTTAGAGAACTAATTCGTGAAAAAAAAATTTCACCGGAATAAATTACCTTGTTGACGTTTCTACTTTGGCTTGTCTCTTCTACTGCAAGAGCATCTGAGGTCTCGGATCGGATGATTACCTGTAGTGTGTGATTCCTTGTTCTCGGCATTGTTATTCCTCCTTATAAACCCCAATCTGTCCCATCGTGCGTGCTAAAAGGATGTTTTACCGACTTTTTTTAATGACGAAATACATTTCACCAAAAGTCGTTCTTCAATTTTTACTAAGAGGAGACAGGTTATGTGGTAATTTCGGATAGTTTATATCACCGAAGCATAAGGATACATCAACGGAATCTAATCAATGTTAATGTACTCAACACTTTGCTGGAATTTCATAACGACAAAGCGAGGTGATGAAGAGATACAATGCCGGAACTAAATCGACGACGATGATTCAAAAACTATAAGTAAGATAAACCTCGAATTTTATTCAACGACGAGATATCTAAAAACTACAATTAAGATAAAGAAGAAATAACTTCCCACTAGCAGTTACAAGAAGTTGCATTATCCACCACTCCTGTTATCTAGAACATTGATGTATAAGAAGTTTCAGTAATCCTAGAATAGCGGCAATAGAAATTTCCACCCAGCAGTTATTCTCGTGTGGATTGGTCGTTGTCGATATTGGTGACTTTGTCAATCAACTTCAAGGTCTTTGTAGATAACTTTCACGTTGTGTGTTGTCAATGACTTCACCGGCGAGTTGTCGATTTTCTTCAAGCTACTCATAATTCTCGTCATAAATGGCTAAATTTGGCAGTTATCAACTAATCTATCGCTTGTTGATAATAACTAAAAGTTGATCATTTTTTGGTGTAAATACACCCTTAGTATAATAAACTTGTCTTTCTGGAACACATTTCTAATGTAATGGTAACTTGAAATGGTTGCGATTAACCATAGAACAATATCCTAACTTGCATTTGAACAAGTGGTTTTCACCTTCTATAGCCTCAATAATCGCTAGATCCGTTCGCCCTTGGTCGATTTGGGTGAGGGCCGCGACCCTTGCCTCATTTTCTTTTATTTTTTTTAAAATTTAGCTTATTTTAAATAAAATTTGAATAAAATTTGGGTTGAAAGATCAGATTTGGACGAAATCGACGTTGTTATACCCTTATACTTCATGGCTTGGCCTCATTAACGCCACATATGAGAGAGAAAATAATTAAAAAGCCACGTGTTGAATGAAATTATCGACAGTAAATTTGACAAGTTTTAGGACTTGATTAAATATTTTATCAAAAAGTTAAGACTCAATTGCACCTTTTATCATAAATTTTACTACTTCAGTTAGGGTTGAGCATAGGTTCAGAGTAGAACCGAGAACCTGCCATAGAAACTAGTTCTAGGTTCCTGATCCAATTATAAAAAAGGAAAAACTGGTACTATGCTATTTGGTTCTTGGTTTATGTATAAGAACCAAACCGGGAATCGAGAATCGAAGAATCGGATCGGGAACCAGGAGGTGAGAACTAGAGATTATACATGTTCTTACCTTGGTTGAGTTTCGTCTAGCCATTGAACGTGATGTTCTATTTTTTTTTTTATATTGTAATTCCTTTATATATCTAGTAAGTGAACAAATTATTTAATCTCTCTCTCTCTCTTCTTTTGTTAATGTATGGATTGTCTCAAAAGAGAATTTTATCATTGGTAAATAGAGTTTACGTTTGAAGTGGAATGAATATATGAGATGTTTTTTTAATAATTATTTTCAGTTCAATCAATAGTAATTTTAATTTGGAACTATTACTAAGTGATTAACTGTTTTTGTTATTTTTTATTTTAGGCTGTTAGAATGTGGAGCAATTTCTTAATGATGATTGAGGACCAAAGTTCTATAATTTTTGGTTGTATGTTATGTGTTTTGAACATTTTATTATTTATTTTATTTTACGGGTTGATCCTTTATAGATTGTTGCTATTGATAAATGAGTATTTTTGTTGTTGTATTTACTTTCATTTTGCTTAACTAAAATTGAAAAAAATATAAAATTGGCCAGTTCCTGGATAGACTATATAATCGACCATGGAACCGATTCGTAGGGATAGGTTCCAGGCTTGTAAAATTTGGAAACCGATTCCGACATGATAGGTTCCGGGTGAAATTGGGACCGCTCCCGGAACCGCTGACTTCTACTTATTTCCAGTGCATTTACCCCAAAAAGAAAAGAAAAGAGAGTGGCCTGGGAATATATAGCAAAGGCATTTCCGTTTCTTTAGCAATTGCTGTTGCTGCAAAAATTACATAAGACGTCTAAGCGGATACGGGTTTCAACAAACTTGAGACTGTATTTCCCATTTCTTTTGTCAAGTGAAGTGGCAGGAATATCCTCCTAAACAAATGAGCTATCCGGGAAGTGAAAGCTACAAAAGGCTCACACAGCAGAAGCACCCCTGTGCAGGGCAACTAAAGATGCATAGGAACCATCCTTGATGTTGATCAAAGTCTCGTGCTTTCCTTTCTCGACGATGACCCCGTTTTTAACCACCGCGATCACGTCCGCGTTCTTGATCGTGGACAGCCTATGAGCCACCACGACTGTTGTTCGGTTCACCATGACTTGGTCTAACGCATCTTGAACAACTCTCTCAGATTCTGCATCCAGTGCACTCGTAGCCTCGTCAAGCAGAAGGATTTTAGGACTCTTCACAATAGCTCGAGCGATGGCCACTCGTTGCTTCTGGCCGCCGGACAACTGGACCCCTCTTTCACCAACCTCAGTATCGTATCCCTGAACATTTAATTTGTAAAGAGGAATGAGAAGCGCCCATTCGAAAGCAAATGGTTGTGTAAAATACACAGAACAAGCAACTACAGTCTAACCTGTTGCAGTCCACTAATGAACGTGTGAGCATTTGCTAATTCTGATGCAGCGAGTATTTCCTGCTCGGTCGGATCTCCATCCTTTCCGTAAGTTATGTTAGCACGAATCGTCTCATTGAACAAAACCGGTTCTTGGCTGACCAGACCCATTTGCTGCCTTAACCACTTGAGTTGCAGCTGCTTAATATCCACTCCGTCGAGCGTAATGTGACCTGAATGAGGATCATAGAAGCGTTGCAGCAGCGCTATTACCGTCGATTTTCCGCTCCCGCTTTCTCCAACCAAAGCAATTGTCTGAGAGGCAGAATCATGAAATTGTCAAACTTTTGTTCCTCATGTTAGGCAACACTTATTTACTGTTCTTGTAATTCAATGCTCAATTGAGGAAGTCCTAGTTAAAGTCAGGCATCAGATGAAGTCCAAACTTTTACCTTTCCAGAGTGAATGGCCAGGCTGAGATCACGGAAAATTTGAATGTCTGGTCTAGAGGGATACTTGAAGCTGACATGGCGAAGCTCTATCTCTCCCTTCACATTGTCTAATTTTGTCCCCGACTCATCACTTGGGTCTATCTTGGATTTGCGGTCTATTATTGCGAAAATGGAAGCAGCAGCGCCTTGGGCTTTGGTGGAATCGGGAGTGAAGGAACTTGATTGTGAAATTCCAACGGCTGCTATGGTCAGAGCAAAGAAAACCTGCAAAGAAAATGTGTCTGAGCCGTTAACCGAAGCCAGTTCCAACGGCAATCCTCTAGCCAGCAGTCATTCCTAATAAAAAATATTTAAGGATCGAAGAAATCCTCCTACCCTGAAGACATCTGAAAACTTTGTTTTGCCGTCCTGGACGAGGCGAGCTCCAGCATAGAAACAGGTTGCATACACACAGAACAGCAGGAAGAAGGACACGCCGAACCCAATTCCGCTAATAAGTCCTTGTCGAATCCCTGTCCTCGTGGGGCCTTCACATTTCTTCTTGTAAAGCTGCATCAGCTTCTCTTCAGCACAGAAAGAAGCAACAGTCCTGATACTTCCGACCGCATCAGTGGCTACTTGGCTTGCTTCCTCGTACATCATCTGCAAACATATAGACTAATATGGTCACGAATAATCGAGGTTATTTCCAAGATAATAGAAACCATGGGGAAGCTTTTTATGCCATTGAAGATTACAAGCAATGTGAATCAGAAATTTCGAAGATGATGGCCTTTTCGTTTTCAACTCATGAACCTAGGACTCAAAATTATGAATTGGGGATTGAAAAAGTCCAACAAGAAATTTCATTTAGTCAGCAGAAAAAGAAAAAAAAGCACTGTAATAATGCTTACCTTTGCATCTTCACTGAATCCTTTCTGGAACTTCACTTGCACATATCCATTGACACCAATGAGAGGGATTAAGACGAGGATGATCAGCGCCAGTTGCCAACTTGAAGCAAAAGCAATGACCAAACCAGCTACTGCCGATGCAATGTTCTGAACGATCTGAGATAGTGCATCTCCAACGAGGGCTCGCACTGATGCCGCGTCTGCTGATAGCCTTGCCCCTATGGCACCACTTGAGTGGTCAGGTTCATCAAACCAGCCAACCTCCATGTGGACCACCTTTTTGAAGCACATCAGTCTGATTCTCTCGATTAGCTTGCAACCAGCCACAGAGAATAAGTATGCACGAGCCGGATGCGCCACAAACGATACAATGCCGAGGACCAAAAAAATCAACGCCCAATGCTTAGAATCCTTTCTAAGTTCATGTGGTGGTTCATAGAATGTCTTGATGACACCAGATATAAGTATGCCGAATATCGGAAATACCAAGCCATTAACGGCTGCAGCTAATGTCCCAAGTAGCAAGACAGGAACTTCTGGTTTGTTGAGACGAGCGAGCCGGCGTAGGGAGACCTTGGGCGGTTTTTCTGTGCTACCAGGAGCAGGGGATTGTGGTCCAGCCACCGTATCGTCAACTGTGTTGAGTCCAGTGGGAAGACCAAAGGAGACTGAGAAAGAGTGGCGGCTGCTCTTCTCTACAGATGATCCCCGACTGATGGATCGTTTGTACGACATCCTTTGACTGGACTGTCTGTTATATTCAGTAATCTCTGACCTGTTTTGGTCATTCGGGGCTTGTCCGGATTCTCGGTTCACTTCCTGCAAGCGTATTAGCTGAGAATATGCACCTTCTGGATCTTTGAGTAGTTCAGAATGGGAACCTGGACAGTTTCAAAGTGGCGTTAATAGGCATGGTATACTTGCACCTGCTAGGAAATCATGGTTCCTTCGCCCAGTTGACAGTTCCATTGTTCACTTCAAGTTAGAATGCGACCCACCTTTCTCCACCATTTTTCCACGATGAATAACAGCAATCGTATCTGCATTCCTAACCGTGCTCAAACGGTGGGCAACAATGACGGTTGTCCGGTTGCCCATGATCCTGTCCAAGGCCTCTTGGACTATCCGCTCAGATTCCGCATCGAGTGCACTTGTGGCTTCATCCAGGAGCAAAATACGAGGATCTTTCAGAATGGCTCTTGCTATGGCTACTCTTTGCTTCTGCCCACCAGACAGCTGAGTCCCATGTTCACCAACCATAGTGTCCAAACCCTAAATATCACAAGTTCAAAAATCATGTAAGCAGCACGATGGAGAAGGTAAGAAAAGACGATCGAAGTCCAGCGAGAGAAAATAAGAAAGCTGATTCATCGATCATGGAGTAGCATAATCTTTATACCTGCGGCAACTTGTCTGTGAACTTGGCGGCATTGGCAAGTTCTGCAGCAGCTTTGATCTCTTCAAGCGTGGCGTCTTCCTTTCCATATGCGATATTGTCCTTGATGCTGCACGCGAATAACACAGGCTCCTGGCTGACAAGGCCGATTTTGCTCCTGATCCATTTGAGTTGAAACTCTTTAAGGTTGATCCCATCGATGAGTACTTCACCGGCTTGTGGGTCATAGAATCTCTCTATCAGACTGATCACCGTGGACTTCCCACTTCCGCTTTGTCCCACCAAAGCGGCGGTCGTACCGCTCGGGATGCTAAGGGAGAACCCGTTGAATATTTGCTCATCTGGCCTCGCTGGATAACTGAAATAAACATCCCTCAACTCTATATCTCCACGGATGTCGTCTAGTTTCTTTCCCTTGGTATCAAAAGAATCGATCTCCGGCTTCCTGTGGATGGTCTCGAACATCTTGTATGCAGCAGCTTGACCAGCAGCAAATGCACTCATGCATGGAGAAGCCTGCCCAAGAGACCTAATTAACATCCGCACCGTGCCCGGAAAAAATGAGGGAAAACGGAAAGAACATCCATGATTAGGCTTTCTAAATTGAACCAAGAGGTTAAGGACCAAAAAGAAAAAGGACAGTTCGAGTGCAACTCACATGGAACCAGTCAAGACTGCCATGATCACATTAATCACTGTGCCCCCATTGTATCCCTTGTCTATTATCAACTTGGCGCTGCACCATATTCCCAAAGCATAAGTGCCGAATATGATAAACGTGATTATTCCAATACCTAATCCAGCCGCCAGGCCTTCATGGACACCTGATCTGTATGCATGCACTAGGAATTTGCTGTAATTTGCGATTGCTCGCTTCTCTCCAGTGAATGATGCAACCTACAGTGAAAGATTTGAATTAAGGGTGAATATGAGTTGCAGAGCAATGGACATCAAGACATCTATTTTGCTCTTGGAAGTATGTCGATTTAGTCGGCACACATGCACAGTTCCGGTATTCAGCTACGTCAATGCGACATACCGTCCTCATTGAACCAATCGTCTGTTCAACAACATTTGCTGCCTTTGCATATGCAGTTTGCCCTTGAGATGCCATCTTTGAGATGATGAGACTCGTAACACCACCCGCAATCACTAGCAGAGGAATCATGGTCAGCATGATGAGGGCCAACAGCCAACCCTTGATGAATGCTATCACAAAGCCTCCGACAAATGTCGACACGAGCTGTATGAACTTCCCCACCTGCACGAACCTAGCAATCCGTTAAAATCCAGGGCGAAAAGTGGATACTGAGTACACCAGACAAGATCCTCATTTATTAGGAAAGTATGACCTTTTCACCCATGGCATCCTGGATGAGAACTGTGTCACCCGACATTCTCCCAACGACCTCTCCGGTGTTAGTCTCTTTGTCGAAGAACGTGACATCTTGTCTCAATATAGTTTGCAAATACAGGCCCCTTATTCTCGCAGCCTGTCGCTCGCCAGTGACAATCCAGCAAGATACCTCTGACCAAATGAAAGGAAGCATGAAGATTAAATTATCTCGTTTCCTGAGATAAAGAGTTTGAGTCCGAACTAAAATTAAGTCGAGACTCAAGATGCACTCACGAAGAAAGGCTGCTGCACCACACCCAAATGCCAGGTAGATGAACTTCAGAGATATCTGGAGATTTCACAAACAATCTAATCAGTTAATCACAATCTCAACACAAGTACTCCAAAAAGATATTTCCATTTCGAGAAAAGAGTTCTTCTGCAACAACCCGCAAAGTCCATATTCGCAAAGCTTTTTACCTTGGACACAAGATCCACAACATCACTGTCAGCCTGGTTCGTGCCGAATGTGTTGATCAGCTGTCCGAACAACACCGTCATAAGAGGCATGGAAATGCCATTCCCGACTGCGCCTATCGACCCGACAACCATCAATAGCTTATCAGTAGAGTCTGCAAAGGAGAACAGCTTGTGGAATGGAACCGAGTTCACTTTCTCATCTCCTTTGCTCTTGTTGGAGTCCTGCTCATTCTCATTCACGGAGGGGCTCTTCGCCGCCGCCGCCACCACCTCGAGGCTCCTCGACGTGGCGGCTCCGTTGGTTCCTGAGTCATCGGTTGCTCCACTTTCGATAGCCATGCTACCGTACTCTGAGACGCAGATTCGTTAAGCAACTTCTTTGTTCGGGGATCCCGAGAAAAGAATTATTGCAGACACTTGGGTGACTGCTCCGAAGAGTCCCTTTTACTCTTTGTGATTCCTGATCTGCAGTTTCTTCCATCAACTCCTCCTCCTCTATATACATATTCTCGTACTGCTGATCCAGCAAGAGAGAGCATCGCTCTCTCTCGGCCAAAGTCCCCGCAGCCCTACTTTTCTCGTCAACCCCGCTTACTATTCTTTCCTTTCCATGGTTTACTATACTTTCCCGAGAAAATTCATGCTCTGAAAACTTCCGGTACCAAAGAAAATCTCTTCGTTCATCTTAACGCACGATCGGAAAGTTCAGGGAACTAGGGTTATCCTATCTCGTCAACGCGTGCATGAAGAACTTTGACCTCAGCACTTGCTTTCACATATCCCCCACGTGGAGAAATTTCCAAGAAAGAATGTGATTCTAGATGTTCCTCCTCTAATTTTTTATGGGCGCAGTCAGTCCTCCTCACATCATTTTGGCTCGTGGGCTTTTTTTTTTGGGTCAAACTACGTGGGTTTTTCCCAAAGTGCAATATTCGGCTTCGCGCAAGTGATATTCTTTTCAAGCAGTAAATTTACTTGATAAAAAGACTATGACAATATAACAATGGACGTAGTAGTTTTTGTTAACAGGATACTTTTAGGGCACTCACTCATTAAGTTAATTGAAAATGAGAATGGCGCGTTCGTTAAATTACTCTGCAAATTGATATATTACATATTTTAATTGGATCGCTTTATTCGAATGATAAAAATTTAAATTCCCAAATTCCAATTACTAATAGCTGCAATGCATTGACAAATGAAGCAACTGCAAGAAAAAATAAGCTCTATTAGTACTCTAGGGGATGATACTGGTGTCGTTGTTGTTGTTGTTTTTTTTTCACTGGAAAAGACATTAATTGATTATTGGTAATAGATTTATTGCAAGACGATGGTTTGTCGGCTGCGGCCCCCAACTTTGCTGAGCTTAGTACAAAAGTTTAACATAAGCATAGTGTCGTGGAGGATTTTTCAAACAAACACGTGTAATGCGGACTAAGGACTTGGCAACACTCGGCGTTGAAGAGTCGATTAAAAAGGATCGAGAAGTTGAATTAACGGCGGGAAAAGTAAGGGGAAAGAACAGTAGATTGGATATTTCCTTTTTAAACGGTATAATTTATGTCGAGGAAGGGGAAACTACTTAGATAATGTGGGGAAACTACTTGAATAATATGGCCTAAGGAATTGGCGACAGTCAACATTTGAGAGTTGATTAAAAAGCATCGAGAAGCTGAATTAATGGAGGGACAGGGGAGTGGGTAAGGGCACAAATGGGTGTTTCGTTTGAACATTATAACAGTTTCAAAGAAGGGGAAACAGACGTAGATTATGCGGACTAAGGAATTGGCAAAAGTCAACGTTGATGAGTTGATAAAAAAGGATGGAGAAGCCGAACTAATGGTGGGAGAAGTACAGGGAAACATGTATTAGAAGTGGCATAACTTTCGTAAGACGTCCTACCTTAGTGTCAAGACTTTTCGACGTAACTAAGTTAATAATACGTAAGGATACAAATATAATGAACGCCGCGTGTGAAATCTCAATTGGATTATTAAACGTGTATCGGGATAATAATTGTTAACAAGGATCGATATGCTCTCGATTTGCGTATCGAAGGATTTTCACATTAGAAATCTGCTGAGTTGAGATGAGATTTCACTAGGGACGATTATCTTTCTCCGATAAGTTTGTGAGTTCAAATATTTTTCAATTCTAATAATTATTTAGAACAAACATTGATTTCCTTATTTATGTACTTGAAGTACAAGCCGCCTTTTTCGCCACATGTTTTCATCCTTAATTCATCCTTGTTTTTAACTTGGTTAATCATTCTTATTCTTTGCAACTCTCGTTTAGTCTTCCAAATTCATTACCCTTCTTGGCTGTATGATTAGATCTTGAAATATCTTCAAGCTTCAAAAGGAAAGTACCCCACATAACTAACTTCAAATCTCCAAATTTCCTCTTCAATTTTCACTTTCCAATCTTTCGGGTAAGCAAAGGTTCCTCGCTTGTGTTGTTGAGCCTTCTAGGGACTAAGCTATATTGATCTACTTGCTGATGTTGGCCCGGTTGTTTGACGGTGCTGTTAATCTTAATTTAAATTTGGGAAAATTTCAAAAAATGGCCTGAAGTGGCCTTATTTTCTCAAATAAGGGTCTGAAATGGGTTTTGTTTCAAATAAGGGCCTGAAGTGCCTAAATCGTTTTAAAAAAGGGCCTGGTGAAAGGGCATTTTAGTCTTTTACCTTTTTTTTTGCATTTTTTCCTTTATTTTTGTTTTTCCGTCTACGTTTCTTTTTTGTTTTTTTTTTTTTCCTTCTTCTGTTCTCCTCCCCCTCCAGCAGGTCTTTTCCCCTCTTCCTCCCTCTCCGGCCATCACTGGCCTCAGGCACGGGCAGCCTTCGCCTTGACCGGCGTCGGGCGACCCTCGCACTAACTTCTCAAATCCAACTTCGTCTCCATCTCCTTTTTATCTTTACTTTATCTGATCTTTCCAAAGATTTCTTGATGGAAATCTCACAGAACAGAAGCAGAAAAAAAAGTGGCGCGACTGAGAGGACGAATCTCGGGCTAATCGCAAGTTCGACAGAGAAGATAGGTGGTTGCGTGGGAAGGGGAAACTTCGCAGCCCCATCTGCGTGGATTTTGTGTCATTAAACGATGCTGGAGACAATGATGGATCGATTAATTAAAATAATCCTTTTTGATCTGCACGTTTTTCTGAAGTCTGCAAAATCTGCTCTGAATCGGTTCTTCAGCTTCGGCAGAAATTAATGCCGAGGAAGAGAGGAGGGTCTCGGCAACTTCACCTCCGGTGATAACTCGCGGGTCTTGGCTAATGAGATGAAGATTCGAGTGACAAATATTAAAAACTTCAAAGAATAAAATTACGAGAAAGAAACAGAAAATTTCCTCCACTTAGCGTCTTGCAGATCATGAATCATGAAGAAACACAATAAGGAACAGACGCCGGCGAGGAACGCCAGGCCAAGCGTTGGGCGAGGGTTGCTCTCGCTTGGTTGAGCGAGGGCGACCAGGCGTCGCCCGATGTTGGTCAAGGCAACGGCCGCCTGAGCCTGAGGCCGGCGATGGCCGGGGGGGGGGGGAAAGGACCTGCTGGAGAGGGAGAGGAACAGAAGAAGGAAAAAAAAAATCGAAAAGAAAAGGTAAAGGGAAAAACAAAAATAAAGGAAAAAATACAAAAAATTAAAAGACCAAAATGCCCTTTGGCCAGGCCCTTTTTTGAAACGATTTGTGCACTTCAGGCCCTTATTTGAAACGAGATCTACTTCGGGCCCTTATTTGAAAAAATGAAAGTACTTTGGACCCTTATTTGGAATTTTCCCTTTAAATTTTGATGTTAAGTGTGAAAAAATTTCAATGATAGTGTGCTGATTCATTGGGTGCATTTGACTTAAGTTGATAAGTATGTACATGCCAAGTTTGTGATTAGCTGACTTCCATAAGATTCGGTGGAATGTGAGTGAAAAATGTAAAAATGGTGAAACTAAACTTGAAAGTAATATTTTCGTAATTCCGAATAAGTCACCAATTTACTTATTAACTGGGGCTGACTAATCATGTTGTCAATTTTGAGCCATCAAATTTCTGAGTTGTCAACTTTTTAAGTTGTCTATTCTTTGGATTGTCGATGATTATGTTGCCGATTCTTTGAGTTTTGTCAATTATATAATCTGTCAATCTTCTCACGAATTTACTAATCTCTGACTATTTTATTGTTGTTGACATGGGAAATGCAAAGAGGTAAGTATGTACTACTACTTAATTAAGTGATGAATGAAAAAGGCATGACAGTTGTATTTATGTAATGAATTGCATAAAATGATGTTATGTACCGAATGATTTTTGAGAATGACTATACAAGGAATAATAAATAGATGCTGATTTAACTGTTGATATAAAGAAGATCACAAGATTTGAGTGTCATTATCTATCACCAATATATTAGTGGTGACGATGCCTCATGAGTCGTGATGTCCCGAAAGTGTTTGGGATCCCTCGGAAGTCTAGATGCTTCGTGTTAGGATGCCCTAAGGGCGTTCAAGATGCCTCGTTAATCAAGATGATTTGTTGGTAACAAGTATGATGTGTGCGTGTGTGTTTATATATTTACATATCAATTAACTAGTGTGTGGTGGCTGTGCATCACCGAGTCAAGTCATCTACTTGCGCCGGAGTAAATATTGAGAAAAGTGTCCAAAAATCTTAAATTTATTGTATTGGTATTAATTCAGTTCTAAATTTTTTGAATTAGTGTCAATTCAGACCTAAACATTTTACATTTGTGTCAATTTAATCCTAAGACTTTTGCATTTGTACAAATTGAGTCAATTTGTTCAATTTTGATCAAAATCGCTGACGTGAACATCAATTGTGCTAAGTGGAATGGCTAATGTTGATGTGAATTTTTTTTAATATAATTTCAATTATTTCTAAATATTTTAGAATATTTAAAAAAAATTATTAAAAATATTGAATAATATTTTAAAAAAAATATTCACCTCAACTCCAACTGTTCCACGTAGGACGATTGACATCCACATTAAGAATTTTCTATAAAAATTGACCGGATTGACTCTATTGGCACAAATGCGAAAAGTCTTAGGACCAAATTAGTACAAAGACAAAAATTTTATAATTGAATTGGCACCAATAAAATGTTTTGGATTGAATTGGTACTAATTTAAAATTTTTAGGACTGAATTGGCACTACAAAAAGGTTTATAATTGAATTGGCACCAATGCAATAGGTTTAGGACTTTTTAGACACTTTTCCCAGTAAATATCTTAAGCAACACTAATCAGTGATTTTCATTGGCATATCATAATAGGAAAGATAGGGCATTTACTCCTTCAATTGTCATAAGTAATCATTCTGTACTTGTTATGAATTCACATTGTTTGTTAATATCCAATTGAGTGGTAAGATGATCTTTTCTACATTAGAATTGGAGATTTCATTTACCAGACTTTTGCTCACCCATTTTTATTTGATTTTTCGAGATTTGTGGGATGGATCCCTCACCGCACTGCTTTTTGGAGTTCTTGGATGTTTTGACTACGAATATCGAAAATGCATTTGTACCTGAATTAATAGTAATTTATATTAAGTGTTGTTTTATCGTATCGATCGACAAGGGGTTATAAGGATTGATTTCTATTCGCTCGTTTTGTGACAAGGAACATCTTTCACCGAAATTCGTTTTTCGATTTTTATTAAGAGGATTATGTGGCTCAATTATCGAGAAGAATTCTAGCGAGAACTACTTACTAAAGCAAATATATGGAAATGGATTGGGTGAAAATGGATGTGATATGGATTGTGAGATCAACAAGAAGTTAAACCTCTACAGTTTACATTACAATACTCCTAAGAAAGTAGTAGATGACTGAGAAATAAACTTGACTACTTGAACTGAAAGTGCAAGAAACGTACATGGCGACGAAATTTAAATTGCGCAAAATATAAGTGTGTTTTTTGAGTGTTCTGTTGATCTCCCTTTTTCCTCATCTCCTTTGCATACTTGTACTCTCTCGCATCTTGTAACTGCTTAGTCAATTACTCCCATGTTTTTAAATCTTGAATCTTGGCGCTTTCAATAACTTCCTTTCTCCCACGTTCTTCATTGCTTGTCCACCAAAATTCAAATGATCCTTCTTGATTTATTACTTTCATAATAGATTCAAATTTGAATCTTCTTAAATAACTTCCCACGATCTGCTCGTGCCCACTATTTTCTCTTTTGGCTTATAACTCCCTTGCTGCCATGGCTGACCTTTTGTAACTCTTTCGATAAGCTTCCAAGTTACCTTGAACCTGCCAAATCTCAAAGTTTAATAACCTTGTCCTTCACTTGCAAAATCTTTGGATCTAGCGACCCTGCAGTCCTTCGATGTATCGCTTCCAACTTGCCGAACTTTAGGACGTAGCAACATTTTTGCCTGTTCGGTATATCACTCCCAATTTACCAAACTTCGGGACGTAGTAATGCCATTGCCCGTTCAATATTGGTATGTATTATTTTTTTATGTCAACAATTTCTCATAGATTTTTTGTTTGGTACTTTAATATCGTTAGGGAGTTCGTTGAACCACTGAGGGGCTTTGATGGCGTTGGCATGTGCCGATAGGTGAGGTTGTCGACCCATAGTGTAATGACTTAACTTTTGCATAGGCATGTAGGTGCAAGAGTATGGGGGTGGTGACGAACATTAACACGACATTATTCTAAAGATTAATGCGTTGGAATAGAGAACTTAAATATGTAAATTATTTTTAAACCTGTTAAATTTCCCATTCTCGTATAGCGTTTTTGTGGTTTCATGTGCTTAAAAGAGAAATAAACAATTCAAGGAAAATTCTTGTGTCATTCGTGACGTTCTGGGCATCACAACTTCAATGCCACTTTGGTAAAATAAAAATAAGACAAATTGAGCGTGCTTCCTTCGATTTGGGATCCCGGAAATTCAATATGACATTATTGTAACACTTTTCCCGTTCGACGTGGCAATGATTCTACGTAATTGTCTTAAAAAAATGTTGTCACACCTGTTTTACCCAAATAACAAAACTGGGAACAAATCGACTCAAACTTCCTCTGTTCTTCAAACCTTAATTTATTTTTTTTTTGGGTCAATATTCAAACTTTAATTCAGACAGAAGCTTGAGTTGAATCTTGCAATGGCTTATTTCCTCGCTAGCTATGTCAAACGAGCGCCTATCTTCTTCAAACGAGCGCCTATCTTCTTCAAATACTAATGTCACATCCGAGGATTTGGGGCAAGTTCAACCTCTTTGTCAAACCCTAAACTCCAAATAGGGGATTTAGGCGAAATTGGTAGCTGAATCTTGCAATGGAGGTCTCCTACTTCAGTTGTGTGATTCTGTTTTGCCGGAATAAAGAGAACGTCCGTGCTTGAGCAGAGTCTGCTACTTCATTTGCAGGTCCAAGTATTCCGCGAGTCTTATAAATTCCTTTCGGCGCTCACTTGCGTGTCTTGACTTTGTTATTGACTACTTGAGTATCATAACTTCTAAACAAAATATTCACGTGATATTATAACTTTCAATCAATCACGTGAGCCGAAATTTTTTTAAAAACAATCACTCAAATGCTGAAAATCCGATGAGCATAGCATTTGTGATTAATGTTTTTAAAAAATTGTGACACTCAGTGGTGGATTGAAAAGTTACAACATGAGGTACTTGAGTATGGGAGATTCTTTTAGGCAATAATACCTAATCTTTTGTCAGAAGCAATAATGCATGATTTGATTGAGGCATTTCGCTAATGTTCGGTAGAAAAAACTTGGCTGCCAATACCATAATATAATATAATATAATATAATGAGAATTAAGACGTTCAAAATTAGAGAAGTTCATATGACATGTGCTCTATGAAAACCATCTGCATAAATATCTTGTTTTAGACCTCGCCCATGTCTGACAGATCGTAAACTCTCTAATGCTATGTTTGGAAAAGAGTGGGTGAGGGAAATTGGGAAGGAAAATGCTAGAAGAGTTTAAATTTTCCCCTCCAAACCCATCTCACAAGATTTTAAATTTCTTTTATTTTTCCACATAAATTTTATTTACTCAATTTTCTCTCTTATTTCCTAACAATGTCTCCATAAAATTGATCTAGCTAAAACGAGCTTGAGCAAGTCGGATTACGCGGGTCAGACCCAAGAAGGAGCTAGTTGATCAAGACAACCCATTCCATCTTACGAGCCAACCAAGCTTGAATCCTCAAAGGGCTTCACAACTCTTAATCATCGGCTTAATATCCTTAAAAAATCTCAAATTTTAACTCTTATCTCAATTCTATTTTTTATCTCATAAAAAGTCTTCAACTTTAGGTCCAGTCCTAATTCAATCCTAATTTTTTTTACCCATAAAAAACCCTCACCTATAGGTTTAGGTTAAGTCCCAATTTTACCATAAACCTTTTTTTCCTCATAAAAAGCCATCAATTTTAAGTCTAGTACCAATTCTACCCTAAATTTTTTTGTCTCGTGAAAAAAATCCGAACTTTAGGTTCACTTTATATTGTACTCTCTTTTTTTGTCTCATAAGAGATCACCGATTTCTACTTGAGTCATAAATCTGCCTCTACTAACTCTCCGTCAAAATCGCCTTGAGTGATGTTGCGATTGGCCTTCGATCTCTCATGCTTGGGAATGTTCTGTGTCTCGCAGTCAGAAAACTCGCGTTTGGGACATTGGAATAGCCCGTGCTTGGGAGTTTTCTATTTCTCGATTGTCAACAAGAAGTTTTGGACGGAGGGTTAAGGGAAGCAGATTTGTGACTCAAGTAAAACTTTGTGACTTTTTAGGAAACTGTAAAAATTGGGTCCGAATAGTAAATCCGGGACAAGATCTAAAATGTGGAGTTTTTCATAGAACCAAAAAAAAAAAAGTTTAAGATAGAATTGGGACATAACCTAAAGTTAGAGGTTTTTATGAGACATAAGGTGGAATTGGAAAAAGAGCTAAAGTTGGAGATTTTTTAGAGTATTAGGGCCCTGATCACCTCTATATGCGAGTACATTATTTGGTTAGCTTTCTAAAAAAAAAAAAAAATTGTTAATCACAAGAGAAACTTGATTTATATGTTTATTTTGCGGAAGACGAACGATTTGAAAAATATTTTTCTAAAAGTGTTTGGTTATATCACTCAAAATAATTAGCTAACAAAACATGTTTTCATTATCGGCAACAATTTATATCACACATCTAAGAAAATCCTCCGAATGTCCTCTCTCTCAAATCGTCCTCGTACCTCCGGTCTTCACACCTTCACGATTTCTCTAACGGCGATGATCCACAAGAGGAAGCTCCTCTCTCCTGTAACCCGAACCCCACCGGCGAACCAAACCAGCTCATGTCTGGGGTGCAGGCCACCGACTTCCTTACGAGCGCCATTAGTCACGACGCTGTCTCTGGAAAACAAGAGGAAGCTCCTCTCTCTGTTTCCGGCGCTCTCCACGTCTGAGCCGCAAGTGCTTGTCTCTCCCGGCCAAATCTTCATTCAAACGCTCCCGAAGCTTCAGAAGCTCATCTCAAACCTCGATGATGTTCTAAAGTGGCTCGACATCGCCCGAAACCCCCACCACCACCACGATGGACCAAAGATCCCTGTTTTAGTCGGCTCTTCAACTCCGTGTCCTCCGCCGATGGCACTCGTACACGCAGTGACGAACCCCGGGAACCGTCAAGTTGGTCTTGAGCAGCCTCGGCCTTGCGATGCTCTGTTTCGGCGCAGCCCGTCGCGGCCGAATCCAAGAGTTTGCCCTTCACGCTCTCCAATGGTGCTGAAGCTCGGTGACTTGCCCGTATTTTCCGGGCTTGGACAACAACTCTAGCATAATGGATAGCGCATGGGATGACGGGTTGTGTAAGAAGACAACTCTCCTTAGTTATAAAAAAAAACAAACAAAAAATGAGAATGCAATCGGTCAGAGTATAAGAGCCAGCAATTCGGGTTTATCCCACTCCCTCCCTCGGATTTCTTATTCAGTATTTTATCCAGATTTATTCGGTTCGAAAGTTGCCGCCAAACACCCGATAGAAAGCTTTTAATCCTTGAATTGGCAATGTACCGGACATTTTCCTCTTTGAATAATTTCGAACAGGGTTACATGACAAATAAGGGTATTTCTTACATATATGTATATACAACGTATGAAGCTTTAAAATAGTAATTAATAACTACTCATATTAAAAAGATCCTCATAACTAGGAAAAACGACATAAATGGTCCATAAGCTTTAGTAAAATATGCAATGTGATCCTTGAATTTTTAATTTGACTAATATGGTCTATGAACTTTAATCCAATATGCAATGTGGTCCATATACTTTCAATTTGTTCAATGTGATTCTCAAAATTTTTGATCATGTTCCAACTTAATCTCCGAACTATAAGAAAATGTCCAATGTCATCCATGAATTTGAATTAATGGAAAGACCGCATTGAACATTTTCCTATAGTTTATGGATTAAGTTGAACATATTCCAAAGTTCATGGACCATACTTGGTCAAATTAAAAGTTCGGAGATCACATTGCACATCGGGTCAAATCTCGGGGACCATTAGAAGCCGGGAATGCCGGGTCACATTGCAAATCGGGTCATAATTACCGGTACCTTGTCTCGGAGTTGCGTGGGCTTGACGAGTTGAGGCTGGGGATGCGGATTAGTGGGCTGCGCGAATTGGATCTGGCCCTTTTTCCATTTTGACCGAAGTGGGGCCTTTTTATTATTTTCGTTTTTTTTTTTCCTTTTTATTATTTTCTCTGTTTATCTATCATTATTCTCCTTCTCTCTTTCTCTCTTCATTTTCTACCAAAAAAATACATGTTTAATCTGCCAACAAAAAAACTCAGGTATTAATGAACCAAGTCTAATTTATTCCTCCCCACTCGTCTTGTTTTGATCAGGTTGAAATCAAGTCGCAATTTGTACTTTGGTGACTCAAGGCCAAGAAAATATACATCTAGATCCTGACAACTGCGTAATTAAAATCAGTCGTCATCGCGAATGTTTAAAAGATTAAGATTTAAAAATATTTATGCTGGAAGGATATTCTTTGTTGAAGGCGGGCAATTGATATTTGTTTCAGTTACTTTATCAGTATCACCAAGTCAATCATTGGGAAACCTTCAGCTAGACTAAGTCTCCACCTTTTTATCGAAAAATAAATGATAAAAACACCACTTGTATGGCTTACAGTAATCAATGAATCGAAAGTATTTCATTATCCACGAAATGTTAATATATAAATTGTGCCGATAATAAAAATATTTTCCGTTTGCTATTATTGTAAGTAACCCAAGCGATTCTTCTTATGAATAATATTTTTGAAATCATTGATTTTTGACTAAACAGACGGAGCCTTAGACATATTTTCATGTCCACCTGAGCATTGAGCTTTCCCATCCTGTGCAAATTGGCAGGCCCAGTTCTAGAGTCCACTTACAACTTTGGTTCATACCTGCAATTTCTGTCAGAGATGTACTCTTCTCCATTCCATGCCAAAGTCATCATAACAAAGCTTCCGGGCCATAAAAGGAACAAAACAATGTCTCAAAATACAGAGCATTAAACTTTTGCACGTAGATAATTTCTTGTTTATTGACAGTCCTCGCTTCGATCATGCTCGGAGAATCATGAGAAGAGTTTCGCCATCTGATCTAGCAGGGGTAGGCGATGCGCCTCCTCGATGCACCATGTCATCAGCCGCACGCCTTTTCTCGGCAGAGGCAGAGACCCCACAATACCAGCCGGTATGATGCTTGATCCTTGTACAGGGACAACGTGCATCGGAGGCCCCCAACCATAGTCTACCTGGTTGAACCCAAGCCGACCCCATTCCGATAGAAACAGGGTGGTGTAAGCGACTGGCGGTGCGAATGGGTCCGCACCATGTTCCAAAGGGTCTCCGTTCTTGAACTTTTCAAACTCAGAGGGCAGCTTTTCCTTGGCTTCTTGAATGATCTTCACCACATCGGCGAAGGACGCCCCCTGAAGCAGCTCACTGGGGGCTTTTACTGTGACAGGGAAGAAGCAGTTTCCGTAGAACCCGTTGGGCAACGGAGGGTCTAGGAGTTGCCGGCAGTTGGCGAAGAAGACGAGGCACACCTCAGTCCCGGGGTTCGAGCCTATCGCCAGCGACCGCGATCTCCAAAAGCTCGCAGCCACGGCTTCGAAGGTGGAGCAATTCTGACCTGTAGATTCGCGAAAGATTCGCTTGAGCTTGTTGATGTCTTCCAGGGGAAGGTCTATGTTGGCATGTTGTAGTTGGTAATTCGGCATAGGAGGTGGTGGGATTGGCAATTGAGGGGGAGAAACATCATCACTTTCAGATTGAGGGGTGAGAGTAGGGAAGAAGTGCCTATACCACACCGGTTCAACGGCGGGACGCTCGAGGCCTCTCGCGAACTCTCCTAGTGCATCCAGGAATCGAGCAGCTCCTAGACCATCACAAATGCTGTGGCAGAATATCAGCCCCATCACAAACCCGCCGCAATCGAATCGAGTCACCTGAAATCGCAACTTCAATCAGTATCAGAAACAGGTCTTTTGAGAACAAATTTTGAATGGCAACTTGAAACTTCTGCGATTAATTAGAGCCTGGTATCCTGACCTGCATTTGAACTAGTGGTTCTCTGCTTTCAGGGTCCTGAAGCTCACGGGGAAGAAGCTCGTCATACGGGATCGACACGACATCCTCAAAATAATCGACGGATTCGAGCTTACAATCTGCCGTAGCCTCGACAAACCTCACTCCTTCCGCAGAACAATCTACCCGAAGCTCGCCTGGGACAGATTCTACCAACCTCCCGGCAATAGGATAGTACGGAACCAGTGCCTTGGACAAGGCTTCCTTTATAACTCGGGCAGCATCAAGGCCATGTCTAAAGACATGGAGCGTGCGCGCATTGCATCTCAAGACCGGTATTCTATCGATGGCCGAGAGATCCAACACATGCGACGGAGTTCTTTCGGATGGTTTGACGAAGGAATCGCTCGATCGGATCACCGAGATGGCCATGAAAAGACGGTACCAATGGTTACTGGGAGCTAACAATTATAGGACTGAAAACAAGGACTAAGGTTTATGCGCCATTTTATAAGACGATAGGGTGAGATGGATTGGTGGATATATTCGGTGCCTTAATGTTACAAAATTGAACTCTTTGCTTGGAAGTCCAAAATTGGTGTTTGGTGTTGACATGGAAGTGTACTTTTTTTCAAATTGAAGATGATATTTTTATGGGTTAGGTATCAGGTCACAGTAACTTGCCATTCAATGCACATGCGACTATAGCCCACATGAAGGAACCTTTTCTTAATTCTGCCATGCCGGAATGGGATTGTTGTATTCCTGAAATACTCATGAAACCAGATAAGTGCATTGTACTGTGGCTCTCCTGTCATTGACGTGGACTGGCATTATCTTGGGCCACTAATGTCTATACACGTCACCATGACATGATGACATGTCAGCAAGATATTGGCTGTATACGAAAATTTGTATATTATGATATAGAAGGATAATACGATGAGACTCGACCCATTAACAAGCATAGCTCATAATCATTAAGTTTGGGAATAACATTACATCGCTTTAATACCCCGCTCGGTTATAAGTTAATGTCCACGAGCTCAATTCTCTGTTAAGGCCGCGAATAATAATCATTCCGTTTTTTTTTTTTTTCGAGAACATGTTTGAAACATAAATCCTTTTGGTAAAATAATTTTTCATTTCTGGAACAAAAAAAGAAATAAAAATTCTTCTTATAGCTCGCTCACTCTCTCTCTCTCCCATGTGATCTCCTCCTCTTTCTTGTCCTCGATCGCCATCCATCGGTCGAGGCACGGCCGCCGGCGACCGTATAAATTTTATGTTGTTATCAAACGAATTTCTGTTCCGAGAACATAAATTTTGTAAAAAAATCTTCCCCAGAAAATCGAGAGTCAAATAAGTGTCTCTTTTACTATTCTTGACCCCTATTCATCAACTTGGTTCAAAGTGGGCAAAATGTCAACTTTCTAACGAGTCCAGATGGAGATTCGTGCAACTTGGTTTGCAGAGTGCTTTTGCTGCTGCGATGAGAGATCTTATCCAAAGTTTGAAAGGATGGCTTTTGCTTCCTCCTCGTGCAATTTCAAATCATTCTGCCTTTACTAATGATTTTTTAAGGCAAAATCTATCGCGGGCTTAGAACAGAACAAGATAACGTTGAAAAGCATGGAAAAGGCTTTGTGGTGGTATTTCGTGCCAATCCCAAAAGCCCAGCCAAGAGCCCATTTGCATCAGGTCAAACACTAGCGGTCCTTGGCCTCATGATTCCAAGGTTTTAATCATGGGGTTGGGCGCTGGTGGAGGCCGGCCGCCAGCACATGCCAACCCACTCAAAAAAGAAATTAATGCAGAAAAACTGTCAGAAATAAGAAATTAATGTTAGACCAAAAAAAAAAAGAAGAAATTAATGAGTTTTTCAACAACAAAAAAATATTGTTAGGAGTACGTCATAAAGAAAAATTTTGATTTCAAGAAATTGAAAATGTTTTTTTAAGAGTACTAAAAAAAGATTAATATCACGAAAAATCTCAAATTGATATATTATGATAAAAAATTTCAAACTGGCATATTTGTGACAAATTTACCTCATTAACTTTCATTAAATTTTACCATGAAATTACTGCTTTCGTTAAATTTTACCATGAAATTGTTGAGTTGAATGATATGTAACAATTGGACAGTGTATCAATTTAGGTTTTCTAGAAGTCGTTTGTTAAAGGTGTGCTAATTTAAGTTTTTTTGCGGCATTAACCAAATTTAACGAAAACTTACTGAGGGTAAATTTGTCACGGGTGTACCAATTTGGAGTTTTTGATGATTAAAAAAATGAATTTGGAATAAATTTATTATATGCGTACTAGTCTAGGATTTTTTCGTGATATTACCCTAAAAAAGTATCGTTTTAAAAAAAGATATAATGTGGGATTGTTAAATACTTAACCTGATTATCTGTTTAAATATTACATATAGAGTTTTATTGCGGGGCCATGATGCCAGATTTGACCTCTTCAAGCGGCAATGGGCAAGAGATTCCATTACTATTGTACTACATGACATTTAGATGTCGGTTAGGTCTTTTAGATAGAACTAGCTCACCCCCGAACATTATATATATATATATATGTGTAAAATTTTCTCTTTAAAGTATAGATATACTATACACCAAACAAGCTATTGATATTCTCGAAATCCAAGTGATTCGAGCCCTTCTGATCGTATATTTGAATCCCTCAATCACTTCTCGATCTTAAGAAGTTCTCATTTGTCTGTAGTGTATCTTTGGTCGGGTCAGGGGACGAGTAAGATAGCCCTGGCTTTGTGCCCACGGTAGGATGACAATGACGGTTCAATCAAAATAAATACTAGTCCTAACTTGAACTGACCATTTTGACATGGGTGCGGACCAACACCTCCGAAGATGATCGTCGACGTTGATAGCCCACTCCCCTTCCATATTCTAATAATAATAAATTGATGTAAGCAATTGACCGCAATTGAATTCTAACCATTAAATTCGCGCAATATGTAGCTATAATATTCTCTTTGGAGAAAAAAATGAAATGACACAGCAATAAGAGAAATAACAAAGACGCATCAAAAGTTTTTACGTGAAAATTTTAGTTTGGGAAAAAAATTGTGAGAAGTCGGTCCAAGAACCGATTCACTATAATCAAAGTATTACAATTGACACTCTAACAGTATCTCTTTGACAATAAATCCTCACAACCGTCACAAAACACAACCTTACTTGATGAACTTTGAAGATCTATTGTGTTTACATATTGTTGAAGACTTTGTGATTTCTCTGGAGTGTCACAAGGTAACCTCCACACAAACCCTCCGTTTATACTTTATAGTGGTGGACGTCCGGCCTAATTTAAAATCCTTTCTAATTGATTTCGTAATCAACTCCTTAATTAAAAATTTCCTCGATTGGTTGGAATCCCTCTAATTTGGGCAATCACTAAAGTTGATTCCATTTCCGTATTCTTTCTTTTCAAGGTTCTACCCTCGACGAGCAATTATTTCAAATCAAATCTCGAATATGTTGGGTTGCGCTCAACAAAAATAAACCCTGAAATATCGTGGAATTTTTTGGGATCTTATTTTTGTTTTCATTTGATCACCATCTAATCAATTATCAGCTGTATTTTTTTTTTTTTTCATTTCCACCGCGGCGGCGAGTCAATGCACGGTTCGTGTTGGTCAACCCCCTGTAGTCCATTTCTCCTTTCGGTCGCCACACATCTTCCCCGACGAAAATCGTCGGCAGTTTCTGAGATCACATATTTTAATTGAATCCTACCTGCTTTATTGAAAATCTGTCCAAAAGTACATTATCATGTTTTGACTGGTGTTCGGTTCATAATATATGAAGAATCCTCCAAGATTTCCGGCCGATGAGCTCGGGCATTTATTTAAAATTAAGACGGTGACTTCAAACTTTTATTTTAAATAATATCGATTTTATACCCTCCACTAAAATATACGATTGCGTCTCGAGCTTTTGTTTGAAATTTTCAATCGTGTAAGAACTGTATTGCACAAAACAAATAGAAAGATTTTTTTTTTTTAAACCAATCACCGACTAGGAAGCCACATAGAAAAACATCGACACTCTTCAGAGTCCATATGTCATGTCTGCCACTCTCCGACATGCGATCAATAATGTCGAGACGTCATTTGGACATGCATGGAGTTAATTTAAAGTATTTTCAATAAATTAGGGATCAAAATATAAATTTACCAAAACATATATTTAAGCGATATATCTAACCACTTCAAAATTAATATACCTAACCACAAAAAAAAAAAAACTTAATCGTCAATTCTTAATAGAAAAAGAAAAAATTCATCGTTGATATTTATATTAAAATATATATTTAATATACATCGAAATTTATATTTTAGAAATTATGTGTCGGCATATCACATCGTATCGCGTTGTCACTGTTACTTAGGAAGCCACAAGTAAAAATATGGAAAAAGAAAAATCCGGCTTCGCAGTGGTTCAGGACTTTGCTGACGTGGGCATCCGGGACAGGCGAATGTTTTCTCCTCTGGCTTGGGCTCTGCTGATGCGTCATCCCTCGATGGCGATTCGTATCTCTACGTCTGTCTACTCACACGGAAGCCGCTCGCGGTGAGCCGACAGTGCCCACGCTGTTTTCGCCATTGCCGCGGCCGTCGTCCCTCTTAACACGAAAAGGAATCTCGCAAATCAAACAAGACGCACTTGAATCCAAAACGCTGAAGAACACAGCCACTTGTCTCAGATCTTTTCTTGTTCCCTTTGCTTTTTCCCCTGTGGCTGTGAATCACCTGCCGTCGATCGTGCATGTTGAAATCGTCCTTTAGCGAAAGACCAGAGAGAGAGAGAGAGAGAGAGATGGCGAAAATCTGTTCTTTGCCGATTAAAAGAGAAAGCACGTCTGTCCACTCTGATTTACGGTATGAACCGGTGAAAAAGATTATGTTTTTAACGCATGATTGAGTGAAGGAAGACCAAAGAGGAAAGTACAGATTTCCGCCTTAAATTGAGGTGCAAAAATGGAAGACAGCGGTCGAGTTGGAGGTTTCTCTATCCGTTGCAATTACAGCGATGCCCATTAACCCGAATTACCAAATGGGTCTGTTTTACCTTATTATATCCATCAAAGAGACGAGGCAGAGGAAGGGCGAAATCCTCCTGGGGCCAGGATGGTCCTCACGAGTCGCCGTATATAAGAAAACCCAATCCCAGGTTCCGTCTCTCAAGCACTAAAAGAGAGGAGAGAAAACAACAGCCCATATTCAGATGGGTACTGCGCCTGTGGAGAAGCATTTGCATCCCCTGTTTTTGTTGCTTGGGTTTGTGCTACTACTGCTAATGATGTCTTGCGCCAGAAGTGCTGAGTATGTGTCGGCAGTGGGTGACCCAGGAATGAGAAGGGACGGGCTGAGAGTGGGTTTTGAAGCTTGGAACTTCTGCAATGAAGTTGGCCAAGAAGCTCCTGGCATGGGCAGTCCGAGAGCGGCCGATTGCTTCGATCTGGAGTCAAGTAAGCACAGAGACACACCACCCCCATCACGAGAGTAAAAAAGAAAAGAAAAGAATAGAAAAGGGAAAGAGTAAAGCAGTAAGAAGACTGTGCACTAAAAGTTGTTTCTTCTTCTTCTCCATTTCCATAGCTTTCTTTTCTGTTCTGTCTCATTCAGTAATCAGACGAAAATTGTCATTCATCAGATCATATTGATATTAGGGACAGTGGCTCTTCAAAATTACTTGGACTCATCCATCTGATATCATCTTTTGCATGCCCAGAAATGAAAAGACAAAACAAAAAAGCCCTTTTTTTTTGTGTTCAGAAAAGATGAATTCAATTTCTTTTCTTGTAAGTGGGAATGTATCATGTCTTTCCCATTTTCCGTTTTCGTTTTGTTCTGTTGAAAGCTTGTTCTTTGTTATGACAAGGGCAGGTGCTGCATTGAAACCCAAGGTAACAGAAGCTGATAACCAGCTTGGGGTGGGCAAATCGTTCCCAGGTCTATCCCCAGAAGCCCAGAAAGACCCAGACATGTATGCTGTTGAAAAGGAGCTCTACTTGGGCTCTCTGTGCCAAGTCTCGGACACCCCAAGGCCATGGCAATTCTGGATGGTGATGCTCAAGAATGGCAATTACGACACCACCTCCGGCCTGTGCCCTGAGAACGGGAAAAAGGCGCCGCCTTTCAAGCCAGGGAGGTTCCCCTGCTTCGGTGCCGGGTGTATGAACCAGCCAGTTTTGAATCACCAGCAGACAAGGTTACTAGGCGATGGTACGATGAGAGGGAGCTTCAATGGGACTTATGATATGGGTTCTGACATTGGGAAGGAGAATGATGGGGCGTCGTACTATGAGGTGGTCTGGGACAAGAAGGTAGGTGAAGGAAGTTGGAAATTTCATAACAAACTCAAGACCTCAAAGAAGTACCCATGGCTGATGCTCTACCTCAGGGCTGATGCAACCAAAGGGTTCTCCGGTGGGTACCCTTATGACACCAGAGGGATGCTCAAAACAGTAAGTCCTTATAAATGAGAGAGAGAGAGAGAGAGAGGTATGCTGTTGGCATTTACTTAGCTTGATTGGTTGGAAGATGCATAGGTAATCAATAATTCATCAGCCTCTCTGCATGAACATGATTCGTCAATCTAACTGGATTGGAGAGGAGATAGATTTCCTAGACGTTTCCTGTAGCTGTCTTCTTTAATAGAAAACAGAAAAAAAGTTGCTTCTAATTCCACCAGTACAGAGCTGGAGACCAGGAATTGGATTCATTCACCAGTCCACACTGGATTCTCGTGATGAAGTAGTTGAGCTTGTTCTTAGTGTCCGGGGCTGCATGAGTTGAACTTAAACCAACTTGGAAAGATTCTGGAAGATTTTCATCTTTCAGTACCTTTTGCTTCATCAAGAATTCGATGTTTCATTGAAGTAATCGATCTATTCTTCTTTACCATTACCGAGTGGCACTTCAAAAAACAGGGGAGAACGAATTTGGGTTGGTCATCGGTCTTTATCTGAAGTGTTCAATAATAGCAGATTGTAGGTGGGTGTCTAATATTTAACATCAGAGTAAGGTTAAAGCACATGATTGGGCAATATACTATTAGTTCGTGATTGCTATTTTTCATGTAGCGTCTGAATTGCTTCTAGCAAGCTAATGAATCAAATTCGACCATCTTCTAGTTGTCGCTTTATGTTCATGATGTTGTTTCTTTCAGCTTCCTGAATCGCCTAATTTTAAAGTGAGAGTGACCTTGGACATCAAGCAAGGGGGTGGTCCCAAGAGCCAGTTTTATTTAGTCGACATAGGCAGCTGTTGGAAGAACAACGGCGACCCTTGCGATGGCGATGTGAGCACTGATGTCACCCGATACAGCGAGATGATCATCAACCCCGAAACTCCAGCTTGGTGCAGCCCCAGTGGCTTAGGCAATTGCCCGCCGTATCACATAACGCCCGACAACAAAAAGATCTACAGAAATGACACTGCAAACTTCCCATACTCGGCTTATCACTACTACTGCGCTCCCGGCAACGCGCAGCACTTGGAGAAACCTGTGAGCACGTGCGACCCGTACAGTAATCCTCAGGCGCAAGAGCTGGTTCAGCTGTTGCCACACCCTATCTGGGCCAAGTATGGCTATCCGACGAAACAAGGGGACGGTTGGGTTGGGGATGGAAGAACTTGGGAGCTCGATGTTGGTGGATTATCTTCTAGGCTCTACTTCTATCAGGTCAGCAAACTAGTTCAATATCATTGCTATTATTACTATAATGATCGCTTAATCCCTCTTGAAAGGTAGTCATCTTTTATCGTGCCGGTGATGCTATATACGCATTTCTCATGTCAAGCAGCTATCTATCATTCTGAACGTGCTCCGGGCACGCGTAGTTTTGCATCAGTGCCATTCATGTAAATGAATGTTGCTAGTTGATCACAATGCAGGATCCTGGAACTACTCCAGCTCAGAGAATTTGGACATCCATCGACATGGGCACCGAGATTTTCGTCAGTAACAAGGATGAAGTGGCAGAGTGGACTCTCTCTGACTTTGACGTCCTCGTTCCATCGACAAACACGGCATGATTCGTGTTCTGTCTCCTGCATTCTTCCCAAAAATAATAGAATAGACAGTCAGAAAACTTGCTTGTGGTAAAAGAGTATCGAGATCAAGAAGCCTAACAAGCCCGTAAGGGCGTGGCTTATTGAATCCGGGATGTTCACTTCATTGTTGTCACAGAATTCATACACAAGAAACCAGAACATTGAATATCAGATCTTCCTGCATCCAGCATGTTAATACGGGTCCACATTTTCTTCATGCTTCTGTGCTATTCGACGAAGAGGCAGTCGAGTTTACAACAGTAATGCAGCAAACTGAAGCCGGGCAATCCATGAATTCGCGGGCGCATAAAACCGAGCACCCACGCTGCGTGACCTTCGTTACTCTTTTACTAAAACAGAGAGTCGTGAAGGTGCCTCCTTTGTCGTCTCCGAAAGCGAAAGATGCGTCGGTAAGAGGGCGGTAAGACGAGACCATGGGGTTGAATGGGCCTACTGCCATGTGATCTGAGCAGCAAAGGCGCTTGATTTGCGTCAAAAAGAAAGGCCATCACGAGATCTATGTTAAGCCACTTTATAATGCCCGGAAGAGACGTCGTAAGTTGCCGTGCTTGACGAGGTTCGCCTTTCGTAAAAGCATGGAATTCTTCGGTCCCAAAAAGGCCTACTGCCCTTAAAAACAAAACTTTAAGTTTTAGCTCTTAATTCAATTCGACTTTTTAGTCTCGCAAAAAAACATTCAACTTTAAATGCAGTCTCAATTTAACCATAAACTATTTTTAGGTCCATTCTCAATTTTACTTTGAACTTTTTTTGTCTCGTAAATAGTCATCAACTTTAGTTACAGTACCAATTCTACCATAAACTTTTTTTTTTGTCTTGTGAAAAGTCTAACTTTAGGTCCATTTTCGATTTTACTCTGATTTTATTATCTCATAAAAGATCACCAAATTTTACTTGAGTCGTAAATCTGCCTCCATTAACCCTCTATCAAAATCTTCCTCGGTGATTTTGCGCTCGGTCTTCAATATCTCGTGTTTGGGAATGTTACATCTTTCTTGGTCGGAGAGCTTGCATTTAGGACGCTTGTCAAAGAGAAATTTTGAATAAAGGGTTCTTGGGTGTTGATTTGTCAATTAAATAAAATTTTGTGATTTTTTTTATGAGACTTCAAAAATTTTAGGATAAAGTTGGGATAAGATCTAAAGTTGAGAGTTTTTCATAGGATAAAAAGAAAAATTTATGGTTGAATCGAGACATGACCTGAAGTTGAGGTATTTTATAGGACAATAAAAAAAAAGGTTTAGGGTATAATTGAGATTAGATATAAAATTGATGATTTTTTTATGAGACAAAAGGTATAATTGAGACAAAAGTTAAAAATTGAAATTTTTTAAGGATAGCAAGCAGTCCCAAAAATCCAAATTGCAGGCCCACTTATGTTTCGTGGTTCGGCATGGAGTGGCCCGTTCTTGTCAGGCCGGTCCATTTAGTTCTTCAAAATGGTTGGCCATCCACCAACGTCACAGTACCAGCAACTTCAGTTCATTTCTTCTCATGCGAACAAAAAATGGCGAGTGGGGTTTTGCTGGGAGGACCACCATAGCCGTACTTTGCTGCTCATGCCTGTAATATCTCCTTGGATGATTCCTAGAGGACTAGGAATCAAATTACTCCATCCGATACGTAACTGTAAACGCACAAGCGATCGTTGGAATTCGCTTAAGTCTTTGTGTCGAAAGAAGCCAAATTGCGCTTTCCGCAAGTCGGGAACTCTGAAATATACTCTAAATAATGGAGGGAGTACAGCAGGGCAAGAATTTAGTACGTTTAGTATTTGGCCCAGTACCGCAAGGGCCTGTGCAGTACACGGGTCCGTCCGGTGAGATGCTAGTACGTGTGTACTATGTTCTTGAAACTTATATCGGTTCCTAGACAACGCAGTTCTGGATCAAAATCTGGGAAAACGAGGCTTGTGCGGTCAAGAATTGTGGGCGGAGATTGAAGGGAAGAGTGAAGGGCATTTGGTTTTAGCGTCGATGTTTGAGGTAAAAAAGGGGGACAGAGCAGAGGCTGGGAAGAGGCAGAGCATGGATTGAGTTATTGACAGAGACAGGGGCTGTTTTGGCTCGACCCTGCACTGCCTCTTCCCTGGCTGTTGCCTCTTCCCTCTGCTCCTCCTCCTCCTCCTCCTCCCTGCTTGATGAGTAGGGAAAGAATTTATTTGCTTTCTTTTTATTTTTATTTTTGTTTTCATTTTGTTGATGTTGTCTGTGGGAATGGAGATCAGAGAAGCAACAAACGAGAATGTCGCCGCTGGTTGAGAATCTCCTGATGTGGCGTAAGCCTATTTGCTGGAGATGAGGTAAGGTCTCTCTTTATGGAGAGGATCTCTGGACCACAAATGGCAGGACTCAAAAGTCAAGTGGGTGAAGAGTAAAGTCCGTCTGTTCAGTGATCTTGTGAGCTCAATATTTACATCAATTCTTGCTTGCCAGTTCAAATTGGTACCTTTTTGTTGCATCTGTCATGGGATTGACTCGGCACATCTTTCGTACTCAAAACGGCATTCAGGTAAAGATTGTGCAAAGCTGATTTTAGACATGTGTCGAGAGGATGTGGTTCTTGATTTCTAAACGAGAACTTACTCGTGTGGAACCTCGGTCTGGTGTTTGAGAAAGAGCATCCTGTGCCAACCAGTCCGACCCTTCTCTCATTGAACTTTTCGGGTAGGATTGTATTCCCTACGCACCAGCACTCAGGCTTGAAAAAAGCTAGGTGATATCTTGTAGGGCATTGATACATGAGCATAAGCATGGTTCAAGGCAGAAGGCCGCCAGGAGCTTTGCCAACTATACCAACCAATTCCCACGGGCGGTTGATGATGAAGGATCTCAGAAGCATTCTCATGTATATTTTTTCTTTTGGATGTAGACTATGTACATTGGTGGACAGATGAAGAGTTAAACCATAGTTTCAATGCCTTGGGAGCAAAGATTTTACTTGAAGAAATATTATACTCTCCTCTTATCTTGCAATTACATGAATGAATGCACACTCATTGACAGCTTAAAGAAGCCTACTTTAGGGTCTGATCAATTCACTTCACCACCAGAGAATACAAAAGCATCAATTTCTGTTTGTTCAAATGAGTTAAAAAGCTTCAGTAAACCGAACGCTGCAGCTCACACGATCTGGGGTCGCAAAACCAAAAGAACAGGAAGGAACAAAGCACAAGACGCTAACCTGAAGAGAATAACATAAACCCACAACTTCCCATCGCGATTCTTTAGCCGTATTTACATTGATCACTAGAAGTTTGGTGGACAAGGTTTCGGATACATTTTGCTAATACAGTGATCAAACTTGCCACTTGAACTTCATTTGTCGACGAAACATCAGAAGGATAAAGAAGAAATACAGAAATAACAGCAAAATACTGAAGTACTACTGTCTGTCTTCTGCTTAGGCATGAGCTCTCAATTAAGAGACAAACTGCTTGAATGAATGGCTCTTGGGCTTTACTGATCAGTTTATGTCCAACTGAATGAGCAATCTGCAGATAAGGTACCTAAGACCAATTAATTCAAACTCCAGAAGAGAATGACAACATAATCATGCAAACTGTCAAAGCCATAGCAGGAGCTAATGAGAAATATCGAAAAGAACTGCGTTATATAAAACCAAAATTTGAAGGATTTTCAGATCAATAAAAAATGAGATAGATAGTTCTGAATCTTGTTACTTCTTCCCTATTGACCTGTTAACGAAGCAGTGGAGATAGGCGACCAAAATTCCAGAAGACTCTTTTTAGGATGTTACATGCATTTCAATGGCGACATCGAAACAATCACCCGGTCAAGCAAAGACAGCTTGATAAAAATAGCAAGAGCATCTATATTGCTTGATAACAATAAAATTTACTGAAGGGCATCTAGTCAAGCGACAATTATGGGGCACCATTGAATATGAGCAGTTGGAAATATGAACTGTTACTTCCTTTAGTTTTCTCTGGGAGAAAAGGGGGGTTTGTGTTAGGATCGACAAAATTCCCGGACATGAAATAAAAGCCCATGTATTGCAGTCTCTCGATCAATCCCATAGTCTGTACAGCAAGAAAAAGGCAGAGAGATGTGGAAAAAGGGCCATTTCTTTCCGAAGTTTCGGCGTAGACATGGTAATTAGGAGACTGAACAGCGGGTTTGTCCCCTCTGGAATACTGGAGCTGGTTCTCCTCTTCCTACCAGTTTCTTTTCTTCTTGGTTTCTTATGCCGGTTTTTTGTAGTTTTTCTGCAAGGCTAACAGGAAGAGTAAACGAGTTCCATACCAGTTTTGACCCTCCAGAGCTTATTTGCTAGGTTCATATATCTCCAAAATCATATTTGCTAAAGCTCATTCTAGTAATACCAATACAAGAAAAACAGGCCCTTCACTTCAGCTCAAAAGCGCCAAAAAATGTCTGCAAACCTCCCTAATGCCTATCAAGAAATACAGAACAAGCTGGAAATTTTCTAGCATTGAAATTTGAAGAACAGATCAAACTGCAAGAGAGGAAAAAACAATCTAAAATCGACTAAGTTAAAGGACAAATTGCAGAACTGGAGCAGCGGGAGAGTATTTGTGTATGCCAAGTTATGTAATTGTGGGGGGGAAAAACAAGAGCTATCAATTACATGAAGAGAGGCGACTTACTTTTGATCCTCATCTGTCCAATACACTGACTGACTAATACACTCAACTTGACCATATGACTGAGCATCCTCCAGTTCGTGATCAAGACACCCAGATTCAATGAAGTGCAAATCCTCCAAAAGGATTACATAATGTCTCTGCACTTCCTCTACGCTCTTCTTCCCTCCGACAATGGCCGCAACGGCCTCCCACCGATCCGGATCTTGTTCATCCACCATTGCCAGAGCCACCTCAAAGAGCTTGTTCTCTTCCCAACTCCACTCCTTGGGGAATTCACCCATCCTCAACGATACCACCAAGATCAAATCCCCCAGAAAACTGGACAATCAGAAGTCGATTGTTTTCTTTCAAAGAAACAAAGTCTTCCCCAGATTCTACTTCAAATTCTTGCACTCAGCCAAGACACAGATGGCAATAAATCAGACCTTTTTCTCTGATTCCTTGCTTGATTCTATGAGCACAAACACCACCCACTTCTTGCTTTTTGGGTTTCAGGTGTCATCTGCGGCTCAGATTTGTTTATTCAGTCTTGGTGTCAGACACAATTGGCTCACCTGAATTGAAATCTAACCACTGGCACAGAGAGAGAGAGAGATAATAAAGACAGAAGCCAAGATTTTAAACAATGAGGGCGAGAATTCTGAAGATCAATCCATTTGGACTAAAACTGGAAACCAATGATCGAAAACAGACATACCCATTACTTCATTAACCATTTCTTGCAAGACCCAGAATCTATTTGTTTCTAATTCTAGCACTGGATTCCAAAGGGTGTAAGATCCGGAACCACAGCATCACTCATATTTTATTCCTAGGTTCAGGAATTTAAAAACCCAATAATGGCAAACGACCGACCGATTTCATCCTACGCCCAATCAAATCATTTCCAACTTAAATTTCTCGATGCATATTCTACCTTGCAAGAAAGGGAAACGACTTTGTGGTGGGATTGCACGTTACCTGACTTTATCTTGGAAAATCATCCCAAGCAAATCACAGTCTCCAACTGGGTCACGCTCGAGGACTTTTTAGGAGGAAGGACTGGAAATTGGGAGGAAATGGATTCAAAGACTTTTAACAAAAGATGGGGGGGAAAATCTAGAAAGAAAGATTGCTTTTTTTTGGGTCAAGTTTTTCCCTGTCTGGATCTGTCAGCAAGTGAGAAACATGAACTTAATCTCCATTCCTAACTTGAGCAGAATAACCTTTTTTGTGTGTTGATTGTTAACCAGCTGTCTCCTTCAATCCGGACAGCAATGGACCCCAGGGGATTTGCAGTTGCACCATATCATTTGACCTCTTTTTGGGCTTTTACTTATCCCACTTCACCTAAAAAATTGGCGTCAGCCTCCGATATTCAAAGAAATTACATTTTCCTCTTGCTTATCTCTACATGGAAATGACCACTATGGTGACTCAGAAACAAGACCTTAAACATGGCCATTGTTAACTCGAATATAAAAGTGAACCGCGATAGATATATTGAAATTGACGTGTTAAGTGATGTGGCGGATTGACATTAAGTGTCGATATGATTCACTTGTTTGAAAATCTAATTGTAATATGTCATGTTACCAAGTATGCCAATTTGCATATCGATGGCATATATTGTATTAAGCACTCCCCTAAGTCCTCATACAAGGAGAAATACTATTGCCTTATAAAAAGTGAACTAGTCATGGCATGGACCCATACATGACTCAACCAAAAGGTTATGATTTGTCGGTCCCACTTGATTTCTACACTATATTTAGCTAAATGGGATAAATATACTAGAAGTCTTAAGATTTATCACGAAAGTACAATTGGATCCTAAAACTTTCAAAACGATAATTCAGTCCTAAAACTCGTCAGAAAGTGCAATCGAGTCATAAAACTTTCAAAAAGTACAATCAAGTTCTAAAACTTGTTAAATTGATAAAACCAACTCCTTTTGTTGATTGCATTTTTTGAAATTTTTAAGACTCAATTGCACTTTCGTGAGAAATTTTAGAACTATATTGTCCATTTTGAAATTTTTAGGGCACGATTGTACTCAAGTTTTAGAACTTCATTGCACTTTTTGAAAGTTTTATCACTCCATTGCACTTTCATGATAAACTTTCATGATAAATTTTAGGACTTTCAATGCACTTATTTCTAGCTTAATTTTTTTTTTTGGGTCAACATTTCTAGCTTAATTGAACCACACAAACCATCGCCTGAATTCCCAATCCATCACCTCAAACCGCGATTGAAAATTTTCTTTTAAGATTGAATATTCTATACCGTTGATTGCACAACTTTAAAGACATCCATTGTCCATGATTTACGGATACAGTAAAAAATGTCATTTGACAATGTGGCGTGATGGCAGACCATTTGTTAAATCAATCTCTCTTAACACGCATTTTACAACTAGAGAGGCAGTCAGCCACTATTGTCACCTTGTTCAATTAAATTATAAAAAAAAAAATCTAAATCTATTGCAATTGTATCAATTCAATCCTAAAATTTTTTATTAATTAAATCCTAAAATTTTTGTAATTGTGCAGATTTAATTCATTTGGTTGGCCGGCAGCGACGTGCCAAATTTTATTAATATTTTTCAAAAATTTAATTATTTTTTTAAGAATTTGTTTCTATCTTTTCTTTTATTTCATTTTCTTTTGGTTAGGGCAGAAAGGGGGTCGCTGGCCACCGGCAAAATGGACCGAATAAGAAAAATATGAAAATATTATCAAAATCTTGCCACATCGGTGCCGGCAGGAAAAATAGATTGAATTGACACAATTGCAAAAGGTTTAGGACTCAATTGGTTAAAAAAAAAATTAAAACTCAAGTGGCACAATTATAATAAGTTTAAATTTATTTTTAGTAATTTTCTAGTTACACATCGATGACAAAGTCATGGAGAAAGCGATCGTAAACTTGATAATGTTATCTTCTCTCGTTCATTGGGACCCCTGAAAACACAATCATTTCTATCATCAATTTGTAATTTGTGGGGTCAAAAATTTTCCTTAGGATCAGGGAAGGATGATTAGAGGTGTCTCTTCAATGTTTCATGGTCGATTGTTAGGCTGGATTGGTTGGGCCAGGATGGAGACCACACAAATCACGAGGGTATAGTCATTCTTCTTCGGCCAGGCAAAGAGAAGAACTGTGCTGGTCTTTTTTCAAATGGTAGATTGTTCGTGGAAAACATATTTTCTTGAAGTTGCTCAGCTATTTCATAGATCCTTTTACATGCCAGTAAGCACGACACACACACAAAGAAGAGTTGGCATTTCTTGCATAGTGAAAAGATTTTTACTGTCAATAGATATAAGGCCCTACTCGTAAAGGAATTAGGACGTGGGACGTTAGTATCATAGGTATATGATTCAATTTTCAAGTTCTGCAAATAGGCAGATTGAGAGGTTAGTGTCATGGCCGGGAGGTTTCCAAACTTTTTTTTTTTTTTTGTCAGATGGAGGTTTCCAAGCTTGAAGGACCATAAATCATTAAAGAGAGAGAGAGAGAGAGAGATCTTGAGTTCTCTAGAATATTCAAACAATATGTAAATATAGCTTGTTCTAGAATATTATTGCGAATATGATTGGTCCATTTGGGAGGTGCACTCTAATTGGTAAGTAGGGAGATGCAATCTCCACCGTTAGATCGAGAAGGGATCTATGGTTATAATTGAGCAAGATTTTTTATAAATAGAGGCATCCCCTCTCATTTGTATCACCTCACAAATTAATAGAATTCAGAACTTCCCACTTCTCTACAATCTTGTGAGAAACACTGACTTAGTAAGAAATCCGGGAACTTGGAAAGAAATCCTGGAAAAGATTTATGGACTCTGCAGAATCTTGTCCTTCGCCCACAATAAGTTACTCTAGAGAGAAGCAGTAGTAATGTTCTTCGCCCACAATCGCAAATGTATGTTGCTAAAATGACCATCAAGTTATTTTGGAGAGAAGTCGTAGTAATATTTGACTGAGGATGATCGGCCATGACTATAATCTCATCCAACACTACAAATAGGAGAGTATTTACTCCAAAACTCTTAGGGTCAATATGGAGCAAATCACAGTTAAGATGACAATCATATTTGAGTGAGATATCAAAAACATTGACATAGACATGGTCCGGTTTGCAACTTGCAAAAATAAATATATGAACAGAGAAATTGTGATTATACTTTTTTGTCCTGCAAGTAGAACGGCACAAATGCATGTCTATTTTCCATTTCTAAACTATCCAAAAAATGAAAGACATGAATAAGACAGAGCCTTAATATCTATCACCTGATTGCTACAGTACAGAAGCACGAGTTAGCTAAACGTAGATAGCTTAAGCGCATCTTCTGAAACAAACGTTGGATCACAGCCAATCCCAGAGCCTCGGCAGCCATTCCTCCAATGAGCAAGAGGTGAATCGAGTCAGTTCCATATATGGAAAGTGAACTCCAAAGCTATACAAGATCATGCCAATAGCCCGAAACATCTTCAGCTTGCAAAATTTGAAGCCCAACATATGTCGGATGTATGCTGCAGTAAGTTCTTGGAAGCGGAATATATTGAGGTATTACTTTTTTTTGTCATAATTGAGGTATTAGGTATGTAGACCTTTGGCGGCATGAAATTGAATAGAGATGTGCATGTCGGTCCTGTTTCCTGACATGTATAAAGTAGAAGCGTATATTATGTTAAGGCAATGACATTATAGAAAAGACTTCAATTCATTTTGCTAATATCATCGAAAGCAAATTTATGACCACAAACTATAGGATCTTGCAAATTGTTTGCTTTAGGATTGGGACTCACCCAATAGTTAAATTCACTTTTTCTTTGTGTGACTTTCAGAAGGATGCTAACTCGAGAGAGCTTAGAGAGAAGCTGTAGAAGAACACTTTCTGTTGTTATTTTTGCATCAGAAAGACTTCTCTTACAACGAACCAATTCTGCAGGCAAAAATGGTTGCGCCTTCACTTAACTGAAAAGTATGAAATCACCGGTTGTTATCGTCCCATCTTATAAATGTCAAATTTATCAAGACAATTCACTGGTCACGGCCTCGATCATGAGGCATTAATTTTCAGGTTTTATTATAAGTAATTGCAATAGATTCTTCATCTAATTTGAATGCTATATTCTGCTTTCGAGAATTTAACTTACGTCACGAAAACGATTTCTAATTTTCGCAAGGAAAGCAGGGCCTTAATAAATTAAGCGAATGATGTGAGGGATGCATACTTGATCGATCAGGTGTCGATATATCTCCTTTGAGCAAATGAGTCCTTACATATTTATAATGAATTGAATAACTCATGCAAGAGCTTAAGAAACTAAAAACGCGTAGCGTCTAACTGAATTGTTCATTTAGTCTGTAATAGCTACAGAATCATAACAGGACAAACATGCACTACTAAGTTATTTCGATCATTATAAATTCATATAAGTGAGGTATAATTCCTGTAAAGGACGAACGAACTACAAATCCATCTCCCATCAAGATCTAAAGAAAACTATTTAATTTCACAAAATCACAAAGAAGATATATGTCGATTTGGGCGTTAACATTCGCTTTTGAGAAAGTTTTGAATGTCTATGATTTTTCAAAATAGTTGAAATGCACGGTTCACGAGTTTTCAATTAAATAAAAAACAAGTAGTCAGTCGATATAAATCATAGAACCAAGAACTTCAATGCTGAAATCAATCACTATTGCAATTTACGTGACGCTCTTGAAGAAAGCACAAGAAATGATCAAAGCGACACGCACGCACGGAGAGAAGCAAATGAAGGATGGAGATGGCACCGGGAGGTGGAGAAAGAGGAGCTCCCATTGGCCTAGATGTGGCCACGGGCCGTGAACCGACGGTTCCGATTCATGGCCATGATGGAACTGGAACCAGCCCTTGAAGAGGCGGTTCCAGGCCAGTTCAAGGCCTGGTTCCGGTTTCGAATTTAAAATTTAATTTAAATAATAAATTATGAAGTTAAAAAATAAAAAATTATCAATTATAAATTATGTTCTCTTTCTACGGTCTTTACATTGTCGTGGTCGCAACGGTCTCGAAAGTATGCAAAATAGTAAACTCGAGGAGACAGGATCCACCAACAAGACAAAGACGCAGATTGTTCATAAAGCCAGGCGATGCAGAGAACAGCTGTCATATCCTCACGGTATCAATAAATAGAATGTTCCCAATGAGGGATCCATACACAAATTCACAAAAACCGGTAGAGAAAAACGTTCTACAACAATCCATTCTTTTGTTGCATTTGTGGTGTGCGCTCAATCGCACGCATGCCCCCAGAGAAGTTATGAGCTTGGTGTCTTGCCCGCAGGCCCTGGACGTACATTCAGGAGGAGGGGTTGTAATGCCTTCACGAAGATGCTCATGTTTGGCCTAAAATCGGCCTCGTATTGCACACATAAGGTGGCAACAGCAGCCAGCCGCATCCGCAGATATATATTCTAAGAAGTGGCTCTCTACAATTAAGATCTCATGAAAATGAGGCGTCAAAATGTAGAGGATCCCAGAACTTTTACTGCTATATTAGCGACATACTTAAATTTCTCTACAAACACCAAAATCTAGAGTTCAATTTCCTGGAAAGGGCAAATGAAAAGCAACAGCAACCTAAATTCTGGAGCACATTTTATTGCCTATATAACATTCATCTTGTTTTACAGGAAAGAGAAGTTCTATAGTAGAATCTCTTAGCCTAAAATGCGTTAAGTCTGCCACTGGTCCATCAATTCATCTAATATGTTGATATGGAAATCACAGAATGATTAGCAATGATAAGAAATTTATCTGGACAACTGACGACTGACTGAGAGATCGTGCGCTCATGAGTAAAAGCATATTAACATGGTAAGTTGAAGCATTACCTTTGCAACTGCCTTTGGAGGGTATTCGCCTCCAAGTCTTGCATCCACACACTGCCTATCTTTGTCTTCACTCAGCTTAGGTGTAGCCTATCAAAAACACACACACAAAAAGAACAATTTAAAACAGCAAAAAGACCAAAAGAAAGTCCAGTTTTATAGAAAACTAAAACAGTAGAAGATAAATTATTATGGGTGCAATTAGTACCCATGTAACAAGACTCTGCTGCCCCCTTAGTAATGTATGATCCACAGGTTTCCGCGCAGTCAGAAGCTCCAGCAGAACAACACCAAAACTATATACATCACTTTTGGCACTTAGCTGTCCAGTCATTGCATATTGGCCCCATAAGAAGGTGTTATCAAAAGTTGCTCATGGCAAGGATTACGATGCATAACTCTGCTTGAGAAAAGGCTCCATGTGATTTGGATCATATGAGCTGGCCCAAAGAGAAGTTTATACAAAACACTACCTACTGCAACGAAGTTCTCATTTTCTCCCGCAAACATTCATCGAGGTCAATGTTTGTGTTACTCTGTCGTCAAGACAAATAAAAGATATTTATAAAATGTCATTCTCCACTATACAATAAGGATAATGAGGTTGAGTCACTAGAGTAGGACAGCAAAAAACAAAAAGCTTTCCAGAAAATACTTTATACTAATAACATGATAAACTGAGTTATCAAGATAGGAGCGCAAGCATGCGCATGTGTGTCGGATATGATAAATTGTGAGAACCAAAAGTAGCTTACTCGGGAGCATGATAACCAAAAGTGCAAAGAACACGAGTTGAATGGAGCCGGGCTGCCATATCAGGAGCTTTGTTGGACAAATCAAAATCAGCTATCTTTGCAATGTCATCATCGAATATTAAGACACTGCTGGACTTAATATCACAATGGATTACTCTAGGTTCAGCTTTTTCATGCAGGTACTCGAGTCCTTTAGCAGCCCCTACTGCAATCTTTACTCGCTGTTCCCAAGAAAGAACAGGACCAGGCAGTGCCCCTTTAACTCCTTTTCGACCTGCATTGAAAGGAAATGGTGATGACTAATATCACTTTTGCACATCATAACCAGAAGTTCATATCGAGCCAGTTTGGTTCAGCAAAACTTGAAGCCCTAAGTTAAGGATATGCATAAAAGCATCTATTTAACCACAGTGATATGAACAATCACATAGCAAAGATGGTGTATTTACGCGGATTGAATAATCGGTAAAAGAGATGAGTTTTAGCATATTCTCCACGTGGAAATGATCCATAGAATTGCATATAAATGTCCTGTTAAATGATGAAGATGAGGTGATAGCTCTCGGTCAGGTATACCCATTGTGAACTTTCTTGAAGTCAGCCTCTGATGCCCTTGATAAACTAGAAGGTGGTAGTGCAGGGAATATTGAGAAATTGCATGACTACAAGGCAAGCAAAACTTCTTGGTGAGTCTGGATAATTTTTGGGTCTAGGAACAAAGGAGAAGTTTCACTGTTGAACGTTATCGATCGATCGATCGAGAGAGAGAGAGAGAGAGAGAGAGAGAGAGAGAGAGAGAGAACAGAGGAGAGGAATTGTTGAAACCATTGCTCAAACAGATCAAACCAGCAACCAATAGCTACCTGACCACAGTAATCAAGTATGCAAAGTATCCCTTATAAGTGATAACATGACATAGACAATTGCAACCAAGTAGCGACATTGCAAAAGAACAGTTTTAAGCAGTATTGAGTGCACAACAACGGACAAGGCGGATTAGGCGGTATGAGTCAATGACTTTGTTTGTAACATATACTAAAATTGAGAAAGCAACAGTAGCTTTTAGTTTTACTCTTAACCCTTAATTGCCCAAAAAGAAAAGAGCAAAGAAGAAGCTGAAGCCATTGCTAAAGCAGATCAAACTAGCCAACCAAAGCTAGCCAACCACAGTAGTTGAGAAGGCAAGGTGTCTATCATAAATTATTCGTGACATAGATTGATGCTGCTAAGTAGAAGCCCTTGCAATTGAACTTGTTTAAGGCAGTATCGATTGACATTGTGATGGGAAAGGCACTTGTAAGCTGTAAGTCAGTAACTATACTTGTAGCACATACTTCATTGAGAAAGCATGCTGTAAATATCTACATCCAGTCAATATACATCCATAGGTACATAAATCACACAGTGCACTCATAAATTGCCTTACAATGGCGTCATTTCGCAACTATAATTGCTAGAAGTAGTTGTACAATCCAAAAAGTTCAACAGCGAAAAAGGATCACAATCAGACATGCCTCTTGCTTACCATGGAGGATGTCATGGAGAGAGCCATTAGATGCAAACTCGTAGGTGAGAACACGGGAATTTCCATCAACACAATAACCAAGCAATTTGACAAAATTTTCATGTTTCAGTCTCAACACCATGGAAACCTGCCAAGCTTTACATCAGCTGAAAAAAAAAATAAATAAATAAAGAGAGAGTCTACAATTGATACCGGCTGTCATCCCAAACCTGGGCTAAGAATTCATCATCAGGTTGCTTGCTTGCGTCTAACTTCTCAATAGCTGCAGCCTGCCACTTTTTAGAAGCCCATAGTACCCACTGCCATATGATCCCTCCCCAATCAAAGCATCTGTACCAAAGTTATCAGTGATTTCCTTAAGTTCGTCCACTGGAACAGCAGGGACTTCAATGGGCTGCACTTTTACCGCTTGTGCACCTTTTGGCGCAGATTCAGAGGCATGATATGCCCCATCATTTCCTGAATGACGAAGTTCAACTTAGTTTACACTGATAAATTCAGGAAATAAACAAGAAGAACAACGAAATAGAGGACAAAAGGTAAAGGCTGACTTGATTGGAAGAGCATAATATGAAAGGATAAAAGTAGAAAAATAAGAACATTTGTACATGAATATGAATGTCATATGGAATACATCTAGACGAACAAAACCAGAAACTCGAAACAGATTTAGCAGCAAACATGATAAACAGCAGACCCATTTTGTATAGCTGGTATGCATAGGACTAAATTATATGTCAAAACGAGAATGCTAATCATGCTGGTTTCGCTCACTCGCTTCAGTTCGGGATCCGCAGAATTCCAGGGCGGCGGATGACATCTCCGACGGAGGCGGCCGCATCTTCGTCGACTCGGAAAGCGAGAGGGACGACGAGTTGGTCGGCGAGGTAGGTGGGTGGACCTCGTTCTTGAGCGAACCCATGGTTCCGCGCAGAGAATTGATCATGTCCCCTCTCTCTCTCTCTCTCTCTCTCTCAAAGCTTGAGGACGAGCATTAATGGCGATGGTGGCGATTCATCAAGCCATGAATCGTTCTTGTTTTTTCGCAGAACTCTCGAGCGGCGGGTGCACGAAGGAAGAAGAAGCGGGAAGGAGGAAGAAAAGAAAAAAAGAAAGGAAAAAACGAAGAAAAGGAAGAAAAGAAAAAAAAATCAAAGAAAAGACAAAAAATTTAAAAAAAAAAATGCGAACTTTTAACAAATAAATAAAAGGAGAAGAAGTGTGAAAGAGGAAAAAAGATAAAATAAATAATGAACATAATCATGTTAAAATAAATAAAAAATTATTAAAAGGCGGTATAAAATATTTTGCTTGCCAAACAGCGAAATATATTTTTCAATTCTTTTTCAAATTTCAACCAAAAATAAAAAAGTATGATATTTTTTAAAAAAATGACTTTTTTAGTGAAAAATAAACGAAGTCTCGATAATATTATCTTCCCTCATTCATTGGGACCCCTAAAACACAATCATTTCTATCATCCATTTGTAATTTGTGGGGTCAAAACTTTTCCTTAGGATCGGGGAAGGATGATTGGAGGTGTCTCTTCAGTGTTTCATGGCCGATTGTTAGGCTGGATTGGTAGGGTCAGGATTAAGACCACACAAATCCCAAAGTGTACAGTCATTTTTCTTTGGGCCAGACAAAGAGAAGAACTGTGCTGGTATTTTGTCAAATGATGGATTGTTTGTGGAAAACGTATTTTCTTGAAGAGATCTGTGGTGCTATTTAGAAAATGAAACAGAAGTTGTTCAGCTATCTCATAGATCCTTTTACATGCTTTCAGTAAGCAACACACACAAGTCTCAGGAGTAAGCATTTCCTGCATAGCGAAAAGATGCTTACCGTAAAATACGGGATCCGGACGCTTCAAATGGCTCTAACTTAGGTTAATTAAGCACCGATTATCCTGATTGAGAGGTTAGTGTCATGGTCCGGAGGTTTCCAAGCTCGAAGGACCCGTGAATCATCAAAATAGACATCTCTCTCAACTTCTCTAGAATATTCCTCAGGACGAATAATATCGTAAATATAGCTTATTCTAGAATATTCTTGTAAGTATGATTGGTCGATTGGGAAGTGCACTCTAATTGGTAGATAGGAAGGTGTAATCTTTACCGTTAAATTGAAGAGGAATCTACGGTTATAATAGAGCACGTTTTTGTATAAATAGAGACATCCACCCCTCATTTATATCACCTCACAAGTTATGGAATCCAAGATTTTCCACTTCTCTACGAGTGTGTGAGATGAGAAAGTGTGAGTGTGTGAGAAAAGCTAACTTAGGAAGATGGGACGCATTTGTACCTATAAGACAAACGTTTGATCACAGCCAATCCCAAAGCCTCGGCAGCCATTCCTCTAATGAACAAGAGCTGGAAAGCTAAATTCCAAAGCTATACAAGATTATGCTCAATAAATCCGAAACCCCTAAGATTTTTAGCGAGCAAAATATGAAGGCCGATATGTCAACAGTGGATTTGTAAAATAAACACAAGTTGTCTAATTATGCTGTAGTAAATTCTAGGAAGCGAAATATATTGAGGTATTTCTTACGTAGACCTTTGGCAGCATGGAATTGATTGGAGATTTGCATTTCCTGACGTGAATCTAGTAGAAGCATACTGTCTTAAGGCAATGACATTATAGAGAAGTCGGCTTTTGGCCTAAGTAGGCCTTCAAATATTTTGCTAACATTATTATCAAAGACAAATTTATGATGACAAACTAATAGGATCTTATAAATTATATGTATTTGGGATTGGGACCGAACCAATATTTAAATTCACTTTTTCCTTTATGTAGCTTTCAGGCCGTTTCAAGTCTTCTTGAGTTATTAGGTAAACCCCAACAATCAAAAGAATTCAACGTCTGATTGTGGTCAAATCTTGGATGGATATCTCTAACAACCACGAGCACTTTAAGGATCTGGTTGATAATTCCAATCCACATCATTCAATTCAGTTCGAACTTCATACGCGGCTCAAACTTGAGATATAATTTAACACCAACCACATAGAAAGTAATTGTCGAAAAGAGAATAACTTATGGTCAGAAAAACTCGGCCAGAATACAATACGTCTGCAAATGCAATCCATGGAGTTGTCAATGCAATGTTGGTCAAAGTTCGGTGTAGAGGAACTCCGAGAAATGTACTTGCACGCCAGTCATTTGCATGCGCTACATCAATCAAACAAGCCAATTCAAATATAATCAACTTGATTTAACTTGATGGTCTAACATTCTGGCCCAACGATGCTAGCTAATTGAGTAACACCCCCTAATCCCAATAGCATACCATCGATTAGAGCCAGATTTCATAAGAACGCTAACTCGAGAGAGCTTAGAGAGAAGTTGCAGAAGAATACTTTCTGTTGTTGGTTTTGCATCAGAAAGACTTCTCTTACAAGCAACCGTTTCGGTGGGCAAAATGGTCGCGCGTTCACTTAACTAAAAAAAATGAAACCACCTGTTGTTGTCTCCCCATCTTACAAATGTCAAATTTATCAAAACAAAAAGAAATTAATTGGTCACGACCTCGATCATGAGTCATTAATTTTCACGTTTTATTATCAGTAGTTGCAATAGATCCATCATTTAATTTTGGTGCTACATTTTGCTTTCGAGGATTTACTTCATGTATGAACTCACGAGCCCAAAAAGATTTCTAGTTTCTGCAGGGCTACGAGGGATGCATACTTGACCGATCATGTGTAGATATATCTCTTCTTTGAGCTCATGAGTCCTTACATATCTGAACTGAAATACTCATGCATGAGCTTAAGAAACTAAATACGGGTATCGTCTCACTGAATATAGTTTATTTTGTTAGCCTGTAATTGCTACAGAATCATAACAGACGAACAAGCACTACTAAGTTATTTTAGTCATTATAAATCCATCTCCCGACAAGATCTAAAAAAAACTAAATAAATTTCACAAAATCATGAAGAAGATATACATGATTTGCGCGTTTACATTTGCTTTTGAGAAAGGTTCGAATGTTTCTGATTTTTCAAACAAAGTCAAAATGGGTGATTCACGAGTTTTCAATTAAATAAAAAATAAATAATCAGTCCACATAAATCATTGAAGTTCACTGTTATAATTTACCAACACGCATAGAGAGAGAAGGGGGCAAATAAAGGACGGAGATGGCGCCAGGAGGTGGAGAAAGAGGAGTGTCATTGGCCCGACCATAGCCATCAACAAATTGGATATGTCGTAGGGAAACGAACTGAAGGTCATGTTCTCTTTCTACGGTCTTTATACCGTTGCAATCGAGACGGTCTCAAAAGTATGCGAAATAGTAAACTCAAGGAGATAGGATCCACCAACAAGACAAAGAGGAAGATTGTTCATAAAGCCAGGCGATGCAGATAACAGCTGTCATATACGAACAGTATCAATAAATAGAATGTTCCCAATGAGGGATCCATACACAAATTCACAAAACCGATATAGAAAAACCTTCTACCATCTGTTCGTTTGTTGCATTTTCGGTGCGCGCTCACTTGCACGCACACACCCAGAGAAGTTATGAGCTTGCTGTTTCGCCCGCTGGTCCTGGCCGTGCATTCAGGAGGGGTTGTAATGCCTTCACGACGATGCTCATGTTTGGCCTAAAATCAGCCTCGTATTGTACACATAAGGCGGCAACAGCAGCCAGCTGCAATCACAGATAGATATTCTAGGAATTGGCTCTCTACGATTAAGATCTCATGAAACGAGGCGTCAAAAATCATAGAGGATCCCAGAATTTTTACCATAATATTTATGCCAGACACTTAAATTTCTCCACGAACACCAAAATCTAGAGTTCAATTTCCTTAAAAGGGCAAATGAAAAGCCACAGCAACCTAAATTCAGGAGCACATTTTATTGCCTGTATAACATTCATCTTGTTATACAGGAAAGATAAGTTCTATGGTAGAATCTCTTAGCCTAAAATGCATTAAGTCTGCCACTGGTCCATTAATTCATCGAATATGTTGATATGGAAATCACAGAATCCTTAGCAATGATAAGAAATTTATCTGAAGGATTGACGACTGACTGGGAGCAAAGAGAGCGAAAAAGGTATCTATAGGCTTGCAAAGATAAGGGACAAAAAAAATTAAAGACTTGATTCAGGTTAGATGCATCAAGGATGAAAATCAAAAAACTCTTAGTAGGAGATGTAGAAGTTAAGGAAAGGTGGATGAGCTATTTTAACAAGCTTTTTAATGGAGAGAGCGATAGAAGTGAGGTGGATTTGGAGGACGCTTCTGATGATTTAAACGGAAGGTTTGTGCGTAGAATTAAAGTGCATGAAGTTAAGGAGGCATTAAAGAAGATGAAGACTAGTAAAGCCTTGGGACCCGATGGTGTCCCTATTGAAGTGTAAAGATGCTTAGGGGATATGGCAATAAGTTTGTTGACTAACCTTTTTAACAAGATTCTCCAAACTAACAAGATGCCCGATGAATGAAGGAAGAGTATGCTTATGTCTATCTACAAGAATAAGGAGAATATTTAGAATTGTTCCAACTATAGAAGCATTAAGCTTATGAGCCGTACAATGAAGTTGTGGGAGAGTTATTGAGCATCGTTTAAGAATAGGGACCAATATCTCTGTAAATCAATTTGGATTTATGCCAGGAAGATCTACCATGGAGGCTATCTTCTTGATACGACAGTTGATGGAGAGATATCAAGAAAAGAAGAATGACCTACATATGGTGTTTATTGATCTCGATAAGGCTTATGATAGGATTCCAAGAAAGGGTCCGTGGTGGATTCTTAAGAAGAAAAAAATACCTTCAAAGTATGTAAAGGCAATCAAGGATATGTGTGATGGGAGTAGCGGAAATGAGGATGTTAAGGTGGAAGATAACAAATGAATATATTCGACGAAAAGTTAATAGTACCGTTAGCAAAAAAGATGAGAGAACATAGATTGAGATGGTTTGGACACATTCTTCGAAGATCCCTAGATGCTCCGGTAAGAATAGAAGTTTGTTCCCAAGAGCATAACATGAAGAAAGGAAGAGGTCGGCCGAAACTTACCCGGGGGAAAGTAGTAAAACAAGATTTAATGAAGTGAGAAATAGATTGGCGTACGGTTTATCTTAAGACGGAATGGCGGAAAGCTATTAACATTGTGGAGGGGCAGAATTCCTATGTTCCAGACTGTCTTTTTTAGTCCTTTTTCCTATATATATTTATATATTTTTATTTTTATATAATTATTTATTTTCCTTCAATCGGTCTTGCTTTTATTTTATTTATTTTTGGATTCATCAACCGTCGACCCCAACTAGTTTGGAATTAAGGTGATGGTGATGGTGATGGTGATGTTGATGTTAATTGATGACTGACCGAGAGATCGTGCACTCATGAGTCCCATATTCTAGTTCCAATACTAAATGCCAGTAAAGTAAAAGCGTATTAACATGGTAAGTTGAAGCATTACCTTAGCAACTGCCTTTGGAGGGTATTCGCCTCCAAGTCTTGCATCCACACACTGCCTAACTTTGTCTTCACTCAGCTTAGGTGTAGCCTATAAAAAACACACATACCAGGAAAAAAAAAAAGAACAATTTAAAACAGCAAAAGGACCAAAAGAAAGTCCAGTTTTATAGAAAACTCAAACAGTAAAAGATAAATTATGATGGGTGAAATTAGTACCCATGTAACAAGACTCTGCTGCCCCCGTGGTAATGTATGATCCACGGGTTTCCGCCCAGTCAGAAGCTCCAGCAGAACAACACCAAAACTATATACATCACTTTTGGCATTTAGCTGTCCAGTCATTGCATATCTGCCCCGCAAGAAGAAAATTGGCATTATCAAAAGTTGCTCATGGCAAGGATTACCATGCAGAACTACGCTTAAAAAAAGAGTCCATGTGATTTTAGATCATATGAGCTGGCCCAAAGAGAAGTGTATACAAAATACTACCTACCGCAGCGAAGTTCTCATTTTCTCCCACAAACATTCATCAAAGTCAATGTTTGTGCTACTCTGCTGTCAAACTCAAAAGTAATAACACAAATAAAAGATATTTAAAATGTGATTCTCCACTATACGATAAGGATAATGAGCTTGAGTCACTAGAGTAGGACAAAACACACAAAAAAAAAAAAAAAAAAAAAGGCTTTCCAGAAAATACTTTATACAAATAACATGATAAACTTAGTTGTCATGATAGGAGCGCAAGCTTGCGCATGTGTGTACGATATGATAAATTGTGAGAACCAAAAGTAACTTACTCGGGAGCATGATAACCAAAGGTGCCGAGAACACGAGTTGAATGGAGACGGGCTGCCATATCAGGAGCTTGGTTGGACAAATCAAAATCAGCTATCTTTGCGACATCATCATCGAATATTAAGACATTGCTGGACTTAATATCACGATGGATTACTCTAGGTTCTGCTTTTTCGTGCAGATACTCGAGTCCTTTAGCAGCCCCTACTGCAATCTTTACTCGCTGTGCCCAAGAAAGAACGGGACCAGGCTGTGCCCCTTTAACCCCTTTTCGACCTGCATTGAAAGAAAATGGTGATGACTAATATCACTTTTGCACGTCATAACCAGAAGTTCATATCGAGTCAGTTTGGTCCAGCAAAACCTAAAGCCCTAAGTTAAGGATATGCATAAGAGCATCTATGTAACCATAGTGATATGAACACTCATATAGCACAGATGGTGTATATATGCGGATTGAATAATCATTAAAAGCAAGGAGTTTTAGCATATCCTCCATGCGGAAATGATCCATAGAATTGCATATAAATGTCCTTTTAAAAGATGAATATGAGGATGATAGCTCTCTGTCAGGTATACCCATTGTGAACTTTCTTGAAGTCAGCCTCTGATGCCCTTGATAAACTAGAAGGCGGTATTGCAGGAACTATTGAGAAATTGCATGACTACAAGGCAAGCAAAACAGATCAAACCAGCAAACAATAGCTACCTCACCACAGTAGTCGAGTATGCAAAGTATCCCTTATAAATGATAACATGACATAGATCATTGCAATCAAGTAGACGACATTGCAAAAGAACAGTTTTAAGCAGTATTGAGTGACACAACGATGGAAAAGGCAGTTTAGTTTTACAACTTTGTTTGTAACATATACTAAAATGGAGAAAGCAACAGTAGCTTTTAGTTTTACTCTTAACCCTTAACTGCCCAAAAAGAAAAGAGCAAAGGAGAAGTTGAAGCCATTGCTAAAGCAGATCAAACTAGCAAACCAAAGCTAGCCAACCACAGCAGTTGAGAAGGCAAGGTATCTGTCATTAATTATTCATGACATAGATTGATGGTGCTAAGTAGAAGCCACTGCAATTGAACTTGTTTTAAGCATTATTGAATGACATCATGATGGGAAAGGCAGTTGTAAGCTGTAAGTCAATAATTATGCTTGTAGCACATCAATCTAAAAAGCATAGAGTTTAACAGGCTGTGAATATCTACATCCAGTCAATACACATCCATAGGTACAAAAATCACACAGTGGACTCATAAATTGCCTTACAGTGGCGTCATTTCACAACTATAATAGCTAGAAGTAGTTGTACAATCCAAAAAGTTCAACAGCGTAAAAGGATCACAATCAGACATGCCTCTTGCTTACCATGGAGGATGTCATGGAGAGAGCCATTAGATGCAAACTCGTAGGCGAGAACACGGGAATTTCCATCAACACAATAACCAAGCAATTCAACAAAATTTTCATGTTTCAATCTCGACACCATGGAAACCTGCCAAGCTTTACATCAGCTGAATAAAAATTAAAATAAAGAGAGTCGATAATTGACGCCGGCTGGCATCCCAAACCTGGGCTAAGAATTCATCATCAGGTTGCTTGCTTGCGTCTAACTTCTTAATAGCTGCAGCCTGCCCACTTTTTAGAAGCCCATAGTACACTCTGCCATATGATCCCTCTCCAATCAAAGCATCTGTACCAAAGTTATCAGTGATTTCCTTAAGTTCGTCCACTGGAACAGCAGGGACTTCAATGGGCTGCACTTTTACGGCTTGTGCACCTTTTGGTGCAGATTCAGAGGCATGATATGCCCCATCATTGCCTGAACGATGAAGTTCAACTTAGTTTACACTGATAAATTCAGGAAATAAACAAGAAGAAAGGACAAAAGGTAAAGGCTAAGTTGAATGGAAGAGCATAATATGAAAGGATAAAAGTAGAAAAATAAGAACATTTTTACAATGAATATGAATGTCATATGAAATACATCTAGACGAACAAAACCAGAAACTGGATACAAATTTAGCAGCAAACATAAACAGCAGACCAATTTGGTATAGCTGGTATGTATAGGACTAAATTATATTTCAAAACGAGAATAATCACGAATGCATTTATTACCTGCTGAGCTCTTCATCGGGTACATGCCTCCACCATCTGGAGCTTTGTGGATATCATCATCTTCACAACAGCTAAAGCAGCTCATGACCGTCTTCCCTCACCAAATGGACCTCCCCTGTTTGAAGGAACTTACTTCTCAATAACACAGAAAGAATTGGCTCAAAATAAGCCAAATAGGTTAAGAAAATAACTTTCATAAACATAGATGAAAAGCAAAGAAAAGTCTCAATTGGCTTGAACTCTTCCCAAGAACCCAATTTGAAGCAATAATGATGAGAAGAATGGCGTGTGAAATGGTAAGCAAAAAACAAGAGTCAGATGAAGCTCACAGCGGGAGATGTGAAGAGACATTGAATTATGAGCTATGACTATCGTCCGTTTCATCACTACACTCTGTATAACATCATAATTAGCACCGATATCTATAGGAGATCATATAAAAAGGATATTCACAGATACCAGCATAATCCCCACGAGTTAAAATGAATGTTCGAGATACACTATTACCCTTCATGTTCCAATAAAGTCAGTAATCATACAACTTTGATTTTACAAATTATCGCATAAATATGTTTTACATCCAAAACTATTGACGAAGCCCCTAAAACTAGTATCTAATAAGTCCTACACATCCTCCAAACAGGTCACGTAATGTCATTTCTCTTGGATCAAGATAAAGAATTCCATCTCGGCACAGCCAGGCAACCTCAAGAAGCCTACCCCTATGACCACATTTGATACATGGGGAGGGCATTCCCCTTCCCGTTCCAATCGGCATGTATAGGGATGATCTGCATCCAGGAAAACCTGCGCACTCCGTGGAGTCTAGTCTAGCAAATTAGCTACATGCACACACAAAAGTATAGCTATCCTAGAAATTCACAGCACCAGCACAACCTTGACTGGTAAAGCAAATTGAACCGTATAAGTTGCGAGTGAGCGCACTGATTGTTGCCTTCTGAGTCGCACCACCAATCAAACACAGCCTTGGCAAGCAACAACAATCGGATCAGAAAAACTACTGCGCACATGCACCAGCGCAGGACCAGAAAGAGACCCGCACCAAACGAAAAAAGAAAAGCATGAAATTCACACCGTCGAAACCCACACCGGGCAATCCAGCAACGAAAAATCGCCCAAAAAAACCTCAAATGTGCGATGTCACAGAGAAGCCAATCGTGCACAGGACGATCCGCGGACAAACCAAAACTGAAACGGCGCGAAAAGGCGGAGAGAAGCCGGTACCTGAAATTGACCGGAAATTGCAAGGGAAACGAATGAGGTTTTGCATCAATGCCCAGTTAAGGTTGTGTATAAACGCCCAGTTAAGGTTGCTTCATGTGTCTCAAATGTCACATATTCATATCGTAGAGGCATCCACTAAGGAGTACAAGGTTGAGGCTCCACACCTCTCTCTCTCTCTCTCTCTCTCTCTCTCTCTCTCTCTCATTGTTAGTGCATGCAATCATCTTAAGACCCCACAGTACCCTTGTGCACTAGGACTCCCCTAACAGGTACAATTTGTGGCATGAGCACATCTAACACAGTCAGTTGCCATATCCTCTGGCTTCCATGGTACTGCAGTTGTACAACAGTCTCCATCAAATTCCAGGGAAAAGGACCAAGAACCCAATTTGAAGCAATAATGATGAGAAGAATGGCGTGTGAAATGGTAAGCAAGAAACAAGAGTAAGATGAAGCTCGCAGTGGAAGATGTGAAGAGACATTGAATTATGAGCAATGACTATCATCCAATTCATCATTACACTCTGTATCACATCATAATTAGCACACAGACACCAGCATAATCTCCACAACTTAAAATGATTGTTCCAGATACACTAGTATCTGTAATGTTCCAATATAGAAGTAATCATACTCCTTTGATTTTACAAATTATTGCATACATACGTTTTACATCCAAAACTATTGACAAAGCCCCTAAATCTAGTATCTTACAAGTCCTACACATCCTCCAAACATGTCGCCGAATAAAGAATTTCATCTCGGCACAGCCATCATACACGGGGAGGGCATTCCCCTTCCCGTTCCAATCGGCATTTAAAGGAGTGATCCGCATCCAGGAAAACCTGCGCAGCACTCCATGGAGTCTAGTCTAGCAAATTAGCTACATGCACGCACAAAAGCTTAGCTATCCTAGCAAAACCTTGACTGGTACAGCAAATTGAACCGTATAAGCTGCGAGTCAGCGCGCCGATTGTTGCCTTCCGAGTCGCACCACCGATCAAGCACAGCCTCGGCAAGCAACAACAATCGGATCAGAACAACTACCGCGCACATGCACCAGCACAGGACCAGAAAGAGACCCGCACCAAACAAAAAAAAAGAAAAGCACGAAATTCACACCGTCGAAACCCACACCGGGCAATCCAGCAACGAAAAATCGCCCAAAAAAACACCTCAAACGCGCGACGTCATAGAGAAGCCGATCGCGCGCAGGACGATCCACGGACAAACCGAAACCGAAACGGCGCGAAAAGGCGGAGAGAAGCCGGTACCTGAAATTGACCGGAAATCGCAAGGGAAACGAACGAGGCCACGGAGGGAGAACACACAGCACACGCTCTCTCTCTCTCTCTGCCTCTCTCTACACTTGCGAGGCAGTCGAGTGGAAAGATCTGAAGTGACGTCGGAGGCCGGCGAAGGGTGCGCAAGATAAGGGGGGAAAAGGGTGCGCAGGATAACGCGTATATAGAAGAAACAGAGCGAAGTGGTGTTGACTTGTCCCACACTCCTCTTGGGTTGAATTATTACAAGCGGACGGTTTTTGTTTGGTCCAAATTTCCCATTTGCCCCCTTTTCTTTTTCTTTATAGGGGGAAAACATTGGGGTTTGTTGCGACGTTATTTCGGTGGTGAGATTTTTTCGTTTTTTTTTTCAATTAGTTGAGAAAATTCGGCTGACGAAACCAGATTTGACTGCACTGTCAGCAAGAACTTTCAATGCCGGTAGAAAGAGAGAGAATTAATGGGGGATTGCTATCGTCTGTGCTAGGGTCTAGTTTAACCAACTACGTGTCGGGATGTTAGTGGCGAGTCTAAGTGCTCGAAAAGCTAAAGGATGGCTTATACGGTGCGTGCAATATTCCTCCGAACTTTTGATTTCTCTCGATACGGCCCTTGAATTATTGGTAAATATTCAAATGTAGTCTCCAGACAATACGAAAACTTGACATCATGCATTCGCCATTTGCCGCGTTCCTTGAGAGCCGTGGAGCGACTCAAAATCGAGGGTTGATCTTGCCACGACCTTTCAAAGGATGTTTCCAAAGTCCCCGGCTTTTCAACCATCCCATGCTGGTCAAAGGCCACAACTTTCCAAATTTTCGTGTCACGGCCGTTCCTAGGAAGGAAAAAGACTAAAAAGAGGGTGAAGATTAGTCAATCCCACAATTTTTCAATCTCGAAATGGGGACGAATGACGAAAAGTACAGTTTATGGGCATGACAGTTGGCCCTAGTTAGGCTAATTAGGGGTGCAACATCATTTAAGTGGGCTTCGGTTTGCATATTTCTTTTTGGGCTTGAATCCACCCATTTAGGCCCAATCGGGTTCTCTCACCCCTATTCATTCTAGGAAAAATATTCAGATTGCGTTTGGTCGTCCGAATTCAAATTGGAATGGGACAAGATAAAGAGATATTTGAAATCCTCCAAATATCCTCCGGCGGGTTGTGGAAACATCCTATCTTGTGCATGGTGCAATCTAAGACATGATTTGAAATCTTTGAAAATCTTCAACATAAGAAATATCACATCATCTTTAACAAGCATTCTCAAGCTTCCCCCAGTAGTCGATTTTATTCTCGGCAGCCTTTCCTCACATTTCAAATGCTTTGCTCTCTATCTCTCGGGAAAATTGTCGAACACTTGGCGAGTGTGGACTTGAAGGTGGAGCTACTGTGGTGAGCGTGATGGAGGAGGGCGAGCTACAGAGGAAATGGAGGAGGTCGACCTCTCCCATTAAGCAAACTTCCGAACTAAAGGCGAGGAGGATCTCTCTTTGGTGTTTCATCAAACACTTGGTGAGAGCCTAGTTCAGAGTCGGCCAAGAGAGATATCGTTAAAAAATGGTGGCCAAGAATGAGCAATCAGAGAGAGGAACCGACATATGATTCAGTGATGGTGGAAAAGCTGAAAAACCAACTGAGACATAGAGGGAGACACGTATGAGGTGGTGAGCCCCAACCTTCCAAGTGAGTCGTGAGCAAAGGGCACCGAAGACGATACTCGAGCACCCCAGAGTGAGGGACGCTCATGTTGGACGTGATGGTGGCGTGCCGCTGCGAGAAACGCCAAGGACAATGAGTCTCTCCGATTGGGTTTTCCTGGTACGTGGGAAATTGTTAAGCCAATCTTTAGAATTTTATATCCAGTCCAGGTCCGCCCCACCTTCTACACCGGATTTCTTATCTGAGGAGTCGTTTAACGGGTTCAGAGAACGTCACCAAACAATATGATTATTTGTTATTCTATACTGACCCAAATTCGGACCACCAAACGTAACCTTAATAATTTTGTATGATAGCCGACAAACATATCAAAGCAAGGACATTCAGGCATGGTGCCTTGAACTAGGACTTCAATCTATCCTGAAAAGGACTTCAATATTTTTTGCCCACTAAATTCAGTGACTGAATGATCATTCAATTTGGATTAGTGATGAGCGGTTTCAAGTTCATTTCATCTTCCACCTGGAACCTATCCCGCATTAATCAAGTCCGGACCATGCACGATAGTCTCGCCTCATTAGGCTCAATTACCGTGTCTCTTTTTTCTTTTTTGCACGATAGATCTAGCTTCGATCCCTTCATTAATCAGATTCAGACCATGCATATTATACAAAGAAGGGGAAAAGAAAATAATAAAAAGGAAAGCTACATCAAACCTACTCCCTTTTCTAACCCACAAGGAAGAAAAAATAACTCTTTCATCTAGATGAACATGCACAATTTTAGGCCCACCGCAACCATAAGTCAAATTCAATTTGAACACGTCCAACATCTTAAACATATGAACAACTCTTTTATCCTTTTTTTTTATCTAATATGGTCCGGCCAGAAATATCTATATCTAAAAAAAAAACAATAATTAACTCTATGATTGCTTAAGGAACTAAGCATGTGTTAGAGCACATGTTCAGCGGGAATCGTTCGGCCAACCCATTATCGTTATTACCTTCTTGTCCTAAACAACGATTATAATAAGATAGTACATTGTTGAGAGTGGTTGTCAGGTTGGAAGGGATCTGAACCCGAACTGCGCATGTTGCAAAGGGCATGGTACGACAAAATTAAATTCGTATTTTCACGGAACAATATCCGTAATTACTCAATCCCTTGAACATATTATAAATTTTTATTCACATAAGCCGTGTTGAGAATAACGATTGAACGATGAAACAACAGATCCACCCCAAATTATTTCATGAATTGCTCGTTCCTAAGGATCTAGCCAACGTGAAATCCCGCCTTCAGTTGAAATTAAGGGTGCGCTTGCTTCGGGAAGAATGAATGGTCCGGAGACATTTTCCTAAAAGTGGCCGCTCATTTCGCTTACAAAAATAAATGAACAGAAAAATATTTTCCTCATCTTTGAAAATGTTTAGATGTAAATTATTATCGATAATAAAAAAAAATCATCCACTAATTATTTCAAGCTATGCAAGCGAATATTTAGTGATAAATATTTTTAAAATTATTAATTTTTCGTGAAATAGACGAAAAATAATTTACTGATTTTTACGTATTACCAACAGAGTGACTACCGAAGAGAACAATTTTTTTTTTTTTTTGTCATTGTTCTTTTGGCCAGTCTGAAGGGAATATGTTAGAAGCTTTGGTCGGTTGGACTAATGTGAGAACCTTCGTATTATTTAATGGTACGTCAGTATTGAATTGAAAGAAAAAAAAATGCAAAAAATGAAAGTGAAGATTTGATGGTTTTGAGTTGGATTCCGTGCGCCCACCCTGCCCATGACTCCCTCTCGATGAAGAACTAATTAGAATTCCAGGAATCTTTTCATAAACAAAAAGTAGTGGAAATTATAATTAAAGTACGAGACTTATGTACAAAGATACGGATACATCGACATAATCTCAATGCACATCAACCAGGCCACTCAATTAAGTTCACGAACCGCTCGCATCAAGGGTTCGAAAGCTTGATCGCTCTGCTCATCAAAGCTCTAGCTCGGCATACGAGTTAATTCGGGCTTGAGTCAAAATTATCATAAAAAATTCAATTAGGCTCCGTTTATTTCGCGAGAACGGAATGAAAATATTTTTTGTGAAAAATGATCGTCCCACGAAAATATTTCATTAGCTTATTATTTCAAATGATGTAAATAATTATTTGTAAAAAATTATTTAATTTTTGCGAAACAAGCCCGGCCGTCCCCGTAAAGTTGAAGCAGTTCACGACAAATTGCGTTGCTTCGCGTCTGGTCCACGCGGCATCATCGGAGGACAACCGCGAGCGCATGTGGACTGCTCCAAATAACCTCGTGATTAGCTACGATTGGTCGGGGTCTCCGGTTCCGCGGTCCAAAGCGGGCCAAAAATCGAAATCTGGTCTTTGTACGGGAGGCTCCAACATTGTTTCTGCTCCTCTCATTTAGTTCGCTCCCGGGACATTATTGAAGTGTCTTATTCAATATTCATTGAAACAGCTCTTGTTGTCTCTTGGTCACCATCGGGGTTTCGATGTATTGCTCCTTTTTTGTTCCCCCTTTCTTTAATAACCGTGGAAAGGATTCGCGCTCTACTTTACTTTGCCGTGCCAATTGCGGCGAGTAAACTCCCTGTCTAGTGCAGAACCCGAGCTTGGAACACGGAGGCGAAACCCACGTGTGATTGGAGCTGTCAAAATGGATTATAAATTCATTTCTTAATCTATGAATTGTTGTATCAATTAATTAGATTCAATGAACGGGGTCGTAAATGAATTTAAATTGTGTTAAATGGATAGTAAATAAACGTATATCTTGTTTAGACTCGACTCGTCTTTATGACTTTCTGTGGCTCTCACTCAATCTCTCGTTCACTAAATATGCACTCTCATCTCAATCCGAGCATGAGTTTTTTTAAATTGAGACTATGTGCTGTGTCGATTTTGAATTTGGTATGGATCGGATCTAGTACGAGTCTAACAAATTTGCATTTCGTGAAAATTGATCAAAATAAATTAAATTGATCTATTTGGATGAGACTATTTTCAATCCAATTAACCCGTTTATCGGGTCTAGTTGCCATCATTTGGCATGAGGTGAAGCTCTCACATGTTAATCCCTTCGAGCCAAGTCACATAACATCTTATCCCAATTAATCTCGGACAATGTGACTGTTTTTCAATCATGGTTGCTTCGAGAGCGTCAACGTTGCTTGAATGGCTGAAACAAGCTATGGGTCCTAAAAGAGCTTTTTCAACATCCTCGGCCTTTTGACCGAAAAAAAATTCCTCAGCCAAAAAAAGAAAAAGAAAAAAAAATCTCAGTAAAAAACTCAAAATAAAAAGAGAGAAAAGAAATGCCAAATTTATTTTTTATTTTGTTGGACATAACCCAAAAGAAAACTGAAACGGGCGTCATTTTTATCTTTCATTTTATTTCGTAACGAAAATTGAGTTTATTTTTCCAGATAAGTATTTTTTTTTTTTTTGTCGAACCGATAAGGATGTTCAAAGCCTAAGAGACAAAGTGCTTTTAATTTGTATCGACGTGCACCTCCATACGATACGTATCTAAGTACGTATGCTTCAAGGGGTCCCCCGAACTAGTCTCATCATGCCTTGTCCAATAAATAGATCAATTTATGGATCTACCGTTCTTTGGATGTTTCTTTTTGTAATTATTGTCAAGCACCGTAAATACTCAAGGCTCCATTCCTTTCATGAAAAATAAAACATTTCTAAAAAATACTTTTCGAAAAGTTATTTTCTAGAAAAATGACAATATTTTTCAGTATGTAGTTGAATACTTGAAAATGAATAGGACAATATTTCCAATCGTTTGGTATGGAATGGATTTTCATTTATGAACTCATTTGAACATTTTTTTTTTTGAAAAAATCGAATTTTAATTACTTTTTTTTTTCTTTACTTTCTTTTCTTTTTCCTTTTTTTCACTTTTTCCTTCTTCTTTGGCCGGTTGTCGGCCACAACGACTATTGCGCAGAACAAGCAATCGAATGATAAAAAATAGAACAAGAAAATAAATCGGACATCAAATGTACGTGGTTTGATCGTAGAGATATACGTCCATGGGGAGAGCAGCAACGAATTTCACTATAGATCAAGTGATACGCGGAGATTACAAACCACACTCGAGTTACTCAAACATTCTCAATATTTTCTAAGCCTTATTTACATCAAATAACGCACGCAGTGTTTAATCCTCAATTCCTAGCAAAATAATATCTCAATCTCACGAAGGAATTAACAAATCTTAATGCAACATTTAATCAGCTATCTAACACTCACCGGATGCAATTAGCGAGACAATTACATGCAATGCTAATAATCCACGAAGAAGTCCCCTTTTAACGGGAGCTTGAAGACAAATTATTGGTCCAAGCAAATATATATGAACAAGCCCTTTCCGAATCCAACTCTGACTTCCATATATTTGCTTTTTGTTGACCGACACCCCAACGGAATTGAATTCATGAGTGCGGTCAATGAATTCAAAACTTGGACTTTCCACTTTGGATATTCTTTGGCTGATACAAATAACAGACGATAAGTTTCGGGGATTCAAAATAGATTTCATCCGATCTTGACCGCGTCTTCAGCATAAAAATAATATCCATTATATTTATGATTTATCCTTAACTTTCACTATCAAGATATACTTTCGAAATTCATATTTTCGCTTCAGGCTCAAACTCCGGACATATTTCTAATAATTTCCATCTTGACTCAACGTTTGAGCCAAATCACAATCACTTCGCTAGTCTCCGAACTCCACCGTTACTACTCTCCCACAGCCCATTGGGCTCAATCGTCACGTACATCTTCCAAGTCTAAGCCATGCTTGAACTCCGCCATAACCGAGGACCTCATCAGAACACCAACTGTATATGCACCTTTAACTACTCCATAAGGACCGACATAAGCTCCTCTACAGCAGATAAAGCAAGACTATTGATGCATCCATATCTGTCGGGGGATCAAACATGTACCTTGTTAATATCAGCAATTACAGCAACTATTGGCTCTGCAGGCTCCATCTCACTACAAGCACTATCTGTGTCGATTACTTCGTTAGTACTCGCTACCTCAAGAATTTCCGATTGCAACTCCACCTCAAGCTAAACACCGTTTAGATCCATATGAACACTGGTATAATCACTCATATCCAGACGTATTGGAGATTCGTCAAATGTAACTCCTCGGGCGATAATAGGTGAATTTAATTCCGAGTATCACAACCAATAACCACATTCACCTTGTGCATAGCATAGGAACATGCACCTCATTGCCCTTCCATCGAGCTTACCATCACTAACTCGAACATAACATGGGCAACCAAATATTCTAAGAACAGAATAGTCAGCAACATTACATGATCACACTTTTTCAGGAGTCCAACATCCAATCGCAATCGATAGGGATCTATTTATCGGGTAACTCGTCGTACTAAACACATCCGCCAGGAAACTCCTAGCCATACTAGTACTAAAGAGCATTTTATGGGCCATCTTTAGTAATGTTTTGTTCATTAACTCTGCAGCTTGTTGTGGTTCATTGGCACTAGTGCGGTGTCTCACTATGCCTTCCTTCATGCAGAATTCATTTAATAGCTTCGAGCAAAACTCTGCACTCTCACCTCAATTTGAGCACGAGTTTTCCTAAATTGAGAATATGTGTCGTGTCAATTATGAATTGGGTAAGGATCGGGTCGGATATGAGCCTAACAGATTTGCATTTCGTGAAAATTAATCAAAACAAGTTAAATGGGTTTATTTGAATTGAACTATTTTCAATCCGATTAATCCGTTTGTCGGGTTTAGTCCCCATCATTTGGCATGAGGCGAAGCTTTCGCATGTCAATCCCTTCGAGCCAAGTCACATAACATCTTATCCCGATTAATCTTGTACGATGCAGCTGTGTTTTAATCATGGATGCTTCCGGAGCGTCGACGTTGCTTGAACGGCTGAGACAAACTATGGGTCCTAAAAGAGCTTTTTTCAACATCCTCAGCCGCCCCTCCCCCAAACAAAAAAACAAAAAAAAAAAAAAAAAAAAAGCTCTCGGTAAAAGACTCAAAATAAAAAGAGAGAAAAGGAATGCCAAATTTATTTTTTATTTTGTTGGACATAACCCAAAAAAGAAAAAAAAAACTGAAAAGGGCGTCATTTTTATCTTTCATTTTATTTCATAATGAAAACTGAGTTTATTTTTCCCGACAATTATTTTTTTCATCTAATCGATAAGTATGTTTGAAACCTAAGAGACAAAGCGCTTTTAGTTTGTATCAACCTACACCTCCATACGATACATATCTAAGTACGTATCTTCAAGGAGTCCCCCCGAAGTAGGGGTAAGCATGGTTTCGGGTAGAACTGTGAACCCGGAACCACAACATATGGGAATCGATCCGGTTCTAGGTTCTAAAGTATGTAAGATAGGTTCGAGATTCCAAAAATTGAGGAACCTATCTCAACGGGTAGGTTCCACGTTTTACTACCTAGAACCTAGACTCTATATCCCGAAATAAATTTTTATGATTTTCTTGATAAATGTCTTCGTATGATCCTACAATGTTGGCGTCCGATTATGAGTGTATGATATGAAGCCAAATAAAATATTAGGTTTCAAGTTCCAAAATATGAGGAACTTGTTCCGACGAGTTGGTTTCAAATTTTAAATGTAACCTGTATGTAACCTAAAATCACTCATTTTTACTTTCCTTTAGTAGTTGTAGCCTTCACTCTCATTTTTCTTAACTAAAAATGAAAAAAAGAAAAGAAAAGAAATTGTTAGGTTCATGAGTACCACGGAACCGACCCTAGAACCCGTGACATGATATATTTCAGCTTTCGGGGTATGATAGGTAGATTTCGGGTTCCAAAAAAATGAAAAATCTGTTCTAACCAATAGATTCCAAGTTCCACATGTAAGGAACTTGGAACCGCTCACCGCTAGTAGTCTCATCATGCCTTGTCCTATAAATAGATCAATTTATGGATCCATCGTTCAGTGGATCTTTCTTTTTGTAATTACTGTCAAGTATCGTAAATACCTAAGACTCTATTTGTTTCGTGAAAAGTAAAACATTTCTAGAAAATACTTTTCGAAAAGTTATTTTCTAGAAAAATGACATTACTTTTCGATATCTAGCTAAAACCCGAAAATGAATATAAAAATATTTTCCGTCATTTGGTATGGAATTGATTTTCATTTATGCACTGCTTTTAATATTTCTTATTTTTTAAAAAATAAACCAAAATTTAATTACTTTTATTTTTTCTTTACTTTGTTCTTTTTTCCTTTTTCTTTTTTTGGCTTTTTCATTCTTCTTTGGCCTGTTGTTGGGCACGGCGACGGCCCGCGATCGGCTACAGGCGAGCTCGAGCCTTGCCAAATCCGGTGAGTCGCTCATCGCCGACTCACATGGCCTTGAGCTCACCGTGAATCGTGAGGCCTTGAGCTCTCTGTGTGCGAATTATCGACCTCTGACGAAGCATCGAGCTTGCCAAAGAACCTAAGGAGGTAGATGAAGGAGGCAATGAAGGAGTCGATGGCGGCAATCCAGGGAGGGTGACGACGTGGAGGGAAGCACGAGGGAGCGGCAATAGCAAGAGCTGCTCTGGAGATGAGGGGATGAGATAAATCTCGTATATGTAATACTGGCATCTCACCTATTAATCTATGTATTATCAAGATCACATGCTTATTGAGATATCCGAACATATTTACTTAACCTAAATTGTACGAAAATCTCGATCCGATTAAGACTCCGACATGCTTTTGTTCGTTAGCGATTCCACTAATGGCGCAGAAACTATAGTGGTCGCTGGTCCCATCTTGGGAGAGCGACAAGCGACGGACGCTACGTGCTCCAATTCACAAGTCCCAATTTACTTTTTCTTCCCTTGATGGCTTTGTTCTTCGTATTGCTACGAGAATTCGAGTGCCTTTCTTCCTTTTTTCTGAAGTCCTCCCCACTTGGACAACGACACACGATCAAATCAACTATTTTGATTTGATCTCTTCTTACTCTTATCGGGTCCGCATGATTCGTCGATTCCCTTCATGTGTAACCCGATCGCGTTCGTTATCCGATTAAAATTCGATCGCCCTATGTCGATTTTGATAATCAATCACAACACACGCATCAGTATTCATTCTCTGCTTATTCGCGCACCTATCACGTGTACTAACTTTCTTCGATAGTCCACTTGCATTATTTTTTGGAGCAAAGGTTATCACCCATCGTTTTGAGCGGGTCCGCGTTTTTTCCCGAAGGATGAATTCATGGCTTCAAGCTAGAGTAGTACTTTTACTAATGCCAAACAAAAAACAACATTGACAATATAATAACGCGTCCTTATTTTGTTTTATCACTTCGATTAATTTAGTAGGGTTGATTATTATTTTTTCTAGGACAACATGTCCTCAACATCCATTTTCCGACCGTTGGCATTGCTCGAGCATTCTCTTCGATGTGTCGGACTTTATATACTTCCTCTTTTATGTCCGTCCGACGACCGTGACATGAAGAATTGAAGATGCGCCCCCGATCGCGAACCGATTTTCAGACCGTCTTCGTCCAGGCGATGAGTCGGGCGACCCGGCAATTTAGAAACTTCGGATGGAACCGCCTTCTCCCCCGTGTAAAGTAGGCCTGGTCATAGAAGTCTCAAAAGTCAACGCGCTGTAGATCGCAGTAATTTCAAAGAGTCGAGATTATACGAAAAGGAAAATTGGGGAGTCAAAAAAGGGAATATATTATTCTCGCTTTGGCGTTGATTTTGATTGGAGGGGAAAAAAAAACAAAAGGGTGTCCCGACAAACAAAGAGGGGATGGAAATGAGACATGTCCATATACGAGGCTTCTGTTCGGTTCAGTGCCCAATAATTTTAAGAGGGAAATGAGTAGATGAACCGAAAAATATAGAATATCAGGAAAATTAGTGAAAAGCGTGTCGAACCCTTATTTCATTTTTCTGATTTTTTTTGCCACGTGTACCGCCCTAGTTGTAAAAAAAAAAAATGTCATCCGAAACCCTTTTTGTGAATTTAATTTGGTTCCAAAATTTTGGAACAATCCGATTTTTGGTTCTAAATGTGGAGCCGTACTGCCCATACCAATGTTCTTTTTCTAATATTTGTTTTAAAGAGCAAAGACAAAATTATTAAAATCCTAAATTGGACCAATCCATGAAACGGACGAGAACCGATCAGTTCGATTTATGCTTCTAAGGTAGAACTGGCCCAATTCAAGGGCGGGTCTCTCCTAACTTGACTTGACCTGATCCGTTCGGGGTAGATGAATTTTCACGTCATTGATCAAATTGCTAAAACAAGCCAATACTCGGGCATGAAATTGAAGCTGGTAACACTTGGTATAGGATTTCATGGCGGGTAGGTTTTGAGATCCCAAGACAGTAATGGAATTGTGATATTAGGATCTTGAGTTGAGGTGGTCGATATTTTAGTAGGTAAATTAACTCTTCATATTCCGCCAAAAAAAAAAAATAAACTCCTCATACAACGAAAGAATTATCGTATGCCCCGTATTACGGGCCATACTTGACATTCAGATATCTACTTCAAAGGAAATTTGTCTAGAACTAATTATAGGTGTGGTAGGGATTGAGATCCTAACGAGCTTTGCGGCTGCGTGAGCTCGCCGACGGTGGATCTGCCGGAGCTTCGTCCCTCCGTCCGAGCAACGACGCCGAGCCGGCCGGTTGGCCGGGCGCGGGCCTCCACCGAGCGCACGGAGCGCGCGAAGCAGCGGATCATTCCCCCCTTCCCCCCCCCGCGGCCCCACACACGGTGTTGGGTGTTCGCTCGAGGGCAGTACACCCAGCAACAGGGAAAAGGCCGAGGGCATCTTCCCCCATATCGTGAGGGTGCGGGACACGCGGTGTACAAGGTGGGCCCACCCCCCCACCTTCCCTCTCTCTCCTCCTTTTCAGATGATTGGTTGTGCGTGTACCATACCATTTGCCACACCACACCACACCACATTACAGCCCACAAACACTCTCTCTCTCCCCTCAACTGAGAAAAAGAGACAGAAAATAAAAAGGCACGTTCCTATCAGCATCGCACCCCGAACCTCACGCCCACTTGCCTCGGTATCTGTGCTCCTCCCCGGCGGCGTACCGCCCTCGTCGGCGTCGATAGGCTCCGATCCCCGCAGATTCGGTCGCTCCTAGGCAAGTTCGTACAGGCCTTTCTCGCTCGCGTGCCCGTTTTCGGTTGCTCTTGCTTGTGTGTTCTCTAGTTGTGCGGTAGTAGTACGGCCGCAGTGCGGACTGGCCGGATTCGCCGTCCTCGAGCTTCGAAAGTTGGAGTCTTGAGGGGTTCGCCCGTCGATTGGGGCCTGATTGTTATGTGGGTAGCTCTTAATTGGAAACATGGATGTACCTGTGGACTGTTTCTCGACTTTTGGGGCAGAAGTGAAGCTGATTAGGTGAACTTTTTGGTGGTGAATTATTTGGGGCTTTTGTGGTTGGATGCGATACTCGAGTAGGTATTAATTTTCTCGAGCTGTAGTTTGGGTCTTCTTCTTGGTTCGTGGTCAATTTTGCACGGTTAAGGATTTTGAAGATCTCGGTGACCAAAGATGGAGGCTAGAGTTGAGGCACAAGCGCGTCATTTCTATGGACTGCCTCCGGCTGACTTGCATGCGTTAGGAAAGAGGAGTTTAGAATGGGATTTGAATGATTGGAAGTGGGATGGTGATCTATTCGTCGCTAGACAACTGAATCCGGTTCCGGCTGATTATCCCAGCCGGCAGTTTTTCCCGCTCGAGAACAGGGTTCCTGCCTCTGGAAATTCATCCAATAGCTCGTCCTCATGCTCCGATGAAATCAATTTGAGAACTGATGATGGAAAGAGGGAGCTTGAGAAGCGTCGGAGGGTCATTGTGGTTGAGCACGATAATTTGGATGATAAAGCAGGCGGCTTCACTTTGAAGCTCGGAGGGCAATGTTTTCCAGTTGCTGAAAGGGATGTCGGAACTTGGGAAGGGAATAGTGGGAAGAAGACTAAGCTTGCTGGGGGTTCTGCAAGTCGGGCAGTTTGTCAGGTAGAAGACTGTGGTGCTGATCTCAGTAATGCAAAGGACTACCATAGACGGCACAAGGTATGTGAGATGCACTCCAAAGCCAGCAAAGCACTTGTGGGAAACATCATGCAGAGGTTTTGTCAACAGTGCAGTAGGTAAGTTGAGTGCCTGTAGGGTCTTTAATATATCCTTTCTTGCTATTTGCAGTTTCATCATTTGATGATATGTTATAATTGGAAAAGACGACTTAAGTGTGGCATCCAATTATGAGCATTATACCTGAGTGTGCCTGTAGCTTTTTTCATCCTTTTATATTATTTCAATTGATTATTTCCACTAAATTTCTAACTTTTCTAATGCTGCCCGTTCCTTTATTCTTATGGGTGTCCTGATATGGTGTGTTCATGTGGTATCTGTCTTCATCCACTCTTAATGGGACAGGTTCCATGACCTTCAAGAATTTGATGAAGGAAAGAGAAGTTGTCGCAGACGTTTAGCCGGCCACAATAAACGAAGGAGGAAAACAAATCCTGAAGCAACCCCTACTGGGAATACCGTTAACGATGAGCAGGCTAGCAGTTATCTGCTGATAAGCTTATTGAAGATACTGTCGTCTATGCACTGTAAGTACTGACATGGCTCGACCTTCTTATCAGCAGTTCGTGCATCCTTCTGCTGTTCCACAGTCTTTCATTGGTATTGGCATTTATTTCTTTTGAGATTTTCGGGGCCAGGAGACAAGTTCTTTAATAGCAAGCTACGTTAAACTGCAATTAGATTTGCATTCTTGTAAACCCGGCATCAAACCTGGTGCGCAGTTCTTATTTGTTGTGTGGACTATGAAGAGAAATGAAAGTACTCGGATTTTCAATTGTTGGTCTGAAGTTCGAAGTGCATGACTCATGCCGGACCAAATGGTATAATTATTTGATACTGTCTTTGTGGGTGCAGCCAATCAGTCAAAACAAGCTACAGATCAGGATTTGCTATCTCATATACTCAAAAGCCTTGCCAATGGCACTAGCGGGCATGGGGAAAGGAACATATCTGGCCTCTTACAGGAATCTCAAGGTATTCTCAATGGTGGAGCCTCTCTTGCAAAATCAGAATCGGTTCCTCCGATGTCCTCAAAGGGTGTTGAAGGATCTTCAAGGCTTGTTCAACCTCAAGCTGCAGAGCCTGCATTACCGATTCCAGCAAGTAGGTTTCTGTCTGGATACTTGATTCACAGGTAGAAAAACCCAGTCTCTTAGCAATAGAATTTGGTGTTCAATCCTTTGCAGATGGCAGAGATGCAACTGGAGGGCAGAGCAAGCTGAATAACTTTGACCTGAATGATACTTATATCGATTCCGATGATGGCATGGAGGACCTTGACAGGTCGCCTGTACCTGCAAATTTGGGCACCAGTTCTCTTGATTGCCCTTCATGGATGCAACAAGAATCTCACCAGTCTAGCCCACCTCAAACAAGTGGGACTTCAGATTCAGCATCTGCTCAATCACCTTCTAGTTCAAGTGGTGACAACCAGGTACTTACAGCTTCTTAAGTTTCCATCTGGTTCTTAAAGGTCTTGGGGTAGGGTGCTTTTGTTTCACAGCTAACTGCATATGTTATGCTTGATAAAGATAGTGGGTGATCATGAAGCATTTAGCTTTTGCTCCATTTGTGTGAGCTCTGTAACTCGTATGTTTCAGAGAATCCCAAGAGCCTACATGATACTTATTTTTTTTAGTACCACAAGCTTGGTCACGTTTATCTCTGTCCAACCTTCTTTAAGTTGCACCTCTCATGTATACTTACTCTGTCTCATCTGCTATTTCAGAGCCGGACAGACCGAATTGTTTTCAAATTATTCGGGAAAGAACCCAGTGATTTTCCTCATCTCCTACGAGCACAGGTACTCCTTAAGCCCCGGAATTGGTTTTGACAATAATGTTACGGTTCTTTTATCTCAGGAACTCTCATAACCAAAAAATGGTTGAATTTCCAGATACTTGACTGGCTATCTCACAGTCCTACTGACATTGAGAGCTACATTAGGCCTGGTTGTATTGTTCTTACAGTTTATCTTCGTCAAGACGAGGATGCCTGGGAGGAGGTGAGTTGTTCTCGCTTGTCATCCTAGGGCTGATATTTGATTACCCCTGATCAAAGTCTGATACTGCCTTTTCTCTAATGAACTTAATTCAGTCCTACTAGCTGCTCTACTTACTCTCTCTTTCTTTGTTGCCCTTTGTAGCTTTGCTACGATCTGAGTTCCAGTTTAAATAGGCTTCTGGATGTCTCAGATAACTTTTTCTGGAAGACTGGATGGATGCATATCAGATTGCAGCATCAAATGGCATTTATCTACAATGGTCTGTAGAAGTTATTGTGTCTTAATCCCATCAATTAATATGCATACAACTTTTATATATTGGAGAATCTGCATTCTGAAGTAATTTCACCCTGCAGGTCAGGTTGTTGTTGACACATCATTGTGTCTTAGGAGTATGAACTGCAGTAGAATTATGAGCATTAGACCTATCGCCGCATCATCTTCCGGAACAACTCAGTTTTCGGTTAAAGGCTTTAACATGTGTCACTCTGCAACAAGGTATGTCATACGAACATTAAGATGTGGTTAATCTGACCTTTCGAGCAAGTAGTAGACAATGCTCATCAATGTTTTAATATTCTCCAATGTCATTGTGTTCAGGTTGTTGTGTGCTCTTGAAGGCACGTATCTATTTCAAGAAGCAACTCTGGAGTTGATGGACGAGCAGTATAGCCTAGAGGAGCATGATGAACTCCAATGTGTCAAATTTTCTTGTTCTATCCCAAGAGTGACTGGAAGGGGATTCATCGAGGTGTCTGTTTTTTATGATTTCTCTGAATTTTATGATATGATACAAGAATGAACGTCATATCATATGCAGTGAAGCATTTAACTAGTGGCTTGTCCAACCATAGATTGCACATTTAATGCATGAACTGGTTGAGATGCAAACGAGGTTTTTAACTGGTTTATATATGGTAATATTTGTCTTGAAGCGAGTCACTCGAGCAAGAGGTTTGGTCTAATGTATTTGACTATCATGTCTGCATTTGCATCGTTTTTGGTGTGTGGTTGTTATGACCATATATGACCTGAGACCCATGTTTTGAACTTGTCCAGGTCGAAAATTGTGGTCTCCCAGGCAGCTTCTTCCCTTTCATTGTAGCAGAGAATGATGTGTGCTTGGAGATACGTTCACTTGAGAATGCTTTGGAGTTCGTTGAAGCTGATGTGGATGATCACCGAACTTCGAAATTTGAAGTGAAGAATCAAGCATTTGAATTCATACAAGAAATGGGTTGGATTCTTCATAGAAGTGGGTTGAGGTCTAGATTGGGACAGCTGGACCCGTACGCTGACTTGTTTTCATTTAAACGGTTCAAGTGGCTCATGGAGTTCTCCATGGATCATGATTGGTGTGCGGTGGTGAAGAAGCTCTTGGATATTCTGTTTGATGGAACAGTTGGTCCAGGGGAGCACCCTTCAATATATCGTGCAGTGCTTGAGCTGGGCCTCGTTCACAGGGCTGTGAGGAGAAACTGTAGACCCCTTGTTCAGCTTCTTTTGAGATACGTACCTCAGAGTGTATCAGAAAATTTGGAATCTGAGCTGAAGTCGCCGATCAATGGAAGTCATCAGAACTTCTTGTTTAGACCTGATGCTGTTGGCCCTGCAGGGTTGACACCTCTTCACATTGCTGCTGGTAAAGATGATTCGGAGGATGTACTGGATGCGTTAACTGATGACCCTGGAATGGTAATGCTTCTGTGACTACTATCTGGCCAAGTGCTTGTGATTCGTGCGCGCGCGCGCGCGTGCGAGAGAGAGAGAGAGAGAGAGAGAGAAGCAGCTCCATAGCGTCATGATTTTTGGGCCACTGACATCTTTACTCATTATTACATGCTTTGGTATCTGAGATCATTAGTTGGTCTATTAACATCATGGGGATTAATGTAGTCTAAATTGCTTCTGTGCATCTCTTCTCCTGTGTTGAACATCATGTCTAATTTTTGTGGGTTAAGAAATGCATACGAGACTCGGGGTTTAGCTATCTATATATTGATATCTGAACATGCCATTCAGGTTGGTGTTGAGGCATGGAAAAGTGCTCGAGATAGCACGGGATCCACACCAGAAGATTATGCTCGCTTGCGTGGCCACTACTCGTATATCCACCTAGTGCAGAAGAAAATCAACAAGCGGCCGTCACTGCCCCATGTGGTTCTTGATATCCCAGGTGTGGTCCCGGACAGCAATGGCACTCAGAAGCAGAATAAAGGAACCACGAGCAGCTTTGAGATTGGAAAGACAGGACAGCGGCTCGCTTATCAGAGTTGCAAGCTGTGTAGCCAAAAGCTGGCTTATGGTATGAGAAGCAGGTCACTATTGTACAGGCCAGCAATGATGTCGATGGTGGCCATCGCCGCAGTTTGCGTCTGCGTGGCTCTTCTATTCAAGAGCTGCCCGGAAGTCGATTACGTGTTCCAGCCATTCAGGTGGGAATTGCTGGAGTTCGGATCAAGCTAAGGCCAGTGAGTTCGTTCTGTGATGAGAATAATTAGGTGTTTGTATTATCTGTATGCTCTTATGAACTGTAAAGTTTGAGAATCTATGTAGAATTATTACTTTGAAAGATTGGAAGACTTCTAAAATATACAATGAACATTTTTACTCTCTCTCACCCACACGCACACACGCTCATACAGTCGTACTGGAGGGTCTGGACGTTATTGGAGTGTTCTATCTATTTGAGATGCTGAGTTTGCTTCCTTGGCTTTGACCACTCACGAGTCTAAAAGCCACAACCAATTGTGTGCATGATGGACCTTTGTTTCCAAGATTTTGAGAAATTCTCATTTTGACTTATGGAATTCAGTTGTTGGGTTGTCGTTATAACAAGTGAGGCTAAGCCTAGCTCAACCATTGAGACTGTGCAAGTCTGTCATTTCTTAAAAATTGGTATAAGTGTATTGAAAGTCTTAAAAATTGGTGTAAGTGTATTAAAAGTCTTAAAATTTGTGGAGCAAGTGTAATCGAATTTGAAAATTTAAAAAAAGTGTAATCAAAAGAAGGATTTCATTTTATCGATTTGATATGTTTTAGGATTAGATGGGATTTTTTGAAAATTTTATGACTCAATTGTAATTTTTGATAAATTTTAGAATTTAAATGTAATTTTTTGAAAGTTTTAAAACGCGGTTGAACCTTCATGATATGTTTGAGGATTTTGAACTCGATTTTGAACTCACTTTTCCCTAAAAATAACTTTTGGAAGAGCAAAACCTCTCAACATAAGTATTTCTGAATGTGAAAAAACTTGGGGAGGGATGGATGGTGGCCAAGTTCTTTTCGATTTGGAATTGAATGCCTCAAAGTTCGAAGAAGAAGAAGATATGGCAGTGCGGTGTGGATCTGGCTTTATCATGGTACTGGAAGTTGGTCGTTTCATTTGTTTTTAGTCCTCTGAAGAAGCAGTTTCACGACATCGATCAATTGTTCGTTTTTCCTTTTGCGAGCCTAGATGAAACCAGAAAGAATTCAACTTCCTAGAATGCAGCTCAGAACTAATTTATTGCCTTGAGGGGATTGATCCATTAGGCAAAACGTGTGGCCCGAGTCGCCACCTCTCGTAGTTTCGTCATGCGATAATACCGCCCATCACGAGTAGGTAGAAGAGACGGTCGCCACCTCCCGTAGTTTCGTCACGCGATAATACCGTCCATCACGAGTAGGTAGAAGAGACGGTCGGTGAACGATCTTTCGTTCTCTCTGGTTTACATTTTTGTTCTTGTTTGCTTTTTTTGTTTCTTGAGTAGGAAGTATTGGCCTTTGAATGAGTCAGGTAGAGAATGCACATGGCATGTACAAAACAACAGGTTAGCCATGGAAGGGAAAATTAGCCGTTCATTAGCGTACCTAATCAGCTGTCACGCGATATGTCTGATGCTTGCAACCTCTTCCTTCAGTGTTGTCCTGTGTTCTTTGACTTTCGGAGTCAGCTTGACAGAAAGTCATTAGATTCGTTTGCCGCCGTGATCAATATGGAGATTAAAAAGAAAAAGATGCCTGATCCAGACGGCAAGTAAACGAGAAAATCTCGAATGGTTGGATCGTCAAATGGATAATCAACTTGTTCGGTCCTTCTAGTCTTGGCTCGGCGTCGGGATGCAGCCATTCCTGTACACGGCTAAGTTGTAATAGACATGAAAGCACATTAATCAGAACGGAAGGGTAAGATAAAAAACCTTGTCATTTATGACTAACGAAATCGAATCTAAGATAGGTGCTGGTTTTGGATTAACGACACTGTCGGTTGGGAAATGAACCGTAACCCTGCTTGCAAGAGATGCATTCTGTCTTTTATGTTTAGATTTCGCGAATTTGTGGTCTCTTTTGTCGTTTTCGGGGAACTTCTATTTATCAGCGAATAAACGAATTCGAAATGAGCTAGTAATTAATCTTCAAGGGCATTTCTTGTTATTTTTCTCTTCAATGTATATGGTGTGATATGTCTTGTGCATTATTTTCGTATATATATAGTTGAGCATTCATGGCTTGACTGCAATTCTTCATCGGAGCTAGTCAATCAACTTCGAAAACATGGCTGCGACGACAAAATCCGTCACCTTCCTTCCTATAGCTCTCGCAATTCTCCTCTCTTTTACTGCTTGCATCGGTCGTTTTCTTTTAACCTTCACATAAAACAGCACGAGTATAATTTCTTTAGCAGATATTCCATCCTTCTAACGTCGGGTTTGCTTCCGATTGCAGAGTCCAGGACATTTGATAATGAAAGGAAGCTGCAGGTAGGTTCCCCAAGTTACTGCCTCCATGGCTTGTCGTCCTAAGACTCCTAGTCCCTCTAAGCAGTTTCCAAGAGTTGCATTTCTATCATCCTCCTGAGAAAAATCTCAAGTAACACGTTTTCTTTTCCTGGAGGCAAACGAGACGGGTGCTGCCTGGTGCATCGCGAAGCCGTCCACCGACAACGAGAGGCTTCATCACAACATCGACTACAGCTGCCGCCACAACGGGGTTTACTGTGAGTTGATTCAACCGGGTGGAAGCTGCTTCCATCCCGACAATGCAGTTTCGCATGCTTCGGTCGCGATGAACCTCTACTATATAGCAGCTGGGAAGCACCCCTGGGACTGCCATTTCAACGGCTCCGCCCTAATCGTAACAGCCGATCCTTGTAAGTGTCATCTTCAATTGTTTTCCATCAACTCCTGCTCACTTGATATACATATCAAAAGCGTTCCAAGGGGAAATTTCTTTTTCTCCCCAACTAGTTGGGATTCTAAATAATGTTGGTAATTCAAGAAGTGTTGTCTCTCATATCAATATACAAGCATTCAAACTTCAAGGAAACTCACGACTAAGCTTGCTTTTGGTTTTCTCCGACAGCCATTGGCAATTGCATCTATCCAATGTAATGGCCACCGATGGAGCGCTTGCGAGTACGAGACAGGAGCAATATGAACTTCAATCTGACAAACCAGTGCCTGAGTTAATAATGTCTCTATTCTCTTGATTATAGTTAATAATGTTCCTTTTTTCGTTTGGTAGTTTTAAAAGACATGTCTGTCTTCTCATCCAGCTATTGTAGCGGGTACAACTTTGTTTACCAGCTTTAGTTCCAGCGATTTCATAAAAGAAAATAATCCCATGACAAATCGAGAATAACCATGTCGAACAGGTACCATTAAATTGATATGGCAAACAAATTACATATCGAGAAAGGCAAAAAAAAAAAAAAAAAAGATAGAAAGGGAGCGAGGTGCGTGGCCAATATGCATATCAGAAACAACATTAGGGCACTCATACTTTGCAGAGACATTGTAGCAGAAATAGGACAAGCAGATTATTCATCCACTATACTCTAGCAAGCATCACCAGCAGCGAACCACGATGGGGGTCTCAAGATTGAGGCTTCTCCCACTTGAGGGGCTTCACAACCTCCCAGGTGAAGTCGGGGTCGTCCCTTCCAAAATGACCGTAGGCAGCAGTCTTCAAGAACCTGCCATTGCCACCTCTCTTGAGGTCCAGGTTAATGGAAATCATTCCTGGCCTGAAATCAAAGCTCTCCTTGACAATCTTCAAAATTTCCCTGTCGGGAATTTTCCCTGTTCCGTAAGTATCGATAAAGACGGACAAAGGTTCGGGCACTCCAATGGCATAGGAGACCTGCACAATGCATCTGCGTGCAAGCCCATTCGCTACGATGCTCTTAGCAGCCTGCCTGACAATGTAGGCACCACTCCTGTCCACTTTGGTGGGGTCCTTTCCTGAGAAGGCACCACCACCGTGGGCTCCCCAGCCACCATAGGTGTCGATGATGATCTTACGGCCGGTGAGACCCGCGTCACCATGGGGACCACCAATGACAAACCTGCCCGAGGGGTTAAGGTGGAAGATGGTTTTCTCATCGAGGTACTTCTCGGGGATGACAGGCCTAATAACATGCTCTTTGAGATCAGCAGCGATTTCGTCGTTCGTGACTGTCTCATCATGCTGGGTCGAGATCAGCACAGTATGCACACGGACAGGAACCATGGCGCCGTTGTCACTGTAGTACTCAACAGTGACTTGGGTCTTTCCATCGGGTCTCAGCCAGGGGCAAGTACCGTTCTTCCTGACGTCAGTGAGACGTGCTCCGAGCTTGGTCGCCAGGACATGGCTCAGAGGCATCAATTCGGGGGTCTCATCAGTGGCGTACCCAAACATGTGGCCCTGATCACCAGCACCAATCTCTTCAGGGCGCTTGGTGAGGTGGCCGTGGACGCCCTGGGCAATATCAGGGCTCTGCTGCTCAATATTCACCAGGACCTTGCACTTGTCAGCATCTAGACCGACATCATCAGAGACGAATCCAATGGCACGGCAAGTGTCGCGGACAATCTTCTCGTAGTCGATGTCGCCCTTGGTGGTGATTTCTCCGAAAACCATGACCATGTTGGTCTTTGTGCACGTCTCGCAAGCAACCTTGCTGTCGGGATCCTGGGCGAGGCAGGCGTCAAGCACGGCATCAGAGATCTGGTCGCATAGCTTGTCGGGGTGACCCTCGTTCACAGACTCGGAGGTGAATAGGAAGGTCTCCATTGCTCCTGAGACGCACAACAGGAAACTGCACGAGTTAAATCTCTAGTACTATGCTGGTATTTCAGAGAGCTGCATTTATATGAAGAAAGAATGCTCAATCAACGCCTAAATATAAGAATTTTATCAGGTTCCTAAATGCCTTAAAGTTGGTTGATACTTCCCCATTTAATGGAATAAGATCTTTATACTTTTCCAGGAGTTCTTATCCACCAAAAAGGCAAAACTCCATTAAGACAACAGGGGCATAGCACCGGATTCTTTAGGCACTACAAGGAGGAGAAAGGAATTCGGAATCGAATTATCTGCACTGATTCCTCCAATAAAGGATTCAACCAGCGAAATCATGGGATGCTCGCATGTTTCTAGATGAAAACTGTCCTAGCCTAGGTGGAAAAATTCGATAGATACCTTTCTAAGCGTTTAAACAGCAGCCAACAAAAATGCACTCAAAAAATCTGCTAGAGTTGACTTCAGTAACACGAGTCAAAAAAAAAAAAGAGTCGCGCTTAGCAAAAGCCCAAGATGAAGTGAACACTCGGCAAACCACCATACACAGTGACAGATCCAAAATCACCGAACCAGCACGCTATGTTCTATAACCAAAAACTGCAGCTAGTCACAGAAATAGACAATTGCCACAAAGCAGTCTGAATTCAAACTCTCAGATTGTACCTAAGAAGTTCTAGATCTGCCAACAAGATGATACTTCGCTTAGACTTAGACAGGGCTTCAAGACACTTCACGTGCAAGACAAGAAAAACCAACCACAAAGCCGACAAACAACCCCGCGACGACGACGACGACGACCCAGCACCAAATCCAGCAATCTTGAACCCCAAAAAAAACAAAAAAGGTCCCGTCTTTCATTGCTACATATGTAAGATCTGACAAGATAAGGCCCAATGACAGTAACATGGAAGTGATGAAGAAGATGCTACTCTAATGCCGCAAAGGCTATAGAGAAGAAAAGGGTACCCGCAGCTATCGTTGTAGCGCAGAAAAAAATCGTACTTTGTGCTCGGCCCTTTTTCCTGCGCCGAGCAACCAGACAGAGGAAATGACACGACGACGACTCTGTCCTAACCCTCGCATTATATAACAATCGCCCCCAACTACCGGTTACCGGTTGGGGAGGTTGGCGGTTCATTCTTGCAGCTTTGTAGGAATGCCGGATCTCACGGCTGACGTTTCTCGCTGTGCCGCAGCCGTTGGATCTTGCAATTACTACATTTTTTTTTTCTGGTCGAATTCCAATTTACTTGTTTTTTTTTTTGGGGGGGTCGAAGAATTCCAATTTACTTTAAGAGGTGGGATTGGTTGGGGTTGGTGAGAGAAGATGACTGGGCCTTCTGTTCCCATATATGAAAAGGGAAAAGGTAGGAAAATCTCTTTCACTCCATTGGCTGGCGTTGGCATATCAGATTGAATGTCACCGGGGAACGCCGGTTTCTCACCAACCACAGCCGGTCGTCCGGCTTATCGGCTCGAGCCATTTTAGTTTCGGCCGAAGGTGGATCTCCAACGAGTGGTCCGATTGACCATGGTCGGCATCAAATGACTGCTCGATTCGAAACCCGACATGAATTATATTGAAAAAAAAATTGGAATTTAACAATCGACACGATTCCTTAAAAATTAATGTGAATTGTTACTCTTTCGGGATTCTTTTAGTAAATCTAATACTCCGTGTGGCAATTTTAGTAATGATTTTGACGATCCCGACTAAGGGTGAGCAAACTAAACCGGACCGATCCGACCGATTGGGTTGGTCTAGTCCTCGATTCCATGATGGATGGAACCGAATCGGGCCGTCCAAAATATATATAATTATATATAATATATAATTATAATTAGAAAAAAAATTAAGAAATTTTGAAGAACTTATTAATCTAATTTTTTCATCTCGTGCTTGACACTCACTCTTCTCTTCTAGCTCGACGCTTGCATCCGGTTTTCGCAACGTAGCCTCCGATCGTGTTTGTCGATATGTAGTTTCCGATTGTGTTTTGTCTTGACTCAATCCGTATTTTGTCTTAACTATATTATGCAAAACCATTGTTTTATTCGTATTTGGATGCAGTGAAGTACAAGTATAATCCCACTTTAAGCTTGATTCTTTCCAACTCGAGAAGAATGATGCAGGAGCATGATCCTATTTCAATTGTTTTAAATGTTTTTCTTCATAATTTAGTCTTTTATCATTATTTAGGATTATAAGTACTCATGTGATGGTTTTACGATGGCCATGTGTATGTTTATTAGGTTGGATGGTTGAGATTGGAATATGTTAGTTTATATCCAAGGGCTAGATTTCTATAACTAGCTGGTGTTAGCGGTCCCACTAGGACCGCACCTTTAATCCCGGGCCAGCCCGATCCCGATTCGGTCTTGAAAATTTGGGATTCGGACCATGCACATCCTTAACCTCGACGCGTTGGCCGACGATAAAGTTGGGGTATGAAAAGAATTAGCATCCGCTTCTCAAAGATAAAAATCACATTGAATACGCTTGTCTTCTCCAGATCTTGAGTATCGAAGTGGACGATAATCTAAACGACATGCCATCCATCCAGTCCCAGCACGGTAATATCCCATAATGCGAAAATGACACTCATCAATCGAGTTATTGTCATAGGTGGGAGAAAATAATTTGACCAGGGCTACTGATTTATCGCTCTCACACTTTGATTAACCACTTAATTAAGTATGGTTAAGAATGATAATCTCTGTTTGATGCTAAGTAAAGTAAAGTGAAAGTTTGTCCTACCATCTTCGATTCACATTAGCCGGTTGGTCGACAGAGCATGCGTTTCGCAGACAGATATAAGTGGTGGTATTGTCTTCTCACAGTACTGGACAATGATTTTGCAAAGGTCTAATCAAAGTTAGCAAACATTATTAGTAAATACTAGTTCAGTAATTACTTATTCTTTGACATTAATAGTAACACAGTTCGATTTTTACGCCGAAATGATCAATCATATGATCTAACATTAATAAATGAGGTCAACGTCTGTGGTGGTTTTGAGAGTTTCTCACGAGATTTTTTTTTAAGATAATAATTAGGTTTACCGTGTTTAGAAGAAAAAAAAAATCACACACTCACCGTGGGGTGAGTACTTCGGCTACGTTTGGTTTCGCCCTTCACCAATCGCCCTCGCTCAAGAAAGAAAATGAATAGTAAATTAGGATTTTACTTTTTAAAATGGGTAAAATTGATTTTTTAGTAAGATATTAAGGGCATAATAGGCAACTAACTAATTTTCTTTGATAGGGCCTTCGGCATTTTCAAATAATGGAAGCTATCAGTATTGAGCTTTCGACCTTATCAAGGCCAACTCTACCCTCAAAGTCTCTTGAGAATGGTCACCAAATACTTCAAATTTCTCGTGGGGCTTTCAAAATGCTGAACCAAATGCACCATTGTTATATATGTGCTTGGAGCTAGTTTTCTTGTGGTTGGTATTTCATCCAAACTTTCGGTGGGCCGAACAAACTTTAATTATTAAGCCATTACTTCTCCTTTTGACGTGGTTGTAAATTCCCCATTTTAAGCCCTACGATCACCTATGGCTCACAATGTCCATTTCAGACGGCGAATCAAATCGAACCGCGCCATTCATCGGAAGCGTGCTCCTCAATGGAGACTAGAACACGTCGAATTTCACCACTCGAGCGATTCTTATTCTGTCCCAACAAATGACATCCTAACTCGAATCCCTCGATCGTATCATGGTCAATCTCTGATTGATCCATAGCTCTCCGAAGTCAATCTGAAAGAGATCTTCAAACTAGGTCCCCCAATTTTTCTCCGGTGTGGGTGAACCAAACCCAGGGCCACGACACGATCCCTAAATCTTGGAGTTCCTCGTCTCACGTCTGCTGAAGGAGGTCAATCGTAAGGAGTCAAAGTCGGACGTTATTCGAGCTCCACCAACACCTCGCCGGACGCGGGAGTTGGGCCACCAACCCAGAGCGACCGGACCCTGCCGACTCGGTCGGTTGGTGGAGCCACTGCCGCTTGGCTCGGCTTGGCTCGGCGCGGAATGGGAGGCCTCCTCTGATTGACGTGGCAACAACTTAAAAAATGGAAAATGGGTGGGGAAGTGGGTGTGGTTGGGATTGGTCGAGGCTCCGGCTCGGTGCGCTCTCCCGTCAGATCACCCCCGCACTCTTCCCAGAAGCTCGGGTCACCGACACGTGGCCATCGTTCGGGAGTTGGTGGATGACGTGTCGGTCGGCAGACGACAAGTACTACCCCACAGTCAGAAGGAGGGGCTTTGCTAAAGTTCCACGTCCGACTGACGCACTGCATGGAACAAATCGTTGGGGTGTCAACGGATCGGGCATTTTCGACCCCCAAAAAAAAAAAAAAGGGATCGGGTATCATGATACCCGATCCAAACCTAAATGAAAGGGAGCTCCACCCAACCCGACCCAATATGACACCGGAACCATATATATTCCAAGTCATTGGGTCAATTCGGGTTTTTTTTTTTTTCCTTCGCATCCTCTGCCACAATAATCTCGCGAAGACGGAGCGCATTCCTGTCGTGAAACATCATGGCGGCGTCGAACGTCCCTAGCTATTACCTCAGCCTCCCGTCTCTTATCTTTGCCACTCACTTCCACCATGATCTCCTCCTCACACCCTGATACTTCCTCGCTCCCATAGTCTCTGTTGTACTCTTCGCCGCCGTGGCCGTAATTGACTGGAATTCCGATTGCGGCAGCTCGATCCTATGCGACTTTTCCCACTTGTAGACCTCCTTGTTGCTGGAGGACTTCGTGACGGAGATTCACGCGACCCGGAGATCACTCTTCCTTTCGCGATCGGGATCGAGTTGGAGCTGTCATCGGCATAGATCGTGGAGTTCGACTTGACCTAATTCAAAGAGGAGGGCTTTCGGCTCTCGACAAGCGTCAATCGTGGAGGAGGGAGGAGAGAGCCGTCACGATGGTCTTGGTGGTGGTGGTGGTCGACTGAGGTGAAGTTGCTACTAAAAGTTGGTGAATTGGAGAGAGAGAAGGTTAGGGCTAATACTTTTAGAATTGAGGAATTTAAAAAAGGAAAAGAAAAAACGAAACTTGAAACCGACTCACAAATTATCCGAATTCATTTACTTATTACCCGAACCGGAAAGACCCGAGATTTTCGGCTCTAGTTACATCGGTTTGTGTTTCGGTTCGGTTTTAAGACCCCTAATTATCACTGGGTGGTACCATGTCCTTCACGGATATATATATCGTGTGTGTGCGTTTTAGGTTTTGGTCTTCCCAAGCAATTTTGGAATTTGCATATTGCTCTTCAGGCACCGAGTGGTTGAAACCATAGTAACATGTCTATCATATTCTTCTGATTAGAAGAATCTTCCGCAAGTGCTCTGGAAAAAACCTGAATAATTTTCTCAATGGAAAATTCAATGGCTACAGTATACGGGTTGAACACACACAGATATATATGAGATTCGGTCCGATCTCCTATCACTAAGGAATCAAATTTCTGATTGACCTATCTAATACTAAAGTGTCATTTACATCACCGAATTTAAGTACCCAATTTGCGAACCAGATTGCACACACGAGTCTCTTTCCTTAAATGTACGGTTTTGATATGTTGGAGAGAGAGAGAGAGAGAGAGAGCATGTTAGACTACTTTTCGCCATTCGCTAAAAAATGAGCTCGAGGATAATGGGCTTTCCTTTTTTTACTTGGGCCAATGGGCCGTGATCTGTAAAAATTTAAACTTCAAGCGAGCGAGCCCAAAAAGGGTTCAAGACTAATAAAATATAAGGCAAGTTGTGCGGTGAGCGTGGATCGAACACGCGACCTTCAGATCTTCAGTCTGACGCTCTCCCAACTGAGCTATCCCCGCCGGTTGGTCCGTTTTAATTGTTTAATAAATTATAACATAATGTTTTCCATGCAACACACAAAACGAAATCGAAGAACATTGCTGAACGTACTATTCCATTTCTGCGCTTACATTATAAAAAAAAAAAAATTCTGAATAAAGAGGAAACTTTACCATATTTGAAAATAAAAAATCATTATTATCAGTCAGTCTTCAAACTCGGACCAGCTCTTCAAAGGCCTTCATGGCCGACAGCGGACAGCGTCAAAGCCAGCACCGCCGCGATCCCCTTCTTCCCTTCCCCTTCCGGCATGAACACGCACAGCTCCCTCGCCAGGTCCCCGCACCTGAACTGCGATGGGTCGCCCCACCCGAAGTCGGATATCCCGCAAGCCAGCCGAATCCAGGAGCTGATCACCAACGTGCCCACCTACGAGAGCCGGGGCCTGTACGTGTCCACGAAATCCATCCTCGAACGCACGTACTCCTCGTCCAGCAGCTCCACCGCCTTCTGTATCCGCTCCACGGAGAACAAGATGGGCCTCTCGCGCAGCTCCCCCGCGGAGCAGAGGCTCGCGGTCGTGACCTCGCTGCCGAAATAATGCTCTGGCAACGGATTCATCTCGAGCTTGGACCTGACGTCGGCCATTATGCGGAAGTTCATCAGTTGGTGAGGCTTCATCCTTAGAGCCTCGCTGCGCGCGCGCCACACCAGCGGGTCCTCACCTTTCCCTCGGACAGCGCCGCTTTCTTGGTCGCCTCGATCTTGTCGGCGACAAAGAGGAAGAGCATGTGCACCAGAGGGTCTCGCTGGCACAGCGACTCCGTGTCCGACGTGTCAGTGACCTGGACGAAGCCGTGGTAGGGGTACTTGATCTGAGGCGGCACGCGCGACTTCAGCAGGGTCTGGTCGTGGAAAGGGACGGCGGTCACCGGCTTTCCCCCAGCGGTTTGGGCCCACGAGTTGACGAAGTTCATCCCGGAAACGCCGTCGACCAGGCTGTGGCTAACTCGGATGCCCAGAGTGAATCGGCCGCACTCGAACTTCGTCACCTGATCTCCAATACCATCATGCAATGTGGCCATGCACGTTAGGGTTACGGAGATAAGCGCGACGGAGACAACTATGATCGTGGCACGATTACTTTATTAGATTTATTTCGTCAATCTTCGCTAACCCACCGACCGACCATTCATCACTCACTATAATTCAATAACGGAGCTTTTTAAGATACTCCAAAAGCGACGTCATCTTCGATATGGAGACGTCCGGATAAGATAATCAATATTGAACGGTCCCAATAGCATCATTGACCTAACATATCCACATATCTAAAAAGTCGGGAGAGTTATATTTTTCTCCTTCCCTAATTGCAAGAAACTTTCTCTAATCATGCATCGGCGAATTATGATTTTTACTATAATTAAGAAGGCACGTGGATGATGTCCATATTTGTAATCCACAATTAAGTCCTCCGACTAGCTACGAATGAAGGAAAATATAATGGGCCAAAATCAAATACCAAATACAGTCGGGTTAACTAATGGCGAAAACCTTGGTCAGAACATGAACCGAAAAATCACATATTTGCCGGTTAGTTCCATAGCAATCTTTTGAAAAACATAGATTTTTTCCGACAGCAAAGCAACAGACCCAAAAATAGAATAAAGCAACATTTTGTTTATGTTTTTCTCTCTTAATAATCAAGCGGTAGGATTCCAACCAAAAAAAAAAAAAAAATCAAGCGGTAGAATGAAGTTGACATACTATTATCTTCCCTTTATCTTATTTCACCAAAAAGTTAAGAGAAACTGCCTATATGCACGCCCGTTATGCTTATCGTCTATTTAAGATGTATATGTCATTTGATCAACTTAGATTGCGGAAATACTTTGTCGTTTATGCATGCTAATCATTTTGAAAATAACGGTGCAATTGCTCTAAAGTGAATAAATTGATCTAAAACCATATTTTTCCCCAACCTGTGCAGTTAGTGAGGGCGTTCCAAGTATGGTTTTGGCCTTTGGATCGGAGTAAATAAGTTTGTTCGTGACGTCGGGATCAGGAACATGGACATCGCCCAGCATGTCCATGCTACAATCAGCCATTGCCTCCACGAACTGCACACCCTTCTTCGTCAGCTCCACGATGAAGCTCCCTTCCGGGCTTATGACCATGGAGCCGGCAAGTGGATAATAGTGGACCAAAACCTTGGACAAAGCCTGTTTGAGCACGTCTCCGACGTTGTCGCTGTCCTTCTCGTAGCGGAAGATAGGAAGTAAAACCCATCGGGGGTCTCGGACTCGGGTTGGACCATGACGGGGTCGAATTTCCGCAGGGACATGGTGCCGCCATTGATTGTTAATGCCTCCATCGTCACTGTTGAAAAGCCAGCACATTCATAAAATCCATGAGACAAGATCCTACCAGAGAGAGAGACAGAGAGACAGAGAGACAGAGAGCAAGCGAGCCCTACAACCCTAGAAAGAGTTAATTTTTCATGCATGCAAGGGACTAAAGTTTAAAACCTCGTACTTTGGAGTATAAACTTACATTTGACAATTCGCAAGATTGGTTGTTCTGTCTATGCAGGGAGAGAATCAAGATCGAACGACAATTTATATAGACTAAGGAAGTAGGTGAAGGAGTGACGTGTTCACACGAGAAGTGGAGGAGGAACATGTCTTGTTAGGAAAATTTGACCAGAAAAATGGTAATTTGTGAGGGAAGGGATGAACAGGTCCTCCTCTAGAGATGGATAAAACCAATAGAAACTCATGCATGTTCATTCGCCTGGATAAAAATTAACAAGCGTTCACCAAATATATGCTTTTCTAATACGTTTACGGGAAAATTGTCAAAAAAATCCTAAACGTATTGTAATTTTACCAATTCAGTCTTAAACCTTTTAATTTTGTCAATTCAGTCCTAAACCTTTTCACTTTTTGCCAATTTAGGCCTAAACCTTTCAATTTTGCCAATTCAATCCTAAACCTTTTCACATTTTGTTAATTTAGTACTTTCGACCAATTTATGCCGAAAAAATGCTTACGTGGATTCTTAGTCGGCGCTGGCTGTCCTATGTGGCCGGTTTGGCACCGACATGATGCCGAAAATTAAAAATGGCGACATTTATTTTTTTTTTTTTAATTTCCTTGTGTTCGTTTCAGGGGCAAACCGCCCCACATCAAAACGCAACGAACCCTACTTTGCTCACCACAAATCCACTCCTCGATGACGGACGACGAGCCACGGTTGTTGGATGCTCGACACGCTCATCCCCTTCACGGCGTCTCTTGTCAATCGTAGCCCCCGACTCCTCAACGACGGCCGACGACCCTCGACGATGTGCCGGGGGATTTTCGCGAGCAGCTTGCAGGGACCTCAACAACGACGACTACTAGGCGAAGAGGACTAGCCACAATCACACGGTTCGTCGAGACCCGATTCACCCATACCCAGTCTTGGTGAGTTTTTGTCACTTGGCCATAGGGCAATCTATTTTCCTCTGGCGCTTGCTTCTCTAGTTTTTTTGTCCAAAAGAAATATCATATGTGAATTTTTAAGAAGAAAGGGTTTGCTCCATGTTTCTCATGCGTCCGTTTCTTTGGTTGTTACATGTGAAATGTGTATTATTGGGACTTTCATTTGAGTTTTTGGGTATCAATTTGTCTGCTGGGGATTGTAAAGCAACTGTTGCATGATGGAGAACTCAAATTGATTTCATTTGTTAACTTTACTGAAGCTTTATTTTGCAAGTGTTTGCGACTCAATTTTGAGAAGTGAGCATGGATAGAGGGTTAAGCTTGGATATCTGATGGAAAAGATAGAATTAGTATCCTTGCTGGTTGATTCCAGAAATTGCTGGTGCGCATATCCTTAAAAGGCAATGAGAATCGTATGCATTTTTCACTTCTTATGTGGTATGTCGAAGTATCCCTTAGAATAAGATTTCAAGAACTCTTCTCAATTTGCCTAATACATGGATTATTCCTAATTATGATAATTTGACTTGAAGCATCGCATATAGGACCATCATCCGAGTAGTATTAAACTCCTCACTCGGTTCGGCGAGATTGTCCAGAAGCATGGTATCATGCTTTCCCGAAAAAAGATGATCATTGCCCAAAAAGAAATAGAGTTCCTTGTAATGTATTTGAAGAAAGGAACCTATTATCCAAGCCTCCATATTGCAGAAGAATTGCAGAAATTCCCCTCAAAAGACATGACGGTCAACCAGGTGCAGACATTCCTTGGGATAGTCAATTATCTCCGCGACTTTGTCCTGAAAATTTCCCAAACACTTCATCCACTTCAAAGGATGTTGAAAAAGAATGCACCGCTTTGGGGACCAAAGCAAGCCAAAGCCAAACCCATTGCTTACTTGAAAAACACATTGCAATATCTCCCTCTATTGCAAATTCCATCCACTAACAAAAGAATTCTCTAAACAGATGCTAGTGACAAGTATTGGGCAGTTATCCTCCTTGAAGAAATCAATGGAAAACGACACATTTGGGCTTACAAAAGTGGATGTTTTACCCCTGCAGAGATCCACCACCATTTCACTTTTAAGGAGATCATTGCTGTCAAGTATGGAATCAAGAAGTTCGAGTTCCACCTCATTGGACATCATTTTCTCGTGGAAGTGGATGTGTTCTCTTTTCTCTAAATGTTGAAATTCAAGCAAACACAAATCCCTCATCCCCGATTGCTAAGATGGGCAGAATGGTTCTCAAAATATTCCTTTGATACTAAACATCTTGCAGGAAGCAAAAACATTCTTGCAGATTTCTTGTCCGGACCCAAGCAACCAGTTTCCTCAATCAACATGTTTGTTAAACAAGGAACCCATGCGAGACAATTTCCATGTTGTTGATTTGAGGGAAAACCAATGGAATTCACACAAATACCCCCCAGGCGTTCCAGATCTAATTCGAGTCACTCAACATGATCAGCACCTCAAAATCTAGTTTTTGCATTATCATTACCATATCTTTAAAGATTATGGTGGTTTAATGTTAAAACCAAATGGCATTGATTCTCACTATCCGTTCATTCACCATCTGAAATGGACTCTAGATTTTGAATTCTCCCAAGAACTGAAATGGATGTTTTGGTACATTTAACCTATTTGTAATAGCCATCGAGTTTCCCACAGAAAAAATATCAGAACCTTGTCCAAAGCTCTCATGGGAGACAACACTAACCAGAAAAACATGATTGATATGTTACTTTGGTTTCAACCCCTTTAACCTTGGAGAGAATTATTCAAATCACAACAGCGTGAAGGAAGACAAGAACCAGAGAGATACACTATCATGATTTTTTACAGACCATGAACATTTGTTACAAACACAAGAAGCGTGCGATATGACACAGTAGATGTTGGTACAACCACATACAAACCCCAGCTCACTCAACAATTTGCTCGTATTCACGGAACCTTGCCAAGTTCTATCTCATCAAACCTTCATAAATATCGACAACTCCAGAGGATCTTGTGCCAAGAAAATCATACTATTCCCCCCGAGTTATGGCGATACGATGTAACGTATATTTCATGGGACCAGGTTTACATGCAAGACTATACTCGAGAAACTTTGCAAATTTTTCACCAAAATTAGCCAAGCTCTTCAATGGATGTGGATTCCCAAGATCCATAGAGAGGACCACTCTCCCAAGACGCATATGCTTTCAGCTTTCAGGATATTCCATCCAGCACCCAGGATATTCCATCCAGCCCTCAAGATATTCCGTCTAGCTCCAATTATTGGGGTATCCAGCCAAATAAAAAATTGAATGCAAAAATAGATAAGTATGAAAAAGAATGCCTTTTCCGTGGCTACAAGAGAGAAAGGGATTACCTAAACAGCTCGAACTCTAATAATGCTAATTATTATCCCTCGTAATTGCATGATTTAGCGCTGCAATGTTTACATCCTTTGGTTGAATTTTCAGTATCTCAAAAGGAGAGACAGTCTCTGTAGTATTGGTCACATGGGTGTCTGTAATAATTGGCCCATGTCCGCCAAAAGTTATTGAGTCATTATTATGTCCACTAGTGTCAGCATATCTGCACATCTGCATGTTCAATAATTGTGCTTTTGTCCAGTAGTCTTTTCCTTTGCCTATACAAGACCATTTGAGTAATGTAACCGGGCAGACTTAGCCTTCTTTGAATACCAGTGTGAAGTTTTTGTACAATGAGTTTCTAAATCCTACTCTTTTCTTCCCATCCAAGCATGATTCCTTGATTTATAGAATTGTTTTGTTAATTTGGTAGTACGATGTGGTTCGGTATGCTCTTCACTTGCTACTTTGAGTGAAACCTATGAATCAGAAATTTATGACATCTTGAGAGTTGAGCTTTAAGATTGAGCTTGAAAGTTAAAAGGTAGTCCCCTAAATCTTGGCCAAGAGTGCCTGGTATTGGAGATAGCATACCTACTTCAGGCTCGGACTTGTCTCCGCTTCCTTCTTGATATTAGACACGCAAGCATTTCACTTAGTCATTTTATCGAACGGGTTCAATACTACTCAGTTGATGGTCCTATATGCGATGCTTCAAGTCAAATTATCATAATCAGGAATAATCTGTGTATTAGGCAAATTGAGAAGAGTTATTGAAATCTTATTCCAAGGGATACTTCGATAGGCCACATAAGAAGTGAAAAATGCATACGATTCTCATTGCCTTTTAAGGATATGCGCACCAGCAGCATCTGGAATCAGCCAGCAAGGATACTAATTGTATCTTTTCCATCAGATATCCAAGCCTGACCCTCTATCCATGCTTACTTCTAAAAAATTGAGTCACAAACACTTGCAAAATAAAGCTTCAGTAAAGTTAACAAATGAAATCAATTTAAGTTCTCCATCATGCAACAGTTGCTTTACAATCCCCAGAGGACAAATTGATACCCAAAAACTCAAATGAAAATCCCAATAATACACATTTCACATGTAACAACCAGAGAAACGGAAGGATGAGAAACATAGAGCAAGCCCTTTCTTCTTAAAAATTCACATATGATATTTCTTTTGGACCAAAAAACCAGAGAAGCGAGCGCTAGAGGAAAATAGATTGCCCTAAGGCCAAGTGACAAAAACTCACTAGGACTGGGTATGGGTGAATCGGGTTTCGACGAACCGTGCAATCGTGGCTTGTCCTCTCCGCCAAGTCGTCGTCGAGATCTCTGCGAGCTGCTCGCGAAAATCCCCCGGTGCGTCGTCGAGAGTCATCGGCCGTCGTCGAGGAGTCAGGGGCTACGATCGACGAGAGACGCCGTGAAGGGAATGAGCGTGTCGAGCATCCGACGGCCGTGGCCCGTCGTTCGTCATCGAGGAGTGGATTTGTGGTGAGCAAAGTAGGGTTCGTTGTGTTTTGATGTGGGGCAATTAGCCCCAAAAACGATCGCAAGGAAATTAAAAAAAAAATCGCCGTTTCTAATTTCCAGCATCCATGTCGACGTCGGACCGGCCACGTAGAACGGCCAGTGCTCACTAAGAATCCACATAAGCATTTTTCCGATATAAATTGATTAGACGGACTGAATTAGCAAAAGGTGAAAAGGTTTAGGACTAAATCGGCAAAATTGATAGGTTTATGACTGAATTGGCAAAAAGTAAAAATGTTTAGGATTGGATCAGCAAAATTAAAAGTTTTAGGACTGAATTGGCAATAGATTTAGGACTTTGTTGACAATTTTCCCTACGTCTTCAATATTCACCAACTAGGTTTGCGTATGTATGACCAAGTAGCTTAATGAAAGTTCACCGAGATGAAATTAACAAACAGTTCACCAAATAATGTATGTTATGACCGATTTGAAAATAACATAATTGCTTCATTGTATGGTGCCGCCAATAACATGAGCTTACGTATGCACTATGTTCACGCATTCCATTCATCATCAATTCAGGTTCCCATTTGTAAAAGAAAAAAGAAAACTTTGGACACCAGAAGTGTCAAAGTTTTTGTAGGGCGATTATTTTGGTGCCAAAATTTTTCGCCGGCTCACTTAAGTGTCAAATCGGATAGAAAACGATCACTTAAGTATCAACAGTGACAGATTTTGATCAAATAGTATGTGTGACATTTATAATTATAATATTTTTAATGACATGTCATTTGTAATTAAAAATCAGTCCGCGTGGCAATTTTTTTTTTTTTAAATTCAATCTCAAATGTAAAAATAAGCTAAAATAATAATAATAATAATAATAATAAGTTAAGAAAAGAAAAGAAAAGAAAAGGGGAGTTGCAGCGACGAGGGTCGCCGAGCCCAACTAGTGGCCGATGACCCACGACAACCATAGCCAAGGGCTACAGGCCCTTGCCCGGATCGGGATGAGGGTCGCAGCCCTCATCAAGATTAGGCGAGAATCGCCGGCCCTCGACACTAGCACATGATGACAAGTGGGTCGAAGCCAGATCGAAAGAGAGCATGATTCGGGCATTTCTTCGGAAACTTGGTGTGCGTGCTGAATAAGTGGAGAGCTGGAAAGCATGCATGAGAAGTAAAGTGAAAATGGAGGATGGCTAGTGGGGGTTGCTGGCCACTAGCCAGGGCACAATTTGGCCATCCCCCACCCTCGCCAACCATTGCCGGCGATGGCTGGGCGGCGGCGGCAAAGGCTATGCAAGCCCTAGTCGCTGTAACCCACTACTTTTCTTTTTTTTTTAACTTTTTTTTTTAGTTTTTTAGCTTTTTTATTGTTGATTGGGATTTTCCAATGAGCCACGTACGATTAGGTTATTAATAAAATTTCGTCACACAAGATTTCTAGCAAAATTCACTGAGGTTAGCACTCAAATAATCGTTTAAAAAAATTACACTCAAGTGATCTAAACAAAATTTTAGCATAAAAAACTTTGGCACTTCTGATGTCCTTCTGTCGAGAACTTTTATGGTTAGGGTGAACCATGCCTGTTTCCATAAGATATGGTGGAATTTCGTTTATCTTACTACACAAATCTTTCTTGCTCTCTCTCAATAAGTCCCCCATGGACGTCAAGATCTTAGCCTCGGCATCTAAGTCCAAAGAGTGACATCGAACTCCTCCACCGGCGATGAGCTTGACTTCAGCAACGAAAGAGGCAGAGAGAAGAGCGGGGTGCATGGCAAGAACAAAAACTGGAAGGTACCGACCGAATCGTCAGTACGTACGGTCTGTCAACTTTCGTTCATAAATCACTTCGCATCTCTTAGTCTTTAAACCACCATTCTGAACCTTGAGTCTTGGGTTAAAGACCCCAAATGTAATCCCATCACGGATCGATCGATCATGCTTGGGCTTCTAAGACACCTCTATCTGTCCTTTTCCGTGCCTATTGAAGGACAGACGTGTTCACATGGCCAGTTGCGTGGGAAGATATGAACAGGTCCTCCTTAGACATGGATACAACCAATGGAATTCGTACCTGTTCATTCAGCGCACCACTATTTCTTTGCTTAATAGCTTAATGCGCCGTTGACCTGGATAATGCTAACAAAACGCTTCACTAGATAAGTGCACTTCTTTAATACATGTACCGTCATTGACTAAGTTTGCTTATGTATGAACAAATAGCTTCTTGAGCGTTGACCCGGATGAAACTGGCGTATGTATGGTGCGGATAATAACGTGGACTCGCGTACACATTGCGGGTCGACAAATTCCAGTCATCATGTATTCAGGTTGAGATCAATCTTGCCTGCTTCCATCCAAATTTTGTAGGTGGAAAATGTGGTGAAATTTCATTTATCCTTTAGGCTGAACTTGGGCAACTGTCTTATCAGGATGAGAATACGGCTGCAGTCTAATTTGTTATTACCTCCATGAGATATAGCAACTTTGTGTTGCCCCCTTATCAGTTCAGCTCTAAGATCCAGTTAGTAAACTTTAAGTTTGGGATGCAAAGTAGTGTATGAATATAAACCGGGAAGGGTTCTTGATCCTTTTCTCTAGAAAAGTAAAACTGAAAGAAATGATCAACTTTCTCTCTAAGAGATATAGTTTTTGTGCGGCATCATTCTGCAGATAAGATAGCCGCCCCAAATCAATCTTGATACTAGAAAAATAAGGCGTGAAGGCTTATCCATCATCTCCCACCAACCCTATTGTGGTGGCATGCAGATCCTCTGAGATAAACTAGAGCAGACGATGACAACAGTGGATGGATTACTTTGACCCATCAACGAAGTGCCAAAAGGATGATGGGATCGAGGGTTCTGATTCCGTGCCAGCCCGGTTTACGCGAGAAGACGCACGCCATGAACAAACACGAGCAACCCTATTGGTCAACTCAAAAGATACTGAGAATTTTCACATGAATAAAGACAAGCTCTACGGGGGATTGAAAATGCGAGGCGGGCGTGGTAACTGGGGTAGAAGAAGTGTGGAGGGGTGAAAATGCGGTCAGATCTAATCGACCATGAGAAAAGACGTGGAAAGTAATCCATAAATTTTGTGAGATTTTGAGGATCACTGTCAAGTGTTGTAAAAGTTCAGCTATTAGACGAAAATGTGGTTTAATATTTAATTATTCTATCACTCCTCCTCACGATTAGATGTGGAGGCAAATTGGACCTGAAAAGATTTGAATTTGAGGCCTATTGCTCTAACACCATTCTGCGAATTGTGCTAACTCCAATTTTAATTTTCTAGCTACTCGTTTCATGGTTTTAATTTGAGCTGCATATCCTACTCTACAAACATAGATACCCACATTAATAGCAAGTTTGATTCCAGCATTAAATAGATCGGTTGATAAGAATATTTGTCCATCTGTAATGGAAATTACATCAGTAGGAATATAAGCCGAAACATCTCCCGACTGGGTTTCCACTATTGGTAAAGCAATCATACTTCCTTCACCTAAAATAGAACTTAATTTAGCCGCTCTTTCCAAAAGGCGTGAATGCAAATAAAAAACCATCTCCAAAAGCTTAAACTGTTAGATGAATGCGTGGTTTTACTTATTCTATCACTCAGCACTAAACATAAACATATTTAATTGGATAAGCAAAATGGGTTTGGAAAGATCTGAACTCATGACCTCCTACTTCGATGACTTATGAGATTTTGTAGAACCATTATCAAATGTTCTAAAAGCTTAAGCTGCTAGACGAAAGCATGATTTAGTATTTAACTATTATATCAACCTTCGTTTAGAATATATAACCATGCATTTCAACTCTTGATTACGTGCATGTTGATTCTTAGACACGCTGTTGGGTTTCTATGCAGGGGGACCACAAGCGTTCGAGGAGACGCTCGTGTATGTTGGGAAATAATCCAAATGTCATACCCGCTCATGTAAGTTAGTAGCTTGAATCTTGCTATCCGGGATACCAAGTGCGTTTGGGAACGCATTGTAAAGAAGCTTTGAGCCTCTAGAGGTCGTTGAGTGAAAATTTGAGCGTTTGACAAATAAGCACCGCCATTCATACGACAGTGGAAGTATGGGAAAATTACCAAAAAGCTGTCAATTCATTGCGCTTAGTGCCAATTACCTTCCAACCATTTCTCTCTCTCTCTCTCTTTTTTCATTTTGGACAACACCGGTCGCACCACATACGAAGGGCGGTGTCCATATAAGTGATTTTCGATTAAAATTGGCCGAATGAACTAAATTGACACAAATACAAAAAATTTAGAACTCAACCGACAAAAAAAAAAAGGAATTAGGATTGAACTGACGCATTTGCAATATGTTTAGGACTTAATATGAAATTGTATTTTCTCCTTTTCTTAACATTGAAGAAATAAAAGTTTAAAATCGACTTCACGTTTCATTTTAATGAAGGATAAAGGACAAAGTAGAGAGAAAAGGTGAAGAAGCACTACCACAATAATGAATGGAAAAGAAAGAAGGAAAAAGTGAAATATATTTTATTGGACAGACCATAATTTCAATTTGTGCATGTGATTAGACCCACCGTGGAAGTCGTAATGTGAAATAAGCAACTTGATCGACACAGGATCTTTGTCGACGCCACTTTAGAACTACGCCCTGATGAGTTCATGGCTGAAGTTGGCAAGCCCAAGACCACCACAATGCCCTTCTTCCCTTCTCCCTCCGGCATGAACAGGCCAAGCTCCTCCACCAGGCTGCCGCTACCAAACTGTGCCGGCCCTCCCCACCCGAAGTTCGCCGCGCCGAACGCCAGCCTCGTCCATGAGCTTATCACCAAAGTGCCAACCGACGTGAGCTGAGGCTTATAGACATCCTCATAGTCGATCCTCGACAGCACGTAGTCCTCCGTCACGGACTCGACAGCATTCTTGATTTGCTCGACGGCGAAGGAGATGGGCTTCTCTGCCAGGTCGCCGGCAGTGCAGAGGCAACCCACGGTGGTCACGGCATTGCCGAAGTAGCCCTCCGGCAATGCCGTCGTCTCAAACTTGGACCTGAAGTCAGCCATGATGCGAAGCTTTGTGAGCTGGTGGGGCTTCATGTTCAGCGCTTGGCTTCGCGCGCGCCACACGTGAGCTGCCAAGGCGGTGAAGCTCGTGCAGCTCGTGAGGCCGTCCTCGGACATGGCCATTCTCTTGAGGGCTGCGAGCTTGTCAGAGTCGAAATGGAAGGCTTGGTAGGTCATGGGTTGCCGCTCGAAGAGCGTGGCCATGTCGGAGACGTCGGAGATGACGACGAAGTCCTCGTAGGGGTACTTGATCTGAGGAGGGACGCGCGGTTTCAGGATCGAGCGGTCATGAAAAGGGACAATGGTGATGGGAACGCCGCGGGCGGTTTGGGCCCACGAGTTGATGAAGGCCATGGCTCCTGCGCCGTCGGTTACGCAGTGGCTCATGGCGATCCCTAATGTGAAACCTCCACATTGGAATTTTGTCACCTTATTAAGAAGCGTAAGGTAAAAATTAAAAAAAAAATCAATTCTTGAGTACTGCAAGTATAGAAATGTAGATCAAGAGAGGAGAAATTGTAGAATTCAAGATGAGTAAGTTTCGCGAAAAATAAATAATTTGAAAAATATTTTCCTGTTAAATGAAAAGTATTTTCAACGTAAAAAAATAGTTAGAAGGATCAAGGATCTATTTTAGGAAAATATTTTCTAAATCATTCATTTTTTTGGCGAAACAAATAGAACCTCAATATTCCAATAAAAAAATTCATATCGCATGCATGTTTAAAATTATTTAGGTCTAAACTCTTGTGTAAGGTAAATTTCCCCATTTTGATTATCAAGCTTAGTTGACGTGACACGCCTTGCTAAATCGAGCTTCAAAATTCATAAAATCATGCTCAATCGAGGGGAAAAATATTTCAAATAGACTCGATTGATAGAGATCAACACCATAACAATCATAAAATCAGTGGGACTCACATGGTCAATAGTTACGAGGATGTTAGATCTATTTACTCTATATGTACTAAGTTGCAATTTTCTGGATAGAATGTCACTATCTCTAGAATCTAGATGTCCCGTCCCCGTGCCGGTTGAAGTACAAGGCAAATAACAATCTTAATTGGGCAACGATTGCAGCACAGTTGACCTTAGGAGTGTGTCCGCCTTCTCTTTCCCGGGAGCTTAAGACAACCAACCTCATTTTTGCGAGGAGAGTTACGGAAAAAATTATAAACTTATTACAATTATATCAATTCAGTCTTAAATCTTTTTATTTTGCTAATTCAATTCTAAACATTTTGTTGAAGTCAACGATTACATGCCAAAATTGGCCAGATTGACCGAATTGACTAGCGATTTCTGGCCAAAATTGATTGGATTGATTGAATTGGCACAATTATGAAAGTTTTAGGATTGAATTGCTAAAAAAAAAAAATTGAGACTGAATTGATACAATTGAAATAGGTTTAGAACTTTTTTGTTAATTCTCACAATTTTCGCAAGTAATAATTGATTAAGGAAGAACCTATGTCACAACTCTAGTTCACGCTAAATGCACAACAAAACCGAGATTCTTCAATACCTGAGCAGTCAGAAGGGGAACTTCGAACAAATCCGTCATGGAAGGATCCGTGTACACGAGCTTCCTCGAAATGTCCGGATCAGGAACTCGAACATCGCCCAACGCGTCGATGCCGCAGGTGGCGATAGCCTCGACCAACGTCGCGCCTCCTTTTGTGCACGCGACGGCGAGCTTATCTTCGGGAGTAGTAGCCAACTTCCCCGCGAGCGGGTAATAGTGGACCAAGACTTTGGCCAAAGCCTTCTTTAGCATGTCTCCGACGTCGTCTCCGCTTCTCTCGTAGCAGTATATCGCTTGCATGGTGATGGGAATGGCCTGGTCGAGGCTGGACAGGAAGTAAAAGCCGTCGGGTGTGGCCGACTCCGGTTGGACCAAGATGGGTGGTGACTTGGTCACGGTCACGGGACCGCTGTTCATTATCGTGGATGCCTCCATTGTTGCAGCTCTGGAGCTTCTCAGATAGAAGAAGAATGACTGCATGCGATGGAAAAAGCATATGACGTGTTGAGCTAAGTCGATTACATTGCATTACAGGATGGATCTAAGTATCATAAGGAGGAAAGCGAAACTTCATGTTTGCCTTTCAAATCCATCAAGTTTGATCGGTTTACCATTCCAAGTCGAACGGGACCCTTATAGATTATTGTTCTTCTTTCGAGACCGAACGAAACGAGAAAAGAAAAGAAAACAGAAAAAGAAAAAAAGAACAAAGAGCTCCAAAAAAAAAGAAAATGAAATAGGCGTGTATACCTTTTTTTCTGCAATTGCACTGTCTCAGAAGTTCCCCACCAGCTTATATACAGACATTGTGAAGTGTAAGATTGGAAAAGATCGTATGAACGGGCCCAGGACAAACGGCAGGTCAGATCCCATAATGTCTTTTTATTACCCTAAATAGTACACTTGATCCTCACACTAAGGGTCTGTATGGTAACATTCCAGAAAAAGTGTTTATATTTTCAAAGTGTTCTCGGAACATTTTGGGAACAGAAATGCGTATGGTAAAAAAGTGTTCCCAAAATGTTCCGGGAATACTTTTGAGAAATAGAAACACTTTTGGAGCAGAAACAAGAAAAACTTGTTTATGTGTTCTTGGAACAATTTTTAGAAACACATTTGGATCATTTTTTAGAAACAATTGGGAACGATTTTGTTTTTGAACACATTTTTCTCTCTTTTGTTCTTGCATGATGTTGACATTTGATTTTTGATCATTTTATTTTAAAAAATTAATTAAAAATATGAAAATTTCATAAAATTACAAAATCAACCTTGGAAGCTTTGGCCTAGCCTTAGCAACCAATTTCGAACAAAAAATATTTTTTGTAATAGTTGGCATTTTGCAGATTTATTTTAATTATAAAAATATCCGAAAATAAGGAAAAATAGTATTCGTGGTCAGAAAAATGTGCAAAAATAGTCCATATTCTTATTTTAATTCCCTTTTCATTTTGGTCTCTTAAATTTAAAAAAATTCAGTTTGGGACCACATGCCTCTTCATTGAACATAATCCTAAATTGACTAAAAAATTTCATTTTAAATCATTTTAACCAAAACTTTTACTTTTAGAGTCATGACATGAGATTTTGATACCTTGCATCTCATTTCAGTCCTCGTGTTTGGAAAAATTGCACAATTGTACTAAAAGGACCTAAATGCACAAATATTTTTCATTTTAGTCACCGATTTCACTCAAAGTGCAATTAATATTTTTTTAGAGTCCCCGTTTAAAGGTAATCATATTTTTAACTACTTGGGAACATTTACGTATAACTCATAATTGTAATTTTTCCTATCTAGAGAAAACATATTTGATGTTCTCGTTGTCTAATTTCAATTCGTCTTCTCTTTCAGTTTTTTTTTTTTATATAGTTGATCTCGTCCATATCATCATTTGATAAATCGTGCATAAATTACTTATACATATATTGGTCCAATTTGATTTAGTAAATTGAACAAATGTGATTTAATTTGATTTAGTAAGTTAAAAAGATAAAAGAAATTTTACTTTTAATATATATAGTCCCCTTAATTAAATGAATAGTTACCAAACGCATTTCTTTTCTTCTTCTTTTTTGTTTCAGAACAGAAATTTTATGCAGTTACCAAACGTGTTTCTGTTCTTTTTTTTATTTCAGGAGCAAATTTTTTTTGCAGTTACCAAACGCGTTTTTATTCCCAAAAATCATTGCCGAGAACAGAAACAGCAAAAAATATTTCTATTCTAAAAGTTGTTCCGGGAACAGAAACGTTACCATACACAACCTAATTTACTGCATATCCTATATTGTTGACTAGCTTAACTTATCATAGTCGATCGATCCGATTGCTGGAGGGTTCTTAAGTCAATTACTATAACCCAAATTGCAGACTGCAGACACCATCTTTCCAATCATCATGTTTGTTAATTATGTCTCGAGTTTGAACCATTTGTGGAATCCAAACAGATTGAAGAATGTATATCGTTTTCGTAAATGGATATATTTGAGAAGAAAAGAAATCTTGGATTAGAACTTCTTTTCTTGAAAACCTCATCAAATCACGTGAAGATTTGTTATTCTGTTGAAGGAAGGTTATCCAAGATTGCCACCAAGAGAATTACTCGTTTGCACGTAGGGGGGGACTCCACCTTTATGTGATTGGTCGGTCAATGAAGAAACAAGTTGTTTTGACTTCTTCAAGCTGCACAAACAAAGGAAATAAAATATAGGGATTTTATTTCCAATTTCCTTTTGCAGTGGAGAGCAGCGGCCGCCACACGAAGAGACAAAAAAAAGGTGAGCACGTACAGTATTCTGGTTTTTAAGGTCGTGCGCGAGTGTTCTCGTTTAGGCTTGAACATTCATCGTTTTGTTTTGCGTGAGTTTTTATATATCCAATTAAGTTGTTTATTTATAAATACTTTGGGTTAGATATAATTTAGGTGTGGAAAATACGAGCGTATTGAGCGATTGTAATTTCGATTCTCCGATTATAGTAGATTATTCGTGTTGGCTCTCCCGTGAATGTAGGTACCGATATTCGAACGAACCACGTAATTTTTGGTGTCCTTTATCATTTCTCGTTATTTCTCTAGATTTTTCGCATTGACTTATTTGCAAGATCTTGGTTAGTTTCCGCGTTATCAGAGCCAACTTCCAAAATGATCATCGTGCGAAGGAGTGCAGATTAAATTAAGTTCCGCTAAGAACCATCGTCTGTACTTATCTATTGTCGAGATTTTCATTAGCATGTGCCGTCGAGACTTGTTAAGCGATCAAATCAAAATTTTGCAGGGTCGCATACGTTATTATCTTCATGTTATGTACACCCAATAGCTCGAAACGAACGAATCGATCCTCGATATGTACCTGAAGACACTCGTTAATATGACCCGATAACCGCGGACTTTGTAATACTTTCTTGGGATATGGTGAGAGCCGATGATGTCTGGGGTTCCCTTCTTTTATTCGTTGCGTGGTTGGCAAGGACGGGGCGAGCAAAGGTCTGAATCTGACCGCAGGCAACTCCCATTCCTAAGAATCTTGTGCTGAGATGGACTGCTGCAATGAATTTTAGCTGGTAATTACTGAGCGGAGGTAGGTAGTTTACAAGGTAAACGGCCACCCGCAAGATAAGGAGAAGATAGAAAAAAATAATTCGATTGACCGTCTCAAAGGTGACAAATATCCATTAAAAAGTAGTAAGAATTATTCTCTGAAAAGTACACAAATGAAAATTATCGTGTAAGCGAAGACCTGACGAAAGAGACGTGGGCTCCATTTTTTATTTATTATTTATTAAGTCGAAAGAAAAATCTTCATTTCGTATCAAAGAGAGGTACATCACTTCAGCATAAAAATGAAAATCCACAAAGCAAGTAGTTTTGAAAAGCGAATAAATTTAATTGAGATTGCATAAACTCACTCATTCCTCAAGGATGCATGCATCATACTATCCATGCACAATTGGCGGCCGATCATCGAATCTCGCATCATCATCAGTGATGAGTACACACCGAGAAATCCCTCTCTAGTAACTAAGGCTTTATCAAAAGGCGGTCTCCATTTGATTTGCAAAAAATGAATAATTTAGACAATCTATCGTCCCAGAAAGGATCGCTTGCAATAGTTAGCCAATGAAAATTGTTCTTATTGTCAATAACAATATATGTTTAAGCATAAAGTAATACCTTTCATTTTTCGTGAAGTAAACAAAGCCGAATATAGATGTTTTGCTAGAACACAAAGTGATTGCATAGTTTTAGCATACCTTACTATCACACTGCCATTTCCTAAGATAATTTCTTAGCTGCGTTTGGTCATCCGAATTCTAGTCAGAATAGAACCAGATATAATAGGATATGATAAGAAATCTAAGAATTTTATCATATCCTATCTATTGTTTGGTGAAATATGGATTTATAGTCGAATAAGAAGAGGCAATGCACAACTAAAACATCATAATGCTTTAGAAATTATCCAATTATGAGTTTTGATGAGTGAATTATTGTTGAACAGAGGATTATGCCATGAGAATTTCAGGCACAATATCGATGGAGCAAATCCTGTATAATCGAGGATCTTGATTTTCAGTCGAATCCTTGAGAATGATCCATTGGACTTACTTGTTGTCTTGTCAAGTGAGTAAACAAGTGCTGAACAATCTAATTATCCGGCCTCTTTTTGCAAGTTGAAGATGCAATTTAATTGTTGAGTACCAGATTCCTCGTTTGTCAAGTCTATATTCGTGCTTTCTCACCGAGAATCGTTCAAATAAATTTCGGACTGGGCACGTGCATGGCGAATGTGGGAAAAGAATTAGTCCATGTAAATTGAACAGAGCGGAATGATATATTTTACAATGGGTCCGGTAGAGCGCTGTGTGATCTAGAGTGGTTACTTTAAATCCAAAGTATTCTATAGACAAAAAAGTGAAAAGATATGAAATTTAATTTGATCGCACACACTTTGGTGTGGAGATTGTATTATATTTATAGAGCAGATCGTGGGAGATTTGCTCAATCAAGCACAAATCATGGAAACAGAAATCGTGGAAGATTAGCTTTAGCAACAAGATTGACACAGATTGTCAAAGATTGCTCTATCACTGGAGATTTGCTCTATAAAAAGGATGGAACTTCGTCCATTTAATTACCTAACCATTATTTGGTCGAAAAATAAGTACTTACTTTCGATTTGAATGGAACCTAAGATTCGAAAACGGAAAGCGAACGTGGCAAAGATGCAGCCAGGCCACGAGCCACTTCCACGCGGCCCAACTTCTAATCAACCTTGGGGCTTGAGATGATCAGAGGTTTTAGGGGCCAAATATTTGTTCTAAAGACCCACTCTCTAGCTCTCTCTCTCTCTTCGTTTTCTTTTTCAATATTTGCATTAGAGTAAAGAAAAATGACACAAATAATCCTTAAATTTTGATTCAATATGCAACATCGTCCATAGATATTTAATTTGTACAATGCAGTACCTAAACTATTAGTAAATATTCGATTTAGACCTTCAATATTATCATTTCATCAATTCACAATAACAAAATATGCTGATGTGCCTTCCAAACCGTTGAGTTTGAACGATAGGTAAAAAATAAAAATTACGCGTTCGTTGTACGAGTAAAATATTCATTTCAAACATGATAGCCCACACCAACGAATAATGATGGACATTTTAATACCCTAATATCTATTTTCCTTATCTGAAGTAGATGAATTAAAAGATGGATATGTTAACTCATCATTTTTATAAAGTCTAATTTAGCATAAAATAATTCACAGTATCAAATAGAGTTTAATTTACTGTTTAAGCAAATGGAAAGACCATATTGGACGTTTACTCATGATATATGACTACATTGAACAAATTAAAAATTTATGGACGGCATTACACATTAGACCAAAATTCAGAAAAAATTAGTATCATTTTGCGTTGTATTAAAACTATGGCACGACGATCAAAAGACTTGAAATTGCCCAAAAAAGAAAGCAATTTTCAAATAAAAAATTGTAAAAATTTTCAAATAATGGCCCAAAGTGCAATTATTTTCTCAAATAAGGGTCTCGGGTAAATCTTGTTTTAAATAAGGGCTTGAAATGTTCTCATTGTTTCAAATAATGGCCTGACTAAGAGTACTTCCGACATTTGCATTTTCTGCATTTTCTGCATTTTTCTTTCTTTCTTTTTTTCCCCTTTAGGAAAGGGAATGACCATCGGCAAGGGCTAGGCGGCCATCGCACTGATGGCCGTTCCTTTTCTTGAAGGGAAAGAAAGGAAAAACAAGAAAAGGAAAAAAAAAATCAAAAAGTGAAAATGATGAAAATACCCTTGGCCAAGTTATTATTTGAAATAATGAGAGTATTTCAGGCCCTTATTAAATAAGATCCACTTTAGACCCTTATTTGAGAAAATAAAAGCACTCAAGGAATAAAAGCACTCAAGGCTCTTATTTGAAATGTTTCCTAAAAATTGTGATCTATGAATTATTGGTTGCCGAATGGAGTAAAAGTTAAGAGAGAGAAGAAAAATGAAAAATTGCCTATTCACTTTATAGAACAAATGGGTGTTAATAAATTAATCTACGGAGTAAAGGAAGTTGTCTACGTAATCATGGTGTCTTCATCAAAATATCAAGGAAAATTTTCAAATAATAGCTTGAAATTAACCTTATTTCAAATAAGGATATGAAGTGCCCTTATTATCACACAAAAAAAAAAATCTAAACGAGGTCATTTTCGTTATTTATTTTCTTTTTATTATTATTATTATTATTATTACTACTTTTTCTTTTCATTCTTTTTCCGTCTTTGCTGCGGCCAATGAGGGCGCGACGACCATCGCCGGCCACTGGGAGAGGGCTTGGGCAACGCAACCCTGGCTGGCCGCAACAAAGAGAGAGAGGAGGAGGGCCTCTTCTTCTTCTTCTTTTTTTTTTTTTTTCAGTTGGACTTGAACGAGTTAGCCTCTAACTCCTACATCGGAAATTCCATGGCAACCCAACGAGCCGTATCAATGTGAATGGCTTTGTCGAACATGTCTTGTTAATTGCGAGATGGGCCTCATCGATTATTTCTGTTAGGAGTGGCTTTCCCTCATCGAAGTCTCATAGACATACGGAGTAGGAGTACATGCATCTCGACTTTTATTTAATGCGAAATACTTAAAAAGTCTTTCAAGAGATTTTGATCGAGATGCGTAGAATTTGTAAATAAGCGGAATTCAAAAACGAAAAAATATATATAAAAGTCAGCTAATCCTCTAAAAAAAAAAAACTCAAATTTTAAGTTCAATCTCAAATTTGAGTGAAATTTTTTTTTTTATCTCAGAAAAAAAAAACCCAAAACTTTAGCTCTAATGTCTGAAATCTGCCTTGCAACTTTATTTATCTAAAAAAATTAAAAATAAAAAAGCTTTAGATCTAATCCCAATTCTACCTCAAATCTTTTTTAAGAGAAAAATAATCGATTTTCAATTTTTAATTTTAATCTCAAATCTGCCCTCAGTAGCCCTCCGTCTAGAAATCGCTGTTAATCATCCCCGATTTACATGTCTTAGAAATGTTTCATTCTCCATTTTTATTGGGTTATATCTATTATTGCCGTGAAAAATCTCATGTTGATCCGTACATATTGCCGCATGACTTTACTGATGTGGATTTTTACTGTCGACGTGAAAAAGTCACGTCAAGTTGAGATCGGATCACGGTGCTAAATTTGAAAATATATTGAAAGTCCGTGATATGTTTTTCAGCCAAAATAAAGTTCGGGGTATATTTGAGATCGAACTTAAACTTTAGTATTTCTTATGAGATAAAAAAGTTCGGGACAGATTTGAGAATGGTTCGAAATTTTACAGGGAATTGGGGTTTTAAAAAAAAAAACTGCTGGCCCTAAATTAATTAGTTTTTTTTTCTCCAAAAAGGCAAAAAAAAAAAAAAAAGAGGAGGGGGGCAGCTTTCCTGTCGTTTTCTAGCTTAATTAATAAAATCGAAACAAACATTACATTTAATCCCGCCTGGTTTGTCCCTTTCTCTGTGGGTCAAAGGGACGATACATCGGCTTCAATCAGAGAGGCCTACTACTCTATCCAACCTACCTCTAGAGAGAGAGACAGACACAGAGAGACAGACATAGAGAGAGAAAGTCTTTTGTACTTCGAAATTGCAAAAAAAAAATAAAAACAAAAAAAGTAAAAATAAGGAAAGCGGAAAAGGACAAAATCTTCGAGCCCAAAGAGAATCGCTGATAAGACATGAGCATGCCCCCCCTCCTCTCTTTCTCCTCCTTGACTCAGACAAGAAAAGGAATGAAAGTAGGTCCCACTTCCTCGTCTGCGCCCCCACCCTCCCTTCTCCCTTCACGCTCTCCTGCAGCCCCGTGGTCTCCACGCTCCTGAAGTAGGGTTTCTTTCTTTCTTCTCGTTTTGCCGCTTAAATGCGGGGAAAGTGCAGCAGTTCCCCAGGACAAAGGGAAGGAGTTTGACAGAGGTAGGACCACAGCGCCAGCGCCAACGTTCTTTTACCATGTTTTTCTGTTTTTTCGTCACACATATTTGGAATAAAAAATTTATTGGGTAAAATAATTTCATCTTCCTATTTTTTAGATAAATTTTAACCTCAAAATGGATTTGAAACATAATTGAGCAGTAAATTTTTTTTTACTCCCTCTCTCGCATGTGGCGTTGCATCCCTGTCTTCCGCCACCGTAGAAATTTTATGTGATCTCCCTCTCTCGCTCTCTTTCTATTTTAGGGAAAGTGAAGCAGTTTGAGACATTGACAAAAAAAAAAAAAAGCAGTTCAAGACAAAAGGAAGGAGTTTGATAGAGTAGAATTAGTAGAGATAATCAACTAAAGTGGATTTTTATATTTTTGATTAAGTGTGCTTAACAAGTATTTTCAAAAGCACTCTTCTGTTAATTTTACCTTGTGAAGTCGAATGATTACTAGGTGGCAAGCCTATTCGCATATTTCGCTCAAGGAATAGTTACACATAATCACACCGTTATTCTCTTCACATATGATGTGGAGGTGATCGATTTCAATGTGAGTCGGTTTCTATTATAGAACATGAAATCAAGAAGTGGTCCGCTGGTTCCCGGATCCATTCGGGAATTGGCCCATTAGCTCTTGAATAGGTGTAGGAACCGATTGTGAGTAATCTCGCTCTACATTGCGGATTAGCAACGTTGGCAAAAAAAGCGATGCAAAACTTATAGTTAAAGATGGTGGCGTGTTAGGTTAGCTGAATAGTTTCGAAAGAACGACGTGATGCAAAAACGAATGATATGAATGTTAATGTCCATGAATTGAAGGAATCACTTCCTAATAAAAATAGCCTATTATATATATATCGATGCGGTCTTGGATTCGAGAACCGAGATGATATTCATGAGTTCTAATTTATTGGAATCAAGAACCTCCTAGAATTGGCCAGTTCGGGTGATTCCAAGCTTGATTCGATTTTTTTTTTTTATCACTCCCAATAAATACTATGACGCCTCTTATATTTGTGTCGTTTCGTGAAACTATCATAATTGATGAATGTTGAGCATCAACGATAGAGATTGACTTGGTAGTTAAATAAACGAACATATGTGCGCGGATTGGATGCTAGATACAAAATCAATTCCGGTACAACCAAATATCGGGCCACCCTTTTGGATTTGATTTTGAGTTTTGCCTATTTGAGACTTGTGAACCCGAAATTTATCAATGGAGAGTGAACTTCATCGTAATTGGGACTCGTTAAAAAGAGTTGTCTTCTAACGTAAGCAAGACAGCTAGAAAATGATGATTAGCCTTTTGACCTTCGGTTATAGCGCCAAACCTCCAGTTCAAAGCAAAGTCTCGTCTTAAATAATGCACGAGTAACGAGCTTGCAATATTCATGCAAACTTTCCCTCCTTTTTTGTTCACATGTTGTCCGTGAAAAAAGTTCGTGTAAATGTCACATCATCGCTAACAAATATGATAAATTCACGTAATATTTCAAAGGACAAAAGTCATCAAAAACCCAAAGTTTAAGCCACTGTGACACGTTTAGTTTAAATTTAATCCCGTGACATAAAAAATTTCAAATTTGTAACTTTATGACATGTTTACCCTTCGTCAAGATTCTATCGGATGATTCTAGTCAAAATAACGTTGTTATTTTATTCATGTAAGTCATGTGGGCTCTATGTTAATACCCTTTGCTTTTCGGCATCCATATAAACAAATTTTTACCCGTGCTCACGATGGAAACTCGACGGATGGTAATTGTTCTGCGCGTGTACGAGTTTGGGAATTTCAGCGCCATAGAGAAAGGATTTGAGGTAAATGTATCATAGTAATCATAGTTTGGGGTTTTTAGTGGCCTTTGGTCAATTTTAAAAATACATACCTCCCATACATCTACCGCATCGCAATATTGTTTCTGGAAAATGTTTTTTTTTTCCCCGAAAACATTGACATGCTAATGTCATTTCTTCCTTCTTTAGGGTATCTATAAGTAAACATTCTTTGTGGTCAAGATACCTTCTTTAGTTGATTTGATCTTGTTTCCAAACATAAGCCAGTACGGTGTAAAGATTCCCAATTCCATGCATGCATGTCCCTGCAAGCGAAGTGGAGATCGCCATATGTACTCATCACCGGAGCACAGGAACGCACCGAGCAACTTGCGTTGAACGTCGTAATCATGTGAATCATATGGACTGGTCAGCCGCGACATGAAAATGAGAGAGCATCTGCACGCTTGCTTCCTTCATAACTGCTGTCTCAATTTGCGCCCGCTTGTTCGGGAAAACAGCGGGAGAGGCAAAATCTTCAGTTGTCTCCCTCCCTCTCTCTCACCATCGAAACATCAAGAGACGCTGTTTCGACACGGCGAGTTCTTACTGGTTCGTTCGTGATTCACCCGTCGATCGTGGCCGAAAGGATGGGTGGGGTTTCTTGATTCCAATGCCCTGCTTATGCAACTCTATGGAAGTGCACGCTGATCTCTCTTTCGTGTTCGAAAGCATTGATTAGTTTCGTTCTGTTTCTTGAAGGCGAGTCGTGCAGCACGACGAGCACAGTTGTTTCGTTCAGTTTGATAAAATGCAACTAACATAATCTCAACACATGTAATTGTCGGGACTAAGCGCACAAACGCAATGAAAATAAAGAATAAAAGCGAGCAAAAGAAATCGAGACACGAGACTTATCTTGATTAGCCCTTACGCTAGAGCTACTTTTAGCAAAAAATTCTACTATAAAACAGCACATCTCACCTCTCTACTACAATTTCCTATTGCAAAAGAAATAAATTATATAAAGACGACGCGAGAAAACTTAGTGGTCAAAAAAGTCCTAAAGACTTTACCCTTATGCCTTTCCGTCGAGGAGACTACGGGCCACGTACCCTAACAATACTACAAGCATAGTCTACCATCTTTTCCTTACGTGCTCGATATACCGACAAATCTGATATTATTTCATTTTTTTTTTAACTCTTGATATATTACCTTCGACGAAAGATTATTTTTCCTCCACAGTGCATATGGGAAAGCGGACCCACCACTCCTATTGCATGGAAAAATGCAACGTTATTGAATGATCTTTCGGTTAGCTGCACTTTTGGTCTCTTTACCCGTAATTAATGAAAGTTTGACCTGTTCCAGTCAAAGCTAGGCCTTTTTTAATTTGGTCATTATTCATCGAGGCATGCTTTGCTTACCACCTGGAGGGAAAAAAAATAACTTTGCAGAGAAAAGTAATCTCCAGGTCCCTCCTTCTCAACATTACACACACACATGACAACACCCCCAAAAACAATAAAAAATCACACACACATGTATATAACGTTACATGTATAATTTTGCCCTTTCGCTCTCATGCCACCTTTTTTAAGGAGCTGCTAACAAGGTAATTTGATATTACTCCAATCACATGATCTCCTAATAATCGAATACTTTTTACAAAATACGATGTGACGATGTGTGTATCTACGATTAAAATTATACCGTTCTCGACAAGATTATCAGGAAAGCATTTTCCTAAAGTAAATGAGAAAGTCGGTTTTTCTTTTCTTATGGGTGTTCTAAATGAAAAAGATCGACAAATCAATATGAATTTACTGTTTCTTAATCAAAGTATTGAAATTCACTTGATTAACCGGATTAACATTTTAGTACGAGGCACCTGAATTTTTATTTTTTTGCAAGATATAGATATTGACACGTAAATCGACATATATTTCATTTATCGTATGAATGGTATAGTAAAAATCGGATCGAAAATAGAAAAGTAAATGTTTATATTTTTGCTTTGGCTCGATAAACAAACGAACAAAACCACCTGCGACGAAATGGAATGCCCATCGCGCATGGCCATCAGCCTTCGACTCCCGCCGTCATTGCAGAGCGGGAAACCATCCGAGCCCCACTCATCACCGTCCGGAGATAATTTCTAAATATTACACAAAATCGAATAAATAAATATATAAACAATATATATATATATATATAAAACCCATCACCGTCTTTTCGTTTTTGGGTCCCTCACTCGGCGTCTTTATCCAAGAGCCATCCTCTTCGTTCCCCCTTCTTGAGTCCATTTCCTCTCGCCAGCGCTACAATGTCTTCAACCTCGTCTTCGTCGGATGACGGTGGCGGCGGCGGGGCGGCGAGGAGGGGCGGCGACTACGAAGGCCCTTCGACCTCGAGACGACGTCGCGGCGCCAACGAAGTCTGGCCCGAGCCTTTCCTCGAGGCCCTCGCGGCACAGGTCGCCATCGAAGAGGCTCGCTCCGGCGGACGTCTAGCCGTCGCTCCTTCGCTCGTCAACCTATTTCAGGTACGTACGGTCCTCCCTTTTCCCTTTCTTTTTCCCCGTCGTATGGGACTGAATAATCTGTTCGCGATCACGAGCACCGCGAGCTAGGACGCAATTCTTGGGTTTAAGTTTTATCGCTCGGAGTTACTGCTCTTTTTTTTTACTTCGCATCAATGACCGGTGCGTACGTCTCTCCTCCTCGGAACATCGGCATTGTTACGACAGATCTTGAACGATGTTTCGACCTCCTCGCCTTAAGAACGGAGGAGGAGAAAAAAAGAAGGGAACCTTTTCATGAGTTCAGCATTAGGCATCAACAGTTGTTGCAGAGTAGCAGAAGCATCAAAAAGCAACAGAAGAGACCAGTTGACCAATTCTTTCACGCGACGCATTGCGAATTGAGTACGGTCAAGCTTCTATGCGGAGAAGTTGGATTCGGGAGAATATAGTTGGATTCGGGCTACGACGTTGATTTGTCTAGGCATCCAAAGAAACCAAATTGGAACCGCTTTTTGCCTTTCGATGGGGCCTTTTCTAACTAATCCATGTCTCTTTCTGAGGGTCGCTGCTGTTTCTTCTTCGTGGAAAAATGGTGATGGGTTCTTTTTCTTTTTCTTTTTCTTTTCTTTCTCGTCTGTCCTTTTCCTTCTCTTCTCTTCCTTTTTCACTGCTTTAGAAATGGCTATTTCCGGTCCTCTTTCCGTATCTCAATGAAAAGGGTTCTTTTGGATCTGATTTTTTTCCCCGTTTCTTTTGTCTTTTTTCCCCTCCGCGATTTTCCCTAAGCTCTAGGAAATCCAACTGCCTTTTGACTAAACTTTCTTGGTCCCTCCCCATTGAAGAATCCCATTGGGAGGGAGATGCAGGAGCTTTTACTGTGACATTAGCTTTGGTGGGTGTTGTTTTTTTTTAAATGAGTGAGGCCTCGGACTTGCGTCTGTGCCCCCCATACTTACGTAAGTCTCTCGTTTCTATATTTGGTTACAGTACACAGATCAGAAGCCCCCCCCTCTCTGTTCAACTTTGCACAATATGGTGCACATGTTCTCCAAGTACACATCTCCATTCCGGATTGCCACTTTCCAACTCCATTTTTAGTAATTTCGAAATCCATTACCATAGATCTGGGATTGTCGGAGAGCCTCGAGTAGGAACCGGTCAAAAGCCAGCATGGGCAAGTGCAATGAGCAATACCAAAAGGCACATGGAGCCCAATGTTTAAAGGTTTCTTTTTTTTTTTTTTGGGATAAGGGGCTGTTCTTATGCATGATCCCGCAATCGCCTCTATTGGCCATCCTCTTCTAATTCGAACTTGCGTTCGTTCTTTAGTGGGGTCGCGAGGGAAACATTCTTCTATAATCAAATTTATTGTTTTGACAGTGCTGTTCAATCTCTGAATGTTTAGGGTTTCCTTAAAGTCTAGTTCAGCGCCGTAGAGATGTGTAGATGTCGGGTTTAGATTAAGCTTGTGACATATATAGGTTTGGTTCTCTACGTAGTCAATAGTCGTGCATTTGAACCATCGGCCGGGGCATTGAAAAGGGATGGCAAGGGATCTGGTTGGTCGGCTCGAATCAAAGTATATTCGTATTCCTGAAGTACCATTCTTGTTAAGCACACTAGACGACGTGGGTAGGTAGTTCGCCGGCACTTGAATGAAAAAAACTTAGATTACAGATGGGTCGAGTTGTATTCAGGAGTGGAGTAACCGGACTTGATTTTGAGACAATTAGGGTTAGCTAACTGAAATTCAAGTCTTGTAGGGCGGGATTGTCTTGTGCAAGTAGGATTTTCTCGTCATCAAACCCTTCCCCGCCCCAAGTATTTCTTATTAACCAAAAATTCTTCATTGCGTTGACGAGAGAGTTGGATCACTTAGAAATAAATGGAATGAAAGAGATGGGAGGGACACAGGGGTGAGGATTAGTGGGTGGTTGTGACTTTGTTATGGTCAAAGAGGAAGCAAGTTGGAGGGGAGAGAGTATCATTGAAGAAGATTCGCTGCTTCTAACGAGAGAGACACTCAGGCCTTTGGGGGTCACCCCACTCCTTTCTTGGAAATGAAAGAGAGGGAGAAAATTTTGTAGGAGATAGAGATAGAGACAGAGAGAGAGAGAGCACGCAGTCTCTCTTTGGACCCCCCCAAAAAAAAAAAATGTCTCTCTCTCTAGATCTCCAGAAAATGCCCAGGTATTTCGCTTCCCATGTATACGAAAATAGAACGGGGACCACACCGACACAGAGGTCCTATTCTCGAAGAGGTCATGAACCGTTTGACATCTCCTTCCCCCACATTTCATTTGATCTCTCTTGATTTTTCAGTCTTCGTGAGACGTGCAAGCTCTCACTTCTGCTTTGCTATGGTTTCCTTTCTGCAATTATGCGACTTGGGTAAGTCCGTCTCCATGGAACTTTTAAGGATCTCTGAACTTTTTTATTTTTTTTTTCCAGATCTCCTGCCCTCCTTTGATCTAGTGCAACTACTATGTTATGAACTAAGTTTTGATGAATGATCTGAGAACGTAATTGTTCCTTAAAACTGAAATGGGGCGGGTAGAGAAGCATGCCTCCGTTGTGCGCGGCCTGTGCCCTAGCCAGTGTAGCCTTGTGACCGTGCAAGGACAGCACGGAGTGATTAATGGACAGTACTGAGGAGGAGGAAGGAGTTGTCACAACTCCAGAAACTAAACTCCTGAGACGTCGTAGCCACAGCTTGTAGATTTACAGGGGGTCGGATGGATGCTGTTAGATCTTAAGGTCTCTTTGCCACAAAACCCCCACTTTGTAGTTTGTCCAGTCAAATATCACAGAAAAGGACAGAGATAGGTTTTTTTGGTGTGTGTAATTATGAAATTGCAATTCTGTTGCTTATTTTCTCGACTGACGTACAAATAAAGGAGGAGGCAAGATCAGGAGGAAGCAAAACGCCTGCCAGAAATATACTTACACTGCAACTCGTACAGGACTATAGTACTCACACTAGTTCCTGCTGCTCTAGTCCCTAGTCTCTCCAGTCAGTCTAGTCTGTCTCTTTCATAAAAGAGAAAAGAAAAACTCATCTGAACACTATTCCACGCGCATGCATGCATGCGTTTTCCTTTTTCCCTTCCTCTTTTTTGGGTTCTCACTTTTGAGGCATATGTTGTGTTTTCGTCTGTACAGTCTAGTTCGAACTTCCAAGACCATCTTTGGTTGTCGCTTTGATGATGTGCAACCAAAGATGTTTTGGGGTTCGCGCATTTCTATTTTCTTAACGTTTTCAACATATGTTCACGAGTTTGCCACGGAAGAAGAGGGAAGAAGACACCCTGGCAAGCAAGGGTTTTTAAGTGTTGAACAACATACAAAACCCTTCTGCACAAAATGTTCAGACAGAAAAAAAACCCATGTGGGAAGTTGATTCATAAATGAACCTAAACCGTGGTTGTAACTCGTGGGTGATTGGCATTCAGACATGACATGCAGTTCATATTCAAAGTTCAATGATCTCTTTTTTTCGTGAAATTCATTTTTGAAATCAAATTTTTCTCTGGTTAGTTTGGATTTGGGTGAAGGGTTTTGGGTCCTGTCCAGGTATCCTCTACACTGTTGCAGATTTAATGCCCCGGGAGCAGCAATCTCTTGGGTGATCAGGGCTTTTTTTTTTTCTTTTGGCCTTTTGACAGACTTCAAACTTTGCTTCGTCTGGTCTTTCTTTTTTCTGTCTATTTTTTTTTTTGGACGAAGACGTCTCGTCTTTCGACTTCTGCCTTTTTGCGCCCAGCTGATGCAGCTTAAAGCTTTTTCCATGTCTCTTCTCTCTGATCGATGAGATTTTGTATCTGATGTTGTCTTTGATTAATCTCGTGTTTTGCTTTTAGGGTTTTTTTCCCTCTTTTTTATTTTTAACTGCTGTCGCATGCAGTTTCATGCTTGTTTAATTTCGTTGTCAGCCGAAATAGAATGAAATGCTTCAGGCCCTTTCCTCGAGTTTTAATACCATTACTGAGCAATGTTCAGCCCTTTTTCACTGAGCTCAGCACGGAAACCCAGTCCATCTTTGAACGTTAGGGTTTAGACGTCTGCTTTTCTAGACGTGAGGTTAGAGGATCATAAATTAGGGTTTGAAGGAAGTGGTTATTTTCCTCGGGTTATTTTAAGTAGATCTATCTACTTTCTTGGGAGTAACGAAGGCACCGATAACATCGAACTTGTTTTTCAATTTGTTCAATTTGGTTCTTGAAATTTAAGTTGCTATTAAGTGCCATGGTGGCATTGCGGCTATTGACAGCTAAAAACGTAAGGCGTAGCGAATATTTCTCAAAATTTTCAGAAGAAAACAATATCTGAACAAACAAAACGAAAGACAAAATGGGCGAGAATGAAAGAGCAAGCTACTGTAGGTGGCGGCACTGCCCACCACCAGCCAAGAGCCGGCATCCTTGAGGCCATCCGTCACCACTTTCTGGCGAAGGATTATCCAGACCCCTCTAATGAAGCCTTCTTCGTGGCAAATAAATGGCCATGAAAGCTGATACTAAAGAACTCCCGGAAAACCAAGTCCCCACCCTAGATCTCCTTGTTAAGTTTATCCAGAAAGCAACGATTATAAAGTAAACACGAGAAAGAAAAATTGAGACATAATGTCTTTTCGGATCCACCCTTAAATTAGAGCTACATTCATTAAAAGATTTTACTATAATTACCATAGTTTATGCCTTCCCAAAGGGAGTCCTTGTGCCTTCCTTTTGATGAGGATTATGAGTTGTACTTGAAAATAGAGCTTGTGCATTATCAAGGTTCAATAGTAGAATAGTATGATACCCAAGTGCAAATACAATGGACGATGCTAGAATATTCAAATACTACATTATGTATTCATCTAACTTTTAAATTTTTTAGAACAGTTGATAGTGTTCTCGTAAAATCTTTCATGATATCGGAGCAGAAGATTCTAAGTTTTTTTAAGGCCTCTATTTGCCTCTCTAATTACATATTTCCAAGCGAGGCTTGGACCAACCAAACAACGTCTAGTCTACACATTAAATCACACATCTAAGCTTGAGATTAAATATTAAATTACGTCTTCATTTAACATTTTAATATTTTAAAATAGTTGCTAGTGGTCCCTCATAATATTCATTCTCAAACTTCCATAGTCTCCAAGATGCCAACTCGACCCACGCTAAATCACAAAAACCCCCGGAAAATTGCTTGCGTAACCAGAAATCTTACCATCTATAGACCACAACTGATCAACTTGACCATGACTGCATGGCGAGTAGGTAAATAACGAATTGCGACTCGGGCCATAGGAAGGGCATGACCCTCCTCTCCCATATGTGCGACGGGTATCACATTTCACTTCCCCTCTTTTCTGTGTATGTGCGATGAACTGGCGGTTGCGATTAGCTTGAACAATGACGAGAGTTTGCGTCAACATATTGGTTCATGTATTTAATGGAAAGAGTAACTTGAACAGAATAGTGTATAGTTCAAGGATTCAATTAGATGGCAAGAAAGTTTAGGATTAGATTGAACAAAATCTAAGTAGTTTAGGGATTTTTAGTGCCTTTTAGCCCTTTTTCTGAAAATATATCGTGTGCAAAATCTTCTCCGTATGAGATTAATGTTTTGGAATCAAGGTCGACCTAGTTCTACTGAGATCCACCTGCTTTGGTATGCATGAAATTTCTGTAGTCCCCAATCAATTTATATTCTTAGGGTTAACTTTAATAAGTACGACGGAGAGAAAATCCAATAAATATGGCAAACTTGGAATCCGTTGACCATTCTATGATTATCATTTTCAAATTTCGAATTGGCAGTAGTTTTGCACTTCTCAAAAGTTGTACTATTCATTAGGAGAGTTCTGAAAGATTAGTCAAAATAATGTTCAATATAAATTCTTATCAGAGGATAATGAGAACTTTTTAGATATAAGATGTTGGTGGTACTACTTTCCACACCTCATGCTATAAGCGAAGTGATTTAATCTTCATTTTCCTCTGTGATAGATGGATATATGGTTACATTCGACAATCATTAATTCATTTAAGTTTGGATACCATAATGTGCGATTTGTTAAATAAAAATGCTCAACAATGAGATTGTGATTATTTGGAAGGAAGCACTATAGTTGTACAGTGTTGGAAGTCTGAGATTTAAGCGATTATATTACAATGACGATGTTATAACTTAGTTGAAATTCATAAGTTTCTTTTCGGAACATTGTTGCCTAGCCTAGGTTTTGGTGTTTAAGTTGATAATTTTGTGTTTTGTACGGTACATAGCGTGATCCCATGCATGCATGATATGAATTTGTTCTGGTTGCTCATGGTGCCGAAGCTCCAGCGTCATTTTTCACGGAGTTAATGGTATTTGTCGGATCTTTTACGTAGTTTATGCCTAAATGCGAAATGCAGGTGTGCACCACGTGGCGAAATGTATCGAACTCGGATCTCCTGTGGGCCCGTCTCACCCAATGCGTGTGGGGCCAGACCCACCTCACCCATCCCACGTGGCGTGACGAGTACATCTACCGCCATAGGACCGCTGTGAATTTCCGCTCTCGGCGATTCATGCATGCCACCCTCCACTTCGACCCTTCGGAGGTGAACGAGCATCCACATGGGCTTATTTGCCGCTGCCTCACCCTGTCCGACCTCCACCTTGCTTGCGGCTTTGCCGATGGGACCGTCCGCCTGTTCGACCTTGCCACGCGCCTCCACATCGCCACCTACCAACCCCTCCACCAGGGCGGACTAGGTCTACACCCGCGTGCAGTCTCCGGCATCGTCATGAGTGATTCGCGGCTTGTATTTGCCACGCTGGATGGAGATATCCACGTGGTCATGATTGACGGAGGGGCCCCATTGCGTAGGGCCCACGTCGGTGATGTGGTCAATGACGGGGCATTGGTGGACTTTGCGGGATGCGGCAGGTGGTGGGCGGGCCTCTACGCGGGAGTACCGGGCAGGGCCTTCCACATATGGGACAGTAATTCTGAGGAGCTGGTGTTCGTGGGGGGGACATTGACCGACCCAGAATCGCTCATGGGCTGGCGAATGCTGACTGATTTGACTCAGTTCGTGGGTCGTCTCCGCGTCACGCGGCAAGAATCGGCCGTGGCGGCCACGAGCACGAGGGTAATTCTCATCGATCTGAGAGACCAGGGGATGGTATTGCGCGATCAGAGTTACAGGAGAAGAGGGCTCATCGTAACCTCGGTCGATGTTGATGAAGATGCCTACGTCATCGTCGATGCGCGTGGGCGTGCTATTGTGCGCCGTGTGGCCACGTCGGAGGAGATATGTAGGTTCAATGTGAGGGGCGCATCGCAAGGTAGAGTCATGGGGTGCATGAACCAGGGGTATGCGCTAATGTGCGTGGCGGGTGTAATCAGGGTCTGGGAGACGGGACGTGGAGGCTACTTGTACGACCTCGTGGAGGGGATAGGCGAGGTCAACGCGATAGTGGCCAACGAGCGCCACGTTGCGGCGTACTCCAACGACGCGACCATACACCTATGGGACTTCGGCGCAGTGCAGTTGTGAGAGCATCCTAACATCCTAACACCTCAGGTGTTAACACTTGAGGACTGACCAGAGGGAGGGATGTGTGCCAAAGTGCTACTGTGTTTTGCTTACTGTTTGGGAGGGGCGTGCGTACGCTGTTTTGGGGAGCCGTTCTAGGGACACCATTTCGACACTGATTCTGACTACAAGGGACTGTGGTTGCGTATAGTCTCGGGCACACAAGAACAGGGACAAATGGATGCGTCTAGTGATGGTGGGAATTTGTTCGGTTGCTGCTGCTGAGGGTAGTAGACTAGTGTAGATTTCAAATTTTGGGGAAAGTAGGGGTGGTAATGTTGTTCGACCGGCATTGTAGCTTCTCTAACTTCCCAGTCAATCTTCGGGGTATTCTTTTTCGGTAAAGAAGAGTCGGTCTCCGACTTCACGTTTCTAAGGAGTTTCATTCAGACATTCCATTTCGGGTCCTAACTTTTCGAACCTTCTCTCAAATGGAAAGCATGTACATGAGTTGAGTAGCTGGATTCTCCGGGTGAAACAACCTCCACCACCAAGCTTCTTGTCCATCCGCCGCTCGCAGTCTCCATGAACTTTGTTTCTCCGGTCACTTTCTTTGGTAAGGTGAGCACTTTTGTACACCGAACGGTGATCGCATGCCCAACGTTATACTGTAGAGTGTAGACTATGCTACAGTCCTCATTCTGGTCCTCCGGCCAGGCCTAATGGTTAAACACATCCCTTTGGGAGATGGGAGCGGTGGAAGTCGATCCACTCCTCTGGTCGGCTGTTTCGAGGGTTCACAATTAAAGAACAAGAAGAATTCAACTTGCCAACCTAATCAGTGCCCATTTCTGCGAGATGGGATGCTGTGAAACACGAATTCAAAGCAGCAAGGTAAGCACTGCCACTTGCGGTCGACACTTGAAGTCCACATTTCCGACGGCCTGCTGGACCATATGGTGGACGCTCATCAGTCGCCGCCTTTTTGCTGCACAGCTTCAAACCAAAGCAAAAAGAAAGAGAAACTGGTATAACGATGGAATAGTAAATGAGTAGAGTGGCATGCATGCAAAAACTACAAAAGAAACCTTCAGTTACTTTTGAGATCAGTCCTCTGGTAGAGTCAATTGACGGATACAGAACCGAATGAATTAACTCAAAAATGGCATCTAAAGTTATCTTCTCGATTCTTTCATCACATAAGCTTTCAATACACTATGCTCCGGATCTAGCCTCTTTCAGAAGCTTTTGGCAAAGTACATTCCCAGTTTCTTGCAAGACTACCAAACAGAAAAAGATATAGACTCACTTTTTCGGCGAAAAGAACTCTTGAATGCTTGGGACTTGAATTCCTAGCGGGCATATAATAACCACTTAATAATTAAACAAGTGCTATCATAAGCAAACAATTCCCAAACTAAACATATATCTTCCCTCTCACTGCCCAAAAAAAAAAAAGTACAAATAAAAATAGATCGAAGAAAAAGAAGACGAAAAAACAAGCTATTTACACATCAAGCATGCCCACACAAAATCATGCTTGAGCAATTCCTTTGGATAGAAGCATATCATACACCCTATCCACTTTGCTTGGTTCCACTCTGAATAGGCCATGGGCATCTGATTTCTTGGTAAGGTTGCCCCGCAACATCTCTATTGACATGACATGTAGCATCTTCAGATAATGCGCTGGTAATATTCTGATCTCACCACAAAGACGTTTCTCCTACGCGAAAGAAATAGAGCAATCAAACAGTCAAAGTTTCTGCTTAAAAGGAACAATGAAAAGCGCTGGCATTAGACACTTATCATTTTTCAAAATTAGAGGAGTCGCGCTACATAAAAAAACCAAGAAAAGGTAGTTCTCAAGAAACTTAGTGTTGTTAGTTTGAGAAAAGCAATTGGTTTGACCAGTTTTCTGTAGAAGCACTTCTCAAAATAAAATTTAAGACCTATTGTTCTCACACTCAAGAGTACTTACAGTTTCGGATAACAGCTCAACTCCAGGAAAATCGCTAATGTCCCAATCATCTAGGGAGCTGTGTAGAGTATCCAGCGACGTCAAAGTTGTGTCCTTGCCACTGGACTGTAGGCTCGAGGAGCTCCTGACAAGTCCTCGAGGGCTGCTCTCCTGCTCAACTTTGACATGACTAGGCTTTGGAAAGATTTTACCACTCGGACCAGCCTGTGAAATTTCCTTCATTCTCTGGGCTCCTTCTGCTTCCTTCTCTCTCTTCCGCTCAATAAACTTATTCGCCTCTGCCGCTGTTCGACAGCCAGCAGCTCGAGCATCCTATATACTCGTTAGTGAAAGAAATATAAGAGTGAGCACCACTATATAAAGCTAATCAGATTGAAGTGCATCAAAGTAAAGGTAGAAGTGTAAAGATGCATCAAAGTTTCCCTCAAAGGTCGGTAAGGAGATGGAAACTTTCACTCTAAATAAACTAGAGAAGATCAGATGTTTTCCCCACCCAACGAGAGTCAAACCTCAACAAGTTCTCTCTGCAAATGGTGCATTTCCATTTGGCATTTGCAAATACGTAATAATCTTATGAACTTCCAAGGATCTGAGGTACTCAAACAATGTGTTGTAGCAAAGCTTGTGCAGTTGTAATACAGAAAACGAAGACCATAAATGCAGAGTATATTTAGGCCCAACTGGCTTTGTAGTTGCACATATTGAGTTTCAGGTGGATTATTGTGAAAGGAACTAGCTCAGTGTATGGCGGCAGATGGACCTTCAGCAGAAAATGGTCATTTCTCCACCGATTCACCTTGTAATTGAGTCAGCTGATGGAGGCCCCTCCAACAAGAAAAGGTCTAAATATGGAAACTTCTCTTAAGTTCATCACTGAAAATAAACTTTACAATGCAATAGAAGTTTCTAAATAGGGAAAAAACCACAAAAAACCCTGAACTATGCCAACTGTGACATATTTACCCTGAACTTTTTTTTGCGACACCAAACATCCCAAACTTTTACTCATGTGACACATTTACCCCAAACTTTTTCTTGTGACATTGAAAATCCTAAACTTATACTCGTGTGACATATTTACCCCAAAATATTTTTTTGTGATATCAAAAATCCTAAACTTATATTCGTGTGACACATTTACCTCAAAAATTTGAGGTAAATGTGTCACACAAATATATGTTTGGAGTTTTTAGTGTCACAACAAAAAGTTTGGAGTAAATGCGCCACACAAGCACAAGTTTGGGGTAAATGTGTCACATGCATACAATACAAGTTTAGGGTTTTTTGTGTCACATAAAAGTTTGGGGTAAATGTGTCACAACGGGCATAGTTTAAGGTTTTTGGTGGCTTTTTTCCTTCTAAATATTGCAGGACACTAATGAATGGGCATGGGCACATCGCCATGTCACAGAGAAAGTACTTTTCCCATTAAAATCAGGAGATGCGGAACTGCAAAAAGGGCGTACACATGTTATCCACTAATTTGTTGGTTTTAAAAAATGGAGCTCACAGGATGAATCAGACGAGAAAGCTATTAATCGGTAAGCATCAGACCTGGAGTTCATGTATTCTTTTGACAATCCGATGCTCCTCTATTATACTCTTAACAAACTCTTCATGCTCTTCTTTCGAGTGAAACCGCGTGAAGACCTTGAAGCGCTTATATATCTCTCTCTCTTCTGGAGAGAGATTCTTCTCAAATGGATCAGGGTAGAGCAAGTTTCGCTCCAATATAAAATCCTTTCTATGTTTCCTCTCGTCGAGCCTGTCAAATTTTCAAGGTAAGGGCAAGAAAGGTAAATTACTCACCTCAAAACAAATGATGAAAGGACACTTCTCAACAGAACTAGTACCAGTATAGACAGATTCAACCAAAAGACAGTCAAATAAATAGTATCATTCTGTACATGTAACATAGAGTCCAATTGGTAAAAGGCAGGTAGCAAATTCATCTAGCAATTATAAACAAAAATGATGGTAGCAGCATTAATGGAAAATATTGAAAAAGATACGAAAATTAAATCTATGGTCAGAATCAATGTTCATACTTATGGTTAACAAAAACTATTTCAGATGTGTCAAAGTGCATAATCCCTATACCAAACTGTCCAAGCACCAAGGTGACCTTGCAGCAATAAACGACAGCGGCTTATTTCCAGAACAGGAGAATATATCAGGATGCATAATTTGTTTCATCAATACATTGATATATAAGCTTCATATCTATTATCTCACGTTTCATGAAAATTTAAGCATCTTAGAAAAATGGTAATTTAACTAATATCAAAGCTTCGAGTGTATGTGAAAACTCTTCTGGCCATAATATATGTGTGTTACTCCTGTTTTGCCCCCTGCTTGTCATTAAATGTAACCGCATCTACATCTTTTGTTTCACGTGTAATGTCCAGCTTATTACGAGCTGAATGTTAAATTATTCAGCTGATAAATCATGGCACTTCTACTAATAACTTATACTTTTACAGAAAAAATGGTTATTCACAAATTCGATTTGGATGTGAAAAGGCCATCATGTAATACAACAAGTACTTTTGAGAAAACGGGTGCTGCAATATGATGCATGACCGACCAAGACACTAGATGCTGCAATATGATACATGAATGAACCAGAAACTAGATTGGTGAATTAGTCGGTTCATGAGATGCATTCAACCATGTCATGACTAAATGCATCTGTCAAGGTCAGCCAGTCATAGATTCATTCGAGAGATTTGAGCTGGGTACTTCAATAATTTGGTTGAGTCAAATTAATCAATGCCAGATATGCTTGCAAAAAAAAGTTTGATATCCATTAATTGCTCAGAGACATCAACAGCATTATAAAGATTATTTCGACATGCAGTGGCCACTATAGTCATTTTGGAGTAGTATGCTGTTTGAATCAGCCTCTCACAAGGTGCAAATCTAGCAACAAGCTCCCTGTAGGAGTCGTTATGTAGAGAGCATAGAACCACACCTTTTTGAATATATGTGTAGCACTTGCAGCTTCAATTCACGCTCTGCATGTGTATCGGTATCCCTAAATTCCATATCAGCTAGTAACTGCTCTGCATCATTGTCATATTCAACCTCAAATTCCTGCCTTTTGAAATTATAACCACTGAACTCTGTTGCAGTTGGCCCTTCATCCCCAGAAATTCTAGGCTTTTTCTCTCCAATGCTCCTGTCTATTTGAGATTCTGTGAAACAGGGAAAAAAAAAAAGAATTATAAAGCAACCTAAATGAATCATACTTATGCATGTTGTATCGACTTGAAATTAGAGTTATTTAAGCTCAGTAATCTATCTTATGCATAACAAGCTAACCAGATAAAATACACAAAGTCATCAGCGTGGACTCAAATCTTACTCTACAAGAGCCCAAATCCTCATAGTTCTCTCTCTACATGAGCCGTAGGGTATCTATCAAGTAATACTTCAAAACACTTCTTTAAGTCAATTGAGGAGGATGCTTCCTCAAGCTAACAAACAGCCATGTCAACAAGTCCTTTAAAGTATTACCTTCATCTTTAATTTCTTCCTTAGCATGTGAGATGTTGCATCCCCTCTTACCAGCAATTGAGCCGGAAGAAAGTACATGAACTGGAATTTCTTTCAATGATTCCATGGATCTGAATGAGCACATACAAAAGAATAAGCAAACTGCAGTACAATATAACGGTTGACAAACAATAGTGTTTACCCGTACTTGAATTTTGTAGAAGAAGCTGACTCTTCTTTGAGAGGTTCCCCAATTGAAGATGACTCTGTAAAAGAAGAGCTTAAGTCACGTGCAATTTTTCCAAGATGAAAAGCTTTTGGTGAATCTGTGACTGTGAGAGAGTATTTCTGTGGCAAGTATGTGTCCATTGCTCATGGGAAAAGCAGCTGAGCTTCAAACATGAATTTATGGTGAAAGAGATCGTGAAATTCTGCCATGCATGAACTTGCTCAGAATCGCTCTCTCAAGCTATAGCAGGACTGTAGGAGTCCTGTAAATCAGATTGGAAAACAACATCAATCAACTAATCCTGAAAGTACCTTCCTTTAATTCCTCTTGTCCTTTGGCCATTGCAACAAGCTCCTCTCTGTTTTTGCCCATAACATGAGACAAGTCCTAGATGAATATGGGGAACATATCATAATTGCAAATACTGTGTTGAAAAGGTGTATTAGTGATTGAATTATCATAAATCTAAGTGACAAATCCTTACTGGGAGAGGCCAGCAAGGGGAGTTCATATACATGGCATTGTAATGGGTGATGCATTGTGATTTGCTTTTAGATCCAACATGTTCGGCAACTTCAGCCCAATTACCAAACCCATACATTTCAATGCCCTGAATAAGAAAGAACCGCTAAACCTTGTGAATATGACAAACTGAAAACGATGGACTATTTTCAAGTAGAATAAAAAAAATAAGTAACACCTCTAAAAGTAACATTTCTTCATCTGCATTCCAGCCTGGACATAGAAGTGGAAAGGACAAATTGTCCTGTTGCAAAAAATAAAATCAAGCTAAATAAACAAATGGATGAGAAAAACTAATTTTTAGATGGAAAATTCCAGTTTAAAAATATCAGCACAATAGACATTCCATCATCACTTTTGCAACCACATGAAAACATGGAGCACATGACTTCAAATCCAGAGACATTAGCCAAATGTAACCTCTAATCTGCACTTTACTCCAAGCAACTCGTTTCATTCAACAGGATAGAGATCATTTCGAATGAGTAGGCCTTGTTTTGCGACACTAAAGATTCATGAATGTCAAAGCCCTAGAAAACTATAATGTAGGATTCTCTCGGACCGTGATAATTATAGAACTAGAGTGATGTTCGCCAGCGAAGAAAAAAGACACATCTGTTTCAGAGTCTACGTATTTTCTTAGGAAAGCACTTGAAACTGCTTTCATCTCTTTCTCAAGAGACCATTCTTTCATGGAGTTTTCCAAGAGGATTCCCAAATGACCTTAGCGTCTCTCATAAACATTATTAGTCATGACTATGAGGCATTGCATGGTATTAATATATCATTGAACCAGTATCTCATATATTAAACCTGAAATTTCATGTAGTACGCATCAAGGAAGAGTAAGCCATAATTTCGAAGAATTACCAGATTATGCATAGTAATTAAGATATTTCAATCTGATTAAGACTTGAGACTGGAAAAGTTTATTTTGAAAGCTAGAGGGACCGTTATTGTAAAATGAAACTTGTATAGTGACAAAAAGAATTCAAGAAAGCGCTATAGACCTGCTTGATAAACAAAGTCTGGAAAGCACTTTAAAGACATGAAATTGGAGAAGTGTCTTCATTGTCTAAGATGCTCACTTTCAAAGAACAAAGGGGAAAACACAACAACGACAGATAACATAATCCTGGCATTCTAAATCAAGAAAAGCAATGACCAACCATGACCCGGTACGGATGATTGCTCTTGTGGGGGGTACTTTCAGCTCCAACAGAAAAACACTCTATGCAAAGGTCAAAATCTGGACAAGTCGCACACTTCATACGAATTTTTCCTGACATATCCTTGTTGCAGTAGTTGCAGTGGTAGGAAGCCCCTTTCTCTTCATTTCCCTGACCAACAACTACAGTGCACAGAAAAGTTTTCAGAAAAAACAGAGATGGGAAATCTGTTTAGACCTACCTAAGAAGAAGTATGATTGACAAGCTTTAACCCTTCAAGCATGAGAGACAGAACAAACCATTCATTTTACCACTAATAGGTTAACCCACTATCTAGCTTGTCATATTGTAGCGCCGTAAAATTTGGTCCTTTTATAGCCTTCAATTATGAATTTAAGAATAATCTATGAACAACCCATGCTTAACAATCAAAAAACAATTCCTAAATCCGATAAGCAAAATTGGGCACAACCGACTCAAACGCGTGACTAGAAGCCTGAAGAACAAAGAGAGAACTCATATCCCCGCAAAAGCGCTGAAAAGTCGCTGACAAGTACCTGCATATGCAGACTCTACATTTTCTGGACCAGAGCCAATCTTTTTCCTCTTGGATCTATTGGAAAAAAAAAGTTAAAGTGAGCTTCACCAGCAATACAAAGCAAGGTAAAATGTATACTTTCTTGAATTAAGGTCACATGGAAATGCATTCGAATGAATTGCTAAATCCACCAAAAGGCACAGGACTAGTCGAAGTCAGTTGATAAAGGGTACCCAATGAACGATCACAACTACGTGAGCAAGGCATCCATCCAAATGACCCCGGCCTCAAACTTGATATTATCTTATAATGCTAAGGATTATCGCCATTCCTCCAAACTCTTCAAAGGAGTAAAACTAGAATGTGACCGACTTGGTTTCAGAAGCTCTAGAGAACAAAGAGCACACAGGTCCTATGCATTTAAAGCGGGGAACGGCTCATGAAATCTTTCAAGCCTCAGCTCTCAAGCTAATCCATATCGCATGCGAAGCATCACTGGAGTGCAAATGAACGAAACCAATTACACACCAACATAATCCCCTAATGCCGGACTCTAATCCCACGGAGACAACTTCGTACTCCAGCAATTTTCCACAACACCCAAACACACCAGTCCACATCCCATAATTACAATCGAAACTCGCATATTCACGGGGACACACGCAAAATGAAAGAAAAAGCACGTAGGACTAGGAGCGAACGTAGCAAAACCTTTGATTCGGATCTTCATCGGCAGAGCGAGAAGCCGCGCGAGAACGTCCCATCGGAGCCAAATGCGTCGCCTACTCCCGAATTCGAGGTCGTGAAGCTGTTCGGACGATACCCCTCAATCCGCGACCGCCCGTACAATGCGAATCGATTGAGCTCGCTTCGGAAGCGTTTGCATCATTGCATGTGCTTCCGTCGATGGAGATCTCCGCCGCCTTACTCAGTGGCGGATAGAGTCCCCGGGTGATGGCAATACCGCAATTTTCGCCTTTTGCCGGGGTTGACTTTTATCTCTCTCCTAGTTCATTCATATGTGGGCTTGGGCCTATTTGGGCTTGGTGATGTAAATGGGTCTTCTGGGAAAAAATCCGAACCGAACTGGGATTTGGGTTTTGGACTGGGCAACGGTTTGGATTCGGGTTTTAGTTTTATCGAGTTCACGCTTAAATCTGTAGTTGTACACCAGGTGATCGTGAACCGCTTCGAATATACACAAGGACTACAGGGGAGACCTGAAAACAATTTGGTGATTCATATCACATGAAGACTCGCCTGGATTTTCATCTAGAACGAAGAAAATTTAGTCTCCAGGAAATGAGCTGCGATACCAATTCAGCGAACTCAGCATACGATTCGAAGAAGCACTGTTTGGACATGGATTTTCGAAACTCGCTGTTGCTCCGGCTGCCTCACTTTCTTCTCGCGATTGTTCTAGTCTTTTTTGGTTCTCGCGAAACTTCGGGCCTGGCCCAGAATCCTATGCCTAGAAATTCGCCACCAAGGCCTAGGGGGCTGCCTCTCATGGGGACTTTGCATCAAATGCCCTCTCCCTTACTCCATCATTTAGGAAAATTGTCAAAAAAGTCCTAAATAGTTTGCACTTTTTTCATTTAAGTCCTAAACATTTTCATCTTTTTTCAATTTAATCATATTGACCGAAAATCACTAACGTGGCACCGCCGGCGCTAACGTGGACAAATTATAATAATTTTTAAATAATTTTATAATAGAATTCTGAATTTCCTTTCATTTATTCTTTTTTTTTTCCGATTTACTTGGATCCCATGGTAACACTTCTAGAAATGAATTTTTGCACCAAAAGTGCTTCTGGAGCATAATCCGTTTGGAAAAATGCAACTTCTGAAACATAAATCCGTTTGGTTACGCTACATTATATTTATACTTCTGAACTTATTTTTGAGCCAATTCAAGAAGTTAAAAAAAGCTACTTCTCTTTCAGAAGTAGAAATCTCTCCACATTAATATCTCTCTCACTTCGACCTCTTTTCATATTCATCTCTCTCCCAACCACACCTCTGTCGTCGTCGTCCATTGTTGCCGCCCGCCGCTAACCGCCCCCATGACCATGGTCGGCCACCACCGCACCGCCGACCACCTCCCATAGCCACCCCCTGCTGCTGCCGGGTTGCCGGAGTAAATTTTTTAAAAATTTAAATAATATTTTTAATAATAAAAATTAGTTTTTAAAGAAATTAAAAAAAGAAGTATAAATTTTCCGGCTGTCGACAATGGTTTTTCCTACAAAATTTTGTACTAATAATATTCCAAAAGTAAAATATTCAACCGTTATCAAATGAATTTCTATTCTAAAAGCAGAAATTTTATCTTGTAATCAAACGTTTTTCTTTGAACAGAAATCAATTTCTAGAGCAAAAGTAGAAAAATCAACTTTTGCTCAAAAGTAAAGTAGAAATATCAACTTTTTCTGAAGCAGAAGTGTTGCATGCGCGCCTTAGCTTCTCTGGTTGTCAATTATGCAGGGTTCATCTTGTTTTCTGTCCATACGTTGAATGCTGGAGATAGCTCAGGAAACTGGTGGTCCTCCCGGTCCTGAGCAATGCGCTGGTCGGGGTCTTTCAGACCAATAAAGAAAAGAAAAAGCATGGAACTTCATTAGCACGATCGCTTTGTCTGGAGGATCACCAATCAACATGAGCAAGAGATTCGTTTCCTTGACGAGTAACCTAATAATATCCAAGGCCGTATTCGGTGAAAAATGTACGTATCAGGACAGCTTAACCTCATTACTCCTCGAACTGTTAATGCTGTCTGGAGGCTTTCCTCCTACCTGATTTGTACGTAGATGCACTGAGTGATTGTGAATCATTGCACCTCGCTCCCTCAATCATTATCCTTGTGGAAAATAACGATGTCGTGCCTTCTTTCTGGGTTCACAGAAGAAAAAACGCACAGATGTTTAAGTCAAGGTCATAAGGACTTTTCAGCTCTATGCCCTAGATTCCGTTCTATCTCTTCTCTGGCTCGCCTCCTTCCCGGGATTTGAAAAAAGATAGTGTCCAGAACATCAATTCAAGTCTAGCCTACTGCTTTTCTTGGTCCACACTTAGAGCTGTTTACGGAAACAACAAAGTCTTGCTGATTATTTTGGCCGGCATGCAGACTAAGACTTCTGTATTTTCCAGGAATCTGGCGTGGGACAATGAAGAAGAAAAAAGACAGAAAAGATCACAGGAGAGAACCTATCCAGCAGCCACAAGTTTTCTTTTAGAGTTTTAGAGGACGAATATGTTTGATCTTTGATGGACGAATTGTTGGAACAAATTTTAAATCAAGTAGTGCGAAACACGACATTTTGAACTTTACCTTAAATTAACCACACCAAAACTCACTTCAGATGTTTTTGGAAATAACTTAGAAAACCAATCTTTTTCATCCTTCTCGAAAGACCGGATTTCTTGACAAGCCATGGATTCATTTTTTCTACGACAAGTTAGAAAGTGTAAGCGCGAAAATGGCACCCCAAAATCACCGCTGCTAGAATATAGAGAAACAATAATCGATTAGAGGGATTTGGGCAATCGATTTGGAAGATGCGCTCAAGTGCTTCTTCTTTATATCACTAGCTCAATGAGACTGCCCATTACGAATTACATTCTATGACTACTTCTTATGTGAGGCTGTTTCTGATTCGCTAGTATTAGAGAAGCGACGTAAGCGCTATTTATAGAGTTTTCAGACAGACCCATATTTGACTAATCGATAATCTTTATATCTTACGTTATTACACTAATTTCGTAAAATCATAAATTACTATCTCAATTAATGTAGACCACATAAAAAAAACTCTTGCAGAAAACTTTACATATGCGCAGCAATAAAGAAGTGTAATCAAGTAGCCCCAGTAATTATTATGGCAAGTCAATAATACAAGGTCCTTCGGTAACAGCACAAGCTGTGATTATGTGCCAATATCTCAAGAACACCTCGGTTGATATGCCATGGTACGGGACTCAGCCTTTCGTTTTCCCTTTTTCTTCTTTCCCTTGCTTTCCTTTTCTTCTTCTTCTCTCTTTTCTTGTCTATGCCCTCTACCTTTCCCTTTATAGCGTCAACTTTTTCTTGTCCTTTGTTAACGAGTCAACTTTTTTTTTTTTTTTGGCTGCCAATTGACTCAGTCAACACCATTATCACAATCACTGCCCATTTGCACGCGAGCTGCCATTACTGAGAGATATAGGAACGTTGTTTGTGTGTGTGCAAGTCAGCCCCGACAGTTGGCAGTTCATGCTGCCGGACTGGCTTGCCATTTTGTATTAACCGTTTGATAACAAGTTGTAATCAGACCAGCTTAATGGACAATTCAACGGAACTCGCCATGTGAGAACATCTTCATACGAAGAAAGAGGTTTCTGAAGTGGGAACAATCTCATTTGCCCGAAAGAGATGACTCCATGTTCGGCCCAGCCGGTCCTCACTCTGCTTCCCTTTCATCGTTGCCGACCTGCGTGTCCGCTCCACATAAAGTCTGAAGCTCTTTCTGTTGCATGGTTTCCAATCGAATGGGCTTTGTGATCAGCTCTTTCTGGCTGATCAGGTGTGTGATTGGAGAGGAAAACACCGCGTGGCACGCACGGAGACCGCACACACGTATGTACACTATATTCAAGTGTTTCGAGATAGGAAATCCAAGATTACAGAATCTGATCCTAAATTCCTCTTTCTAACGGTTAGAATATCAAATCATTAAAACAACGCGTTCATGATCTTTTAAAACAGTGGGGATTGGGCTCACAAAATGTTCTAAGGCATCAAAGCAGAAAATCGCCGGGTGAAATATGGTATTATAGACTTCTGGGGCAGCTTTTATTTGGAGAAGAAATGGTGAGAGACGTATATTTTCAAAGGGCCCAAACGATGACATTCCGCATCTTGCGCTTTCTAAGCTAGCGTGCACTTTGGATTGCGGTGCAAGAATTCTATTCTAAGTCGAGAGACATCTCTGTCCATGCCTTCTAAGGTAACATCACCAAACGGTACTGGAATGACTTGGAAATTAGGAGGAGAATTGCGACTCTCTAGACTTCTCGTGTTTCGCAGTCTGTCTGAGGACTAGGTCATGATCTCTTGAATGCCTTGTGAAGGAAGTTACGGACTGTTTTGGAAGGCTATCTGTTGATCAGAATCAACTCGCTGCATTAGGTTAAAGCATGAAAATGACATTCGAGAAGAACTCAGCTATATAACACATCTCCATCATCAGGCTTCATGTACACCCGAGCCGGCATTTGAGAGTACCACTAGATTTTCTCAGGTAACCATGGAGAAAGATTCATTTCACTTCGGCTGTATGATGCTCTTCCTTACGATCGTTGCTTCGCACTCTCTTGCTTCAACCCGGCCACGTTGCCATGAAGACGAGAGATCTGCGCTGTTGGAGTTCAAGGCAACCGTCTTCACCAGAGGCTATCCGTGTTTCTATGCCGATCCAGATAAGCCACCAAAGATTGAATCCTGGAACGCAACGACAGGGGAAACTCAAAGCGACTGCTGCTCTTGGGCTGGTGTTGAGTGCGATAAGGTAAGCGGTCACGTGATCGGCCTCGACCTCAGTTGCAGTTGTCTCTCCAGTGAAATCAACTCCAACACCAGCATTTTCCGCCTTCATCGCCTAAGAAGCCTTAACCTCGCCTCAAATGACTTCGATTATCAGATTCCTTCGGCAATTGGAAATCTTGGTTCCTTGAGGGACTTGAACCTCTCCTCCTCCGGCTTCATGGGTCACATCCCTAATTCGTTCAGTAACTTGACCCAACTTGTCCATCTAGATCTCTCAACTCTTGGGCTGACAGGCACAACAGCGCCCCTGGAAAACCTGACTCTACTTACTCACTTAGACTTGAGAGGGTTAGATCAGTTTGGAGGTGAAATCCCATCTTCTTTTGGACGTCTTGCTCAACTGGAGCATCTGAATCTAGCCATTAATTCTTTGACGGGTGAAGTTCCATCTTTCTTGGGAAATCTTGTCCACCTTAAGTATTTAAGTCCGGCGGGCAATATGTTAACTGGGCGAATTCCTCCCTCTCTAGGGAACCTTGTCCAACTTACTAGTTTAGATTTAAGCTTGAACCAGTTGACTGCCGAAATCCCGTCTTCCATTGGAAACCTGGTTCAACTTACCGACTTAAATCTTGGATAAAATCAATTAGTGGGCGATATTCCACTCTCTTCCCAAAACCTCATGGAGCTCAAGTTCTTAACGCTTCGGTGGAATCAATTGAGTGGTGAAATCCCATCCTGGTTGGGAAGACTTACCCAGGTAGTTGTCGTTGACCTTTCATATAACCAATTCCACGGTGCAATTCCAAGCATGATTTTCCAATTACAGAATCTCCGCACTCTGTATTTGAATTCAAATAACTTGAGTGGCACAGTAAAGTTGGATACAATTTCAGAGGCTGAAAACCTTCAAGAACTTGCGTTATCCTCTAACAAACTGTCGTTGATCGTCGAAACCAACATAACTCACCGGTTCTCCGGTCTAGGTTTGGGTTCATGCAACTTAAATGGTTTCCCCGAGTTTCTAAAAGGACAAGATGGCTTGTCCGAGCTAGATCTATCCTACAACAACATTTCCGGTCAAGTCCCTGAATGGTTTATGAATGTGAGCACAGGAAACCTACATCATTTGAACCTTTTCGGCAACTTCCTAACGAGTTTTGCTCAAAATCCCGTTATTTTCAAGTGGGAAGAACTTTCTGTAGCGGATCTCGGTTTCAATGTGTTGCAAGGATCGGTTCCGATTCCCCCTTGGAGAATCGAGTACTACTTCATCTCAAATAACATGCTCTCTGGAGGAATAACACCGCTCATGTGCAATCTAAGCTCTCTCCTAATGATCGATTTGTCAAGTAATAAACTGACCGGGTTTCTTCCTCAATGTTTTAGCGATATGATTGCTGCTTCGGGAGTAGTGAATCTACAGAGCAACAACTTTATTGGGAAAATTCCTCAGTTGAATGGGGACTTCTGTAACCTTGTTATGATTGATCCGAGTTACAATAAATTACAAGGGCCACTGCCAAGATCGCTTCGCAAGTGTAGCAATTTGGAATTCCTGAATGTCGCACACAATCAGATTAGAGATGTTTTCCCTTCATGGTTGGGCTCATTTCTAAGCTTGAAGATCCTTATATTGCGGTATAATAGATTTCATGGGCTTATTGGGGAACCGGGTGGTAGGATTGTGTTCCCTACGCTGCAAATCATCGACCTATCACATAACGGTTTTTCTGGTAGCTTGCCATCCAAGTACTTTGAGCATTGGACTGCCATGAAAGTATTTGATACAGATCCGTCAAGCTACACTGGGGATTCTTTTTCGCCGTTCATGTGGCCTTATCCGTCAGGCTACATTGGGGATGCTTTTTCGCCGTTCAGGTGGCCTTACTCTATATTTACGACCTTTGACTACTCTATGAGCATAATTGCCAAAGGCATCCAAATGAATTACTCAAAGATCCAAGAGCACCTTACATTGATTGATCTCTCGAGCAACAACTTCAGCGGAGCGATCCCCGGAACCATTGGAAGCCTAAAGCAACTAAAGTTGCTCAACCTTTCCAACAACATTCTCTCCGGTCCCCTGCCTTCATTCTTGGCAAACCTAACGAATTTGGAATCATTGGACCTTTCTCAAAACCGGCTCTCAGGAGAGATCCCTCAGGAGTTGACGCAGCTCACTTCGCTTGAGGTCTTCAACGTCTCTTCTAACCGTCTGACCGGGCCAATACCGCAGTCACAGCAGTTTGCTACATTCGAAAACAACTCCTACAAGGGAAACTCGGGGCTATGTGGCACTCCTCTGTCCAGAAAATGCGATGATCCCAAAGCCTTGCCGCCATCATCTCCGACGTCCGAAGAAAATCAAGATTCGGGGAGTGCAATGGAGTTAGACTGGAAAGTCGTGTGCATGGGGTATGCAAGTGGGTTGGTGATTGGAGTGGTCCTCGGGAACTGCTTGATCACAAGAAGAAGGGCTCAGAGACTTGTGAAGAATTTTGGGAAAAGAAAACAAAGGCGAAGAAGGTAGAAGTGCTGGTCCGAAACCTGAGGAACACTTGACCGAAATCTATCGTCTTCTATGTTTGAGTACCTGCAACTTTCTCTTATGTTTGTTTGCTGCGATATATATATTTACTAGCCCATATGCATTTACAATAAAGCATTCTGTAATCATACATGTGTGATACATAAGAAACTCTACAAAGATCCATTCCCTTCCCCTCCCTTTCGCATTAATTACTTTTTTTTTTAATCAGACATTAATCACTTAGAAACCATAATATTTTACACCAACCGGATATAAAAACTACATTTTTTTCTGACTTGTATAACATTGATTTCACAAGAAGAAAAAAACATACTGTTAAAGTGATTCATGTAAAATATAAAGAGGCCATTACTAATTAATTATATAAGTTGAATAATAAGCAATTATTTAGTTATCCATATCTGGCTTATGAAAAATATCAAATTTATAATCGTTTAGTATAGAAGATAAAGAAACATACCCGTGTTTTGAATTTCCATTGGTTGAAGAGCTTCCAGTACATACATGATCCTTTTACAGTTGCATATGATTATCATGTCTTAGGAACTCTGCTAATAAGATTTGCAAGCAGGGTGGCTTATGGTTCTGCTTTGTCTTGCCATTTGAAAGGTTGCAGATAGTATTCAAGGCCACAGTCGGCATTGCCTGCAGCTAGATCTGAGGATTTAATTGAATCCAAGCTGCCATTTCTGGTTATCCGGTTCCTAGTCCTTCTTTACGAATCGACAGAACTCGCTGTGGGCCGCAAAGCCCATGATCAGATCCCGTTTCAAAATGAATCCATTGATCTACAAAACTGGTACACTGAACAACGACGTGATAGAAGAGGGAGGGAGAAATGGAGGAAGGGATAGAGGAGGAAATGGAATAGATTGGGGTTTAATGTTTGCATCTTTATCATGTTCATGCTTAATTTGTACACCGGGTAATCATAAACTGCTCCGACTATGTACGCCTCGTCGTCTAAGATTAGTTCAAAGCAAAGATGCACATCAACTGAAAAAAGGGACGAGATTTTGAAAGTATTTCCACGAACTGTTGCACCCATTGCGGCTCCCGTAATAGAAATCCACCACTCTGTATGTCTACGGTACCACTCCATATATCCCGAATGATAGTGAAGTTACTCCGTTGCAAGATAATGCCACTCAATTATCCAATAACAGATGAGTGAGACACGAGTCCTCCAAATGTCTTGTCCTTGCAGGCAATAATAAGTAGAATCTCCAGAATGTCTTCGTCATAGAGTTCCAAAGTAATCAGTTATCGTAATAAAATATATCAAATTAAACGAAAAATTAATTTAAAAGCTAACATTATATTAAACTCGTTGGTTGCTATCATTACTTACATCTGCTGATGTCATTCTATTAAGTTGGTAGCGTAGATGTGTCAAAGTATGTGTGGGGACTTCCATTGTCTGTCGGGCTCGATTGCACCTGCATAAACAAAAAACATGGGACTTTCATACATTATACGTCTTGGAAAGAATTAATGACGCACGAACTAAAAAGATAATAGATCACATACCGATTGCCAAGATGTGCATCTAGTAAAGGATCACGGTTCGTCGGCGATGGGGAGACACATCTCAAGCACTCTCACACCTAAATCTGCAATACATGTAGAGCACCGCTGATTTGTTGCGCTTTTGGATCGGTTGCACTGCATAGCTCCCGATACAACCACGCAAGCGCCGCTGAACCCCAACCGTACTACGTAGGGCCGTCGATGTTCCCCAATTTGCCAGCCCATTTCACGGTGGATCTGCTTTTCAATTTCGTGACAATCAATAGCCGCAGACTCTAACTACTTCTCCGGCTTCACACGGATCCGATTTTCGTTCTCCTTTCCCATGCCCTCCTATAGGATATGTATTGTCTAAGCGTGTCATATTTTTTCACTTTGATGATGCATCCACATCACAATATATGCTTTCGTCATCTACACATCCTACTCATTCGGATCGTCGTCTCTGTCGATACAGTACTAGACCCACCGAATGACGAAGACAACCTGATTGCGGAATAGGAGGTCATGTAGGAAGACGACATCATTATTAGATGTAATTATGGTTAAGATTGTTATCTATTATGAAAATTCCATGTTTTTCATATATCTTACCACTTTATTTTATGAATATTTTTAATTAATTAAATAAATATAAAATTATTTATTAATTATATATCTTAATTAATTAATTATTGATGATTATGTTATAAAAATAAGCTTCAAAAGAAAAAAAATTGTAAATAAATAAATGTTATAAAAAACGTAAAAACTACACAAAAAAAAAGGCGGTGGCCCAACTGCCGAGCGAGGTCTAAAATGGTAAAAAAATATTTAACCTATTTTGGTAAATTTTTTTAATCCTATTTTGGAAAAAAGCCCAAAAAGATCACAGGAGAGAACCTATCCAGTAGCCACAAATTTCTTTTAGATTTTTCGAGGACAAATATGTTTGATCTTTGATGGACGAATTGTTGGAACAAATTGAAAATCAAGAAGTGCGAGACACGAAATTTTGAACTTTACCTTAAATTAACCATGCCAAAACTCACTTTAGATGTTTTTGGAAATAACTTAGAAAACCAATCTTTTTCATCCTTTTCAAAAGACCGGATTTCTTGGCAAGCGACGGATTCATTTTTTCTACAACAAGTTAGAAAGTGCAAGCATGAAAATGGCACCCCAAAATCACTATTGCTAGAATATAGAAAAACAGTAATCGAATAAAGGGATTTGTGCAATCGATTTGGAAGATACGGAATAACGACGATCCAAAGCTCAAATGCTTTTTTTTTGTATCACTAGCTCAATGAGACCGTCCATTATGAATTACATTTTGTGACTACTTCTTATGTTAGGTTGTTTCTAATTCGCCAGTATTAGAGAAGCGACTTAATCGCTATTTATAGAGTTTTCAAGCAAACCCATATTTGACTAATTGATAATCTTTATATCTTACGTTATTACACTAATTCCGTCAAATCGTAAATTACTATCTCAATTAATGTAGGCCACACATAAAAAAAAAACTCTTACAGAAAATTTTACATGTGCGCAGCAAGAAAGAAGTGTAATCAAGTAGCCCCAGTAATTACTATGGCAAGTCAATAATACAAGGTCATTCGGTAACAACACAAGCTGTGATTATGTGCCAATATCTCAAGAACATCCCAGTTGATATGCCATGATACGGGACTCAGCCTTTCGTTTTCCTTTTCTCTTCTTTCCCTTGCTTTCCTTTTCTTCTTCTTCTCTCTTTTCTTGTCTATGCCCTCCACCCTTCCCTTTATAGCGTCGACTTTTTCTTGTCCTCTGTTAACGAGTCAACTTTTTTTTTTTATTTTTACTGCCAATTGACTCAGTCAACACCACTATCACAATCACTGCCCATTTGCACGCGAGCTGCCATTACTGAGAGATATAGGAACGTTGTTTGTGTGTGTACAAGTCAGCCCCGACAGTTGGCAGTTCATGCTGCCGGACTGGCTTGCCATTTTTTATTTACCGTTTGATAACAAGTTGTAATTTGACCAGCTTAATGGACAATTCAACGGAACTCGCCATGTGAGAACATCTTCATACGAAGAAAGAGGTTTCGGAAGTGGGAACAATCTCATTTGCCCGAAAGAGATGACTCCATGTTTGGCCCAGCCGGTCCTCACTCTGCTTCCGTTTCATCGTTGCCGACCTGCGTGTCCGCTCCACATAAAGTCTGAAGCTCTCTCTGTTGCATGGTTTCCAATCGAATGGGTTTTGTGATAAGCTCTTTCTGGCTGATCAGTTGTGTGATTGGAGAGGAAATCACGGCGTGGCAGGCACGGAGACCGCATACACGTATGTACACTATATTAAAGTGTTACGAGATAGGAAATCCAAGATTACAGAATCTGATCCTAAATTCCTCTTTCTAACGGTTAGAATATCAAATCATTAAAACAACGCGTTCATGATCTTTTAAAACAGTGGGGATTGGGCTCACAAAATGTTCTAAGGCAACAAAGCAGAAAATCGCCGGGTGAAATATGGTATTATATACTTCTGGGGCAGCTTTTATTTGGAGAAGAAATGGTGAGAGACGTATATTTTCAAAGGGCCCAATCGATGACATTCCGCATCTTGCGCTTTCTAAGCTAGCGTGCACTTTGGGTTGGGGTGCAAGAATTCTATTCTAAGTCGAGAGACATCTCTGTCCATGCCTTCTAAGGTAACATCACCAAACGGTACTGGAATGACTTGGAAATTAGGAGGAGAATTGCGACTCTCTAGACTTCTCGTGTTTCGCAGTCTGTTTGAGGACTAGGTCATGATCTCTTGAATGCCTTGTGAAGGAAGTTACGGACTGTTTTGGAAGGCTATCTGTTGATCAGAATCAACTCGCTGCATTAGGTTAAAGCATGAAAATGACATCCGAGAAGAACTCAGCTATATAACACATCTCCATCATCAGGCTTCATGTACACCCGAGCCGGCATTTGAGAGTACCACTAGATTTTCTCAGGTAACCATGGAGAAAGATTCATTTCACTTCGGCTGTATGATGCTCTTCCTTACGATCGTTGCTTCGCACTCTCTTGCTTCAACCCGGCCACGTTGCCATGAAGACGAGAGATCTGCGCTGTTGGAGTTCAAGGCAACCATCTTCACCAGAGGCTCTCCGTGTTTCTATGCCGATCCAGATAAGCCACCAAAGATTGAATCCTGGAACGCAACGACAGGGGAAACTCAAAGCGACTGCTGCTCTTGGGCTGGTGTTGAGTGCGATAAGGTAAGCGGTCACGTGATCGGCCTCGACCTCAGTTGCGGTCGTCTCTCCGGTGAAATCGACTCCAACACCAGCATTTTCCGCCTTCATCGCCTAAGAAGCCTTAACCTCGCCTCAAATGACTTCGATTATCAGATTCCTTCGGCAATTGGAAATCTTGGTTCCTTGAGGGACTTGAACCTCTCCTCCTTCGGCCTCATGGGTCACATCCCTAATTCGTTCAGTAACTTGACCCAACTTGTCCATCTAGATCTCTCAACTCTTGGGCTGACAGGCACAACAGCGCCCCTGGAAAACCTGACTCTACTTACTCACTTAGACTTGAGAGGGTTAGATCAGTTTGGAGGTGAAATCCCATCTTCTTTTGGACGTCTTGCTCAACTGGAGCATCTGAATCTAGCCATTAATTCTTTGACGGGTGAAGTTCCATCTTTCTTGGGAAATCTTGTCCACCTTAAGTATTTAAGTCCGGCGGGCAATATGTTAACTGGGCGAATTCCTCCCTCTCTAGGGAACCTTGTCCAACTTACTAGTTTAGACTTAAGCTTGAACCAGTTGACTGGGCGAATTCCTCCCTCTCTAGGGAACCTTGTCCAACTTACTAGTTTAGACTTAAGCTCGAACCAGTTGACTGCCGAAATCCCGTCTTCCATTGGAAACCTAGCTCAACTTACTTACTTAGATCTTGGATACAATCAATTAGTGGGCGATATTTCACTCTCTTCCCAAAACCTCATGGAGCTCGGGTTCTTAACACTTCGGTCGAATCAATTGAGTGGGGAAATCCCATCCTTGTTGGGAAGACTCACCCAGTTGATTAGCGTTGACCTTTCATATAACCGATTCCACGGTACAATTCCAAGCACGATTTTCCAATTACGGAATCTCCTCACTCTGTATTTGAATTCAAATAACTTGAGTGGCACAAGAAAGTTGGATACAATTTCGGAGGCTGAAAACCTTCGAGAACTCGCGTTATCCTCTAACAAACTGTCGTTGATCGTTGAAACCAACATAACTCACCGGTTCTCTGGTCTAGGTTTGGGTTCATGCAACTTAAATGGTTTCCCTGAGTTTCTAAAAGGACAAGATGGCTTGTCCGAGCTAGATCTATCCTACAACAACATTTCCGGTCAAGTTCCTGAATGGTTTATGAAGGTGAGCACAGGAAACCTACGTCATTTGAACCTTTAGGGCAACTTCCTAACGAGTTTTGCTCAAAATCCCGTTATTTTCAAATGGGAAGAACTTTTGGTAGCGGATCTCGGTTTCAATGTGTTGCAAGGATCGGTTCCGATTCCCCCTTGGAGAATCGAGTACTACTTCATCTCAAATAACATGCTCTCTGGAGGAATAACACCGCTCATGTGCAATCTAAGCTCTCTCCAAATGATCGATTTGTCAAGTAATAATCTGACCGGGTTTCTTCCTCAATGTTTTAGTGATATGATTGCTGCTTTGGAAGTAGTGAATCTACAGAGCAACAACTTTATTGGGAAAATTCCTCAGTTGAATAGGAACTTCTGTGACCTTGTTATGATTGATCTGAGTTACAATAAATTACAAGGGCCACTGCCAAGATCGCTTCGCAAGTGTAGCGATTTGGAATTCCTGAATGTCGCACACAATCAGATTAGAGATGTTTTCCCTTCATGGTTGGGCTCACTTCTAAGCTTGAAGATCCTTATATTGCGGTATAATAGATTTCATGGGCTTATTGGGGAACCGGGTGGTAGGGTTGTGTTCCCTACGCTGCAAATCATCGACCTATCACAGAACGGTTTTTCTGGTAGCTTGCCATCCAAATACTTTGACCATTGGACTGCCATGAAAGTATTTGATACAGATCCGTCAAGCTACACTGGGGATTCTTTTTCGCCATTCATATGGCCTTATCAGTCAAGCTACATTGGGGATGCTATTCCGCCGTTCAGATGGCCTTACACTGAATTTGCGACCTTTGACTACTCTATGAGCATAGTTGCCAAAGGCATCCAAATGAATTACTCAAAGATCCAAGAGCACCTTACATTGATTGATCTCTCGAGCAACAACTTCAGCGGAGCGATCCCTGAAACCATTGGAAGCCTAAAGCAACTAAAATTGCTTAACCTTTCCAACAACATTCTCTCCGGTCCCCTGCCTTCATTCTTGGCAAACCTAACGAATTTGGAATCATTGGACCTTTCTCAAAACCGGCTCTCAGGAGAGATCCCTCAGGAGTTGACGCAGCTCACTTCGCTTGCGGTCTTCAACGTCTCTTATAACCGTTTGACCGGGCCAATACCGCAGTCACAGCAGTTTGCTACATTCGAAAACAACTCCTACAAGGGAAATTCGGGGCTATGTGGCACTCCTCTGTCCAGAAAATGCGATGATCCCAAAGCCTTGCCGCCATCATCTCCGACGTCCGAAGAAGATCAAGATTCGGGGAGTGCAATGGAGTTAGACTGGAAAGTCGTGTGCATGGGGTATGCAAGTGGGTTGGTGATTGGAGTGGTCCTCGGGAACTGCTTGATCACAAGAAGAAGGGCTCAGAGACTTGTGAAGAATTTTGGGAAAAGAAAACAAAGGCGAAGAAGGTAGAAGTGCTGGTCCGAAACCTGAGGAACACTTGACCGAAATCTATCGTCTTCTATGTTTGAGTACCTGCAACTTTCTCTTATGTTTGTTTGCTGCGATATGTATATTAACTAGCCCATATGCATTTACAATAAAGCATTCTGTAATCATACATGTGTGATACATAAGAAACTCTACAAAGATCCATTCCCTTCCCCTCCCTTTCGCATTAATTACTTTTTTTTTTAATCAGACATTAATCACTTAGAAACCATAATATTTTACACCAACCGGATATAAAAACTACATTTTTTTCTGACTTGTATAACATTGATTTCACAAGAAGAAAAAAACATACTGTTAAAGTGATTCATGTAAAATATAACGAGGCCAATACTAATTAATTATATAAGTTGAATAATAAGCAATTATTTAGTTATCCATATCTGGCTTATGAAAAATACCAAATTTATAATCGTTTAGTAGAGGAGATAAAGAAACATATCCGTGTTTTGAATTTCCATTAGTTGAAGAGCTTCCAGTACATACATGATCCTTTTACAGTTGTAGATGATTATCATGTCTTAGGAACTCTGCTAATAAGATTTACAAGCAGGGTGGCTTATGGTTCTGCTTTGTCTTGCCATTTGAAAGGTTGCAGATAGTGTTCAAGGCCACAGTCGGCACTGCCTGCAGCTAGATCTGAGGATCTAATTGAATCCGGGGAAAAAACCACCAAAAATCTCAAACTATACTTGGCGTGACACATTTACCCTCAACTTTTTTTTGCAACACAAAAAACCTCAAATTATCGATGTTGTGACACATCTACCCCACGTTCCACGTCCATCTAAAATCACTGTTAAAACGCTGACGTGGATTCGCCGTGGCATTTTTAGTGACAAGTAGATCCGACGTGGCGCCACACTTGAAAAAAAAAAAACTAAAAAATGCAAAAACTAGCACTGTTCATCTCTTGTCCGATGCTTCGCAGACTCATGTTCATGGCTTGCGCATCTTCAATCAGTTGGCCAAACTCCTCGGCACTTTTGCTTTGCTGCCCACTACTACCTCGACCTCCGATGGCTCTCGTAGATGTTTGCCCGACCATCCATTAGCTTTGAAGATCGAGGTGAGACCGTCGAGCCAAGTTTCGAGCTTCAGCAGCCATGGAGGCTTTGAAGCTCAACCTTCTTCTTCACTGCCTCCTTTTTCAATTTCTTCCGCTCCTCATCTGCTGCCTTCCCCTCTTTGAGCCTCTCTTTCTCAGCCCTCCTCATAGCCCTCTTGTCTTTTGATAAGAAGAAATCAAAAGGTGCAAGGTTTGAAGCTGCCGCCCTGCCTCGAAGCTTGGCTTGAGGATTAACACCGACGCTCAGGCTCAAGCTCAAGCTCTAGTTGATTCGGATCTGGGTATGGCGCCGCAAGCTGATCAACAAATTTGGGAAAGCGAAGGAGGAGGGAGGGAGGGCCGAGGAGGAATCCGGGCATGGGGGGAGGAGTCACCCCGCGACTTGAAGAAGCTCATCCCGATCCTTGCCAGAAACTCCCCGGTTGAAATCTCCTCCCCGATGTTAGCGACAACCGGTCTCACGTTTTCTCTCTCGGCCCAGAGCCAAAATCGAGCGGGTTCGGTCCCGATCGCGGAGAGGGAAAGTTCGAGAAGCTCGATTTGCTGTGCGGGGACGAGCGTGAGGCCCATAAGGAAGATGTGGACACTACTTTGTCTTTGATTGTTCGGGACTACTGTTCTGAGAAAAATGGTGGGATGAATTTGTACAAGGAGGATGATGATGAGATGTTGGAGGATGAAGGGCTCGAAAAGGCAAACTTTGAGGCCGAACGCGATTGAGCGAACAAGAAGGAAAGAATCAAGTACCTCCCGATTCGTCCGAGAAAGTCATCGCCGCTACCGAGACGGCCAAGGGATTCGACGATTCCGAGGATGATTGCATTCAGCCCACGCTGCCCGAAGCTACGGATGTAATTCTGGATGCTATGAACAGTAGTTGCGAAGTGCTGGAGAAGACGATGAACAGTGCAATTTTTTGTTTTTTTAGTTTTTATTTTTTTTCTAATGTAGCGCCACATCATATCTACTTGTTACTAAAAATGCCACGGCAAATCCACGTCAACATTTTAACAGTGATTTTAGACCGAGCTGGAACGTAAGGTAGATGTGTCACAATATTGATAGTTTGAGATTTTTTGTGTCGCAAAAAAAAGTTAAGGGTAAATGTGTCACGTCGGACATAATTTGGGGTTTTTGGTGGTTTTTTTCCCTTGAATCCGAGCTGCCATTTCTGGTTATCTGGTCCCTAGCCCTTCTATTTACGAATCGACGGAACTCCTGTGGGCCGCAAAGCCCATGATCAGATCCCGTTTTAAAATGAATCCATTGATCTACAAAGCTGGTACACCGAACAACGACGTGACAGAAGAGAGGGAGAAATGGAGGAAGGGACAGAGGAGGAAATGGTATAGATTAGGGTTTAATGTTTGCGTCTTTTATCATGTTCATGCTTATTTTGTACACCGGGTAATCATAAACTGCTCCGACTATGTACGCCTCATCGTCTAAGATTAGTTCAAAGCACGGATGCACATCAACTAAAAAAAGGGACGAGATTTTGAAAGTATTTGCACAAATCGTTGCACCCATTGCGGCTCCCGTAATAAAAATCCACCTCCGTGTATGTCTACGGTACCACTCCATATATTCCGAATGATAGTGAAGTTGCTACGTTGCGGGATCACCATAGACAATATAATCGACACGATCGTCCTATATATCGATTCATCGTCTGTGCTTTTCTACCCAATCCTTCCCAACCGGCCTTAAGTTAATATCATGCAAGACTCTATGATCGCGGGGAGGAATAGGTATTGATTGCTGCATACCAAACCGCTGAAGTACTCGGTCTAGATAATGCCACTCAACTATCCAATAATAGATGAGTGGGACGAGCCCTTCAAATGTCTTGTCCCCGCATGCAATAATATGGTAGAGTCTCGAGAATATCTTCGTTGTAGAACTCCAAAGTAATCTGTTATCGTAATAAAATATATCAAATTAAACAAAAAATTAATTTAAAGGCTAACATTATATTAAACTCGTTGGTTTCTATCATTACTTACATCTGCGGATGTTATTCTATTAAATTGGTAGCGTAGATGTGGCAAAATATGTGAGGGGGCTTCCATTGTTTGTCGGCCTTGACTCCAGTTGCATAAACAAAAAACATGAGATTTTAATATATTATACGCATTAAAAAGAATTAATGATGTACGAACTAAAAAGGCAATAAATCACATACCGACTACCGAGAGGTGCATATGGTAAAAGATCACGGTTCTTCGGCGATAGAGAGACACATCTGTAGCACTCTCACACCTAAATCTGCAATACATGTAGGACACCGTCGATTTGTTGCGTTGCTAGATCAATTGCACTGCATAGCTCCCGATACAATCACGCAAGCGCTGCTGAACTCCAACTATATTGCGTAGGGCCGTCGAGGTTCCCCAGTTTGCCGGCCCATTTCACGGGAGATCCGCTTTTCAATTTCGTGACAATCAACAACTGCAGACTCCAGCTACTTCTCCGGTTTCATACGGGTTCGATTTTCCTTCTCCTTTCCCATGCCCTTAGGATATGTACCGTTTAAGCGTGTCATATTTTCTCACTTTGATGATGCATCCACATCACAATATATGCTTTCATCATCTACACATCCTACTCATACGGATCGTCGTCCTCGTCGATACAGTACTAGACTTGCCGAACGACGGAGACAACATGATTGCGGAATAGGAGGTCATGTAGGAAGATGGCATCATTAGTAGATGTAATTACGGTTAAGATTGTTATCTATTATGAAAATCTCATGTTTTTAATATATCTTACCACTTTATTTTATGAATATTTTTAATTAATTACATAAATACAAAATTATTTATTAATTATATATCTTAATTAATTAATTATTGATAATTATATTATAAAAAATAAGCTTCAAAATAAAAAAAATTGTAAATAAAATAAAATGTTATAAAAAACGTAAAAACAACAAAATAAAAAATAAAATAAAAAAAGGCCGTGGCCCGCTCGGCGCTTGACTGCTTGAGCCCGAGCGAGGTCTAAAATGGTAAAAAAAAAATTTAACCTATTTTGGTAAATTTTTTTAATCCTATTTTGGAAAAAAAGCCCAAAAAGATCACAGGAGAGAACCTATCCAGTAGCCACAAATTTTCTTTTAGATTTTTTGAGGAGGAATATGTTTCATCTTTGAAGGACGAACTGTTGGAACAAATTGAAAATCAAGAAGTGCGAAACACGGCATTTTGAACTTAACCTTAAATTAACCATGCCAAAACTCACTTCAGATGTTTTTGGAAATAACTTAGACAACCAATCTTTTTCATCCTTTTCGAAAGACCGGATTTCTTGGCGAGCGACGGATTCATTTTTTCTACAACAAGTTGGAAAGTGCAAGCGCGAATATGGCACCCCAAAATCACTATTGCTAGAATATAGAAAAACAGTAATCGAATAAAGTGATCTGTGCAATCGATTTGGATGATATGGAATAACGATGATACAAAGCTCAAGTACTTCTTCTTTGTATCACTCGCTCAATGAGACCAGCTTAATGAACAATTCAAGTGTCAGCTCCACATGAAGTCTGGAGCTCTTTCTGTTGCATGGTTCCCAATCGAATGGGTTTTGTGATCAGCTCTTTCTGGCTGATCAGGTGTGTGATTGGAGACGAAAACACCGCGTGGCACGGAGACCGCACACACGTATGTACACTATATTCAAGTGTTACGAGATAGGAAATCCAAGATTACAGAATCTGATCCTATATTCCTATTTCTAACGGTTAGAATATCAAATCATTAAAACAACGCGTTCGTGATCTTTTAAAACAGTGGGGTTTGGGCTCACAAAATGTTCTAAGGCATCAAAGCAGAAAATCGCCGGGTGAAATATGATATTGTATACTTCTGGGGCAGCTTTTATTTGGAGAAGAAATGGTGTGAGACGTATATTTTCAAAGCGCCCAAAGGATGACATTCCGCATCTTGCGCTTTCTAAGCTAGCGTGAACTTTGGGTTGGGGTGCAAGAATTCTAAGTCGAGAGACATCTCTGTCCATGCCTTCTAAGGTAACATCACCAAACGGTACTGGAATGACTTGGAAATTAGAAGGAGAATTGCGACTCTCTAGACTTCTCGTGTTTCGCAGTCTGTCTGAGGACTAGGTCATGATCTCTAGAATGCCTTGTGAAGGAAGTCGTGCACTGTTTTAGAAGGCTCTCTGTTGATCAGAATCAACCCGCTGCATTAGGTTAAAGCATGAAAATGACATCCAAGAAGAACTCGGCCATATAACAGCACCATCATCAGGCCTCATGTACACCCGTGTCGGCATTTGAGAGTACCACTAGAGTTTCTCAGGTAACCATGGAGAAAGAGTCATTTTACTTCAGCTATATGATACTCTTCCTTATGATCGTTGCTTGGCACTCCCTTGCTTCAACCCGACCACGTTGCCATGAAGACGAGAGATCTGCACTGTTGGAGTTCAAGGCAACCTTCTTCACCAGAAAGCCTCCGTGCTGTGACAGCGACAGCGCCACTTCAAATGAACAAGCAAAGATTGAATCCTGGAACGCATCGACTGGGGAAACTAAGAGCGATTGCTGCTCTTGGGCTGGTGTCGAGTGTGATAAGGTAAGCGGTCATGTGATCGGCCTCAACCTCAGTTGCACTTGTCTCTCCGGTAAAATCAACTCCAACGCCAGTATTTTCCGTCTCCTTCGCCTAAGAAGCCTCAACCTCGCCTTCAATGACTTCGATTGTCAGATTCCTCCGGCAATTGGAAATCTTGTTTCCTTGAGTCACTTGAACTTCTCCAGCTCCAACTTCATGGGTCTCATCCCACGTTCGCTAGGTAACTTGACCCGACTTGTCCATCTTGACCTATCAGATAATGGGCTGACGGGCACAACACGGCCCCTCGAAAACCTGACCCGACTTGTCCATCTTGACCTATCAGATAATTGGCTGACGGGCACAACACGGCCCCTGGAAAACCTGACCCTCTTTACTCACTTGAGTTATGATTCATCAAATGGTACGACTCTATCTTTCTTGGGAAATCTGGTCCAGCTTAAATATCTAAGTCTAAGGGATAATATGTTAATTGGGCAAATTCCATCCTCTCTCGGGGACCTCGTCCAGCTTACTCATTTAGATTTAAGCTTTAATCTGTGGACCGGCGAAATCCCGTCTTCCATTGGAAACCTAGCTCAACTTACTTACTTAGATCTTACACACAATCAATTAGCGGGAGAGATTCAACCCTCTTTCCAAAACCTCCTGGAGCTCCAGTTCTTAGCACTTTACTCGAATCAATTGAGTGGTGAAATTCCATCCTGGTTGGGGAGGCTCACCCAGTTGGAGTTCATTTTTCTTTCGTCTAACCAATTTCATGGTGCAATTCCAAGCACGATTTTCCAACCACCCGACCTCATCGTTCTTTATTTGGATAAAAATAATTTGAGTGGCACGCTGAAGTCAGACGTGTTTTCAGAGGCTAAAAAACTTAATGAGCTTGTGTTATCCTTTAACAAACTGTCGGTGATCTTAGAGACCAACATAACTCACCGGTACAAATCTCTGGGTTTAGGTTCATGCAACTTAAACGATTTCCCCGAGTTTCTACAAGATCAAGATGACTTGATAATGCTAGATCTATCCAACAATAACATTTCTGGTAAAGTTCCTGAATGGTTTCTTGATGTGAGCACAGAAAACCTACAATATTTGAACCTTTCGGCCAACTTCCTAACAAGTTTTGCTCAAGATCCTGTTATTTTCAAGTGGAAAGAACTTGCTGTGGCAGATCTCAGGTTCAACGAGTTGCAAGGATCAGTTCCGATTCCCCCTCCTAAAATCGAGCACTACTTCATGTCAAATAACAGGCTCTCCGGAGGAGTATCGCCACTCATATGCAATCTAAGCTCTACTCGGATGATTGATTTGTCTGATAATAATCTGACTGGGTTTATTCCACCATGTTTGAGTAATTTGAGTGGTACTTTGGAAGTAATGAGTTTACGGAGCAACAATTTTATCGGGAAAATTCCTAATTTGAATGCGAACTCCTGTGCGCTTATTATGGTTGATCTGAGTTATAATAAATTCAGCGGGCCATTGCCAAGTTCGCTCCGCGATTGCGACAATTTGAAATTTCTCAATTTCGGAAACAATCAGATCAGGGATGTTTTCCCGTCATGGTTGGGCTCACTTCTTGGCTTGAAGGTACTTATATTGCGGTATAATGGATTCCATGGACTTATTGGGGAACGGGCTGATGGGATTGAGTTCCCTATGCTGCAAATCCTCGACCTATCCCACAATATTTTCTCCGGTGGCTTGCCATCCAAGTACTTCAAGCATTGGACTGCCATGAAAGTTTCTGAGACGGATTTGTCAAGCTACATTGGGGATGCTATTAAGCCGACCTGGATTTTCTATCCAGATGCAACCTTTCACTACTCTATGAGCGTAATTGCCAAAGGCATCCAAATGAATTACTCAAAGATCCAAGAGCACCTCGCATTGATTGATCTCTCGAGCAACAACTTCAGCGGAGCGATCCCCGAGACCATCCGAAGCCTAAAGCAACTAAAATTGCTCAACTTTTCCAACAACATGCTCTCCGGTGCTCTGCCACCATTCTTGGCAAACCTTACGAATTTGGAATCACTGGACCTTTCTCGGAACCAGATCTCCGGAGAGATCCCTCAGGAGTTGACGCAAGTCACTTCGCTTGCGGTCTTCGATGTATCTTACAACCATCTGACCGGACCGATACCTCAGTCACGGCAATTCGCTACATTCGAAAACAACTCCTACAAGGGAAACCCGGGGCTATGTGGCCCTCCGCTGTCCAGAAAATGCGGAGATCCCGAAGGCCCGTCGCCGTCATCTCCGACGTCCGAAGAAGATGAAGATCCGGGGAGTGCAATGGAATTGGACTGGAAGACCGTGTCCATGGGGTACGCAAGTGGGTTAGTGATTGGAGTGGTCCTCGGGAACTGCTTGATCACAAGAAGAAGGGCTCAAAGACTTGTGAAGAACTTTGGCAAAAGAAAACAAAGGCGAAGAAGGTAGAAAAGATGGCCCGAAGTTGACCGAAATCCATTGTCTTGTGTGTTTGAGTAGCTGTTACTTTCTCTTAAGTTTGTCTGCTGCTATATATATTCACTAGTCCATTTGCATTTTGAATAAAGCCTTCTGTAATCATAGAAACCATTATATTCGTATTTTTTTTATATGTATTGGTTGAAGAGCCTCCATTGCATACATAGACACATACATATTCGAAAATTGTTATTGTTTTTTATGAATTGATCGGTCCTGCTTGGGCTTGGTGGGCCTCGGTGGATGCATCGGCCCAAGATAATTACATGTCTAGACCCGCCCAATTTGTACTTCGGGCCTGGGCGGGACGCAAATCCCATGATCAAATTGTGTTTTAAACCGAATGCATTGTACTACAAATATTAACACCGAACAGTGTCAAGTAATCGAAAGCTGGTTTACGGGACCGGTACACTGAACAATACCGTAATAGAAGAGGGGGAAAGAAATGGAGGAAGGGACCCCGGAGGCAATGGCTTAGATTGGGATTTCATTTTTACGTCTTCATCATGTTCTTGCTTAATTTGTACACTAGGTAATCATAAACCGGTTTGACCAAGTACGCTTCTTCGTCCCATAACCTACCAAGAATTATGAGAGAATATGCCACGGAAAAAAGGAGAGAGTTTCAGATATGACTCGTTACGATTAGTTCAAAGCAGCGAAGCATATTAAGTACTTTTGTCGTACATGCAAATAATAAGAAATAAACTAATGTCAAAAAAATTTTATTGACTGATCGTGTCAAGTGATACAAGTGATTATTTTGAAAAAAATAATTTTTAAATAATTTATTATTCCGTGAAGCAAACGGAGTCTTGGTAAAAATTCTGTGGATCTAGCAACGTAAGAAACCCTCACATGAAGAGATGTGAAATGGAAAACCTCGTTCTCCTTGAAAGAGACGACTTTCATGTTTGGCCCAATTAGTCCTCACTTTGCATTAGACATGTCAAAATAGATCATAAATCCATTTCTTAATCCAAATATGATGAGATGAGTTATTATATGGATTAATTATATTCAATAATTAAAAAAATGAATGAATTTAAACATAATGTGAGTATTAGATGGGTTATAAATAGGTTGTAAATGGGTCACAACTGGGGGAAAAGGTACAAAAAAAGTCATAATTCTATTGCATTGGTACCAATTTAGTCCTAAACATTTCAATTGGATCAATTTAGTCCTAAATCTTTTTACATTGGTATCAATTTAGTCCATCCGGCCAATTTTGATTGGAAATCGCTGACATGGACACTGGCGATGCCATACGGGACGGTTGACGCTGAAGTGGATATTTTTTATAATATTTTTTAAAAAATTATTTTTAATTATTTTAAAAGAGTAAAAAATAATTAAAAAGAAAAAAAGAAAAAAAATCAATTTACAACATATGCTTTTAAAATATGCTTTGGCCGGCCAAAGCCAAGTTTTAGCAGGTTGTAATCCTAAACCTGATTTTATAATTTGATTAGAATTCTATTGTTACTTTTCCAAAAATAATGGATTTTTCCCATCTTGGTAATTCAATAAATGTTGATAAGTATTAAAAAAATTTGTTGTAAATATAAAGGCCACTATGCTTTTTTTTTTTTTTTTCTCAGAAAACTTGGCAGGCCAAAGCATATGTTATAAAACATTTTTTATTTTTTAATTATTTTTTAAAAATCATATGTTATAAAATTATTTTTTATTTTTTAATTATTTTTTAAAAATCATATGTTATAAATTTATTTTTTCCTTTTTTAAATAATAAATAATTAAAAATAATTTTTTAAAAAAGATCCGGCCATCCTATGTGGCATTATTAGGTGTCCACTTCATCGATTTCCAACCAAAATTGACCGAATTTACTGAATTAGAACCAATGTAAAAAGGTTTAGGACTAAATTGATTCAATTGAAAAGTTTATGACTGAATTGATATAAATACAATAGATTTAGGACTTTTTTTGTACGTTTCCCTATAAGTAGGTATACAACTTATTTAGACTCAACCGACTCTCTCTTTATTGTCTCGCTCGCCTCGATCTCGCGCTCACTCACTCTGCACTCGTACCATAGTTTGCATTTGAATTTTCCTAGATTGGATTAAATATGAAAATATTTTAAAAATATGAGTCGGGTTGAATTGAGTATGAGCCTATATATATATATATATATATATTGTTGGTTGAAATGAATCACTAGATTGACATTACAATAAATATGTCAGAAACTAGTTAAATAAGGTCATTTGGGTCGGACCGGTCATGACCAGATCTAAATCCAAACCCACCCACCCGTTTGACGAGTTTACTCTACATCCCTATCATCATTGCCAGCCTGCAAGTCGGCTCCATAGAAAGTCTAACACTCATTATGCTGCATGGTTCCAATTGAATGGGTTTTGTGATCTGGTGTTTGGCTAATCAGATGTGTGATTGGAGAGAAAAATACCGCGTAACACGGAGACTGCATGTTGACACCTAAAGTTTGGTTTCTATATCATAAGTTGCATAAAAATTAGGGACTAACTTTAGTCCCTAACAAAAATATTTAATAATTTTTTTATCGCATTCATCATACTTAATTATTGCATTTGTCACATAGTTTAGGAACAATTCATTTAATTTTAATTGAACCAGCGGTGGCAGAAGTGGTTCAAATGAATAGTCTTGGACTTAATTGGCATAGTGGACTCAGCCTGCAATATGGTAATTTTACGGCCTAACCCTTTGGGTAGCTCGGTGGCCGAAATTATACGTGAAGTGCACATGGGATGGTCTTGATTGGGAAAGATTGCATTCATGGAATAAAGGATACCAAGGTGGAAAATATTGAGCCAAATTTGGGGATCAGACAAAAAACCTCCATGCTTATTTCACCTTCGAGATTGAATCTCACAATGGAATAGACAGGTCAGCAACTTGATTGATTGATTCGAAAGGGTGTTCATTTATCGTCTTCCATGTATTCGTACAAGGCGAAGAACGAAAATAGACGTGCATTCCGGACGAATCTGGACATTGAGAAAGGGGATATTCATGGAGACCCTCACCAAAAGGAAGCTTTCATACACCTCACGATCAATTCTCGACGATAATTCAGCAATAGACTCCATGTATCCAGACTTGCCAAGGAAGCGTGAGTGAGCGCTCACTTCAAAAGGAGAAGAGGAGAAAAAAAAGGGGGAGAACAGATTCGTGATTCTGGGAACACGTATAGAGAAAACGGAAAACGTGAGGGGACCATTGAGGAAAAGTAGTCGTTTCTTCATTTCCTTTCGTCAGATTCCTCCCGAGGAAACGCTTACAGAATTGCAAGTTTTTCCTCGCGTTCCAATATCCTGCCTACACGATCAAGTCTCCAACCTAGAATCTCGTGTTGCTATGTTTCCTTTACCACGAGTCTCTGCGATTCGTGTTAGCATCGCTGAGCCCTTCACTGACAGCCAGGGCGAAGCTCCAGTTTGTGACGTTTGCTCCCGCACGACCGTGATCTTTGACGGCAACCGACCCAACGACGAAGCTGCTCGACCTCCCTGTTTAGCAGTGGCACCTCCAGCTGTGCTCCAATTCCCCTGCGTTGTGAGGCCTGTTGCTAACCCCGGACTGCTGTCCTTGTCATTGATCCTTGCCGCGAGAGGATCCCTGCACGTAAGGACAAGTTTATGATTCCTGTCCATGACGACGAAGTTGCCTTTGCAGCAATGACCTGCTGCGACCTCCCTTGGCAGAATTCACATTGCTGTTTTCCTGTGGAATCTCTCAGCCTTTCCGCCAGCTTGGAGAATTCTTTATTTTGCAGGCTTTCTGGACCATCACACTAAAAGGGCTGCTGTGTATTCCCCTATCGCCTACCATGGTTACCTGCGAGTAGACGTGGCTAAATCGAACCGTGAGCTCGGAATCGGCCTGGAACCGCTGGTTCCGGCCCAATTTCGACCCGTTAAAAAAAAGGGGGCGGGGGCCTGGGGGACCCAAGGGCCCCAATGGCCCAAAGAGCCGTTGCTTCAACCCAAAAAAAAAATTGATTTTTTTAAAGTTAAATAACCCTCCCCTTCTCTATAAATACTTATTCTCCCCCTTTCATTTTTCTCACAAATTCTCTCAACAATTCTCTCAATTCTCTCAAATTCTCTCAATCCCACCTCAATTCTCTTAATCGGATTTCCGATCAATTCTCTCAAAAATGGCAAGTGTAAGCAAAAATAATGAAAAGGCTAAGATGGCGATGGGAGATTCCAAGTATCCTATTCCTAGATATGATCTTCATGAGTATACATATTGAGAAGACGACGATGACGATATCAGCGTGTTCCCATTCCGAACGTCGAGCACGTCTCAACACAAGAAAGTCTTCATCGTTCTATTAGTGTCGAAGAAATGTCGACGGTAAATGAGCCGAAACGGAAGGGCCGAGAGAGTACATCCGACTTGTGGCTACACTTCGACAAGATATATGATAAAAGCGAAAGTAAATATAATATACATTGTAAATATTGTTCGCAAACATACAAATTTACCAAAGGAGACGGCTACGGAATATTCCGTCGGCATATGACAAAAAAACATCCAACGCAAGCGGAGATTGACACTAAGCAACAACAAATTTTCTGGTACGCCAATCCTAATACTCATCCTTATTCCGTTACACCGATACACTTTATAAACAAACATTAACTGAATATGTCGCCCTTGATCATGCTCCGTTTCTTGCTGGTAAATATTTTAATTTGAAATATTTGATAAATACTGCGTTGGTTCGACAAGCACCAACTATTCCGAAAACTACTTTTAAACATGAACTTTTGCATCTTTATAAAAAACAAAAAAAAATCTTTGGCAAAATTTTTTACGGAATTCAATGAATGTGTGCATTTAGGTAGCGATATTTAGAGTGATACTTGGCAAATTCATTCTTATATGAGTGTCACATGTCATTGGATAGATGACGACCGAACCATTTAAAAAAAGACTTATTGCATTTCGAGTTTTTGATGAAAAGCATTCGGCTCATAATATTTATAAAATAATTAGACAAGTTTTAGAATAATATAATTTCATAAATAAAGTATTTTCAATTGGTTTTGATAATGCCGCCGCAAATACTGCTTTCATTCCCGAATTAAAAAATATTTGTAAACTCTCTTTTGGCGGACAATTTTTTCACATTAGATGTGCTTGTCATGTTTTAAATTTATGTGTACAATATGGTTTATGAACTCTTGAGGCTTCTCTCACCCCAATAAATGGTGCAATTAAATTTTTATGGAGTCGTGCCCATTTTTTGAAAGCATGGGAAAAATTTTGTAAACAACATGGAGAAGGGCAAAAAGGTATCCAAAAGATATTCCGACTCGTTGGAATTCTACCTACGAGTTGCTTCGTCAAACTTTTGATTACAAAAATTTATTATGTATGTTTATTTCACAAAATATTCTCGAAATTACTTTACTTCCGCAACATTAGGACGTTTGCAAAAAAAAATTTAGAATTTTTGAAAATTTTTAATGATATTACTAATACTTTATCTGGTATTTATTATCCTACTACGCATTATTTTTAATAGAGTTTGTTAATATTGGTGGTATTTTTAGTGAATATGAAAAAAATACTGAATTAACTTGGACTATTTTAGTAATGCGAGAAAAATGGTTGCATTATTATTTCAAAATTCCGCTTGTCTATTTAGTTGATATTGTTTTTTATCCACGTATTAAATTAGATGGTTTACTAGATTATCTGAATGTATATTATTATGATTGTTTACATTTGGAAGATGCAATAGATATTTTAAATATACAAGGAGAGGTTAAAGAATCTATAGTAGTATTATATGGAGAATTTTGTAGTACATATGGTTTAAGTGATTGTGGATCTTTACAATCTATCGCCTCACGAAGCAAAGCTGGTGGTTCACTTAGTAGATGGTACAATATGCTCAAGAATAGACAAAAAAAAATAAAAAGGGGCAACATGTAGTATTTCTGAATTAGAAAAATATTTAACCACTTAATTTGAACTTCGTGATGTCGAACACAGTACATATTTCCAAATCCTGAAGTGGTGGAAGAGTCACTCAATCGATTACCCAGTTCTCATCCTCATCGTTCGCCAGATATTAGCAACCACTTCTTCAACGATTGCAGTTGAATAAACATTTAGCGCTGGATGATTAGTTTTGGACTCTCGCTGTTCAAGATTAAGTCCGGAGTCCGTGGAAGCTCAAACTTGTGTCGATGATTGGATGAAGGCTAGATTTCGACACTAAGAATTGGATCGAGAACACGAATTCTTTAGTGAGGATTGTGGAAATACCACCGCCACGAGTACCACAACGGGTAGCGATGATTGACGATGGGGTAAATTGAGGTTATCAAAGGTAAAAGAATTACATGGGCTTTGATTCTTCTATCCCCAAGAAGATATGTAGGTACCTAATGGTAATTCATTAAGTTCAAGCTCATTCCTCTCTCTCTCTCTCTCTCTCCCAAATTTTATTACAATGTACAATTTGATTATTATTCATAATTTATAATTTATTATGTTTATTTGATTATTTATTATTTTAAAAATTAAATTTAAAAAACGGAACTGGAACCGGCTCGAGAATGGGCCCCTTCAAAGGCCGGTTCCGGTTCCACCTTTTATAGGAACCGGAATCGCCTGTTCCTCCGAATCGGCCACATCTACCTGCGAGCATCGTTGATCGCAATCCAAATCATCAGTGATTTGTAGTCCATCAATACGAATTGGAAATCAAATTGTTCTAAACTAGGTGATTATTTGATCTAATTTTAAATTCCATTTTTTTGTTTTCCTCATTTGGACTAATCTGATTTTACGTGATTTTAGAGATTATCCGATCCCGAGTTACCATAGAAAAATCAAATTTGATTATTAATTTGAGCCGCAAGACGATAGGTCATTTTTCAAATCAAATTTGAATTTGTCGTGGTCAATTTTTTTTGTCAAGATTATGATGTCCATTAATTTATGACGCGAGAAGACGGATTTTTTTCGGATACCGTCATCTTTTACCTGAAATCTTGATGAACATCTGTCTGTGAATTAGATTGGATTTGATTCTCATCTTTTACTAAGTGACTTTCCTATTTTAAAAGGCATAAAAGAAAAGGTTGCATTTTTCAATATAAATCTGATAAGGTCGCATGTTAAATTAGGTTAATTGTAGTTAGATTAATTTTTGCATGCCACGTGACATATTAGGATAACTGCATTTAATTTTAAATGTGTATCTCATGCATTGCATCTTAGCATAGTCGTCACTTGAAAGAAAAAAAAATAAAAAAATAAATTAAGATTGCATTTTTGCTTATACAGTTTAGTTTGCATGTTAAGACCAAACAAAACAAAAAAATAAAATCATTTTTTTTTGCTTGATTTTCTTTCTAGCAGTTTATCTATCACTTTTGTTTCATGGGGTGTCAATTTCACGATTGCATATCCGCATGGACATTTTCATAGGAGAAAGGTTCTAAAATGAATCCAAACTATTTGCCAAACATTTTTTTTTTAAAAATGGTACCGAACGGGCATTAGTATAATCTAGCGTATCCAAGTCTCCGAACTTGGAATCTCCGGTTCGTAGAAATAAAACATTTCTTCCAATGCTTTATTTAGGTGTCTAATTGACCTGCACTAAACAGATTAGTGACGACTCCAAATAAAAATCTTTTGCATGAAATGATTGAACCATTAGTCATGAATTGGAATGGAGTTGGGAGGATCCGAGCTAGGTCTAACAACTTAGCAATTCCTAAAATTCTAATTTTTTGGTCGTGACACTGCACGTACATATTTACATTATATTCAAGTGTTACGAGATTGGAAATCCAAGATTATAGAATATTGCACAACCAATTTACACATCTAATATGATCTTTCTTCCTATTTTCTAACCGCTAGAATATCAAATTATTAAAATCACATATTCGTCCAACAGCTCAATCATTTAAAACAGCTGAGAGCAATCTCCCAAAACTTGATAAGGTATCAGAGCAAAACGTCATGAGTTCAAATCTTTCCGATCCATTTTCGAGAATAGATGAAGTGGTCTCACGAAACTGTAAACTAACATAATGAAATCCAGTGTTATATACTTCTACTTCAGCTTTTATTTGGAGAAGAAACGGTATGAGGCGTATATTTTTAAAGCGCATGAGCAATGACATTCCGTATGTTGCCTTTTCTAAGTTAGCGTGCTCTTTGGAGTGCAAGGATTCAAAGTCAATAGACATCTCTGTCCACGCCTTCCAAAATAACGTCCCCCCCACGATACGGCCCAAACAAAGTTGAAAAGAAATCTAAAGAACGACTTGGAAATTAGGAGGATAACGTAGGAATCGAGTTCCGCTGTCGGCCACAGAACTAAGACATGATCTCTTACAACACATTGTGAAGGGACGATATGGACTGGTTTAAGTCAAGGTCGTCGAAGACTTTCCAGAGTGTCAAGAACATCAACTCTAGTCTGGTCTAGCAATTTTCTCGTTCCTACGAAAAAATCGTGCTGATTACTTTGGCTGGCATGAAGATGAAGACTACTGTATTTCCCTGGAATCTGCCGTGGGACCAAGAAGAAGAAAAAAGACAGAAAAGATTGAAGGAGAGAACCTACCCCAGATGTTTCTCACCATGCCAAAACTCACCCCAGATGTTTCGGGAAATAACTCAGAAAGCCAACCTTGTTCATCCTTTTCGAAAGATCCAACAACATTGACATGTTTGGTTAACCAGATTTCTCGACAAGCGACAATTTCATTTTATCTAACGACAAGCTAGAAAATTCTGCATTGATGCTCCATGTGCAGCAAAGAAAGAAACATGATCAGGGAGCCCCAGTAATTACTATGGCAAGTCAGTAATACACTGTCCTTCGGTAACACCACATGATGTGTTTATGTACCAATGATTCAAGAACACCTCACGTGATATCCCATGATATAGGACTTGCGTATCTTTTGTTTTTCGCGGCTCTCTCCCAGCGGCCCTCTCCCTCGTCTAGCGAGGGCCTGCTCTGGTCAGTGGGGTCGCTGGCCTTGTCGAGGCACCGACCACCCCAACAGCCATCGCCGCCGCCCTACCATCGTTGGGGTAGCTGGTGGGGCGACGGCCACAAGCGTGGTGTTTCTTTTATTAAAAAAAAAAGTGTAAACGGCTCAAAAGCCTCTAACAAATTGATGAGTCATGCCTTTTTTTTAGGTTATTTGAAATAATGTCTACTCCATGCCTTTATTTGAGACAATGAAGGCATCTTGGATCTTTATTTGAAACAATGTCAACTTCATGCCCTTATTTGAAAAAAGAGAAAATTGTCAAAAAAATTCTTAAACTTATCGCACTTTTGCCAATTCAGTCTCAAACTTTTTAATTTGTCATTTCAATCCTAAGTCTTTTGCATTTGTATCAATTCAATCCTAAACCTTATTTTCGTGTCTATTCAATCATAAACCTTTTGCATTTGTGCCAATTCAATGCATCCGGCCAATTTTGATCGGTCGGCGCTTACATGAATGTCGGCCAACACTAATGAGGCAATTTTTAAAAATATATTTTAAAATTTTTCATATTCTTTTTTTTTTTTTTTTTTTCTTTTTTTTTTTTTACTATTCATCTTCTTCCTCCAGGTTGAAAGCGAGGTCCTCGCCGGCCACTAACGCCACCGTTACTGAGGGAAGCCGACCTTGTCCAACCATGGGTTGCCAAAAGACTTCCAGGTTTCAATCTAAACTTCTTCAGGCAAGCAAGAACTAAAACTCAAAGACAGTCCCAATGAGAAATGACTTGAGGGTTTGAATTTTTTTTAAGCTGCTCACTGGCGAGATAACTGGGTTCAGGAGGTCTTGCTGGTTTGGACCATCAATCCTTGGCTGTTCTAGCCTTCAAAGCCCTAGCATGGAGTCAACCGACCAGAAAGGTAGAGTTTTTCCTTGGCTAAAGTACATTGCAAGTGCCAAAATTGGTGTACTACGCTCACTTCAGTGCCAAAATTTGTATTCTGCGCTCACTTTAGTGCCAAAACTTTCAAAACGATCACTTAAGTTCCAAATTTTTTGAAAAAAAACTCACTTCAGTGCTAGCTCCAATTTGAACCGACGTGGCTAGCTAGAAATCCGACACGGCCTATTTTTTATTAATATTTGAGCCGACGTGGTTTGCCAGAGTTGGTACTAAAGCGAGCATTTTTCAAAAAATTTGGCACCTAAATAATAGCTTTGAAAGTTTTGGCATTGAAGTGATCATTTTAAAAAAAAAATGGCACTCAAGTAATCGTTTTAAAAGTCTCAGTACTAAATTGAGCGACATGTATAAGTTTTTTCACTTGTAGTGTACTTAAGCCTTTTTATCTTTATCGCTCTCGTCTCTCCGTTTTTCCCCCCTTGAAATGCGTAATTCTGAAGTCCACCGAGAGGAAATGAGGTTTATTTTGGGTGTAGATCTAGAAATCTTTCTAGCTTTGAAGTTTGAAGCGGTGGGGATTTAGAACCCTCATTTCGAGGTCTTCGCCGGCCCTCACTGGTGTGAAGGAAGAAGGAGGAAGAAGATGAATAGTTAAAAAAAGAAAAAATAATAATTAATTAATTAAAATATATTAAAATATATTATTAGAAATTGTCCCATCAGCGTCGACTGGTCAAAGTTGATCGGATATACTAAATTAGCACAAATGCAAAAGATTTAGAGCTTAATTGGCACAAAAAATAGGTTTATGACTGAATTGGCAAAATTAAAAGAGATTTAGGACTGAATTGACAAAACTACAATAGATTTAGGACTTTTTTGATAATTTGTCCTTTGAAAAAATAATGACGCTCAGGCCTTTATTTGAAAGTTTTTCCTATTTTTAAAGCGCTTTCCAAGCTAGCGTGCTCGTTCGGGTGCGAAAATTCTAAGTCGAGACATCTCTGTCCATGCCTTCTTACGTCAACACGGTAACAATATCTATAGATTATAGTCAACTCATTGCATTAGATTAAAGCATGAAAATGACATAAAAGAAGAACTTGGCTTTGGCTATATAACATCTCCATCATCAGACTTCATGTACAACCGAGTCGGCAGCTGAGTTCGAGAGTACCACTAGATTTGCTAAGGTAACCATGGAGAAAGCGTCACTCTACTTCGGCTATACGATAGTCTTGCTTGCCCTGTTGTTTCACACTCTCATGCTTCAACCCAACCACGTTGCCATGAAGACGAGAGATCTGCGTTGTTGGTGTTCAAGGCAACCTTCTTCACCAGAAAGCCTGAGTGTTGTTACGGCGCCACTTCAGATGAACCAGCAAAGATTGAATCCTGGAACATGTCGACTAGGAAAACTCAAAGCAACTGCTGTTCTTGGGCTGGTGTCGAGTGTGATAAGGTAAGCGGTCACGTGATCGGCCTCGACCTTAGTTGCAGTTGTATCTCCGGTAAAATCAACTCCAGTGCTAGTCTTTTCCGTCTTCTTCGCCTAAGAAGCCTTAACCTCGCCTCCAATGACTTCAATTGTCAGATTCCTTCGGCAATTGGAAATCTTGGTTCCTTGAGTCACTTGAACTTCTGCCAGTCCAACTTCATGGGTCACATCCCACATTGGCTCGGAAACTTGACCCGACTTGTCCATCTAGACTTGGGTTATAATTCATTAAATGGCACGATTCCATCTTCTCTTGGACGTCTTGGTCAGCTGAATTATTTAGATCTAGGGACTAATTCTTTAACGGGTAAAGTTCCATCTTTCTTGGGAAATCTGGTCCAGCTTAAGTTTTTACGTCTAAGGGACAACATGTTTATTGGGAAAATACCATCCTCGCTCGGGAACCTCGTCCAGCTTGCTACTTTAGATTTAAGCACAAATCAATTAGCAGGCGAAATCCCGTCTTCCATTGGAAGCCTAGTTCACCTTCATTATATAGATCTTGGATACAACCAATTAATGGGCGAGATTCCACCCTCATTCCAAAACCTCCTGGAGCTCAGATTCTTAATACTTGGGAATAATCAATTGAGTGGTGAAATCTGAAGGGATTTATCGGAACCGAATCGACGATCACACGAGAGAATCGAGAAAAATTGAAAGACGCACGAGATTACCCAGGTTCACCCCAAGATTAGGGCTACGTCCCGCAAAGAGATTTCACTATATTTTTCGGTTTACAGCCAATTCAACTCGATACAATGATAAAACCGAACAAAATATATATGCCCAAAAACGGGCTAAAAAACCTAAAACCTCTTAATTCCACCATACGGGCCAGCTTAAATAAAAGCCCAAACCCGTAGAAGAACCTCCGTCGGGAGGCGCTGCCCCCGAACCCCCGCCCGCCGACCGGGCAGCGGGACACTCGTGTCGGGGGCGCTGCCCCCGAACCCCCGCATCCCGCGCGTAGGGGTCATATGTCGTTGGGTAACATTTCGGTTTCCCTAAGCTCACGTGGACGTATCCGGTGTGAGAAACAAGAGTCCCTGAAGTATTCGCCAACTCCAACAAAATCCCACCTTTGTTGGGGAGGCTCACCCAGTTGACTCACGTCAAACTTTCATTCAACCAATTCCATGGTACAATTCCAAGCTCGATTTTCCAACTACAGGGTCTTCGCACTCTTGATTTGAATTCAAATAACTTGAATGGCACAGTAAAGTTAGATACATTTTCAGAGGCTAAAAAGCTTCGAGATCTTGTGTTATCCTATAACAAATTGTCGTTGATTGTCGAAGCCAACATAACTCACCAGTACTCTACTCTAGGCTTAGGTTCATGCAACTTAAACGGTTTCCCTGAGTTTCTACGAGATCAAGATGAATTGTTAGTGCTAGATCTGTCCTACAATGACATTTCTGGTCAGGTTCCTGAATGGTTTTTGAACGTGAGCAGAGAAAACCTGCAATATTTGAACCTTTCTGGTAACTTCCTAACAAGTTTTGTTCAAGATCCCATTATTTTCAAGTGGAAAGAACTCGCTATAGCATATCTCAGTTTCAACAAGTTGCAAGGATCGGTCCCAATTCCCCCTCCTCAAATCTGGACCTACTTCATCTCAAATAACAGGCTCTCTGGAGGAATATCGCCACTCTTATGCAATCTAAGCTCTATCCTGATGATCGATTTGTCGGACAACAACCTGAGCGGTTTTCTTCCACAATGTTTGAGTAATTTGAGTGGTACTTTGAACGTAATAAATTTACAGAGCAACAACTTTATCGGGAAAATTCCTAATTTGAATGGGAACTTCTGTGCGCTTGCTATGATTGATCTGAGTTACAATAAGTTGCACGGGCCATTGCCAAGGTCACTCCGCAACTTTGACGCTTTGGAGTTCCTGAATTTCCGAAACAATCAGATTAGGGATGGTTTCCCGTCATGGTTGGGCTCAGTTCTCAGCTTGAAGGTACTTATATTGCGGTCTAATAGATTTCACGGACCTATTGGGAAACCGGTTGAAAGGGTTGAGTTCCCTAAGCTGCAAATCATCGACCTATCCCAAAATATTTTTTCCGGTAGCTTGCCATCCGTATACTTCAAGCATTGGATGACCACGAAAGTTTCTGAGAGATATGAGTTCTACATTGGGCTGCCGATCGTTAATTATTTGACAACCTCAAACTTTGACTACTCTATGAGCGTTATTGCCAAAGGCATCCAAATGAATTACTCAAAGATCCAAGAGCACCTCACAATGATTGATCTCTCAAGCAATAACTTCAGTGGAGCAATCCCCAAGACCATCGGAAGCATGAAGTACCTAAAACTGCTCAACCTTTCCAGTAACATTCTCACTGGTCCACTGCCTCCGTTCTTGGCAAACCTAACGGATTTGGAAGCATTGGACCTTTCTCAAAACCGTCTCTCAGGAGAGATCCCTCAGGAGTTGACGCAACTCACTTCGCTAGCGGTATTCAATGTATCTTATAACCGTCTGACCGGGCCGATACCGCAGTGGCGACAGTTTGCTACCTTTGAAAACAACTCCTACAAAGGAAACTCGGGTCTATGTGGCACTCCTCTGTCTAGAAAATGCGGAGATCCCAAAGCGTCGCCGCCATCATCTCCGACGTCCGAAGAAGGTCGAGATTCGGGGAGTGCAATGGAATTAGACTGGAAGATTGTGTGCATGGGGTATGCAAGTGGGTTGGTGATTGGAGTGGTCCTCGGGAACTGCTTGATCACAAGAAGAAGGGCTCAGAGACTTGTGAAGAATTTTGGCGAGAGAAAACAAAGGCGAAGAAGGTAGAAGAGATGGTCCGAATTAGCCGAGGAATTCTTGACTGAAATCTATTGTCTTCTGTGTTTGTCTTAAGTTTGTCTGCTGCTATATATATATATTAACTAGTCCATACGCATTTTGAATAAAGCCTTCTGTAATGATACATGAGTGAGACGTAGATTAGAAAATAAGAAAGTTGGGTAGAATGACCGAATAAAGCATTCTGTAATGATACATGTGGTTGAGGCAAATCTTACAAAGGTTCATTCCCTTCCACTCGCTTTCACATTAATTACTTAGAAACCATTATAGTTGCAGATGATTATCATGTCTTACAAGCAGGGTGGCTTATGATTCTGCCTTGTCCTGCCATTTGAAAGGTTGCAGACAGTATTCAGGCCCACAGTTGGCATTGCCTGTAGCTAGATCTGAGAATCTAATTGAATCCAAGCGGCCATTTCTGGTTCTCTGGTTCCTAGTCCTTCTATTTATGAATCGACTGAACTCGCCGTGGGCCGCAATGCCCATGATCCTACTTCTTATTTTCGAAACGGTTAGGACTTTATTAAAACAATGCATTCGTGTAACCGCTTAATCTTTTCTAGCAGTTGAGAGCGGTCTCCCTAAACTTTACATGATATAAGAGCATAAAGTCCTCGGTTCAAATCTTTTGGGACCTTTGTCTAGAACAGTTGAAGTGGTCTCACGAAATTCTAACTTAACAGGGTGAAAAACCTCTATTATATACTTCAAATTAAGCTTTCATTTGTAGAAGAACATTTGGATAAGAAACGGCATGAGGTGTATATTTTTAAAAGCATAAACAACGGCATTCCACATGTTGCCTTTTCAAAGCTAGCGTGCTCTTTGGAAAAGAAATTTAAAGAATGACTTAGAAATTAGGAGGACAACCGCGACTCTTAAGACTTGGATTTATTCTTTTGTAGTTGGCCGGCCTTCGGAAGAGTCCTGCAGTTCATCCACAATGGAGGAATCCTGTTCCATGGCCGGCCTTAGGACTAAGTCATGATCTCTAGAACACCCTGTGAAGGACCATATGGACTGTTTTCGGAGGCTATCTGGTTAACCTGTTCTAACGTTAACGCGGTCACAGGATGTGCTGATCCTAGTTGGCTCGCTGCATCAGATCAAAGCATGAAAATGACATCGGAGAAGGAGTTGCCTATATAACACCTCCATCATCACGCCTCATGTACACCAGAGTCGGCATAGTGAGTTTGATAGTACCACTAGATTTGCAAAAGGTAAACCATGGAAAAAGAGTCATTTCACTTGAGCTATATGATACTCTTGCTTACTCTTGTTGCTTCACACTCTCATGCTTCAACCCAACCACTTTGTCATGAAGACGAAAGATCTGCATTGTTGGAGTTCAAGGCAACCACCTTCATCAGAAACCGTCCGTGCTGTTATGACCCCACTCCAGTTGAACAAGCAAAGACTGAATCCTGGAGCACATCGATAGGGCAAACTAAGAGCAACTGCTGTTCTTGGGCTGGTGTCGAGTGTGATAAGGTAAGCGGTCATGTGATCGGCCTAGACCTCAGTTGCAGTTGTCTCTCCGGTAAAATCAACTCCGCCACCAGTATTTTCCGCCTTCTTCGCCTTAGAAGCCTTAGCCTTGCCTGGAATGACTTCAGTTGTCAGATTCCTCCGGTCATTGGAAATCTTGGTTCCTTGAGTCACTTGGACTTGTCCGGTTCCAACTTTATTGGCCCTATCCCGCACTCGCTCGGTAACTTGACCCAACTCGCCCATCTAGACCTCTCATATAATTTGTTGATAGGCACAACACTGCCCATCGGAAACCTGACTCTACTTAATCACTTGGACTTGAGTCATAACTACTTAAATGGAACGATTCCATCTTCTTTTGGCAACATCCGGGAACTGGAGCATTTGAGTCTACTATACAACCAATTTGAAGGTGAAATCCCGTCTTCTTTTGGACGTCTTGGTCACTTGAAGCATTTAGATCTAGGCCTTAATTCTTTAACGGGCGAAGTTCCCTCTTTCTTGGGAAATCTTGTCAAGTATTTAAATCTACGGGACAATATGTTGATAGGCCAAATTCCGTCCTCTCTTGGGAACCTCACCCAACTTACCTTTTTAGATTTAAGGATTAATCGGTTAACAGGCGAAATCCCGTCTTTCATTGGAAATCTAGTTCGACTTACTGATATAGATCTTGGCTACAACCTGTTAGCGGGCGGGATTCCACTCTCTTTCCAAAACCTCCTGGAGCTCGGGGTCTTCAGGCTCAGGTCGAATCAATTGAGTGGTGAAATCCCATCCTGGTTGGGAAGACTTACCCAGCTAGTTGACGTTGACCTTTCATTTAACCAATTCCATGGTGCAATTCCAAGCACGATTTCTCAATTACGGAATCTCAACAGTCTATATTTGAATTCAAATAACTTGAGTGGCACAGTAAATTTAGATACGCTTTCAGAGGCTAAAAACCTTGGTGAACTTGTGTTGTCCTCTAACAAACTGTCGTTGACTGTCGGAACCAACATAACTCACCGGTACGTTTCTCTAGGTTTAGGTTCATGCAACTTGAATGGTTTCCCTGAGTTTCTACGAGATCAAGATGACTTGTTACTGCTGGATCTATCCTACAATAACATCTCTGGTCAAGTTCCCGAATGGTTTTTGGATGTGAGCATAGAAAACCTACTTCAGCTGAACCTTTCTGGCAACTTCCTAACGAGTTTGGCTCAAGATCCTGTTATTTTCAAGTGGAAAGAACTCTATGTGGCAGATCTCAGGTTCAACGAGCTGCAAGGATCAGTTCCCATTCCCCCTCCTAAAATCGGGTACTACTTCATCTCAAATAACAGGCTCTCTGGAGGAATATCGCCACTCATGTGCAATTTAAGCTCTATACGGATGATCGATTTGTCTTATAATAACATGGCTGGGTTTCTTCCACAATGTTTGAGTAATTTGAGTGGTACTTTGGAAGTAATGAGTCTACATAGGAACAACTTTATCGGGAATATTCCTCAGTTGAATGGGAACGTATGTGCGCTTACTATGATCGATCTGAGTTACAATCAATTGCGCGGGCCATTGCCAAGATCGCTCCAAACCTGCAAGGCCTTGGAATTCCTCAATTTCGGAAACAATCAGATTAGGGATATTTTCCTGTCATGGTTGGGCTCACTTCTTAGCTTGAAGGTACTTATATTGCAGTCTAACAGATTTCACGGACTTATTGGGGAACCGGGTGATGGGATTGAGTTCCCTACGCTGGAAATCATCGACTTGTCCCACAATATGTTTTTCGGTAGCCTGCCATCCGGATACTTCAAGCATTGGACTGCCATGAGAGTTTCTGAGACATATCCGTCGAGCTACATTGGGGATCGTATTCTGCCAAAATGGACTTTCTTGTCGGACCCAACCTTTTACTACACTATGAGCGTCATTGCCAAAGGCATCCAAACGAATTACTCAAAGATCCAAGAGTACCTCACATTAATTGATCTCTCGAGCAACAGCTTCAGCGGAGCGATCCCCGAGACCATCGGAAGCCTAAAGCAACTAGAATTGCTCAACCTTTCTAGCAACATGCTTTCCGGTCTCCTGCCTCCATTCTTAGCGAACCTGGCGAATTTGGAAGCATTGGACCTTTCTCGAAACCGGCTCTCCGGAGAGATCCCTCAGGAGTTGTTGCAACTCACTTCGCTTGAGGTTTTCGACGTATCTTATAACCGTCTGACCGGACCAATACCGCAGTCACAGCAGTTTGCCACATTCGAAAACAACTCCTACAAGGGAAACTCATGGCTATGTGGCACCCCTCTGTCTCGAAAATGCAGAGATCTCAAAGCGTCACCGCCATCGTCTCCGGCGTCCGAAGATGTTCAAGATTCCGGGAGTTCAATGGAATTAGACTGGAAGATCGTGTGCATGGGGTATGCAAGTGGATTAGTGATTGGAGTGGTTCTCGGGAACAGCTTGGTCACGAGAAGGAGGGCTCAGAGACTTGTGAAGAACTTTAGTAGAAGAAAACAAAGGGGAAGAAGGTAGAAGAGATGGTCCAAAACCAAGGAAAACTCGACTGGAGTCTTTAGTCTTCTATTTTTTGAGTACCTGTGACTTTGTCTAAAGTTCTTCTGCTATAGATATTAACTAGTTCCATACGCATTTTAAATAAAGCATTCTGTAATCATACATGTAATGTATATCAGAAAAACCTATGTTCTACAAATTCAACAGTCGCACCAGTCCCGCTACATATGTAAAGAATGTTACAGAAAAAGTGCAGAAGCTGGATGTGCGTTGCAAGCACTAAAAAACACAGAAAAGAGAGTTAGAGAGAAGAGAGTGCACACCCGTGAAAAATACTTACTGCCTTCGTACACTCTAATTGAATAACAACTTAGCCTTTTAGATAGGCCATACACCAACAGAAAATCCCAGAAAAATAGCCACAACAATTGACCCACTATGCTAAACTGTCTACCCACTATCATGAACGTGTGTGCGGCAACAAACATGCTGCAATAGATTCCTATAAACTAGGACAACCAACTAGGCTTTATTGAAAAAACAAACAAATACTTTGACTAATTCAACACCCTCTCTTAAACTGATGTTGCAAACAATCGGTTTAAAGGACTAGAACCAGCCCTCCCTTAACCTGCAGCTTCCAACGAACAAACACCAAGAAGCTTTCTTAGCTTCTGATATGTAGATACTTTGAGAAGCTTGGTGAACAAATCAGCAAGCCGATCTTCACTCCTGCAAAAAACAAGATCAATCACTTTATCTTTCGTGTGATCCTTTAGGAAATGATACTTCACATCTATGTGTTTGCTCCTCCCATGTAGAACTGGATCCTTTGAGAGTTTAATGGCTGAGCTGTTGTCACAATAGATTGTAGTTGCATCTTCCTGTTTAAATTGAAGTTCTCCAAGAATCTTCCTTAACCAAATAGCTTAACAAGCACTAGAGGTGGCAGCCACAAACTCAGCTTCAGTTGTTGACAAAGTAACAATTGGCTGCTTCTTCGAACACCATGCGACAGCCCCTGAACCAAGCATAAATACATAACTAGAAGTGCTTTTTTGTTCATCCATATCACCAGCGTAATCGTTATCAGTGAAACCAAGCAACTCTGATTTTTCTCCCTTCTTGTAGAACAACCCAAAAGTTGCAGTCCCTCTCAAGTAGCGAAGAATTCGCTTTGCAGCTTGCAAATGTTTTTCGGTTGGATTCTCCGTATACCCGCTAATAAGGCTCATAAGATGCATGATATCTGGCCTTGTTGCTGTTAAATACATTAAACTCCCCATGATTTTCTTGTAGAAAGTACTATTTACCTTTCTTCCATAAGGATCCTTTGATAACTTCAATCCAACCTCGGTTGGCGTGGTTACCGAATTGCAATGCTTCATCTGAAATTTTTCTAAAATCTCTTGAACATATTTCTTTTGAGATAGAAAAATTCCAGCTTCAGATTGATTTACCTCAATGCCCAGAAAATAATGCATCAACCCAAGATCAATCATGTCAAATTCCTCCATAATAGACTTCTTAAATGTGTCAATCATGACACTATCATTCCCTGTGAAGATAAGATCATCCACGTACAAACACACTAGAAGCAATTTTCCACCATGACTAATATTGATAAATAGCGTATGCTCATAGGGACATTTTGTAAATCCGTCCTTCAAAAAATAAGCATCAATCCTACCGTACCAAGCTTTTGGAGCTTGCTTCAACCCATATAAAACCTTTTTCAACTTACGGACTTTATGTTCATTACCCGATTTGACATATCCAGAAGGTCGATGAACAAATACCTATTCTTGAAGATCAATGTGTAAGAACGCTGATTTCACATCTAACTGGTAGATGGGCCATGAATTCTGTGCTGCTAGCGCAATCACTAATCGGATTGTATTGAGTCTCGCAACCGGCACAAACACCTCTTTGTAATCCACTCCAAATTCCTGCTTGTAACCTTTTGCCACCAAGCGTGCCTTGTACTTTTCAATCTCTCCATTCTTGTTCATTTTCATCTTGTATACCTACTTGACTCCGATTGTCTTTGGCCTTTGGGAAATCTGTCAATTCCCATGTACCATTCTTCTCAATTGCTTTGATCTCTGCATCCATTGCAGCTCTCCGATTTTTATTTTGTACTACTTCATCAAAAGTAATTATGTCACTATCTGCAAACAAAGCAAGATAGATCGGTCGATCTTCGATTTGCTAAACTCCCGACACTTCATAATCTTCCATCCATGCTGGCCTTCCTCGGATGCGTTGTAGTCGTTCTTCAGATCTTGCAGCAACGGCTGAATTTCAGTATTTTCTGTGGTGACTTCACTTGTAGAGGGCTGCTTTTCCAGCTCAGTATCATCTTCAAAGTTTGCTGGAATTGGTTCACCACCATTCTTCTCTCTCCATGACCATAATTTCTCTTCATCAAAGATCACATCACGGCTAATGGTAATTTTCTTGGTTATAGGATCATAAAGTTTGTAGGCTTTTGAATGATCATTAATGCCAAGAAAAATACATTTTCCTGCTTTATCTTCTAGCTTCTTCCTCTTCCGGTCGGGAACATGGGCATATGAAATACATCCAAAAATTCTGAAGTAATCAACTACGAGTCTTCTCCCTCTCCAAGCTTCTTCGGATGTCTTATTTAAAACAGCGAGAGTGGGGCTTCTATTCAAAAGATGAACACCCTAATTGACTATCTTTAGCCGAAAGCTTTTTGGAACTCCACTTGACGTCAAGAGGCTTCGCACCATATTCAGAATAGTGCGGTTCTTCCGTTCGCAGACACCATTCTATTGCGGTGAATAAGCTGTGGTGAGTTGTCTTTTAATCTCATGCTTCACACAAAAATCTGCGAACGCAGTTGAAATATATTCGCCACCACGATTTGTACGGAGAACTTTGATTGGATTTCCACTCTCTTTTTCAACAAGAGTTTTGAAGCTCTTGAAGGCTTCAAAGGCTTCAGATTTTTCTTGCAAAAAGTAAGCCCAAACCTTCCGACTGAAATCGTCAATGAAGGTAATGATATATCATTTACCTCCATTGGAAATTGGGGAAATTGGTCAACAAATATCTAAATGGACAAGTTCGAGCTACTTCTTGGCTCTCCATGCTTTGCCTTTTGGAAAATGATCTCGGTGTTGTTTGCTAACAACACACTCTTTACATATTTCGGATTGTGTTGTGATTGGGGGAAGTCCCTCCACCATCTTCTTTTGATTTAACGTCCGCAACCCACCAAAGTTGAGGTGTCCGTATCTAAAATGCCATAACCATGCTTTGTCCTTCAATCTTGCAGAGAAACTTGAGTGAGAGGTGTCATGAAGATGCAGCGGGAACATCCAATTGGCGATCATATCAACTTGAGCAATCGGATGTTGTTTCTCATCATGGATTCTGCAAACACTCCTTTGAGTGTAATTTCATATCCCTTCTCTTGGAATTGTCCAACACTTAGGAGGTTGGTCTTTAACTCAGGAACATAAAACACCTCTTTGATCATCTGAACCGAGGTTCCTTTAGGAACAATTGCAACTATCCCTTTACCCTTGACCGACACGGTCGAGTCGTCTCCAAATTTGACCGAGGTGCGGAATGACTCATATAATGCAGAGAGTCCTTCTTGTTTCCACACATATGGTTGCTGCAACTGGTGTCAATATACCACGGGTTCGATGAAATTTTCTCCGTTTCTTGACACACCATTAAGAGAGACACTACTTCTTCTTTTTCTTCCGCAAAATTTATCCTTTCCATGCTTTGTGTATTTAAATTGGTACGACATTCAGATTTGTAATGTCCATACCTATGGCATCTAAAACACTCTACTCTAGATTTGTCTACTGACCTTGGTTTGAAAACAGTTGAGTGCTGACCTCCACGCCCTCGTCCTCCACCTTGAGCATCACGAGAAAAATGACCATTAGGCTTTTGATTGAAACCGCAACGTTCATTGGTTCCCCTTGCTCTACTTCTACCACTATTCGTTCTTGTTGGTGACGAAAAGTGATATGCGATTGCCTTCAACGCCTTCTCTTCCGGCTCTTGCTGAAGAAAATTTTGTTCGTGAACCAACAACGACCCTTGCGGTTCATCAATTGAGAGTTCTTCAATGTCCTTGGCTTCTTGTATGGAACAGATAACAAAGTTAAACTTTGGTGTCGGAGATCAAAGAATCTTCTCAAAGATGGTGACATCCTCCGTCTTATCACCATGAATCCGTATCTTATTGACAATTGCCATTGTCCGAGAGAAGAAATCGGTAATTGACTCTCCCGACTTCATTCTTAGTAACTCGAACTCTCCACGAAGCATTTGAAGTTGCTGCCTTTTTGCTCTTGCGATACCTTGATATTTTTTCTTCATGGAATCCCATATGTGCTTGGAGGTATCCTTGCAGAGAATTGTCTCCAAGATAGATCTATCAATGGCCCGAAAAAGGTAGTTTTTGGCCTTGAGATCTTTCAATCTTCTTGCTTCCCGAGCCGTCCGTTGTGCTGCTATCAACGTAGCTCCTTCTTCTAGTTCGGCAACTCTAGAGATAACAACATCCCAATATTCCTTGGATTTCAGGAAGTTCTCCATTACCATGCTCCAATGATCATAATAACCATCAAAGCGTGGAATTGCTGGTTGGACAAAGGTTTCCGAAGCTATCACCGCCGCTGGATACCAAGAGAAATTCCTTCCTCACGTGTTTTCAACTCAAGCTCACTTTTTTGCTACTGCCTTTCACTCTCACTTTATCCTCTCATGTTTTAATTCACTTTTCCTTCTTTAATGGCTCTAATACCACTTTTACGGAAAAAGTGCAGAAGCTAGCTGTGCTTTGCAAGCACTAAAAAACATAGAAAAGAGAGTCAGAGAGAAGAGAGTGCACACCTGTGAAAAATACTTACTGCCTTCGTACACTCTGATTGAATAACAACTTAGCCTTTTAGATAGGCCATACACCAACAGAAAATCCCAGAAAAATAGCCACAACAATTGACCCACTATGCTGAACTATCTACCCACTATCCTGAACGTCCGTGCAGCAACAAACATGCTGCAACAGATTCCTATAAACTAGGACAACCAACTAGGCTTTATCGAAAAAACAAACAAATACTTTGACTAATTCAACAAAGAACTCATACAGAGGGAATGCGGGAATGTGCGATATTCCTTCGTCTAGGAAATGCGGAGAGCTTGATGCATTGCCACCACCATCTTCAACGTCGGAAGAACAGATCAAAATTCAAGGAGTCCAGGTAAAATAGACTGGAAGATTGTGTCGACGGGATATGCCAGGGGACCAGTGATTGGAGTGGTGATCCGGCACAAATGGATCACGGGAACAAGGACTTGACGGATTGTGGATAAATTTCGCTTGAAGAAGAAACAAAGTCGCAGAAACTAAAAAAGACTAGGCACGAGAACAAACTTGCCCTGCTCTTCATTCGGGAACAACCTTATTTGTGGTCTTTTCAGGTTGAATTGGTCTTCTGTTAAGTTCCAGTTGTTTCACAATTGCTAGAACATAGTGTGAGCGTAACAAATAAGAAATGCATGATCCAACTCTGGTTTGCCTGCACACATCTCTTTCTGGATTTGATGCAATTTGCTGATTTCTTCACTAGTTTTGGACGGATTGTTCATGTCAGCAAGATCTGAATCCGCTAGGCTAATTCAACAAATAGGCGATTTGGGAAAAAAAAAAAAGGAGAACGTGTTTCCGGTTCTAGCTCGATCACAAAGTGATTAAACTCCCACAAAACAAGATATTACAATGGATACAGAAACGACTTCTCGGAATACTTTAATATATAGATGTCTTTTTCGTTACATACATATCTCGTGGTCATAAATTTCGTTCAATCTCACGGGAAGACAGAATATCAATGAATACATTATAACGGGAGGCACTTAAATCTTATCAAACCCAATTGCACTGATCATAAGACTTCTTTTATTGTTTCTGCTAGTGTGCATAAAGCGGAAAAGAAAGCGAATTGACAATCTACTAATTCACTCGACATTTTAGCTCGATTATTGTGCACATCAAGCGTAATTTCCTTCTATTTAACGAGATGTTCAATATTCATCGTTAGACAACCATTATTCTGGAAAGATCTTAAACTTTCTAACTAAACGATCGTCCAGTATACAGTGATATCATAATACAAGTTACGAGTAGGAGGGTAAGGTACCCATTTTTTGTATTGATTTGCTTTGTTTTCGCATTATCTTATTCACGTCTTTCTATTACGACGTGATTACATCTGACATCCTTTCTCTTTACACGTAAGGCCCGACTTATACACATCCATTTGCATCCCCATCAATTTCTCGACAAGAAGCATAAACCTTTAGCAAAAAAATGGTTATCCTAACACACCTACAAAAGCCCCATCAGAAACTTCTAACGAAAAGAAGAACTCCACATATCAAATACAAAGCCAAGGAATACTCACAGATTCCTTCATCGCCCGCTCGTGGCTAAAGGAGCAGTTAGGGCAAGAAGGGTCGGTCTATTCCCAAACAACGGCAACAATTCTAGAAATGAAGTCCCTTTTAGGGTTTGCGATTGTTGCTTCATGTTTTGTTCTCACGTGTTGGTCCTTTTCACGTTGTTGTCGAGTTTTTATCTTCACATGCACGAAAGTCTCCGAAAAGATTTTCAATGCAGACCCAGCACTTCGATCCAACACACAAAACAAAACCCTCTGTAAAAACTACATTCACATATAAATGTATATATCCCCGACATTGACCAGGGGCTTAGACAAACCATTTAATAATGAGCTCGTGTCAGTGGAGAAGCCAACAAAAATGGCGTTTTAAGTAGCTCTTTGGATGCGACTGATCATGGAGATTAGCTGGAGAGAGAGAGAGAGAGAGAGAGAGTTCATTACACATGTCAACACATGAACTTTTGTGATGTGATCGTATTATTGAATTCACTTTTTGTCATTAGATTATGGAAAAATCGAAAAGCATTGACCCTTGATGTGCATTAAATGGTATACAAAGTCACATTCGCCCCTCTGAGAATTCTTTTCAGAAATGTAAAAAACTTGACATTCTATTAAAATTTTGGGCGAAAGTATACTATAAGTGCCAAAACTTTCAAAACGATCACCGAAGTGCTAAATTTTTTGAAAAAAGCTCACTTCAGTACCAATTTCGATTTGAACCGATGTGGCTAGCCGAAGTTAGCACTGAAATGATCGTTTTTCAAAAAATTTGACACTTAAGTGATCGTTCTGAAAGTTTTGGCACTGAAGTGATTGTTTTTCAAAAAAATCGACACTTAAATTATTATTTTGAAAGTTTTGGAACTAAAGTGAGCATCGTATATAAATTTAGACACTTGTAGAGTACTTAGGCCTAAAACTTTATTTATAAAATATGCGTGAAGTGTACTATGTTAAATCGCTCGCCTTGACACTTGACATACCAAATCAACTCATGAAATATTTTCTTTACCTAAGTTAAAAATGCTAAATGTGACTTCCCAATCTAGCAAGCGAACGTTAATTAACTTGCTTCCCCGCGTCATTGGTGCAATAGGGGCTCCGAATACTTTATCGCCTTGGACCCGACATTTATTATAAGTAACCAAGATGTTCAAAGCCGTTCCCGCGCTGTACATCGGATGTAATTTATTCGCAAATACGTAGGTTCCCTATGGCACAATTCCTTTTTTAACTTAAATGATTTGTAGCTATATGAAAAAAAAAAAAAAACAACAACAACAATTTCAATGCAAAAACATCCGTGCCAATACATATAGATAAGTTATCGAATTGTTACCTATGGATAAGGGCATATGGCAAATGGACATGGTGAAAACACACCTATGTGTGTTTGACTTGTTTGCGGGAGGCACATACTTTACAAGCAACTTAAGTACAAATGATAGTTGACGGGGGAGTGAGTGAAAATATGTGAGAAAACATAAAGATTTCCTCCTTCTTCTTCTTCTCTTTTTGCGCACTTTACGGGTATGCTTTTGTAATGTAGCAATTATCAAATACCTCCAAGCTAGAATAGGGAAAAGTGCTGCTCAGATGTGTCCAACAAACAAGTCCAAACACGAAAGAGAACAACTCCCAATGACACTCCCTCTCGGCCTCTATCATCTATTCATGTACACATAATATATTTTGTATATGTGAAAAGGTAGGTCCAATTATTTTTTATTTTATTTTTCCATTATGGAAGAAGCCTACGTACGTCCAAGGTCGATTCTAGACGGACCTTCCTGTTGATTTTTTTTTTTTTTTTTTTTGCGAAATTTCGTGCTTTGTGTCTCGCAGGACTTTGGTTTCTTCCCTTTGCCGGGCCAAATGCCAACTCTATTGAGACGAAGTCCATAAGACAACCGAGTAGCTACTTTCCTGACCATCAGTCCGAGGGGACCTTCTCGTTGAACGGTCTGATTGCGACATGTCCTTGTTCGGGTTTCAGCTTTAATAATTTTCTGGAATACATCGTTGTTTATTTTCCTAGGTGTTATGACAGGTTAAATTTTTAAAGCAGCATTCGATTGGTGGGCCGTGAAATTTTTGCATTCTGAGTGGAGCACTTCGAAAGTAAAATCCTAAATGCATCGAAACGATTTAGAAGAAAGCGCCCTCAAAATCGGTTGGTGGGATGGCTTAGTTGAGATGCACGAGAGCCGACCTGAGCACTCCCCAACTGCTAAACCCCCAAATGAATCGGTCGTACGGGTAAAATGTCGCTAAGGCTATAACATTAAACTCCCATGTAGTGTTTGGTCATTTGAATTTCTAGTCGGGAAAGGAATGAATAGGATAGAATAAAAATCCAATAATTTTTCTATATCTTATTCATTATTTGGTGAATCGCGATAATAAAGACGAACATTATCATGTTCTTTGTTTGGTATGAACGGCATATCACAAAAAATGAACCTAAAAATTACATAACGAAGATGGTAAAAATCTCTATTGATGCTCTTGCCTACTTCATTTTTATTTGCTTATTTTTTCAATATTTTTCCCTCTCCCTTTTTATTTCATTTCTTTTTTTATTTATTCTTTCCCCTTCCACCATTCTCTAATAAAATTTTATTGAATAGTAAACTATACTAATATGAATAAAATAGCAAAATACCCAAAATATGGAATTTATATAATATATACATATATATATTGAACCTATATGATAAGATAGAAAGAAATTCAAATATATGGACAAAGGCAGGAAAAAATGAAAATGAAACTGTTTAAAATTAATGTTATTTTATTCAAGTAGTATATTAATTTGTTAATTTAAGAGGTTAGTTCTTCGAAAAAAAATATCTTTTACACTATGGATATTAGAAATCCTATCCACCATTTTCTCAACTCCCACATGGGACATTTTTATCCGGCCATATCCCTATTATATTCAATCTTATCATATCTAGGGTAGAAACAAAGCACGGAATATGATAATTCCAAATTTTATGTTGACTACCAAACATATCAGAGTTTGGCTTGTCAAATCAATTAAAAGAATATATGGTAAATGATGTTGGATAAACAAAATTATGTACTTAAGATAAATTTGACCTTGCAAAACATAAAAAGATACAAAACAAAACAAAACTATGACGATATATGACTCGTAGCTTTCAAGTCGACCTATAAAACGACATAACAGCATAAAATCTCTACGGTTGCGGCGTAGACTAGAGTTGCGACGAGGGGCGGAGCTACGGTTGCGGCGATTGACAACGAAAAGAGATTTTACTTTTGTTGTTGTTTCGAAGTAGAAAAGCGAGAAAATTGCTACTTCTCGTTTACGTTCCAAACCTATTTCTAAGCTAAAAATTTATCTCATAACTAAAAAAATGAAATTGCATTATGAAACAGATTTCTATTCCAACTAGTTCTAAAAAAGAAAAATTAGAAAAATACAAAAATAAAATAGTTATCATGCGCGCGTATTCTCTCGGTCAAGATCCTATGTAAAAAGAAGCAATTGTTTTTTTTATTTTTTTGGATTGGAAAAAAGAAACAATTGTTTACGGACACATGGGAAATTGTTTTCATGCAGAGCTACTTAATAAGTTTTTAACAAATACTTGGCACTTTTTAAATGTGATAAGACGTTGGAAAGTTTAGTCCGGAACCCTATTTTCCAAAAAAAAGAAGAATCGGAGTAGGAGCTTGGCCAATAGTTACTTCGCCCCCGTGAACGGTCACACCTGCTAAAAACTCTTTCCCTTCCATGCACAGCGAAGTGGAAAGAAGGGAGGAAAAAGAGTTGCAGTTGCAGACAAAACCCTTCCCTTCATCCCAAGCGAAAAAGGAGAGGGAAGAGAGAGAGAGAGAGAGAGAGAGCTACTGATGATGGATGGTCTCGAAAGTCAGTGATTTCACAACGGCCCCCAATTTCTTGAAGTTTGCAAAACCCACAACCCAACAAAAACTCTCGGACAATTTCCATTCATCTCTCATTGCAAACCCACAGGCAAAGCAGGAGAAGAAAACGTAAACTTTCTGCATTGCATTGATTCCAGTTCTTCATCTTCTAACTTTTCCTCTTGGCCTCTTCTCTTCTTCCCCTCGATTCTCTCTCTCTCTCTCTCTCTCTCTCTCTCTCTCTCTCCATCTCTCTCTCTCTCTCTTGTGAAGTCAAATCCCGTAAACTCCACGCTATTCTTTTCCTCACAGGTGATCAACGTCCTTTTGACGCACCCCCATGTTATATAAACCCCCTCAAACCCTCTTCTCTCTCTCTCTGAGCTGAGCTGAAAGATGGTGCACCACCACCACCACTACCACTGCAAAGAGAAGAGACCCAAGTTCTGCATCAACGACCACGTCGACGTCCTCGCCGAGATCCTCAAGCGCCTCGACGGCCGCTCCCTCTGCCTCGCCGCCTGCGTCTGCCGCCTCTGGTCCGCCCTCGCCCGCACCGACTCCGTCTGGGAGCACCTCTGCTTCCGCCACCTCTCCCCTCCCCCTCCCTCCTCCGTCCGCCCCGTCGTCTCCGCCCTCGGCGGCCACCGCCGCCTCTACATGGTCTGCATCCGCCCCGTCCTCGGCCGCCTCGGGCCGTCCCGCAGCGCCGAGCTCCCGTGGCGGGTCCGGTCCCGGGAGGAGCTGCAGCTGTCGCTCTCGCTGTTCTGCGTGGATTACTACGAGAGGCTCGGGAGCGGGAGCAGTGGCGGTGGAAGATTTGGCGACGGGTCCGCGACCGCGCCCTCGTCGCTGATGTTCCTCTGCAAGCCCGTGAACGTCTGATGAGAGAGAAACATTACATCGTTTTTCCACTTTTCTTAGTTTTTTGACCTTTTCCTTAGGGCAAAAAAAAAAAAAAAAGGTTAAAGCTTGAGCGTAGAAGAGAAGGAGAAGTTAGTGAAGCGACCCGCCAGTCTATATCCATTATAAATTCTTTTGTTTATTATATTAGAAATAAATGTTATATCCCCTTATTTATATGATGATCATTAATTTGTCCGAGCATTATTGCATTATTTGTTTTATGTTACTTTTGAGATGATACATTTTATTTGCTAAATCCAATTAACGACGTCGATAAGATGGGAATCATTACACGTAACTTATATGGTTATCATCGCATCCCTAAATCGCAGCCATACTCGCGCAAAATGAAATGAAATGATAGCTGTATATACATAGAAAGAAAGAGGTTAATTACTTGATAAACAGCTATTATACATAGTAAGGGTGAAAGTGAAACATCAAAAATGCGAAATAAATGGGTGGTTTGACTTAGATATATAATAGAGTAGCCGAATTTACTAACGGGAAACATTAAGTTTTATGTTTTGAAATTCGAGTAATATAATGAAATTTACTTATGCGATTGTAGAAGGTTTTCCATTTACAACTTTAGTGGCAGACATTCTAGTATAACGCTCTTCAAATTTTGGGTAGCTTTATTGTTGAATTCATCGGGTCTTAAGCTTATGAATTACGATTGAAGGATTTATTTTCTTATTATAGCTAATTCAAGCTCGGTTGCTTAGGTGGCCACTGGGCCACCGATTTGTACTATTTTTGTTGGTGAATATTCTCCTTTACTTGGATTTCGATACGAGAGAGTAGGAAATCTCTGCCTAAGCACTCACTTTCGACGATGCATGGTTGCGTATCCTAACACGTAAACACATTATAATAGTGATTTCATGTTAATTTAAGTTGGTTCGGTCACTAAATAGTGAGAGTTTATTTAAGCCGGCCCAACAATTTTCCCAACTAAAAGTCAACGAGTAAAATCTATATCGGATTAAGAAAGAAATGGGTATTGCTACGACTAGTTACGGTATCTGGAGAACGATTTTTCGAGAAATAGAAGCAGAAGCATTTGTACCCGAAAGAGAGAGGCGCCTCGTGGCAATGGACTATCCAGCCGTGTTTTGCTATTATTAATCAATCGAACCTCTCAATCGGGTGCAAGTATTGTCATGTCGCTTTGTTGAGATAAGTAAAACAAAATAACTCGAAGTAACCCTTTCGACGAAGAAGCCAAATAAGTCGGAGGAAATTATCCATTCGACAACATTGTGATAAAAGGACTTATTGGCGGTGCTCGGACAAAGTGAATCGTGTCTTACTTACTGTTGCTCCCATCACTTCCGATATGGGCAAACTTAATTTTAGTAGAGTAATATCTCATGAACCGTGTAGATCAGTCATAAATCTATATGAACTGTGTACATTTGCCCTTCAAACACCAAAGTTTTGGCTTCTGCAAACAATCAGCTGACCTTTATGCGGATGGTCCTTGATCTCCAGCATGAAAGCTTTTTGTTCGCATGTTGGATCGTTATTTTCCATGTCTGGGCCAAAGAAATTGGATCGTGATTTGCCCTGGTGAGAAGCTTAATGGGATCAGTGGAGTCTGGCGCAGCTCGCGCAGGCCCATGGACAAAAAGACGCTAGCTTTTTGTTGGGACCTGCGCTTCGAGAGTCAGTTTTATTGTTGTTGTGACAGACGCGGGCATTTTAACAAACAGTTGGCTGACGGATGAAGAAAGAGCTGACTAGTAATCGCTCCGATCCCTTCCTTGCGCTGTCGTAGCAGCTGGAAGGAGCAAGCGTTGCTTCGTAAATATATCTGCAGAAGTTTTCCGGGAAGTCAAAAGGGCTCAGACGACGCGAAGACTGTGAAGAGACATGAACGCTCTCACTTGGCACAAAGTCGCTGCCGTCTCTGGTCCCTCTCTATTTCTCTCTCTCTCTCTCTGTGACAAATTTTATCATCCAACTGTTCGAGAAAAATCATCTCTTTGATTGAAATGAGCAGGAGTAGCGGCTCTTGGATTGGGGACGTATGGTGCCCATGTCTTCAGACCCCAAAATCCCTCTTACAAGGAGGTGCGTCTCCACAGACAGCGTGCTTGCTTTCGATTCTTTCATTTGAGGGTCTGATTTTGTTTGGACTGAATGGGTTTCTTCTGTTTTTTGCTGGATTTTTTCCGATTTGAAAATCATGTGAAGGTATGGCAAACGGCCTCTTTGTACCATCTGGTTCACACAGCTGCACTTGTCACTGCCCCTTTCACCAAACATCCCCAGCTCGTGAGTACATCTTTCTCCTTCAGCACTGTTTGTTCTTGGAATTGAGAGTTTCTATTGGTGATCTTTGGAGGGACTAAGGTTATGCTGGGTTGTCATGGGAGAAATGTTATGAAATGTTAATGAAAGGCGGTTCGGTTTAGTTGGTTACTCTTTTGTGGAAGTGGTTGTGCAGTTCTAATAAGTTGGTTAACCTCGTTTCCTGTTTCAGTTCGGAGGGCTCTTGACTGCTGGAATTATTTTGTTCTCCGGATCGTAAGTCTCAGCCCCTTTATGTTGCTTCACCCATATGCTGTATTTATACGATGAATTCCTTTGTGCCTGCAAACCATATAATTTCTGATTGGAGATTGTTTCCCGTAGGAATGTCACGCTAGGATTGCATTTTTAGCATATAGGACATCATGGAGTTTGGTTTCCTCTGTTAGATTCTTAGACAGCACTTGGCATCCAATTTCTAAGGACTTAGAGCCAGAAAGGCAAGTACCTGGATAGTGAAAGTTAATGCTTTGAAGTTTGGAGGAACAAAATGAGACGTTTTAATTTGAGTTTTTCTCTAGCATGGTGGGTGACGAGGATCTTGTGAGACCTACTTATTCCTTGCTTTGCAGGGAACCACAACTTGCTTTGTGTGCTAGCATATGGTGTTCGCACCTTGTGCAGGTTTAGTTTAAAAGCAACTACTATGCAGAGTCTACCAGTGGTTCTAGGAGAATTATCTCTGCTTGCCAACTTGACTTGAGTCGACTACATCACCCATTCATAATTTCCAAATCCACCTATTGGATTGGAAGACTTCCTATGCTTCTTGTTCTAGGTTTCATATTTCCTTCTAGTTTTGTCGACATAAACAATTGTGATTAATTTTTCTTGAAATTCCACTGCCTTCTCACTTCTCAGTACAATACAAAAGTGACTTGGTGGATGTTTTCTACAATAATCTTCACTGAAAACGAGAAATGCCTTTTTGTTTCTGCATAAAACTTCTGAAGTGGTTTTAAGTGATTCCGTTACCACCAAATGGACTTTTTGGTCTTTTTTCTTGCTGCTTCACCACTGTCGCTGCTGAGAGAGAGAGAGAGAGAGTTGGTGTAAACTTTGAGACCTACTTGTGGGCGTCAAACATCTTTGCATCTTTGTGAAAGAAGCCTCAGCAAAAGCGTCAGGGCTTTCAGAGCTTTTCCATTTTGTTTTCTCTTAGCAAGCATTAAAGCTTCCCCTTTGAGCTTCCCCTCTTGTAATGATCCTCGGGAAAGTGGGATGGTTCTGCACTAATATTTCACATCATGAGCTCCCTCTATCATGGTGCGGGACTTGCGATGGTTGTGTTGTACCTGTGAGTATGTACAGTTCACATGCAGCAAATTGAATATGGTAATGACTAGGGTTTGTTTGGCAATTAACTTAGTATAATGAAGTTTGTACCAACACTTATTAGCAATGATTCCTTGTATAAATGAAGTTTCACAGAAATTGGCAACGGCGCATTGAATTACACTTTTTTAGCTTTTGGCATTGTAGGAGATAGATATATCTGTTCATGCCTTCCCTAGTTGGTACGGATTTGCTATTGTCTCGTACTTTACGGTCATGCATTTGCTGCTAGCTGCAATTTCTTGTTTTGATGATCACTGACTATTCCATATGCTCAATTTGTCGAATCTGCATATCATCTATACTTCCTCACTAACTGCAAAAATAATTTAGGTGCTACACAGCTGCATTGTATGAGGACAGAAAATACTCCATGTTGGCACCCATTGGAGGTTTCGCGTTCATTGCCGCTTGGGCAAGCTTGCTATTTTAAGGATCTGAAGGAACCCAAGATCTGTAGCTAAAATGTATGGTGATCGAGATCTCAAAAAATCGGATGTGCCCTGCTTCAGGTTTAATTTAATTGGAAATCTGTGTTCACTCTGCTGCTGAAATTTCGTTGGGTTTCTCTGTTATTATGTCTAAGCTGAGACAGTGGTTTATGTCTGTTGTTTAAGAAACCCAAGAAAATACCATACTCCTTGATAAGTTGGTCCGGTGCAATTCAAATGTTGTAATACATTATCCATGGTTTTAACTGGGTGTATATGACAGTGAAGGATTCTCTAGTTCCTGTGACAAAAATGCAACGCTAGTGAAGTTGTACCAGGGCCGTTTCTGCATAGTAGAGAAGATATCGCCTTCTCATGTACTTCTATAGCCAACCTGAGAAAATAGGGACTTCATTCTTTTCAGAAGGCCTGATGCTTTGAATATTGATTGATTCGAACATGGTATGGACGAAATGTAATAGAACTCCTAGCGAGAACTGTTTTGGGATGTCCATCTATATCCCAAGTCACACATCATTGTCTCTGTGGGGATAATAGAACCACAGTAATCTCCACATTATGATCTCCATACATAACATTGAGAGTGGGATTGTGTTTATGACAATGTTACTACAGATTGGACAATTTCAACTGAGGCATTTTTTGCTGGAACAGGGACCAACACTTACAGAAGGAAACAAAAACTAGCTATATTCTTCCACCGCGGTAGAACAAACACTTGACAATTTTAATTTGCACTTCAAGCCTGCTTCAGTGTCCGAGAGAATACAATCCCTTATTGAGCATTGGAGAGACGGTTCACTGGCGAGAGGAAAAGAATAAGGAACTCAAGTCCCTCCTTCTGAACATGCCCGAGCAATCGATTTCAATAACTTGAGGGAGCACGATGATCTCAGATGGGCAAATACGACTTCCAAGGGTGAAAAATAATGGCATCCATCTTCCTCGAAGCTGCAGTAAAGAGAGGAAATTTGGTAGGAACTAAATACTATCAAACTGATTGCTTGATCAACCGCTCTGTGCGTTGTTAATACGAATGCTCCCAGACACCAGGCAATTACCTCACTTTTAGCTGCAGTATAGTGGTCAGATCTGCCGAGCGGAGTTTGACTCTGCAACCAGGCTAGATGGGACTCTGAACAATCCCCAAGCCACACGCCCTTTCGATGAATCTATTCTGAGAAAGGAATTAATCCAATAACAAATCATCCGGATGCGCCACGACACCAGTATATTGCTCCCCAGAATAAAAAATTTGAGACCATCAGTCAGGGCAACAAGCTCAAAGCTCCTGCAGTAACATACGTTAATCAGATGAGTCAAACCAATAGTTCTGAATTTGGACAATTCTGAACACATTGCTTGAATTGTTAGATGATCTGATAACCCGACACAAAGTCGAATATCATAAGTCAAGACTGCGTGCAATGCTTTGGTGCACGGCAGAAACAAGATTATGTTAGGTTTAAAAAGCTCCTTGTTATGTATAAAAAGTTCCCATCTTTCATCTAGACATATTAGAGCAAAGCTGAAGTATACCATACCTGGAATTCCAAGAACGCCACTAGGAAAGACGACCATCGTGACAGCCATTTGATGGCCCCGCCCCAAAAGGACAGCCCTGTTGAAGTTGGGTAAAGTAATCAGCCGCTGGCGCAGAACTTTTGACAGTAGATGTGCTGCCGTCATATCATTATCTCTCAGCCAGACTCAAAGAACCGTGCTACGGCTGAATAAAGCTGCTCTTCTTCAAAAGGCTTTGAAACGTAATCATCCATTCCACACTTGAGGCATTTCTCGTGTGTAGCCGGAATTACGTCTGCCGTCATGGCCAATATAGGAGTATGCCAATGTACCGCACTATGAAATGCGTCGGAAGACGCTTCCCCAGATGCAATCTTAGCATTAAACTCCATCTCGAGGTTACGAATTTGCCGTGTTGCCTCAAACCTGCAACATTAGAAGAAACTACCAAACGCTCACCAAATATACAACAAAAAAATAATTTAATTGCAAAATATCGTTCAGCATAAATAACAAAAGAGTAGATTTTTTACCCGTCCATCTCAGGCATTTGCAAGTCCATGAAGCAAGCGGCGAAGTCATGGGGTGGCCGAAGCATGGCTAAAGCATCATTACCACTCCCAACACAAGTAACAATGGCACCACATTTCTTTAAAGCACCCTCTGCTACTCTTCTGTTTACCAAGTTGTCGTCCACAACCAAGATTCTTCTTCCTTTCAGCAAAATGCCAAGACTCGATACTTTTCTCCTATCAGATAGCCTCTTCTTACCATGACCAAGGGCCTCCCGGAAAAAGGAAATCATGACACTCAATCTGAGAGGCTTTATCAGCACGTTATCTACCAGGTTGGCTAATTTGAGCTTGCTGCGTTCAATTGGAATTTTGGATGTAGCTAGAAGAAAAATCTTGGGACGTATGGACACTCCATTGTTGCCATTTTGCCTGTGTTTCCAACGCGCAATGTTGAATTCTAAGCCTGTTTGCATGTCCCATACATCTTTGTCAATGAGAACCATGTCAAAATCTGATTGTTCCCTGCAGGAAAAACAATCAAGAAATTGTTACACGAAGGGACTTTCAATTTGTCTGAAGCAACATAACTCTTCAATATGAATCTCCCTTTCAGCCATGGTAGAGTATTATGATTGGGGTCCAATCATTTCCTCATAGAAGAAAAGATACGCAATGATACACGTGCAGCAGTGAGAGAGAGAGAGAGAGAGAGAACAACTAAATAATGGGTTGATAAAAGATCTGACCAGATTTATCATTCAACAATCACGGATACATTTCTCAATTTTTGTAGGTGACATTTGCTGAGATCAAAACAGCTTTAGAAGTCCCAGGCAACATGCGGATTATATAGATGCTACATTATACTACTATGGAATCACCGAAGTAAATATGAGACATCTCTATTACAACCTATGGTTAGATCATTGTTCTAGAGCAAAGTACAAAGGTCTGATCATAGATAACTGTGCAGTGTGAATCTTTTTCGGCTTTTTTACATATTTAGAATCAAAACAGTAAACTAGCTTTATTTTTGTCACTATGGTGGCAAGTGGATCTACCTTGGGCTAGAAGAGTTGGATAGGTAAGTACAGGCTGACATCAAACTGCAAGCGATAGCCACTGATATTCTTAGTCTCTCAAGATGGTATCTTGTGACCTCAGCTCGGATGCTTCTTTTATCTATCACCAAGGCTCTCAATCCTTGGAACTCTGATATGATCGGATCGTAATTTTGCCACTTATCAAAACAGTTCATTTCACATTTTGCAAAAGGGACAGTAAAGGCAAATGTACTTCCAGTGCCAGGTTCGCTTACAAACCCGATCTCCCCATGCATTAGATCCACCAGACATTTGCTGATACTCAAGCCAATTCCAGTGCCGCCATATGTGCGTGATGTGGAGCTATCAGCCTGCACAAAAGGTGTGAATATGCGGCTTTGTGCATCTCTGGCAATTCCAACACCTGTATCCTCAACAGTAACCAGAATGTCAACTGATTTATTCACATCAATTTGATCGGGGCGATTTAACTTCTTAAAGCGCTCCCAGCTTTTCCTTCTGTCAACCACTCGAAACCCACTCAATGTATTAAAAGTTTTGTCTGATGTATCTTCAACTAAGTTTGAACTTAGTCTCATCTCTGCATCTCTAAAATCATGCTGACTGCATCCTTCTTCTGCCAGATGAACTGAGACAAATATGTGCCCCTCATGTGTAAACTGCAGTCAAATGAAGACATAAAAATAATGGAATTGTCTTACAGTTGATGTTACCGAAAGATCACAGATAACACAGCAAACAATTAGACAGCAAGAATAAATTGCTCTTTACTTCAAAGAAAAAAGCTTCTTTTTTTTTTTGGTCGAACAAAGAAAAGAGTTGAAAGGACACAGAAGAAGCAAAAGATAATCTGATGAGCTGATTGACCGTCCAAACATGTGCAGCAAGGTCTACTTTTCACTGGTATATCCATTATGCACGTGACTTTTCTCCAAGAAAATTTGGAAATCAAAGGACGGAAGAGAAACATAAGCACAAGAAAAACATTCTTTGAAATATTTGGAGATCCGGTGCTACTTTTTTGTGCTTAGACGTAAGGTCATTTTAACAAACAGTCAAACTAATGACTGACTTTCTGAATACCAAGAATATTTGTGAAAAAAACTGCATGAGAGAAAATAGACAGAAAATGAAGTAACAATGACCTTGATTGAGTTCCCCACAAGATTTGTAATTATCTGCCGGAATCGACCAGGGTCACCAATTACAATTTCCGGCACCCGATCAGAGACATAGACAGCCACCTTCCCTCACCCAACAGAACCATCACAAGAGACAAACCAAGCTCCTGTAAGATTTTGCATGAAACAGCTACAGATGATTCATTGGAAAAGGAAAATGACTGGGTGCTTACCTCAATTCCTTTATCATTAGATCTGCTTGAAAAAAGTGACAGCACGTTATCGAGAACAGAACGAAGATCAAAAGGCACTTCTTCTAGCTCGAGACGTCCAGATTCAATCTTGGCCTGATCAAGAACCTCACTGATCAAAGATATCAAATCTTTTCCACATTCATGAGCAGTTTGGGCAAAATCCTGTTGATTTGCATCGAGATTTGTATCCATAAGCATTTGCAGCATGCCTGGAACATTATTTTAGCCCATTGTCAATGTTTCAGTCAGATCAGCAATTGGATTGTATTTCCAAAGAACTTTTACTTACCTAAAACACCATTCATAGGAGTTCTAATCTCGTGGGAAACAGTCGCAAGAAACTGCAGCGAGAAAAACAGAAAAGAGGAAACTCAGTACAGGGTACTTATCATAGCAGTACCTATGTTACAGTATAAGAGAAATCATTCGAAGATGCCACCCACATTTTTGGTGAGAAAGTAGATTTCTATTAATAAATAGATACGCATGTTGAGGAAAAACAAGAAGAACTTAGAAATGGTCAATTTAGAGAAACAGAAACAAAGTGCACCTGAGATTTTGCCACATCTGCAGCCTCGGCACGACTTTTCAGCTCCATCATCTTTTGATAGTCCTCCTCCACCTTAGCAATTCGATTAATAGCTGCATGAAAGATATGGCCGACAAGCAACGTGATGACCAGCACTCCCACTGATGCATTTATTGCAGTCCACGGCAAAGGACGTCTCTGCTTGAACCTACACACTAACAGCCCTTGTAACCATGTGATGCCCCAAGTATGCGGCAATATGAACACTTATTTAGTAAAGAGATGTACCTGCACTGCATCTCGTGTCTCCGAAGTGGATCCCCAAAATCAAGGTTACTAACGTGCACAAGTCCAGTGTCAATAACGTCAGCACCATACATATTGATTGGTGCAGATTCATTGGTTGTGTCGTAGACATTTACAACAATCGTTTGCTTGCTAGCCAACTGGTGCAGAAGCTTCTCAACGAGGGAGGGTACATCATAAGATGCGCCCAAATAGCTAAGAGATGGAAAACATAGCCTTAATGCATTTACTTGCATCAAAAGAACAAATTTACCAAACCATCAAGTCACACCTACCCCACTGTTGCTTCAATACGTTGCTCAACTGTAGAATCAGCAGGGAGTTCTCTATCATATACAGCAAAAGTTAGTACAACACCAAGGTGATTCGACTTCAGAAGCTTGAAGGGAGAAGTCAGTACTCCCTTCCCAGATGCCCTAGCCCGCAATATATTCTCCTGATCTTCCTGTATTTGCAGCAAAAGCAACGTGTTATACAAGAATAGTCCAACAAGTTACCAAACTTGATGGGATTCCCCTGAAGTTACAAGTGCAGTTAGTGTGTATTAGCATGTTTTCTACTAACTACTAACACAATTTAATGTTTCAAACACTCCTGCTAAGTAAATATACTCATCAGGACATCATCAGTAGTCAAGGACAATAACATGCAACATCAAAAGTTAGAGCAAGTTGCTCATTAAAGATAAAAAGATGAGGAAAGCAATAAAACACATTAGTCTTACTCGACCCACCTTTCCAGACATCATGTCAATGGAGACTATGTGAGAGACAGTTTCTTGAGAAAATACAACAGGTGCGTACTCAGCTTGAATAGGTGCCGGGTCCAGCCTATCCAGTATGTAGTCCTGTACAAGTGTCTGATCGACAGATTCCATTTTCTTTATTGTCCACCCATGTTGCTTCTCGAATTGCTCCCTCTCTGAGTGAGGTACTTTTAAAGCATACGCAACACCACTAGTAAGTGGTCTCTCAAAAGCTGTTCTTTCTGTGTATTCTCCAAAAGTTTTCTGCAAGATAAAGATGAACGAATATCGATCTCGGAGTTTTCTCCATCATATTTTCAAAGGACGAATGAAAAGTTTGCTGCACCAGCATGTCATGCAGCAACTAAGCTCAAAAAGCTATTATTGGTTCTCACAATATCTTTACAAGATAAGTTAGTTCCCGCAATACCAACCAATTATCCACCTGTCAAATTCTATTTGGATGGTCATGGCATGGGTAGAAGGTATCAGCTTGAAGGAAGCATATGCGTGATTGAGGAGATAAGGCATAAATAACCAAGGCATCACTGCTTGAACTTTGGCTCTGCAGCGTCCTTGTGGGATTTAAGCAATTTCACAAGTTCAAAGGTGCAGGGTTCACCCTTTCCCTAGCAGAGCTCAAGAACCGCTTTTTAGCACAAATTTTCTGTACAATAAATGTTGTAGAAATTAACAGCGCACAAGCTTTTCTCTACACTCTCCTGAAGGCTGAAAATATGTTTTTCTACTCAACAGAAAGACGCTAGTCTAAAAAAGGAACAAAAAATATCGAATACCTTATTCTCAATATTGTACATATGCATGTAAACATGATTGGGGCTGCTGATAACAAACTCCCATCTACCATAGCTTATGGCCCATCCAATACTGACTTATATTAAGGGGCAGAATCTCAAGATCAGTAACCAGTACAGCTCGACACCCCATTATTGTTCTTCTATTTTATTCTCAATTTATTGCTTAATTGAGACCACCAAATATGTACTCACATATAACTATCACCACCTTGATCAGTCATGATTGTTCTTTGCAGAACCATTCACCACAAGTGGCAGCTATATAGCCATTGTTCTTAGGCTCAATTTAGTTCGCAGTCAAAATTTTCGAGCGAAATCTACTCCCTGTTATCTAACACCTTAAAATGCTTGGATGTCAGTTAATTTTTAATCCACCCTGAAATCGCTAACATGGGGAACAAATTCCAGCAAACTTCATAGTTTCAACATTTGAAAATAACCTAGTCTAACTGTCGCCTGATCTATGTGGTGATCCAAGAGTTCATGAAGCAAGACATGAACATTTCACTGTCAAGATAGAACCCCTGAAGCCATAAAAATTTAGCACGAACATCAATTAAGAAGGGGTATAGAGAAATGTCACCTGATCTATAGCTGAAGGTTGTTTTCCATGGTGAAACGTGGAAACGAGAATAGCCAAGGCATGAACATGGTTCATGCTGACATTAAACTGATCTTGCAGCATCCTGGCTCGCTCATCACACATGTTGGCCAGGGTCTCTTCTCTCCTCAAAATGTTTTTTGCATACAAATGCCAAAACAACCAAAAGGACGTTATTACTCCAAGTAGGACAAACACAATCAAAAGTTTCTTCCGCCACCTCCCAGCACTTTTGGAGGAACTATGGTTTTGCTGTTGCTGCCTCTGCTGAAGCAGCAGCTGACTCACTGGCATTGGCTTAACTGTTTTCTGCGTTTGGTCCCTCCAAACCCTCAAAGAAAAACCACACATCTTGCACATCAGCATCATCACAACAATGACCCACCAGCATCCTTTTACTAAACCAAAGGACCTAGTCCTGCAACTATCTCCTGCATGATTTCCCTTGTGCCTTGCCTGTGATATGTCCTGGCCATGAACAAAGGAAAGAAGGCTTTTAACTGTAAAAATGATATATTGTAGTTAATTACTTAGAAATTCGGTAAAACAAGAGGTTAGTTTTTAAGGTAACATCAGAAGACATGCTTCAACAAGCAATGTATTTTAACTGATATGTCATATCAAGTAAAGGCAGGAGAGTGATGCAGAACTATGCAGATAATGAAATGTCTAATACACAGATGATCTCTACAAAATGCTAACATTCAACAAAGGAAATGATAGCATGGCAAGCAGATAAAAAGGGGATGCTTCTGTGGGGGTTACCGTTTCTTTCCACTAGAGTTGCCTAATCTATCCATCAGATATCCTTATAGCTTCTTATAGTCACTACAGAAGGATGCTATCTCAGGTGGAACTCCTAGCTACCAAAAATGACAAGAATATCAGAGATATAAGCATTACATGTACAAAAATATGACAGAAACTACAGAAGACAAGTGTGTATATATATATACAACTCCATCTTCATATCTAGTCACTTCTACACATAGTCGATTGCTACTTGGCGCACTGTACCTCTAGAACATTAGGATTATCGACTGATCGGAATGAAATTTCCGATAGCGAAGCAGTTGCAATTGATTTTTCCTGTAGCATTGACAGGTGATCCTCCCAAGAGAGGTTCTCAGGTTGAACTGGGCAGTGGTCCTCAAGTTCAGCATCTTCCCCATCCAATACTTGCTGCTTCAGAAGATGCAGATATTCTGAGCAAACGACTTTTAAAGAGCAGGCACAACCATTTATGAATGTCATCTCCTTTCCCGTTTCTTTGAGTAATTTGGAACATTGAACATATGCTACCTGAAATAGATAAACCAAACAGAGTACTTCAGTCAAAGCCATTTCAAAGATGAAGAATCCGATTTTCACCGTTTCCTCTTAGTGAAACGCAGTGAACACAAATAACGATGCAAAAGGCCCACAGCAACCAGGACACAGTCCACTATCATAGGAGGTGAACAGAGGCAAAAAAAACGCTGATGCAACTGAGGGCTAGCATTTCTCAGCCACATCCTAAGCCTTTCTATCCTTCATTCACTAAATGAGGAACATGAACATCCAAAACAAAATCTCCAGAAAAATACAGATTTTTGCAGGTAGCAACGTTTCTGGTGGTACCACGAACACTAAAGCTAAGCTACATGGGTTGGTTCCTCTCGTGCCCTTCCTCAGAATTCTTCCCAAAATCCAATGAATTTCCTTCCGACAAAGTAATAAAACAGGGATGTTCTATGAAATTCCAGCTGAGTCGAGGTGCAGATTATCAGAAGACAGCTGGGGCAAAAACCAGCTTCGACTCAACGAACTTAAAAGTCCAAAACAATTAAAGAGACAAGATTTTCATCCTACAACTCTTACTACTTGATATCATCTCCGCATCAATCAAGTTTGAAAAGTACGCGCCGGATGAAACAAAAATTTCAACAAACAAAGAAGTCCTACTACTGTGTCCTTCGTAATATTAAACCTTTCCTCCACGCAAAGGAGAAGAGATTTCAACAACGATTGCAAAAAATGGCCACAATACTGAGATGCGGCGAAAGCAGGGATACTGAAAATCTTAAGAACGAGGACAGAGCAAAACATCACCTGTTTGGAGTCGCCGAGCAGAGAAGCTAAAGAATGGAGTTGGTTCTTGCTGACATTGAAATGCTGGACAAAGATTCGAGCTTTTTCCTCCCTCAGTTCAGGGGACTTCGCCTTCCCCACCAAAGAACTCTCACCGATAGCCAAGAAAAACCAAACAACCCCAGAGGCGACCATAAGCAGAACAAAAAAGAAGATGAGCTTTCTCCTCCATATTTCCATACAATTGGGACCTTTGATGGGCTCGTTCACTTTATTCAAGTTGAAACTCGCTTGCAGCTTGCCGTTAGATCCGGCAAGCTTGCCATTAGGATGCATCTTTACCATAGGCCTTCGACAAAGAGACCTGATAGCCTAAGAACAAACCCAACTAAAGGTGACAAACTCATCGATAGCCAGAGCTCAACCGATAGATAACATGACCCAGAAAACTCCGCGGCTTGACCCGGACAAGATTTCAATGCTTTGGGATTCTTGAGAAACAACCCGACGTCTTCCACGCTCTAGCTAATACGCTATAGCAGCAAACAAAGCAGCAGGTTCTTGCCTTTTCTTGATCTCCTCCTGGTGTGTAATTTCTCGTTCTGTTCTAAATTTCTGAGTCCATGCCCTGAGGAGCCCGAAAGGTCATCAAGAGCACACCTCTTTTGGAGAAGATAAAGTTGGAGATAATCATTCCAAAACAACTAGCTGTACCCAAAAAACCAGCTGTTGTTGTGGCTTGCAAACCTGTGAGAGAATCATTAATGAGGTAAGAAAAACTTCGGCCCTTTTTCTCAGTACGTGCTCTTTCCTCCTCTCCTAGCCCTGTATCGCCAAAAGAAGCATCAAGCTTGCAAAATTTTTTTTCCCCAAAGGTAACTCAAATCCTTGAGCCCCACTTGAATCGCAGAATGCCCAATCGGGCTTAATGATCAGAACCGGCCAAAGCTCTCTGTCTATGTCTCTCTTCTCTCTCTTCTCTCCTCTCTGTGGTGGCGTCTCGCATGGATATTGGAAGTTGGGTGCACCACATCATTGCCTCATCATCAAGTGGACAATGAAGGGTTAGGCAAAAGCAAACAAGCTATGCCAAATATCAAGAATTACGCCAAGGAGAAGGACTTTATATTTACCGCACTATCTTTACTGGTCTATCTCTGTTTATACATAGCTTCTCCTTTGTTTTCCTTGGTCTCTTTTGCTTTTGGTGTAGGTGGAAGGGGACTGCCCCACCCCGTTCGGCATTTTCAAGAGAAGGCATTTGTCCTCTCTCTGCTGTGCAGCAGGAACACGGACTTTTTAGAGAGAGAGAGAGAGGGAAGGTCAGAGAAGCTCCGAGTGGAGCCCAAGTCTTTGCCTGTACAATATGGTGTCCTGTCCATGTGGAGGGAACTAGCCAAAACTCAAAATCTTCTGAGGTTGAAGCGTTAATTCTTCTTTTCCAAACATATTGAAAGACGACAAGGACCGTGAATAATAATTCTCGAACGGCAGTGATGTCGGCTCAGTTCATTTCTAGGTTCCATTTATTTCGAGAAACATAAGTGATTGAATATATATATTAAATAATCATTTATATCGTTAAAAATAATAAGTCGATGATTTACTATTATCGATAACAATTTATATCTAAGCATTTTTGCGGACGATGAAAATATTTTTCATCAATTAATTAGATTAGATGATATAAGCAATTATTTTTAAAAAGATACTTTTCAAATCATTATTTTTCGAGAAATAAAGGCATCCTTATATGTCCATATACCAAAAACGAGTACTTCTACAGCCTAATGAGTTTTTTTCCCCCTTTAAACAACTTTTTTTTTTTAGCCATAGAGTGTTTTTCATTTCATTGCAATTTACCTGAAAATTACAGTATGGTTAATTGCGCGTAATAATTTCACCTTACGCCTTGTAATTTACCCAAATAAAAGGTAATTTATCCATGAAATTCGTAACATGCTAAAGGCAACACTCAATAATTAAACGATAATACGGTAAAATACCTCAATCGTTCGTCGGCGATGGTAGCTACGCCACGCGGACCGGAACACCTCGAATTTCGATTGTCGGAATTAAACGCTTTGCCACCCCCATGATACGTGAATCGAAAATATCTCCCGGAAATTCTCGAATTTTGTGGTTACGATAGAAAATGGTTATGAAATTCGACGAAATTAGTCCTGAGGAAAGAAAATACGATCCGGACATCATCATGCGAGGCGCTGTGGACAAGGATTGCCGATTTTGCTAAAAATGCGCGTGAGATTGTCGAGTCTTCTTTTTTTGCCCCTTTTCTGTTCTGGGGTCCTCGTTACGCAAATGAAAGTATACTGTCGGCTATATACCATTACGCACCGAGAGTTAAAATATCACGGAGGGAGATTTGATTAGGGCCTAATTATGAGATTAAATTACTAATAGCGTGATTACATTAGCCTTTGCCCTAATCAATGCCCATGATTAGTTTTGACCACCACCACCACGTCCCTTTTTTTGTTGCCTCTCCGTTCTTCCAAGAGACGAATCGCAGAAAATTAGCTTTGGTAAATCAGATGGGCACCGGGGACAATTTGGCCTCCTATGGCGTTTGCTGATTTTCACTCGCCTCCTTGATAACCATCGAAAACGGCATCGCTTTTCGATGGAGGAGCTTCCGTGCGCATGGCAAGGAATCTAATCTCATGCGGGAAGTACGAGGGAGGGAGGAACTGTTAGATTCTCAATTGGGTGCGGTTCTTGAGTAATGCAACGATTAATTTCGAAATCTATAAGTGACGTAGTGATATTTTTCTCAATCTAATGGACGAGAGGTGCACGTATCGTTTTGGGGAAAACTGTCGAAAATTCCTAAACTTATTATATTTTTTGTCAATTCATTCGTAACCCTTTTTGCATTTGTGATAATTCGGTCATAAGCATTTTTTTTTTTGTGCCAGTTCAGTCCTAAGCATTTTTACATTTGTACCAATTCGGTTCTAAATCTTTTTGTATTTGTGTCAATTCAATCATAGCCGATCAAATTATTTTTATTTTTTCCCTTTTCTCTTTTCTTTCTTTCCTTTCTTCCGAGCCTCGTCGTGGTTGGGAGAGACCGACCTTGCCCTCTCCAACACCTGCCGGCCAAAGTAAGTCTAATGGACTGAATTGACAAATTTAAAAAGCTTAGGACCGACTTGACAAAATGCAATCGGTTCAGGACTTTTTGACAACTTTCTCTACCATTTGTACAACAGTTCGTCGAAGGCGACAAAAGAGATGTATTCATATCCGTCGTTTTATAAATGATATCGTAAAAGATTATCCTCGGAGATAATCAACGAAGCAAAGCAACAGGGTATACGTAAGATTTGAAATCCCCATGTTGAAAACATGCCAAGAATTACCAAAACATAAAAACAGGGAAGGGGAAATATAAAGTCTGTCCAATGCCGACTGCTTCGAGGAAATAAAATAAAATTGCTCATTAATCAAATAATGAAGCCGGCATTGCAGTGCAATGATCGGTCTCCGTCACGTAGCAGCCAAACTTAAGTAAGCATTAAATACGTTAATTCTCCAATTAGCAACAATGCTATATATATATATAAAAATTGAGAGCTTCGAAGCAAGGGGGAGGTCTCCAGTCGCAGCGCAAACTCGATAATCTACGAAAACTACGTACTTCTTATCATCCATGCACTCACAAGGAAATTGTCCTCGTTCATTATCGACCGTTGTGATCGATATCTTCACCTCGCTCGTCATAATAATAACAACAATAACAATAACGGGTATAAATACGATCACGGGGAAAAGTAACAAAAAGATTTAGAAAAAAAAAATTGGGGAGAGAGGGGACTTGTGTGCGAGATCAAATAATGCGCGTTGGTCAATAGATTAAATTATTGGTGCATGGTCAAATCAAACTTTTCTTTTGAAGGTGCGCGGGACTGCATCCTCGGATCGAAATGGAGCAGCAGGTCTCCTCTTGCTCTCGGCAAGATCGAATGTTGGAATCAGGGACCGGTCGGCTCGTGCACATATTTTTGTACTTGGGACGTTGGCTTCACCTTGCCGGTTTGAGTCAATCACTTTCCTCTCGAAAATTCCATCAGCACAAAAAACAAAAGACCAAAAAAAAAAAAAAAAGGTCAACTCTCTCGGGAACCCAAGTTTTAGAGAAAATTACAAACAAGAGTTCAAAATGCCCTCGTTTTCTCAAATAAGATTCTGACTAAAGGCATTTTCGTCATTTACTTTCCTTAACAAATGAACTGTTGAGTCTCTATCTTATTTTTCGATCCGATACCCAAAAAAATCCCAACTGCAGCTCTTGTCTCAATTTTACTTTTTATCTCATAAAAAAAATTAACTTTTGGTGCATTCTCAATTCTACCATAATTATTTTTTTATCTCACAGAACATCCTCAATTATAGGTTAAGTACTCGTTATATCCTAATTTTTTTTGTCTCGTAAAAAATTCACATATTTAGGTCTAGTTTTGATTTTACTCTAATTTTTGTATGTTATAAAAATCGCCAACTTCCACTTAAGTCCTAAATCTGCCCCCATCAATCCTTTGTCAAGATCACCTCCCGGTCTTTGATCCCTCATGCTTGGAAATGTTTCACTTCTTGCGGTCGAAGAGATCGCGCTTAGAACCCTCAAATAGCTCTTACTTGGGATTTTTTTTTATTATTTTTCATCTGTTAACAAGAAATTCTCGATAAAGAGTTAACGGAGGCGGATTTGTAACTCAAGTAAAAGTTTTTTATTTTTGGTGAGATCTTAAAAATTTTAGAGTAAAATTGGGACTGAGCAAGAAAATTGGGATGAGACTTAAAATTAGGGTAGGGTTTCTCATAGAACGAAAAAAAAAATTATGATAGAATTGAGACATGACTTAAAGTTTGGGGGGGTTTTTTTTTTTTTTTACGAGGATAACAAAAAGTTTAAGGTAGAATTAGGACTGCACTTAAAGTTAGAGATTTTTTACAAGACAAAAAAAATAAAATTGGGACAAGTCGGAGGTTATTTTGGGTATTATCAGGCCCTTAATTTTTCTAGAAGAATCACAAGCTTTTTCCGTAAAGAAAAGATGCTTTGGATAAAGAAAATACAAAGCAATCGAAAGAAATTCGAATAGAGATTTTGTCACTAGTGCGGAAATTTGACGGGGACTATTTTAATTGAAGTGGATGTTGATATTTCAAATACGATAACGAGAAATTCACGGACGCGGTGGGGCCCCCCGGCGAGACGACGCCAATTCGGCGCGAGTTATTGGCGAGTGTGGGGGCAGAGAGGGGGCATCGGGAGGCGTGAGCAAAAATACGGGGTGGGGTCCACGACAGCTTGCGCCGGTCTGACAAATCACGTTGCGTTCCCCTCCCTTAATTTCTTCTTTTAAAGAAAGGGGAAAACAAGTGGAGAAATTCTCCAAAGCACGGCCTAATGTAACAGAAGCAAATCCAACGCACCGGGGGCTGGCACGTCAGACGCTTCGCCTGGGGGCCCTACCCTACCCGGGCCTTCCCAATTCTGGTTGTGGACCGCCAGCCAACGGACGGACGACACGTCACCACCGTACAACGGTGGACCCGACCGTATGCTACAACACCCTCCCTGCGGAGTCAGGCCCGGTCCCACCCCGTTTTCCCTTCTTCTTTTTTCGCCCTTTTTCACTTTTACCTCTTCACCTACCCCCGTTGTTGCCTCCATAAATTTCAAATAAGAGTTAGAAATCTGTAATAAATCTTATTTTAAAGAAGGATTTGAAGGGCTTTCAGTGCTTCAAAAAAAGGATTGACCAAGAGTGTTTTCATCATTTTATATTTTCTAATTTTTTTCCTTTTTTTCCCTTCCTTTTTATTGATGGTGGTCGGTCTCGGGCAATGGCCAGCCACCAGCAAGGGTTGGGCATGATCGCCTCTGGTCATCGAGGGTCGACCTTGCCTCTGGCGGGAGAGTGTCGCCTCGTCCAACCGAGGCCGTCGCGACCCTCGCCTAGGAGAGGGATTCAGGAAAAGGAGCCCATTGTATGGGAAATACTGAAGTGCTCTCATTGCGGATCCCAACAGAAAAAATAAAAGAAATAGAAAAAAGGAAAAGGAAAAAGGAAAAAATTCAAAAAAAAAATGTGGAATGACAAAAATACTATCGATCAAGCCATTCTTTGAAACAAGATCGACTTCAAGCTCTTATTTAAAATTTTTTAGAGATTTTTTAGTGAAGTATATGTACATATGTAAAATTAAATTATCAAAAAAATTCCAAAATAATAACAAGCATTTCTGAATATCTAGATATTCCAATTGTCACATATCACGAATACCAACTCTCGTACTCTTTACTCGTGAAATAAATATCTCATTTCGACCGAAAAAAAAAAATCTCATTTCGGTCTCTATATAGATTGTAATAATACACATGAATCATCTCTAGCTCAGTTGAAGCGATGAGAAACATTGCAAAAGCAATATTTTAAGTACACTTTGGAGTCAACTCGAATATTTTGGATGGAGGACCGGGGGTTGATCCATGTACGATTTCGAGAGGGTGACATCCTAATCGGAGCTGCCCCACCACTCCACGCGCGTTGGCGCACGTGACCACACGCGCTTAAAAACCGAAAAAAAAGAGGGAGGGGGGAAAAAAAAAAGTAGAAGACGACGAAAGAAGGATCTTGATGGGGGCCCCACGGCAGTTCAACCCGTTGTCGTTTTCGGACACTCCCCTTTTTATTCTACGTTAATTGAGGTGCGCTAGATTAGCAGAGGAACGACTGCGACTTCTGGGCCTTGTCGTCGTTCGTTTCATGGTGTGCTCCATGAGACACCGCTACTTCACCAAGAGTATCCAAATCACATGACGCGATGTGAGTTTCACATGCGGCGTCAACATGTCGTTTTAGCTTAATTGGCCCGGATCCGCACCCGGTCTCCGGCGGATGGGCGAGGCCCGGTGGACACGAGCCGGATGAACTTTGCTTCGCGCGCACCGAGTAAAAGAGTTCCGATAGAAGAGGAATTTAAGCAAATGAAGTAACCGATTGCTTTGTTGGCCGATGGCGCGAGACATGTTTTCTTGTGCAATGTAATTCGAATGATCTCTCCTCGGAAACGAGTCGTAGGTTTCGAACATTAGAACCAAGTGAGCGACCGATCGTTCTCTTAGCTCTTTCATATTTCTAACTCGGCATCGAAGCGCGACCGCGAAGGGAATGCAAGCGAAAAGCGAATCTCGTTTTTTTTCCAGGCTTTAATGGCAAATGGGCAGATTGGACTCGTTGACTCGTAAGTCTAGAACGGGGTTGCTGTTTCTCTACCTTTCAAACTATAGAAGGTGCGCGAGCTAACGGTACAGAGATGAACCCGCTCCATCTTTTCGGCAAAAGTACGCTTTCAGTGTCAAAAATTATGTACGGAGACCATTTTCGTGCCAGAAGTTTCAAACGGATTACTTTAATGTCAAATATTTTGAAAAACGATCAGTTTAATGCCAAGTTCAATTTGATCCCGCCGGAAAGCTGACGTGACATTATTTTATTATTATTTGAAGCTGACGTGGCACCAGCGAGGTCCAGTCAACAATTAAAAAATGTAAAAATTTTAAAAAAACTAAAAATAAAAATAAAAACTTAATTAGTTTACAAAAATAAAAAAATACAATTTTTTTTTTCAAAATAATTTGAAAAATAAGGTTAAAAATTAACAAAAAAGAGTAAAAAAATTAGACAAAAAAAATGTTTACAGGCGGCGAGGGTTTGCATAGCCCTCGCCGCCGCCACCCCATGACGTTGGCCATGGCCCTCGAGGGTCGCCGAGCCTTGGCAGAATTTTTTTTTTAAGTTTAAGGTTTTTTTTTATAACAAAAATTTCAGCTTATTTTTTAGTTTTTTAAATAAAGTTTGTATCTTAAATGAATATAATTTTTAGTTAATTTTTAAATTTGATTTTTTTATTTTAATTTATTTTAAAGTATAGAAGTCCAAGTGGCAGCCCACGTGGATTTATTTATTTTTTAAAAGTCATTTTTATTAAAAATAATAATTATTAATGACATGTGGCAATTTTAGTCCGAAATTCTCGTCAGAGGCACCAAAGTGATCCTTTTGTCTCCGACTTGGCACTAAAGTGATCCATTTGAAACGCTTGGCACTAAAGAAATCTCTCTACACAACTTTTGACACTAAAAGTATACTTTTGCCTCGTCTTTTCTATCCACAGGATGCAAAAAAGATCAGCAGAACTCGATTCCGGCAGGCGAACTAAGCAACAAATTCTGTTTGCTTTTCAGGAAGAGAATGTCGTAGACTGGTCCCAAAAAGGAGTGTGCTTTAAGATAATGTGTGGCATGTGGGAGAGATTCTGCCTAATCTCTTGAGATTAACAAATGATATCAGGACAAAAGTGCTTGAGTTGAGCCTTCAATTTCCCATTACTCGGAGCATGTCATGGAAGCACCACACACAGTGAAATCTTGCAGCCATTGCCTTTTCTTTTAGGTATATACAAAGTAAAGTTTCATTTTTTTTAATTCATTTAGACCATATCATATCAGCTTTGCTTTGGCCTGCCATGTCTCTTCTCCATAGTTTTTGTGTGGATTCTTCTTTCTGGGGTGGTGCCAAGCAAAAAGGGACATTCTGGGATTTTGTTCCCCTGTTCAAACTTTTCTTCCTTTTAATAATCTTTTGTATGATTTATTAGAAGGACAAAGTCAAAGGTGCTGATCTTGTGGAAATCAAGCTGATTGATACGATCCCATCATGATATTAACTCATTGTGGGACCCTGGATAGGAAAATTATTGGAGTAGATGACTAGTATTGCTTGCTACAGACAATAACAGTGCAGGATCCCATCAACTGAGCTTGTTAACTTTATGTTTTTGTAAATTTAGCTATTGAAATGCTTGCAATTTGCATCACCAGAGTTCTTGGGGCGTACTCTTCCCTTTTGTCATGGCTTCCTCCAACTTGGTCTGACTTAGGAATGATGGAAAGATGGGCCAGCAAATAGGGCATCAGATAACACATGCATGGCCTAGCCGCACTCATCCCACTTACGATGCTAATTCTGTCTACTCAGCTCACTAATCTGATTGAGATTGTGAGATTTGACAAGCATCCACCAAACCCAAACAAGCACCTACAAAATTGATCCCGAGTTGTCCAAGGATAAATCATTCTACTATATTCATTTAGTCCTCGAACTCGCTTCAATCGCCTACTTACTTTCTTTCTTTTTAGCCGGACGAAAGAATGAAAATTGATCCTTACCAAAAAAAAAAAAAAAGAATGAAAATTGATTAAACAAATCTCTAGACATTTCCATGGAAGTTTCGTGCTTATTCCAAATCGTTTGGTTTTAGTATAATGACCATTTGCAAATGTCTAGGTTGCCGGGACAAGCGACCCAAGTTACTAAAGCATCACCAGAATGCTAGCCGAATGCGACACTCATCAAAAGCACTTTGATCTACGAATTATACTCTTACAAGCAATTTCGAATTCGAAACTACTGAAGAAGAAATAGAAGAACGAATGGTGGGAATTCATGTGTCATCAGCTTGACTCAACTGTATAACTACCACATGTTGAATGCCAAAGTTAACTGACCTCCATTTGATAAAGATAAAGACCCTACGACCATCATGAAAGTACTCATTGTGACGATTCTTCGAACATGCAATGAGACAGCACCCGGATTCATCCGGTCATTGAGCAACGGCGAAACACGAGACGCCGATCAAGAACCGGAATCGATCCACATTGAGAATGTACGATCCTTGCAAACAAATCAAATTATTCATGTGGGTGGTTTGCAAGATCCACGCACCCGTTGCACATAATCTTAACAAGCAAAGATCATCCTCAAAAACCGCAATCCTTGGCTTGGCTTTCCCAAAAGGAAATCGTGTGGAAATCAAGAAGGGAGATCACACCAAGCAGAAGGAGACGACCCAGTGAACGTGTAGAGGCAAGACCCGATCCAAAACACAAGCAACAAAAAGAAAAAAACAAAGGGCGAGATATTAGTAAAGCTTAGCTGTTCCCCAAACGTTTCTGGTTTTCTTTTCACTTGAGACCCATTTTCTGGTTTTAGCTGTTTTTTTTTTATTTTTTGGCCGTGGTGACATTGACAGGGCTCTCTTTTGGACAGCTACTCCAACATTGCTATTGTAGACCCGGATCACACTATCTTCCACCACGTTCTTTTGATGATTTCCGACATCTTTGTTCTTGGACTCATTCCAGTTTCTCCGATTTACGTTGTCGTCTTCTTTTTAAGGACAGAAACAAGCTTTAGCCCGGCAGTTTCACTGGAGAGAAACGTTTGCAGTTCCCATAGGTAGTTTTCTCCCCCAATGCTTCTTTTAGTGCTTAACTGAAGGATTAAAATGAGGGAGTTTTGTGTACGCCAGCCAATCAAACGGTTCAGCAATTGTTGTTAGTTTTGGCCTCCATAATAAGCCAGATCTATGGTACACAAAGTAATGTTATAAAGTCTAGGGTTAACACCACGAAAAACTTCAAATTTATATGCATGTGATAAATTTACTTCAAACTAACTTTTTAACCGCAAAAAAACACAAGCTTGTACATTTTCGATAAATTTACCCCAAACTAGCATATTTATGATGAATTTATCCTCCCTTAGTTTCCTTTGAATTAGATTAATACCAGAATTAGATTAATACCATGAAAAATCTTAAATCGATACACTTGTGACAAACGGAGGGTAAAAATCCCAAATTAATATATACACGTGTCATCTAGTTCAATCGGAGAATAAATTTGTCACAGGTATATCAATTTGGGGTTTTTGATAATCGATAAATTACATGGTGGTAGATTTATCGAAAATATACCAATTTGAAATTTTTCGTGATATTAATCCAGTCTCATAACTGTTACTACCCACATTTTAGGTCTCTCTCTGTTGTGTGATTCCAACTCTGTCTATTTTCCTGGGGCCCATTTTAGACATTGAGTTTCGCAGGTCCACTATCAAATGGGGCCAACATCATCAAGAAGATGGGTACACTGCTTCCTTTTCAACTTATGTGAATCGTACACCACCAGTATTTAACATTCTACACTGCTCTACCATCAAAATGGTCATTGATTGCCCATCATGCGTTGAATGATGCGGATGGCTTTTCTATGAATTGGTGGAGACAATGCCTCCGTATTGACAAAATTGCTCCCCCGCTCTCCAAGCATGAATAGATCAAACAAAACGCACTTGAAGAAATTTTTCTTGAATCTGAACTTGGTCCAGAAGGTGATGATGATTAACCGGTCAAGTCCTAACTAATGCAGATATATTCCTCTCATATGTTTCTTCCTCTAAGATGCCAGATTTGGTGGGTTCTCGCTTCGACCCGACCGCAGAGTTCATTGACCGAGACTAAGATAACTGCAATGTCCAAGTCCCAAAATCAAACCATTCACTGCATTAATCCTTTCAATTTCAGCCAATTTCAAAAGTGGCACCAGGGAAATTCATGAGACATGGCGCGACAACTAGCATTTAGCTAAGTAATGGTCCCGAATCAAATGACATGAGCATCCATGAGCACAGGATAATGTTGCAAATAGTGACGGCTTGTGCTAAGAGAGTAATCATGTCTATTGGTCCAAATAGAGCCTCGCAAGATCATGAGTATACAAGCCATGTGCCCCTCCCAAGCAATAACTGAATCAAGCAGAGCACGGTACAGGTCACCGATACTACCGAGCAACCGCATACAACTGCTCTTACCTCTCTCCTGCATGGCTTAGTTAACACAATCACATGAAACCAGGTAGCATTCAAATCTGCTCTAATACAACACATAAATATGATTATCATACGACAAAAGCACAATAATGACATACAACACAAGCGCTTCACGACCACTTCTCAGGAACTTGATCTGAAAGGATGGTGCCCGTTGGACTGGTTCTCTGCCTTCGAAGAAGAATTGTACATCTGCAGAAGGTCCTGGATTTTGGAATACATCACCTGCGACGAGTCGCCCCCTCCACTGCTTTGGGATGCTCGTGAGCTCTCCTGGAGCTTAATCTTCTCAAACAGATACTGCTTCTCAGCCTCGGCCTCACTGAGACGAAGCTTGAGATATCGACTAGCATACTCTTCCTCGGACTTCTCTGACTTTGCAAGAGCAATCCTCTGCATCCTTTCCGCCTCCCGTTTTGCCTCATTAGCCTTAAGCTGGAACATATCCGCCTCTGCCTGTTTCAGTCTAACAATCTTATCTAGCTCCTCAATCTGGAGTTTCTTCTTTTGCCGCTCCAAGTTCAGTTCAGTCATTTCTCTGGCCTTGTCTTCAAGCTCCCGGTCACAAGCCTCGAGAGCCATGCGAGCTTTCTTAAACATCCTCATCTTCTCGTCTGCTACCATTTCCATCTTTCTTATGGCTTCCTGCACCACCTCAGCAATACGGCCACATGCCTCATGTGGAGCTATCAATCGTCCACCTTCCCCGTTTTCCAGGTTCTTTGGAGAGTCCCCCTCAAGCTCTTCATTAAGACGTCATACAATCAATATCATCATTTTACTAGAGAGAAATACACAGCTTAATTGTCAAGAGAGCTCAGGTTTAGGGAGGTTTGGAAGTGTCTACACCGTAAGAAGACAGACAAGATCAGCAGAAAGCGTCAAATGTTCCATTTTTACAGGCTACATAAAGGTGTGAATCCATGCAATGAGTTCTCGGATGAGTTTTTATTGCTTTGCATACATAAAAATAATAGTACCTACTAAGCTACTATCCAAAGCAATAGCTAAAAAAAAGGACGGTTCTACTATATTATAGATAGACCATGTTCCTAAAACTTGCAAGCCAAAATCATTTCACTTTTGCAGTTAGTCGTACTTGAAATACGAAACAGGACTGATATCCAACTAAGCAACTGTCAAGGATGGGCGCATCCAATGTATGACATATATGCGACGTATATGCGATGTTGATGTGCATCCGAGAGCGGCGAGCAGTAAGCTTAGTGGAGTAATCACACCAAATTATCACTGCAGAGTACATGTTCATGTGATTAAAAAGTCACTCGTTATCTTACTAGAACAGCAGCATAAAGGATACCTTGGAAAAACATCAGTATTGCCCTGCATGCTGTTGACTCCGCTAGGCCATCCTTCATTTTTTGGATTAGCTCCCCGCACTTCCAGAAGAGATTTCTTCCTCGTGGATCCTCACTTCCACGGAAAATTCGACTGACAAAATCAATTTCCCTAATAAGAGCATCACGGTCCCAGGCTGGGGCACAGTGCTGGAACACGTCTTTCACCCAACCTAACAGTTCGGATGTCCGATTGCATGCCCGACACCTGAAAAGCATTTCACTCGGGCCTGCTCCAATCTTAACGGAGGGCCCCGTACAAATTTGTCCATCACGAATGGCACAATCAGTATGAGTCCAGTGAGAGCACAAGTCGCAACCGATCCACCGGCAAGTGTTCACCTCAAAATCGAACTTGTTGCATATGACACACATGCAGAGGTTGCAGAAACCATTTCTGCCCGTGCATATCTCACAGGTGCAATCATCAGCAGGAAGCTGGTTTTGGCAAGCAATATTTCGGCATCTCTTATACACAAAGACTTCAATGAGGGAAGTCTGAGAGAGACTGATATTTGGATGTAAAAATGCCTGAATTCCAGTATTTATAGAAACAAGGATCTCAAGCTGTACTCGATGCGCTCTGATCAACGTCTTGGCAGTTAAATCAGACCTACTCTGAACAAGCTTTTGCAAAATCAGAAATTCCTCTCTCTGCTGTGAGCCGCCGTTCCCTTCAAGGATAGCCCGAAGCATATTCTTTAAGTCATCAAGATAATCATCTGTCAAATGATACATTTTCTCAGCAATCAGGTCAACTCTTTCTTTCGCAATGTCCCGGAGGGATACCTTATCTGCACTGGAAAGACGGCGTACAACTGAATGTTCGAAGGCATCATTGTCAGACTTCCCGTTCTCCAACTTCTTTCCCATAATAGCATCGGCAGTAGGCCATGTTTCCCTAGAGCTCGCACTTTCAGTAGGCGACTCGTGAATTTGATCAGAGTTGGGTCGAGGGTCCTGCGCATCAGGAGACAAGTGGGCATCTGACGAAACAAGGGAAAGGGATGTTTGCAAACCCCCAGCCCGAGCTTGCTGACGTGGAGGCAGCATTTGCGAAGGAGGTTGGTGGTGAATGTTAGAACCAGATGATGTTCCCATCAGTTGATTTTGACCTTCCTGATCGTGCCACTGTGACAACAAGAAAAAGCTTATTAACTTTCCATAACACTATGCTATTGCATTACATATATCTGAAAAGAATACAAGATTAAGAACAGAAAGGCACAAAAGATATGTATCTCACAGAGCACCTAATATTCTGTTATCTCCTATGAGAAAGAAACAAAATAAATGCAGGACAAGTTTAAAAAAGGCTCTTGCAAACAACGGACTCTCTTGAGACCAGGATTCATAATGGCCTTAGTCAACAATTTCTAACCAGAACCACATGCAGTGGGCTTATTGGCTAAGTAAGGGATATGTGCCCAGATGAGATGCATAGCATCCATTCGATTCCCTACACTGCCAAGCGCAAATAAGTTTGTGCCATCCACAAGGGCTTCGGCTTCGGTCTTACCAGGTCGACCTCAGTGAGGTTTTTTCATGGAGTTCATCTACTTATAGTGAGCTTCCTCGTTGATAACAAAAAAAACATCCAATCAAAGATCCAAGCAGATTTCTCAAATTGATTCACATACAAGTTGTTTTCTTTGCTTAATCCCTATTAAATCCAGGTTCAATAATGCTAACCCAGAAAAGCCAACGATCACGAATGGAACCAGCTCAAATACGGAGCAGAGCGTGAACTTCCATAACGAAGCCAACTCACTAACGACGCGTTTCCACAGCCGACCATGGAGACCATACCCAGATCAAGAACCGGAATCAATCGAAATAAAAGTTCCTCCCGAAAATCCTCTCAGCTTGAACGCAAATGAAATGAAGAAAGACGAGATCTCAACTGAAAACTAAACCCGATGAACCTGCAAAACCCCAAACCCCGTCAGAGCTACTAAAAGATCATCACAAGCTCAGTTGACTAGAAGGTCTCATTTTTCAGCGATGGAACCGGAGAACCGCGACGCAATCCAGAGATCAGGGACAACTATCTTAGCATCGCTCACCTAGATGGCGAAACACCCAAGAAACTTCCACTGAAGATTTGAAAACTGCCCAAGTTTGAAACGTCAAAGGCAAACCAGCACAAGCAAACTAAGATAGATGTTTTCGCAGAAAGCTGCGACAGGATGCCTTGACCATTTCTGCAATCTGAAGCCAGAGAGAGAGAGAGAGAGAGAGAGAGAGAGAGAGAGAGAGATTACCGGCGAAAACCCTCGATCCACCGGAGACACGACTGGGGGTGCAACGGTTCGGCGTCCGCTTTGTGGATCTTCATTCTTCAGCGCTGGGACGACCGGCTCAGCCGGTCAGTGGAATGAGTTGACCGGTCGGGCACGTTCCTTTCTTCTGTCTTTCTAGTTTCTACGTGTGTTGTCTTTGCTTTTTCTCTGGCCTGTAAATCCGACGAATGACGTCGCCCTCGCGGAGTCCAAACCGTTCCCACCCAATTGGGATCGTTCCGTCGTCGTTTCTTTTCATTGAAACGGAAAAGAGAATTCCGGCTCTAATCATTTTTCAAGGACAATAATCATGGACGTCTTTACAATTGTCAATCCATTTTCTATAATAATTGTTATCTTATCCGAACCAAAAAAAAGAAAAAAAGAAAAAAAAATCAATCACTCTCTTGAACCAATAAAAAAAAAAAAATCTTTAGAGTCATTTCATTTCTTAAGAACCCAATAATCAGTAAATTGAAAGGAGATGCATAATTTACTGCCCGCTTGCCTAGTTACCTTAATAAAATCATGTAATTCCCATCATCTTATACTCTATCATAATATTGTTTTTTTTTTTTGGGTAAAGTACTCTATCATAATACTGTTTTCTTCCATATAACCCCTAAATTTAATAGAATTCGAATCCAAACATTTGCCGCCAACATCATCGTTAATCGGTAATTTCCATATAGCCATGCATGTCCTACACAGTCTCCACATGCCCATTTCCCTTGCGACGCCCATCTCACACGAGAAGTTGATCTGTGTAGTCTCAAAATTAGACTCGACTCTAATTATTCATTTAAACGAATTTAATCGGGTGTTTCGAAATGGTTAGGCCATTTGAAGAAGAATTAAACTCTAAGAGCAGAAGTAAGTGGATTAGTTTTGCTATTGATGTTAAAAACTGAACCTTCATTTTGATGCCGAATTAGTCAAAAAGCATTTGTTCGATTTTTCCAATAAAGCCTAGTTAGTTGTCCTAGTTTATAGGAATCTGTTGCAGCATGTTGCTGCACACACGTTCAGCATAGTGGGTCATTAGTTGTTGCTATTTTTCTGAGATTGTCAATTGGTGTATGGCCTATTTAGAAGGCTAAGTTGTTAGTTCAATAAAAAAAAATATGAATGCAGTAAGCATTTTTCACCGTCGTATACTCTCTTTTTCTTGGCTTTTTAGTGCTTGCAAAGCACAACTAGCTTCCACAGATTTTCCGTAACAGAGATATCAGAGCCTGCTTTGTTTTGAGAGCGTTGAGAGTTCAAACACGTGAGGAAAAGTGAGCCACAAAAGATTGAGAGCGAAAAAAAAAGAAAAAGAAAGAGAGTACGTGAGAATACCACAGTATTGAAATATATGGCCTCGGAAACATTTGTGCCACCGGCTATCCCACGTTTTGATGGTCACTAAGATCATTGGAGCATGCTGATGGAGAATTTTCTCAAGTTCAAGGAGTATTGGGATGTTGTTACTTCAGGAGTTGTCGAACTTGAAGAAGGAGCTGTGTTAATAGCAACACAAAGAACAGCTCTGGACGCATCAAAATTGAACGATCTCAAGGCCAAAAACTACCTTTTCCAAGCAACTAACAGGACCATCTTGGAGACAATTCTTTGCAAGGATACCTCCAAGCAAATTTGGAACTCCATGAAGAAGAAGTATCAAGGCTCAGCAAGAGAAAAGAGGCAGCAGCTTCAAACGCTTCATTTGGAGTTCGAAATGCTATGAATGAAGTCGGGAGAGACAATCACAGATTTCTTCTCCCGGACAATGGAAATTGTCAATAAGATGTGAATTCATGGATACAAGACGGAGGATGTCACCGTTGTTGAGAAGATTCTTCGATCTTTGACATCGAAGTTCAACTTTGTTGTCTGTTCTATACAAGAAGCCAAAGATATTGAAGAACTCTCCATTGATGAGTTGCAAGGATCCTTGTTGGTTCATGAACAAAAACTCCTACAACAAGAAACAGAAGAGCAAGCTTTGAAGGCCTCAACTGGAGATCATTCTTTATCAGCAGCTAGGGCGAATATAGGAAGAGGTAGAGGAAGAGAGAACAACGATTGTAGCAGCTTCAGCTTTGATCAAAAGCCTAAAAGCCATTCCTATCGTGATCCTCAAGGGAGAGGAAGAGATCATGAAGGACGACATTCAACTGGTTTTAGGCCAAGGTTCGCAGACAAATCCAAAGTAGAGTGTTTGAGATGCCACAGGTATGGGCATTATAAATCTAAATGTCAAACTAATTTGAATAGACAAAGTGTGGAAAGAACTAACTTTGTAGAAAAAGAAGAAGTGTCTCTTCTGATGGTGTGCCATGAGACGGAAGAAACTCAACCAAACATGTGCTATCTTGACATTGGTTGTAGCAACCACATGTGTGGAGACAAGATAATGTTGTCTGATCTAGATGAGTCATTCTGCAACACCGTGAAGTTTGGAGATAATTCCACTGTTTTTGTTATGGGAAAAGGGAAGGTTGCAATTCACACAAAGGAAAATTCTGTGCAAACAATTTCAAATGTTTTTTACGTTCTTGAGTTAAAGACAAATTTGCTTAGCGCTGGCCAACTACAAGAGAAGGGATATGAAATCTCTATCAAAGGTGGTATGTGCAAAATAGAAGATGAAAAATTGGGCTTAATTGCCGAAGTCAATATGACGAACAATCGTATGTTTCCACCGTGTCTCCACAACACTACAAATTCATGTTTCTTTGCAAGATTGAAGGAGGAAGCTTGGCTACGGCATTTTCGCTATGGCCATCTCATTTTCGGTGGGTTGCGAACACTACATCAAAAAAGGATGGTGGAAGGTCTTCCTCAAATCTCCGTTCCTTTGGAAATCTGTGAAGATTGTGTTGTTAGCAAGCAAGACTGTGCTCAATTTCCACAAGGAAAATCATGGAGAGCAAAGAACCCGCTGGTGTTGGTCCATTCGAATATCTACGGTCCAATATCTCCAATTTCCAATGGAGCTAAACCGTATATCATTTTCTTCATTGATGATTTTAACCGAAAGATTTGGGTGTATTTCTTGCAGGAAAAATCTGAAACTTTTACAGCCTTCAAGAACTTCAAAGCACTTGTTGAAAAAGATGGAGGAAATCAAATAAAGATCCTCCGCACGGATAGTGGTGGGGAGTATAACTCACTTGAGTTTGTAGATTTTTGTGTGAAGCATGACATCAAGAGACAACTTACAACAGCCTATACACCACAACAAAATGGTGTATGTGAGAGGAAGAATCGTACCATTTTGAATATGGTGTGAAGTCTCTTAAGGAGAAGTAGAATTTCAAAGAGTTTATGGCCTAAGCAGTCAATTGGAGCATTCATATTTTGAACAGAAGCACCACCCTTGCTGTTTTAAATATGACACCTGAACAAGCTTGGAGCATATAAAGACCCGCAGTTGATTACTTCAAAATTTTTTGGTGTATTGCATATGCCCATGTTCCAGACCATAAGAGGAAGAAGCTAGATGACAAGGAAGTCAAATGTATTTTTCTTGGCATTAGTGATCAATCCAAAGCCCATAAGCTTTATGATCTTATAATCAAGAAAGTCATCATCAGCCGTGATGTGACTTTTGATGAAGAACAAAGCTGGCCGTGGAGTGAGCAAGGTATTGGTGAGCAAATTCCAACGAATTTTGAAGATGAAGACGAGCTGGTGCAGCAACCCATGACAACCCGAATCACCATAGACAATGCCCAAAGTACAGTTGCAACTGCAAAACCCGAAGATTGACCTCATCGTGTTTGTCAGAGGCCTTCATGGATGAGTGACTATGAAGTAACAGGAGTTGATCAATCCGAAGATCCACTTACCCATTTTGCTTTGTTTTCAGATTGTGATCCAACAACCTTTGATGAAGCAGTACAAAAAGAAAATTGGAAGATAGCAATGGATGAAGAAATTGCAGCTATTGAGAGGAATAACACTTGGGAGTTGACAGAACTTCCAAAAGGACACCAAACAATCGGGGTCAAGTGGGTGTACAAGACAAAATTGAACAACAATGGCGAAGTTGACAAGTACAAGGTGCACTTGGTAGAGAAAGGTTACAAGCAAGAGTTTGGTGTGGACTACAAAGAAGTATTTGCGCCTATAGCAAGACTTGACACAATTAGATTGGTGATTGCATTAGCAGCGCAAAATTCATGACCTATCTTCCAATTGGATGTGAAGTCTGCATTCTGGCATGGTGACCTCCAAGAACAGGTATTTGTTGATCAACCTTCTAGTTATGTGAAGCTTGGTAGTGAACATAAAGTTTATAGATTGAAAAAGGCGTTATATGGGTTAAAACAAGCTCCCCGAGCTTGGTATAGTCGCATTGATGCCTATTTTTTGAAGGAAGGATTTAGAAAATGTCCATACGAGCATACACTCTTTATTAAAATGGTTGATGGTGGAAAGCTGCTTCTTGTATGCTTAGATGAGGATGATCTTATTTTTACTGGGAATGATAGTGCCATGTTTGACAAATTCAAGAAGTCTATGAAGGGTGATTTGAAATGACTGATCTTGGATTGATGCGCTACTTTCCGGGCATAGAAGTGATTCAATCTACAGCTGAAATCTTTATGTCCCAAAAGAAGTATGTTCAAGAGATTTTGGACAGGTTTCAAATGAAGAATTGCAACCCTGTGACTACTCCAACTGAATTTGGATTGAAGCTCTTGAAAGATCCCGATGGAAGCAAAGTGGATAGCACTCTCTACAAGCAAATTGTTGGAAGCATAATGTATTTGACGGGGACAAGGCCAGATATCATGCATGATGTGAGTCTTATAAGCAGGTATATGGAGCACCCAACAGAGTTACATATGCAAGCTGCAAAAAGGATTTTTCGTTATTTGCAAGGAACTAAGAGTTTTGGGTTGTTTCATAAAGAAGGGGCAATGCCAGATTTGTTTGGATTTACAGATAGCGATTATGCTGGAGATGTTGATGATATAAAAAGTACTTTCGGGTATGTCTTCATGCTTGGTTCAGGGGCGGTTTCATGGTCTTCAAAGAAACAATCAATTGTCACTTTATCAACAACTGAAGCAGAATTCGTAGCTGCAACTTCATGTGATTGTCAAGCTATTTGGCTAAGGAAGATTCTCGAAGAACTTCAGTTCAAACAGCAAGAAGCAACTACTATCTATTGTGACAGCAGCTCAGCCATCAAACTCTCCAAAAATCTGGTTCTCCATGGGAGGAGCAAGCATATAGATGTGTAGTTTCACTCCTTAATGGATCTTACAAAGGATGAAGTAATAGAGCTTGTTTTCTGCAGAAGTGAAGATCAAGTGGCTAATATATTCACCAAGCCTCTAAAGTTAACCATGTTTCAAAAGCTGAGAAAGCTCCTTAGTGTCTGTTTGTTGGATACTCCAAATTGAGGGAGGGTCCTTTAAACCGATTATTTGCAACATTAGTTTAAGGGAGAGTGCTGAATCAGTCAAAAAACATTTGTTTGATTTTTCCAATAAAGCCTAATTAATTGTCCTAGTTTATACGTTCAGCATAGTGGGTCAATAGTTGTTGCTATTTTTCTGGGATTGTCAGTTGGTATATGGCCTATTTAAAAGGCTAAGTTGTTAGTTCAATAAAAAAATATGAATGCAGTAAGCATTTTTCACTGTCGTATACTCTCTTTTTCTTGGTTTTTTAGTGCTTGCAAAGCACAGCTATCTTCCGCAGGATTTCTGTAACATTTGAAATGATCCACTAAAACCAAGAATGAATCTCCGGAGTCTTGTTGGCAAAATGCAGAAAGTGCATTGACGCAAAGCAGCAGCAAAGAGTGGGAAAAAAAGGTTAGAGCACTGACAAGTCTTAATAACTGCACGAGAGAATAGCTCTTCCTTTCATCCTTTTTCCATCTATCAAAATTCCAACACATGAAACTGACCCACTCATTCTCACCAGTAAGAGCCTGTTTTGCTTCATATACCTACTAATACGTTTGATAGAGATGGCACATAAAAGAAGAAATATATTCTCATTTCTGAGTGCCTGCTTCTACCGGTTCGACTATCTCGGCCTCTAATGTCCCCGGAGTTTGAGATCCACCGGGTGCAGACTGAACCTCCGCCGCAGATAACCACTTGCCAGAAAGAGCCATGTCCATCATCTCATATATCTTACCCCCGAGTTGCGCCGGATTGTCAGGCTGCAAGTACAGTAGAGTCATGACATGATCACACATACATGAATATATCAATATATCGGCATATCAAGCAAAATAATGACAAGCTAGTTTGGATCATGCTGCTTCTAGTGACTGTTGTTTTAGGTAATGCCCTTTAGGGAAAAGCGGTGCATTGTGTCCCTCTATCTGATGCTTAATGAGCTTTCATTATATTGTGTTTACAAGAATGATTGAATATTTGAGATAGGAGGTCCACGGATACTCACAGTATAACCACTGGAGACTAATGCTGCATCATACAAAAGATCAATTGCTCTCAACGCATCTTCGTCATCAGGGCTACTCTTCCAGGCAGCCTGGAAAGAAAGCATTATGAGGTCGAAGATGCATCAGAAATCACTTTTAACTGAATGGTGCAAAAGACTGAAAAACACAGACAAACAGCCATACATTCAGGCTCTTAATAATTGGGTGATCTGGATTAATCTCGAAAACTCTTCTGCTTCTCATGAACTCCAGGCTTTGGGTATCCCCAACAGTCTGTGCTTTCATTAGCCTACCAGAAGTATAGCATTCATGATCAAGAACTTAACAAATCAAAAAAGAGAACAGAATTGTTCCTTCCAGAAAGGGCAAAATGCAAAATCGCCTCACAAAAACAAAGATCAAGTTACCTCTCCATATTAGCAGACCAGCCAAACTTTCCAGATACAAGAACACAAGGCGATGAGCTGAGCCGATTCGAGATTTGCACACTAGCTACCTTGTCACCCAGTCGCTTTTTCATCCAATCACAGGTTTGCGCAAACTCCTGCTTGGTCACCTTCTCCTTTTCCTCATCTTTGTCACCTGTTGAGACCGAACAACAATCATCATGCTACAGCTCTACGGAGAGATTCACAACAATCCCACATAGGAGCTGGACACCTATAGCCCAATCAATACGGCTTGAAATTTCTGCCAAATGGTACCGCTCAATCTTGAAAAGACTTCCACTGGTACATAGGATAACAATTAGAGTAACAAGCTTAACAAACCTAAATCCAAGTCCTCCTTGCTGATATCAACAAAATTCTTCTCCTTGTAGGACTTCAAATTCTGGATAGCAACTTCGTCAATGGGATCAACTAGGAATAAAACCTGTAAGGAGCAACCCCAAATTCCATCAATGAACAAAGGAAAAAACGGAAAAATGATTATTAACAAGGTGAAGCATAAAAATTACATACTTCAAGATCCTTCTCAAGAAGTTTCTCGAGGAAAGGTGCATTCCTAGCACTATTCACACTGTCCGATGCGACATAATAAATATCCTTCTGCTCAGGTTTCATGTTCTCCAAATACTCATCCAAGCTGATCAGCTCATTCTCACTTTGCGAGGAGAAAAACCTTAACAATGGTCCAAGCCTTTTGTGGTTTTCACGATCTTCGATGCATCCGAGTTTCAAGTACTTACCATAGTTCTCCCAAAACGTCTCATAATCCTGAAGGGAGAGACAAGTATTAAAGAGGCATATATGAAATAAAACTTGAAGGAAACTCCATAGTTGTCAGAAATCTTCACCATGAAACTATAAGAAGAATGTAAATCTCAAGAGAGAAGGCAAGACAAACCTCTCGGTTTTCACTCAGTGATATGCCCAGAATCATGTCAAAGGCCTTCCTTACCAGACGCTTCCTCATTATACGAACCTTCAAAGAACAACAGAGTTAGCATAGCAAAGATTAGATGGGAAACTACTTTGGACCACTGGTTCCACAGAAATAATGATGCTAACTGCACTTACAATGCGACTTTCTTGAAGAATCTCTCTTGAGACATTGAGAGGAAGATCATTGGAATCCACAACACCTTTGACAAAGCTTAGATAACGAGGAAACTATTCCAAGACCAGCAATGAAGGCAAACAAAAACATGAAGAAGCATTAATGAGCTTACATTCAACCGAGGCATTCCTTTTATCTCACTGAGTAACTATTAACATTCTGCTTACCAGCTCCCCATCGAAGTCATCTGATATGAAGACTCTTTTAACATAGAGCCTTATATTTTTGGTCTTTGGATTAACCATGTCCTCCTTTGCCATAGATGAGACAGCTGGCACATAAAGGATAGACCTAAACTCAACTTCTCCCTGCAGAAATCATAAAGACATCACATCATCAACTGAAGTAAGAATCCCGATTTACCTTAATAATTCAAACACCAAGAGCAGCAATAGATGGCGCGAGCAAATCATAGTACTGATAGGTCATTTTCATCCAAATTATCTCCGTATGGGCTTGACCTTCCTATAAACACATAAAGAGGGGCTAGAAGACATCATCACCAAGTATACAATACATGAGGTTTACAACATTCAAAATAAGTACGTGCAGAATGTTAGTACTAGTTTTCACATAGGTAAATAATTCATTGTCAAGAGCCCATCTAGAACTAATGCTAGACATGGCCCTGTAATGGAGTGGTGCCAATATCATGTATGCGACTACGAATTAGTCAAATCATATACTGAACAGAGCGAGATCAAGCTTCGGCAAACTGGCGAAGAATTGAGAATGTGAGGAAAAGTGCCAAGTTAATGCTACTGGATCTGATGGGTGAAATGGTAAACATAACATGCAAGCAAATTAATGAGCATCACCTCAGTTGTAAAATGCGAAGATGCTAATGGATCCAAGTACTCATTAAATGTTTTCTTGTAGAACTCATTGTACTCCTCGGTGGAAACTTCTTTAGGGTTCCGAAGCTACAATTAAAGAAAAACAAGTATTAAACTCTCCCCCAAATGAAGAAACTTCAATCTACACAGAGCAAAGGCTTAGGCATCTAGCTCACCCATATAGGTTGTGTCTCATTGGTCAGCTCCCAATCCCAGTATCTTTCAACAACTTTCTTTGTTTTCTTCTTCCTCTGCAACATCATCAGATTCCAGTAGCAGATAAGCAGCTATACAAACTTTTTACTGTGCATACTAAAAGAACTCCGTGCTTCACAGATAGACCAGATTTTAGAGCATGATGGAAAAGAGATTACCTCAGCCTTGTCGTCTTCACCCTCCTGCTTGGCTTCTGCAGGATCCTCGTCAACCTCTACCTGCATGAGAATAGCATGCCAACATCAGATAATAGAAGAAGAAATGGGCCACAGAAGTGCCATGTCACTACTGCTGCTCTCCAACAGAATGAAGTGCATGACAAAAGATAAATCGATGGATCTGTCAAACCTCTTTAGTATATCCCTTTTCCTTCCAAGTATAGATCGGGAAAGAAACGAACTGCGAGTAGTTCTTCACTAGCTTCTCTACGCGCTCTGGATGTGCAAAACCTTTGTCATCATTCTACAGCAACATAGACCAATAAAGATTCGTGTGAGCCCAATAAGAGAGAAAATATCAGCCCACATAGCATAAGACGGACAGACACTGATACAAGTTGAAACATAAAGAAAAGCAGCGTTTAGCTTACCTTAAGATACAAGGTCAGGCGAGTTCCCCGAGGAATAAGGTTGTCTGGATCAGTTTCCTCTCGAATGGAATAGGAACTGGAGTTAGCCTCTCCTTCCCACACATATTGCTTATCAGATTTTGGACTCTTTGTTGAGACAACCACCTTCAAAATGGGGCAAGAAAAACAACTGTCTCAATGATTGACACTATCGCAGCAAGCAAACTCAATGTAGATATGAGTAGGATATAAAAAGTGGACAATGTACCCTTTCGGCAACCAAAAAGGCAGAATAAAATCCCACACCAAATTGACCAATTAAATTACTGTCAGAACTAGAGTCTTTACTCGCCTGCAGCAACAACATCCATGAGCAAATACTGTCAATCTAAATAATCAGAATGGACAAGAAAAACACCACCATCAGAAGCAACAACACAGGACCTTCACTGCCTTCAAGAATTTTGCTGTGCCACTTTGAGCAATAGTTCCAAGACAGTCAACCAGCTCTTGTCTAGTCATCCCGATACCTGAATCACTGCACACACAACATGCAGTGTTTTAAACAACTTAAAGAACGTAAAATCATCAGTCAAAGCTAGAAGCTCGTCGACTTACGTGATTGATATGATTCCATTATCTTTATCAGTATGAATACGGATATCAAGATCCACAACCCCATCCTTCAAAAGTTGCGGCTCAGTAACACTGAGGAATCTCAACTTGTCCAAGGCATCACTTGCATTGCTGGGAACACATACATGAGTTCCATAAAATGAGGTCAATGACAACTCAATTATTTAGTAAGAAGAAGTCCATTACTTTTCTTCTTATGCTGCCTAGACAGCAATGAGAATACAAAAAGATAACTTAGACAATAAACTGACTTAAATGATATACTCCACAAAATAACAGCACTCATAAAGTAGAACAACAATTTCAGTTGCACTAGTCTACTGATAGAGCAGAACACTTAACTTTGTAGCTAATTTCTGTACCCTTACATGCATCGACTCGTATATGAAGGTGAATCCCATTATAATGGGCCTAAAAGTCAATATTGGTCGGCAAAAAGAATGTCACTCGTCCTTCAGGGTGAAAGACACCATTTCCTATCTTCAGCATCCATTCAGATAAAATAAAGAAAGTGTTGACCACATCAAATGTTACTAGTAATTCAGCATATCGACTGAAATTGGTCTTCTAAACAGTCAAGGACTTTTGTGTGGAATCAAGCTTCAAATTTCAGTACTTTCTTTTGAGACATAAATAGATCCCCAAGCCACAGATAGCATAGCTCAAGGCCACAGGCCCGCAGCTGTATCATTAATGATATCACTTTCAAATCATGGTTTAAAATCGAAATAGTGCTTAGACCACCATGAGAAGACAGAATTTATACAGTCGATGGGAGAACAAAGAAACTCACAAGCACCAGCATCCACAAGACAAATAGGTCAAAACCCAAAAAGATACCTGATGAGCTCCCGAAGAAACACCTCCTTGTTGCTGTATAAGCTGTTCACGATGAGGTCCATAAGCCGGCTAACCTGCCATCAAAAAGCAAAACAGACAACTCAACAACAAACAATCCCGATCAACGAAAGAAGTAATAAATCAGTCCCTCCAAGCGGTCTACCTCTGCTTGATACTCGTATTTCTCGGCTGATGGTGGAGGAGACGCATTGTTCGCTGCCGCGGTTGATTCATACCTCCTGCCAGAAGCCAAAGAACCTTTCAAGTTCAATGAGTGCGAAGGTCCAGCAATGTTGCACCACCCTCGGGACACTGCAGGATATTGACCGACTCTGATTTCATTCTCTGTCGTCTGCGCAAAGTCCATGCCAGAGACAAGAAGAAAGAGTTAATTCCGCATCGCCTAATGAGAGATGTATCCAATACTCCCAAAAGTTATATGCACGAAGAACAGATGAGCAACAATTCGGATAACTCCTCTCAAGTAATACCGGAGATGACCAGAAATGAAAAGGGTGTCGTATTTAATCAACGCAAACCGGAAATCGAAATGACCGAGCGCACTCCAATCGCAGCAAAGCTTTACCATTCCACCTCAATTGAAGAGATAGCTTCGAGTTCGGGTGGTCGTACCGTATTAGTGGCGGGAGCGGAGCAGCAAGTGGGAACGGCGGTGGTGCGGCAGCTGGCGCCGCGGAGGCGGAGGAGAGCCGAGACCGAGCGCCTCGAGGAGAGCCTGTACATGGTCGGGGAATTGTAACAGAGATCGGCAGCGAGAAAGCGCCGAAGAGGCGATGAGAGAGAAGATCACAGTTAGCTCCGCGAGCGGCGAAATGGCAGTGAGCGGACTCAGTTGCGTGGGGTTTTGGTAGGGTTTTAGAGAAGAAGAAGAAGAAGGTTCTGGATATGGTTACGAGCCAGAGCCCAGCGTGGCCAGTGCCCCGGTATCCGGTACCACGTCATTTTTTAGCCAATCAGCTTTTACCACGTCAGATAAAAAAAATTGATCACAAATCAACGTCATTAAGGTAATATTCTTTCTTTGACCCAAAAAAAAAGGTAATATTTTTTCGATAAAAAAAAAAGCGGTAATGTTCTCACTTCTTTCTATATAACTATGTATAGATATTATGTCAATGATCGCCTCGTCCCTCGTACGCTTATTGAAGAGATAACGACATGAAGGATGCTCGAACTTTAACTTAACATGCAAAGTAATTCTTGAACTTTAAATTTGTTCCTTGTGATCTTGAATTTTAGCTTAATTTGCATTATTGACCTTGAATTTTTTATTTATTCAATGTGTTCTTCATATTTTTTATACATGAAAAATATTTGGAGTTGTCCTTTCATTAATTCAAGCTCGGAGATAACATTAAATACATATATTATCATATCTTTATGAACAATTTTACGACGTTACAATAAATATATTATATCATTTGTGTTATTTACCTCTTATTAAAGTGCTCCTTAGCTGTTATGGGGTTCTCCAATCACATCCGAAACCTCTCAATTATTCATCAAATTCGAAAAATCTTGATTTTTGTTTTTTTTGGGTGACGCGGCTTTAGTGGTAACAAATTTGGTCTACCAAATAACGTTTACACCTTAACTCCAATGTTTCGCTGCACATGCTAGACTTTTCTGATTTGATCGCTTCCTAATGTCAATTAACAAAATCCATATTACGAGGGGGATTCTACGGGGTAAGAAGAGTCGAGCAACCCTCACATCTGCTGAACGGTCGAACCCTTTTTCCTTTTACGATGATCAAATGGGGTGGGGGGCTTTGAGTGGGCCAGAACATGGCCCGTGAAACATAGACGGATCCCCCAGCTAGATCCCAACCCGACTGAAAAGCAAGCCCATTTCCAGGCCCATCCACCTGCAAGAATTGCAGACTTTGTCCACGTCCCTCCAGCTTCCATGGCAGGAATCAGGACCGAAAGCCAAATTAAGCATGAAGAACCACATGAATGGATTTTGTTGGAGAGGGTTCCTCGGATACCCGTTAAGCTACTGTTTAAGAAAACGTTTCGGGCTTTTCGATGAACAGACCGTGTCTTGTGATATGTGATTACTAATTCAATAAATTGATTGTCACTCTTATATAGTGCTTAACAAGTGCTTCGGAAGCACTCGTCAACAAGATCCTTTTATTAAGGAAAATTGGACTCACCGTGTAACATAGCAAGGTGAAAATCATGATATTCTCCTTCATGCTATGATGCAATTAGCGTAAGTAGTGTGAATTTTCAGAATCGACGGTAACAAGTCCTTATTTTTTCGCACCTTAAATTTTCATAAATTTGGGGTAAAATTTACTCTTTGGAATGAAAAATTCAGCCTGCGTCTGCTCTTTTTGCATCTCGTGTGTACCGTAAACCAAGCAACAGAAGGCGAAAGAGGGATCAGTCCATTCCGAGACGATGACTGCGGAATCCGCTTTCGTCGAGGATGAACCGGTACACAGTCACCTTCCGATCTAGCCTCTCGCGAGAACATCTATACAGATGCACAGAATTCGTCTATGATCACCGCAAGAACGACAGCCTCCGAAACGATCAGAAAAAGAGGAGCAAGCAAAAATTTACATGAACGAAGGATCTGTCGAATGGTGCCGCGACGTTGCATGCGGTCCAACTCAAGATGCTCTTTCAAAAAGAAGGGAAAAAGAGAGCATACATCCAGTACTTACATACATGCATCCAGGACTAGAAAAACATTCTACAGATGGAGGGAGGTATCCACATCGGGGCTCTCAAAACCTTTCGATGTTCCTGAAATTGCCAGGCTATTGTTGCCGGGCCACAAGCTCATCCTAGGATCCGTCTTCACGGCTCCTGAGCCGGCTTTGTCGCCGTTGGGGTGAGTGGTGAGGCCGAGCGAGAGAGAGCAATATTCCTGAGGGGAAGAACTCGAGCTCACGCTGGGTTGGAGACAGAACATGGCCGGATGATCCGGGTCCGCGACTGGAGCTGCTACCAGGTCCGGCTCGAGGGACAGTCTCCGGAGTTCTCTTTCCTCTCTTCTCTGTTTCGCTCTCTGCAACTCTCTGAACCTCTCCTGTAGCAGGGCGATGGAAGAGCTCGCGACCGTGGGGCTAGGATCAGTACTTTGCCTGCCCATGGAGCAAGATGCTTTCGAGGGACGATGAAGAGAGGTTGGGAGTTGACGATGTTGGTCTCTGAAAGATGCTCAAAGCTGGCTCTGGAAAAGTCTCAGATCTCTCTCTATATATTAAAAAAAAAAAAAAAAGCAGAGGAAACGAGAGGAGTGTCCAAGAGAAATGTTCCTGTGTCAACTCCCCCATAATTCATTTTTCAAATGAAACTGTTAAACCTTTGACCTTTCACAATTGTAAAGTTGTAACCTTCCAATGAGCATGTCGAAGCGACACAGAGAATCGTCCCGTGAAAACCCACACAACATTAAAGCGACAGGGTATTCCACAGGCCTTGGTTTCACCATGGATTTCTTGAAAATTACCCCGAGTGTTTTCACCAAAACTCCACAGGTGTCAAACGTAAATCACTCCATTAATCGAGAAAGAGAGCAAAAGGGTTGCTTTCCAAATGGGCCATCTTCTTGATTCTGGGTGATGTCACGAGGAAGAAGAATCAGGCTGCTCTGCAGCAACCCTCCATGAACAAAGCTCCAAAAGGCAAGTTCACAGTGAGAGAGAGAGAGAGGGGTTGAGCTTGGTGGGTTAGTAGGGGGAGGACTTTTTCAGGAGAGGAAGAAGGCAAGAGGGTGAGTCCAAACCAGGATTTGTTGTAGCGTTTGGAGGGATATGGAGGTGGGAATAAACGATTAGGTGATGATCCACTGTGTCGGCCTGTCTTCTAGGACTTGAAGGCTTCGGCGAAGGACGAGATCAGTGATCTACCTCCTCGTTGTTGCGGTTTTCCGGGGCCCGAAAATCAATTTTTTAACCCGGGTTTTTTCAACTCTGTTCATCTTATTCGTTTGGAGTGGAGACACGGGCGCGCAGAAGGGGACAAGGAGCGGAAGGAATTGTTGTTCCGATCCGTCACGTTCTGTAGCGCTTTGGAGATCACCATCCCAATGGGAGGAAGACGATACGAAGCTCGTTAGCGTGGCCTCTTTCGGTCGATACCGACCACAGCTTCGGAGCGGGCGGGAGCTCTCTGTGACGGCGGTTTGGTGAGCGCGAATCTCCCCCCCCTCTCTCTCGATCTCGGCCCCTTGTACTCAAAGTTCTAAATCTCATTTATCCAAAAGTCTTAAATTTGTTGCACTTTTGCCAGTTTAGTCCTAAATTTTTTAAGTTTGTCAACTGAGTATACCGCCAATTTTGATAGGAAATCACCGACGTGCATGCTGACCGTCTTATATGACACAACCGGCTCTGACGTATTTCTTAACCCTTTGTATTCAAAGTTCTAAACCTCATTTACCTAATGCGATCGTGTTTAGGAAAATTGTCTAAAAAATCCTAGACCTACTGCACTTTTTGTAAGTACAGTCCTTAAATTTTAAAGTTTGTTAATTCGATCATAAACCTTTTCACATTTTGTCAATTGAGTCAATACGAACAATTTTAATCGAAAATCGACATCGGCCATCCTACGTGACACTAATGGTACCGACATGGACAAAATGTAATAATATTTTAATATTTTTTGCTAGTTATTTATATTTTTTTCTTTTTCCTTCCGCCGGCGCCATGGTCGAGACTCGTCGATAATTGGCGGAGATCGTTGACATCGGGCGAGGGCCGCCCTCAACGACCTTGAGCGATGGAAGCCGGGGCCTAGGTTGGCAAGGGCAATCCTTCGCCACGATCAAACAAGGGCGGCCCATGCCCGCCCAGGTGAGGGCGACCCTTGCTAGGTCAACAAGGGCAAGGTCACCGGTGGAGTGAAAAAAAAAAAACAGGGAAAAAAGAAGAAAAAAAAGAAGATCGAATAAAAAAAATTGAAAATAATATTAAAAATTATTAGCAATTATCCACATCAGCGATTTCCGGCCAAAATTAATCGGATAGACTTAATTAATAGTACGTGAAAAAGTTTTTTTTTTTTTTTTGCTGTTAAACATGAAATGGTTTAGGATTGACCTAATTAACAAAATTAAAAGATTTATGACAGAATTAAAAAAATCACAATAGATTTAGGCTTTTCGGACAATTTTTGCGATAGTGTTTTGAACTCAGTATTCGTTAGTAGATGACATGTTAAAAAAGAAATGCATTTTCCATGATCATTTCTCTAATTCTGCAAACGGACCATTCACAACATATGCTAATCCCACCAGAAGGACTCGATTACCTCGCGGTGAAAAGGTAATTTAGACTTTACAATACTATTTCAAAAGTCCAATTTAGGATTGAATTTCGTATGCGAAGACCTTTTCTATGCACGGCCCCCCATCGGATTTTCAAAGGGGAACATGACAAGGATAGAAATATTGCGGGAAAAAGCCACCAAAAATCCTAAACTATGCTTACCGTGACACATTTATCTCAAACTTTTCTTTATGACATAAAAAATCCTAAACATGTATGCATGTGACACATTTATTCCAATTTTGTGCTCGTGTGACACATTTATCCTAAACTTTTTGTTGTGACACTAAAAACTACAAACTTATAGGCAGTGACACATTTATCCCAAATTTTGAGATAAATGTGCCACACGGATATAAGTTTAGGATTTTTGATGTCACAAAAAAATATTTTGGGGTAAATGTGTTACACGGGATATAAGTTTAGGGTTTTCGATGTTACAAGAAATTTTTTTGGGTAAATGTGTCACATGAGTAAAAGTTTTGGGTTTTTTGTGTTACAAAAAAAAGTTTGGGGTAAATGTATCATATTTGGCATAGTTCAGGATTTTTGGTGATTTTTTTTCAAAATATTGCTGATACTTTCGAAATATTAAAAGTCACAAGAGCGATATCAGAATTTATCGGCAAAAGATTTATTTAGGCAAAGAACATTTGTGAATTTTTCAAGAGAAAGAAGAAAGACTTGCTAGAACAATGCGTGACTTGTTGCGGTTTCAACATTTGCCAGCGATCTTGTGGCTTTGATCATTACATAATCCTCGTCTTCCAATGTCTGTTTAATAATAATAAAAAAATGGGCTAAAGCCGAGTACAATTTGCCGTCTCTATTTCTATTGTACACGCGCTTATTGATTCCAAGATTAGCAAGCTAGCCAGCCCGACTGTTTCCATCTGAAGATCATATTGCATGCACTAGTAAGATCAACAATGGTTTTAGAGTCAATCTTAACGATGATATTGTGAAAATCAAGTTGTTTTTTGCTAAGCCGAGTACCAACCACAATGCCCAAAGGTCTGCTCGTGTCGACGGACATATTCCTATAAATGCGGCAAAACCATTGCGCCCGTCGCCCACTTCGTTTCTAGATAAACACCATGCATCAGCAAGTCCAAACATTCATTTGTCCAGGTATTCGCCGACGAAGCCTTGATGATTTCCTTCGTGTGCATGACCGAATTACTCGTACTGTATATTCGTGAGGAAAGATGAAGTTGTCTTGGAAGTGTAACTCGTTTGTCCGTTGCCCAAAAAGCCACGCACTTACCCCTAAAATTATGCTCCAATCACGATGAACATTCCATTGTCCTTCACCGGCTAAATCCGAATTCAAAACATCGCGATAAATTCATCTAGAAGAATTCTCCGGAATCTCAAGAAGCCTCCGAATGTTTTTTAATTGTTAAGTTGACTTAATGCATCAATCATAAGTTGGGCATGTTTCGTACCGAAGTGCAATCGACTGGGAACGACATTAATGAGATCCATGTATTTGAAACACATCGTAGAACTAGAGATAGCTACGGAGGAACAACGTTTGCATTTGGAGCTTTGCATGGCTGCTGACCAGAAAGATTCAAGGGTGGATGAGTTGACCCTGTTCTTCTGCTTGTCCTATTAATTAAATACAATTAATCTTAAATTAAGACACAAAGTTATGACATAAAGAGTCTCACGGATAACATTACATATTAAATTAAAAGTTTATGGATCACATTAAATAAATTAAAAATTTAGGGATGACAATTACACGTTAGGTTAAAATGCGAGGACCAAATTAAACATATTGCAAGGGCTGGGATCACATTGCCAAAATTCATCAACTAATAGACAACCCTTATTTGAATCCCATGGGTCGGTAGGCCAATACTACGTTCTTTGCGGGCCGAATCGGGTTCAGATTTTGAGAGTCTTCATCCCGTGAGCGGGCCTGGGCAATCGTTGTCAGGACCGATGTTCTGGGCCAGACCGACCCGGCCCGATTTCGGGCCCGTTAGGACTGCTCGATAAAGATAAGGAACAAGTCTGCAACATTTCGTCCCTCAAAAGTGTTTAGTTTGGAGACGACGCCAACTGCGCCGCCGAGTTTTGATGTCATCTCGTTGAACTCGCCCTCTCAAAGAGTGTCGAATTCAGAGTCTTCGAGCCGCAACCTATCTAATGCTAAAGCTTGCGCCGTCTCCTCCTCCTCCTCCTCCTCCTCCTGCTGTCCGCCACGACCTTCCTCAGAACTTCGACTTCTCTCTGCTCCTGAATTGCAGGACCGCTCAAGAAACGAAGCAAGCCCACGCTTTGTCCCTCAAGACCGGGGCTTTCAATCACCCCCCAACGGCTTCCAAGCTTCTGGCCCTCTATGCGGATCCGGCGATCAACGACCTCCGATACGCACGCTCCGTGTTCGACCAAATTCCCCAACCGGCGTTGCCCTCCTGGAACGTCATCATCAAGTGCTGCGTCGAGAACCAACATTCCCACCAGGCGTTATGTCTGTTCCGCGAGCTGGTTTGGCACTTCACGCCTGACAGTTTCACGTTGCCGTGTGTGATAAAGGGTTGTGCTCGGTTGAGTGCCATTGAGGAGGGGAAGCAGACTCACGGTCTGGCTTTGAAAATTGGGTTTGGTTCGGATAAGTTTGTGGAGAGTAGCTTGGTTAGCATGTACTCCAAGTGCGGTCGCATTGGTTCTGCGAGGAAGGTCTTTGATGACATGGACAATAAGGATTTGGTCTGTTGGAATGCTTTGATTGATGGGTATGCAAGGTGTGGGGAGATTGAGCTGGCGTTGGAGGTGTTTAATGAAATGCCAGAGCGGGATTCTTTCTCGTGGACGGTTCTGGTCGATGGCCTTTCGAAATGTGGGAAGGTTGAGGCCGCGAGAGAAATATTCGAAAAAATGCCAACTAGGAGTTTGGTCTCTTGGAATGCCATGATTAACGGGTACATGAAATCGGGCGATTTCAATTGGGCTCGTAATTTGTTTGAGGACATGCAGGCGAGAGATTTAATTACGTGGAATTCAATGATTGCAGGATATGACTTCAATGGGCGGTTTAAGGAAGCTTTAGACATGTTTAACTCCCTGATAAAAGAAGGTTTCATACCTAATCATGCTACTTTAGTTTGTGCTCTTTCTTCAGTTTCCGGATTGGCAACTCTTAGTATGGGAAGCTGCATTCACTCTTATATGGTGAAGAATGAACATCCATTAGATGGTGTTCTTGGTACTTCGCTCATAGAAATGTATTCCAAATGTGGGAGCATTGAGAGTGCTCTGGCTATTTTTAACTCTATATCAAAGAAGAAGCTGGGCCATTGGACTGCCATCGTTGTAGGATTGGGAATGCATGGCATGGCAAGTCCCGCTCTTCAAATATTTTCTGAAATGCGCAAAGCCAGAGTTAAGCCCAATGCCATAACCTTTGTTGGAGTAATAAATGCTTGTAATCATGCAGGTTTGGTTGATCATGGACGCCATTATTTTGAAATGATGGAGAAAGAATATGGAATTAAACCAACAATGGAACACTATGGTTGCTTGGTGGATCTATTATGCCGAGCTGGGCGTGTGAAAGAGGCAAAGTATGTGATCAACACCATGCCCATGAAACCCAACAAAGTAATGTGGATGAGCTTACTTAGCGGTTCCCGAATCCAAGGAAACCAAAAGGTTGGTGAATATGCGGCACAACATCTGATCGACTTGGCTCCAGAGACCATAGGATGTTATATTGTTCTCTCGAACATATATGCTGCTGCAGGTCGGTGGGACAAAGTTTCACAAGTTAGAGAAATGCTGAAGAAGAAAGGAATTAGGAAAGAGCCCGGTTGTAGTTCGATTGAGCACAAAGGAACGCTTCATGAGTTTATCGTGGGTGATAAGTCTCATCCGCAGACGGAACAAATTTACTCTAAGTTGACTGAAATGAGAGAGAAATTGAAATTGGCAGGGCATGTGCCCGATACTTCCCAAGTTCTTCTCTGCATTGAAAAGGAGGAAGAGAAGGAAACTGAATTGGAGAACCACAGCGAAAGACTGGCCATTGCTTTTGGCCTCATAAATGTACACCCCGGACGTCCAATACGCATCATGAAGAACCTTCGTGTTTGTAACGATTGTCATTCTGTAACTAAGCTACTTTCCCGTATCTACGATCGGGAAATCATTGTGAGAGATAATAGCCGTTTCCATCATTTTAAAAGTGGATCATGTTCTTGCAATGATTTCTGGTGATTAAACCATTCCTGTGCTGTTGATCACTTGGGTAGCTTCTGCTGGTATTTTCAGAAAGAAACAATTTCATACCAGTAACTCGCATGCAATGTCTGCACCAACTTCTGAATAACAGATTGCGATGCCTCAGAGATAGAGCCGTCACATACCAAATTAAACAAGACAATCAGTCCAAAGTATATTTTGCTTGGAGCACAATGGAGCTGAAAGTCTGGTAATACATTGTCTCAAGCATCTTCCGAACAGTAAAATTACATCAGTTCTAATGAGGCCCTGACACAACAAGTTCGAGGAAACCAAGATCTTTCACACTTCAGCAAGCCCTCAATGCAAAATCATTTTCCAGGGACAAAGTTAGTGGCGTAAGCCCAAGCATTGTTGGCTACGGGGTCGGCAAGGTGGTCGAAGAGGTTCTCGATAGGGCCCTTTCCAGTGACAATGGCCTGAACAAAGAATCCGAACATGGAGAACATTGCAAGCCTTCCATTCTTGATCTCCTTCACCTTCAACTCTGCGAATGCATCAGGATCATCTGCCAATCCTAGAGGGTCGAATGCTCCACCAGGGTAAAGTGGGTCAAGGCCTTCGCCAAGAGGTCCTCCTCCAACCCGGTATCCTTCAATTAATCCCATGAGTACAACCTAACAGCAGAAGAAGTAACTTAAATTGATCAATAACCAAGTTTCGCTCCTGTGGCGAGTTATATGCTTAGAGTGTTGTACTCAATCCCAGATACTTGAATCATTTAAACAAACCTTGTTAGCTGTTATCCCTAATATGTGTTGGAATGAATCTCATTGAACATGAGAAAAGATTGTGTCATCTGAATAAGCTCCTAAGAATTTGTCATACCATTTTCAAATTACATATGCCACTTAACCTACAAAATATACATGCATTTGTCGAAGACTTGATTTTATTATCTAGTGAAAATAATTACTTAAGAATAACACAGTCTATCATACCTGGCAGGCCCAGATGGCGAGGATGCTCTGTGCATGGATGAGGTTGGGGTTGCCCAAGTAGTCAAGACCGCCCTCTGAGAAGATCTGCGCTCCAGCCTTGAACCAGATGGCCTCGCCGAACTTGACGCCATTCTTCGCGAGGACCTCGGGGAAGACGCACCCGAGAGCTCCGAGCATGGCCCACCTGCAGTGGATGACCTCGAGCTCCCGGTTCTTGGCGAACGTCTCGGGGTCCGCAGATAAACCAGCAGTGTCCCAGCCATAGTCACCAGGGAACTCACCAGTCAAGTAGGATGGAGTCTGCTCCGAGAAAGGGCCCAAGTATTTCGGGCGGTCCGGTCCGTACCTGTCAATGAAATCGCCAATTCACTTGGGTAAGAATTCATTGCTGACTGACTTGTTTTCACTTTTCTGAAAATGGTGCGATCAAGTAAGCTACAAGCTCAGGCCGCGGGATAGAAATTAAACATCAAGTGAGCTAAAGCTACTAAGCACCAAAAGTCAAGCAAGAACATTAGACATTTACCAAATGCTCTGAGGAGCAGTCCTGACGGTGCGGCGCATGGTGGCGCGGCCGCCGGCGAAGTTGCCGACCTTGCGGACGAGCTCATTGGACTGCTTCAAGGCGGTCTGGCCGGCGAATGCAGACTGTTGGATCACGGTGGTCGCCATTCCTCTTCACCGAGAAGATTGTGATTTGGGCTCGGAACGAAATGGCAAAGAACGAGCAGTTGGCTTGGTGCGGATGACGATGATTGGAGGAGAGGAGAGCAACGGGGTTATATTGGGAACGAGTAGATTTCCTGGATCAGGATATGTACACGTCAGCATCTTCCCATTGGTCCTGAGGTCGGATTCGGATTTCCCCTTCTGATTTCTCCGACGACAGGGCGGATGGTCTTCCGCCACGTGGACTGTGGAAGATCTTGTGGACGTAAACGTTTGGGGTGGGATGATAGAGCTAAATCCTAGTCACATTCAGGGCCACCATATTATTTATACATAATTTACTTCTATCATAAGGAAATTGACTTCTCTCGTCAATGGATATGGCTGATCTTTTATAGAAGTATGTTTTGCTACATAGATTTAGGTTTCTTTTACAAAAGCTCGTGTTCCTTGCAATTTACAACAAAATTATTACGCTCCTTGAGTTAATTTTTAGGGCTAATACCACGAAAAATTTCAAAATAGTACACTTGTAATAAATTTATCCTAAATTAATTTTTTTACCATAAAAAATTACAAACTTGTACAAGTGTGGTAAATTTACGTCAAATTAAATTTGTGACCATATCCCAAATTATTTCATTTGTAATAAATTTACCTTTCGTTATATTTCGTTTAATTGGGTTATTATCGGGAAAAACTCCAACCTGCGACAAACGGAGTTTAAAGTCCCAAACCGGCATACCCGTCAATTGCCACGTGTAATCTAACTTAACAATTTGACGGTAAAATTTAATTGAAATTAGTACGGGGTAAATTTGTCATAAGTATATTGATTTGAGATTTTTTATAGTTAAAAAAATTAATTTGAGGATAATTTATCATATGCGTACTATTTTGGAATTTTTTTATGATATTAACCCTAATTTTCAACCGCAAAGTAACTCATAAAAGTAAAAGGACATGGACGCAAAAAAGCACAAAAAGTGCTACTAGTTTTGACCAAAGTATTACATGCCTGTAGCTAATCATTTTATTTTTTTTTATATGGATGTATTTTATTCATCGTATCTCTGGCCAAATCTAGGAAATGAAACGCTGTTTTGGGTTGGGCTAACGCCTAGCCGATTGCCCAAGAACCTGAGATGAGACTGCAAACCGAAAGAACTAGACGGAAATTTCCCAAGAGATCATGTAACTTGCCATACTAGAAATTAAAAAAGAAAAGCAAAAGGGGCGAAAAGATCGTGGAACATAGAAGTGGCTTAGGTAGAATTCACATTGTGTTCTCCTTGTTTGTACAATATTGCGGATGTAGATTTTCCATTCCACTGCAGTTTGCAGATAACACACGACTCATCTGCTAAAGCTCAATTAGATGTTAAGTTGCACCACATCTGCTTCAACAGTTCTCAAAAACCTCGAAAAACAAACGCGGATGCCTGGATGATCGTGCCATGAGAACATGAGAATCATTTGCAATGTACAAGGATATAAGCAGGACAGGTAATATCAGTTGGTCTGACAGTTATCACTCCACGGGCGAAGGACCCTCTTCACAGTCAATACCGCTCCGAACACTGCCCAACTCAATTGCCATCAGCATAAGTTTTCCTGCATCTGGAAAATACTTGTGCTGCATCAATATTGCTTCCACAGAAGACACCGGCTCCTTTAGAACAGATGGCTCCATATTTTCTTGCCTCAATGGCAGCACTTCCTCAAACCCTTCTTCAAAAGTTTCTGCCTCGGGCCCGTAGCACCGGCTTGAAGCCTGGAAAAGCACAGTATCTCTAAGGACACGCAATGTCTCCTCATCACTCCAGCCTTCGATGGTCGATGCTTGATGAAGTTTTCCCCAGTCGTCCTGATCGGCAGCGCTTTTCCAGCACTCCTCCAAAAGGCTTTTGTGAAACCTGCGAAAAGAGGAGCTGGTCCATGCAAATATATCAAAAGCACGCAGGATAAGCTCTGCGCTACCGCTTTTAAGGCACCACTTGATCAGATCACCGGGGGGGAGAAGCTGCTGCTGAATGTTTTGCTTCGCTTCGATATCGAGGTCCATAATCTCTTCCTGCAAGTTCTAATGGTTAGAAGAACTTGCAGGTACATTCACAAGCATACATCTCATATCACCAAAGGTAACGATGAATAATTCATACATGGATGGATAGATTTCCCCACGGTTCAATAATAAAGAGCTGCGGAAATGATCTGCCATATATTTATGTTGGATAACCTAAGCACAACTTTCTATGCAACCTAGGAGCAGAGAGCTCCTTATATTGAAGTGAATGGATCGATAAGTGAATTCCGAGCTAATATAAGACCAGATTTCACAAATCCACCACTATAAGAACCAGGTGAATGATGCCACAAAAAAGGACCGGGAATGCATCCTCTTAGCTATCTAGACAAATGTCTTACTCTAGTTTCAACCATTGAATGGAGCCGAATGGTTTCAATTACTGCAATGGAAAGATCCTCATTCCAAATGGTTGCTGTCCCTTTCTATACACAAATTCACATTGATAATACCGGCCAATTTGTCAAATCCAAATACAAAATGAACGCTGGATTATACACTGCATTGCTTAAGGTTTGCCGCATTATAAACTCAAGAGGCATCCTCAGCATAACATTGCAGTTGCAATCAAGTTGCAAAGTGAAAAGAATTGTGCAGAGTACACCACTTTCGAAATTGCCCAGAATGGAGGTATGCAGATAAGTTTTTAAAGAAAGCATAATGACCAACTTTTCTTTTTTGCTGCAAATAGGAGTAAAGCAAACCTGCAACTTCAGAATTCTCAAATCAGCCTCAATGCGTTTCATCTTTATCTCAGCATCAGGATCATTACCTGTGGTTTGCAAGAACAAAAATCACAATGACACCAGTCTAGTGAGCAGTTCCACAATATTACTGTCGTGCTGATGAAGAAAGACAAATAAACAGCATTGACCAGATATGATCTAAAGTTTGACTATGCTTGAACCAGATCTAAGAAACAAAGTCAAAGACCTCTTATTGGATTAGACATAAGAATCCAGCAATAGGCAAAATATTGGACATCAATACAAACACAAATTATATATGCCGTCAAACTTTTAACTCGTTAATCACTAATATCCATTAAGAACCTACACTTGAAAGGCAGACAGACAGGTAAGAAATATCATATTTTGGTCACAGCACTCAGAGCCAATTGATGAAGTCATCTTGACACGTGAAATTTACAGAATCAGGGAAAGTGCACCTACTTTCTTAATTGTTTCAGTCAGGCTAGTTATAATTATTGACAAAATCGACATCAAAGATAAACTTCAAAGGACTACAGCATAAGGGAAGCAAAGCACAGGAAATGAAGCAATAAAAAAGAAACATGGAAAACGAAACAGGCAAGGTCTATAAAAATTCAAGGAGATTATCAGACAGTATGTATCTTGAATGTAAACAAGTAAAAAAATGAAATGGGAAAAAAAAACCTGCTAAAGCAGCTATCTTTGAGAGATTCAGAAAACGTTTTCTATCGGACAGTGCCAGATTCAAATCCCTTGGTTCAACCCCATCTTCAGCTACCGAAATACTTCCCCCATCTTGAGAAAGAGCCAATCCATGAAGCGTATCTGAAGCTGACGAGAACTGATGAAGAAACACTTCATGTAGCCAGCAGAGATCATGATATTGCTGGAGAAAAATTGACAACTCTTCTGGAAACTCTTCCCCAAGTCTTAAAAGCTTTGAAAATTCCTTTCTCTCGTATAGTTGTTCAAAGACAAAATAACTAAACCCTCCTTTTGGTCCCATGCTGTCGCGCTGCATTGCACATCATTAAGAAACCAGCAGAAAAATCAGCTGGGCAAGGGAATGCGGAATGAAAATGCCAGTCACTTAAAGGACAGGCAAGGACTGGTCAAGTGAGCCGGGAGAATTAAATCACGCAATATCAGCTGACAGGAGATCTTTGTTAAAGACCTTCAAGCTACGGAAATGAGCAAAATTCATTTCTTATTACGAAAAATTGGATTTAAGTATTACAAGCACGCAAAAGCATCTCAAATTCATGACTCAAAAACCAAAAGTGGACTGCAAATTCATGTCTCGAGCTGAAGTTAGAGATCATGCCAGGTCAACATAATAACTTCCTACCATGAGATTTTTAAGTAGGCCAAAGTCATTGAGGTCACGACATATGCTCCACAGAGTCTTATAACCTTCATGCCTTTTTGCTACACCCAGCAATTGTGCTGAGAGATTTTGAAAGTTCTCATTCTCCTGTCCATTTCCTTCATTAAGGTCCTGCGCAAGTGAGCATAATGTGGATAATCAACTGATTGAATGAAACAGTTGGCTGTAAGAACTGAACCTTTTGCCTTGCTGCTGCTGAAAAACAGAAAAACTAGACCGAAAGAGGGGACTGGCATGTGAATAATCAAATGATTGAATGAAACAGTTGGCTGTAAGAATTGAACCTTTTGCCTTGCTGCTGCTAAGTTTTTCATTTGTTCGTAAAGAGAATCAAGAAGGGTATCCCTCCTGTTCCAATACTCCTCTAACAGGCCTCTCTGCTCCTCTCCACGCTCAACTTTTGCAGTGATAGCCCCAGCATAAGCCTCAAGTAGAACTTCGGTCAGCATCTGCAGGTGAGTGAAGATTTCTGATTTTACAGAGGATTCCACCCTCGTTGTCACTTCATTCAACAGATGAAGCATGCACGAGGCAATGCCCCACAGCCCATTACGAACCACAGGCTCACAATACCAAGGTGTTAAGCCTTCTGGTGGTGGATACCAGAACTGAGTATCACTTCTGAATTGTATGGCAGTTCGAACTATTGTGACACAAGCATTTGAGAGTTGAAAAGCCCTTTGGATCTGAATCTCGAGTGGCAGATCTACATTGACCAAAAAGTCTAGTTGTTTCTCCAAGCAATAAAAAACTTCTTGAAGCTCAGAAACCCTACTGTAGAATACTTCTGCATTTTCTCTGTCCATCAGAAGAACAGTATTTCTACGGGCTCTCTCCCCAACCAATTGAATCAGATCCCAAAGAGCACCTGAAGCATCACTCTCTGATCCAGGAAAAGGTGAGCCAACTCCACTAGAACGGTTCTGGCTTATCCTGTTCTGCAGTTCCCTCAGTTGAATTATGCCAGCCAGCTTTTCACCATGTTCCAAAATAATCTGGAGCGAATTTCCTGCAAAAACACAAATACATCATGGCGATTCCCTCCAACAATAACTCCAAATCAATTCATGTCTAAAAAGAAATACTATTTTATGATAGTGATGCAGATACAGGATGATATTCACTAAAGCACAGAAGATTAATACCTGCAGTTCAATAAAATACTCCAGAAGACAAGGGTAAAAATGCAAGATCGATATAGCGAACTCCAGATAGTCAAACTATTATTTATACAACCCAAATAATTACACAAACGCTCAAGAATCCTTGAAAGAACATAACAGAGTAACACAAATACTTCAGCAAAAGCATTCTACCTGTTAGCAAAATAGAAGCAAGAAACAATGAAGAAAATGAATGCTAAGCATGTATCCCCCAGCAATGACAGGATAAACATGTACATACTCTGTCTGGCACACAGTTCGTCATGACATTTGGACAGAGCAAGAAATTGAAGAAACTTCTGATGCTTTTGCTGCTTATCCATAAGTTGCGTAGAGACAACTGCCGTGGCCACCATCTCAACACCTCTGGTTGTTGTCCAGTGTTTAGCTAAGGTATCAACAATGCATTTGCTAGCTCTCACAAAAACATTTGTCTCTCCTTCCCTTTCAAATGCCCCGGCATTTCGGAGTTTCTCCAGTGAGCCATCAACTTTCCCAGACATCAGGAAGTCATTAAAAAGATGACCAAGCAAGGCTTCTGCTTCTTCATCCTGAGCGGTTCGGCGTGCTATGCCAGTCATAACAGCTCTTTGTCGATCCCCAGCATTCCAAGCCTCAGAACTAGCTCTTCTTGGAGCAACATTGCCAACAAAAGTAAGATTTCTTCCCTCTTCTTCTGTAGATCCTTCATTTGAGCTCCCTTTCCGTGACAAACTTCGCTCTGGTGGTTCTATTCCACCAAGTATGACGGCCTTTTCAGGTATTGCCCACATTCCCGCCTTTTCAGTTAAAACAATCCAAGCACCTTCTTCACAATCATCTGTAGATGGAAGAACTGAAGCATCCAAAACTTTTCCAGCATCATGAGGCAGGTCGAATTGATACAGCCGGGTGGAGTTCCTGTAATAATGGGAGACAGTTGCTGTTCCATCACCAGAAAGTATAACTGCAGATCCTGAGGGCCTGCCCCCTACCCGCAGCCTCATTGAAAATAAGAAGTCGTCATCTTCAACTCTTGCTTTGGGGATTATCACTTGAAGAGGAGCCTTCTTCTCCAAAATCCGTTCGTGCGATGGCTCTACAGCTCCCGAAGGCACATCTACTCCAGATTTGTATTGCATGGTCAGCAGAGAATACTGCGTGTAGCTTGACCCGCTAACCCTATCCTTACAGAAAATTGCAACAAGAATAGTGATCACTTTTCCACCATCGTCTACCTGCAAATCCAGAGGCCATATTCTCTTTTGACCAGCCAAATCCTTCTTAATACCCAGATCACCATCATTCCCAACAATCTCCTGAGACCAGAGGTTTGAGACTTCCAAATCAAGTTCAAGGTTGAAGCAACGTATTTCATGATCTGTCAGCAGGAAGAATTGTTGAGAAGATCCTTTCAAGGAAACAGAGGGAGAACGCCATCCGAGTGATCTCAAAGCAACCTTCCTGCCCATACTATGGCCAATATCATTGCCTTGCGAAAAAGAACTGCCCGTTTCCTTATATATCAATTTCCGATTTATTACATATGGACCACAATGAAACTGCCAAAGCTCACCGCTGGAACTACACGCAAGGGCGACACACTTTTTTCCGCTGTCAGGAATAGAAGTAGCGATTAAGGAGTTGAAAATGCCATATCCAGGTGAAACATTTCCAAGCCTACCATGCCGTTGTAGGCTATCCGCACTAGTCTTGTCATCAACAGGAGAACCATCCAGCTCATCGGAGGAAGCAAAACTGGTAATTGGATCAGTTTCAGAATCAGAGAAGATCTCTGGCCAGTATACAACTGCTCGACTTCTTTTGCTACACATGACGATACCGACTGAGTTGCAATGTTGTGTAACATTGTTGTTTCGGTGGTGTGTGCCATCCCAGCTAACAACACAGACTAACCAATCGGATCTATCATATACTTTTCTGTTATTATCTCCAACTTCAGATAGGATAGTAGGAATATTAAGAGCAATGCACTTTTTAGAAGTTGCAGGAGATAAGTAATTCCAGATGAAAATCTTATTTTGACAGATAATCCAAGTAAGGGAAGTTGCACGGTCTATCCCACCAGATATTCGCACATAACCTGCTAACGATATACATTAAATATTGCCGCCGTAATGGATGCATATTTACACTGCGAATGTTCATATCAGGGCATGTACAAACCAGGAAGACGATTCAGCAAAATACTCGCTTGTTCATCTCGCACTGCTGGGGGGAAGTCACCAACAAATACAGGTTTGGTCGGATCAACCTCAGCATCTTTGTTGACTTTGTTCCCTGCTGGAATTCTGGGTTCAAGAAACCAAAAGTAAATCTACCACAATATGTTACTGCATTAGTCCATACGTAATGATGAGAGACAACTTATATCATTGAACAAAAAAATTCGTTTTTCAGAGCCATGAATGTCATAGCCTGAGTTTCCATTGAAGCTAACACAAAGGTTTTCATTTTCGAGTCTCTGAGTCCTCTATTCTTAGCCCTCCAAAATATAGATGTCTTTCGTATATCACCGTGTATCAAGGGCGATACCAAAAGAAATACAAGGGACTAGAAACAAGAACATGGGTCACTACTGCCTAACAAAAAAAGAACTTGAGTCACTCTTGAACAAGCAAACTTTTATGCATGATATAAGGCACTCAAATTTGACAGCTCATTCATTAGTTAGTTTGTATTCTTCGAGCAAACTACTACCATCAGAAAATAAATGACATAAGCCCATTATCTCAACGCAGAAATATGCCTCACGCCTTCATCATTAAAAATCCATCACCCATGCCAAGTTCACCAAAAGCAAGGAGAGAAAAGAAAATATAAATACATTCATACATGTAACATAAAAACTATTATAAACTCCAATGCAAGGAGATGAGCACCAGCCCACACATGCATACAGAACTCAAACCAAGAAATGTCGCATCTAAGCCTCCGTCATGGTTATTTCACCACCAAGCTAACTCACCTACACTACTACTTTTGGACTTCTTGTTGATAGTAAGCAACTTATTCCATCACTCGTGAGAAATGAGGCTCATCGCTGCAGTCCACTTATTTGAGATAGAAAAGGAAAAACTGTATAAGTTAAATACAGTTTGCCAAGCAGACGCGATACAGAGACCGATCAAGAATCCCATCCGCTAATATCTCAAACTACATTCCACACTCAACAAGCGAACTGAGCGACTGATGGTTTGTATCTAGCTTCTAGCTTTGCACTCCAGAATCTCCCAAGTCGACACTTTAGAAGTATGAACCGTTCACTGATAATCCTAGCTCCTACCTCTAGCCTAAGCACGACAAGCATCCACAAAAGGAAATGCACCCGATTCCGGTGAAGAAAAAAGCAAAACAGGAGACGTCATTCGACAGCATTCTAGGGCAACCGATTTACTTCCAACTCCAGAGCAACTCCAGCAAACGAATTTCGCACCGGTCGTCTTCATCAGTCGCATCAACCGCAGCAAACAAGAAAATGAAAACGAATCCCCACTCCGCGCGCAACGATTACGAGTGCGAGAGAGGCTCCGAGCAGATTTGAGCACGAAACCGCGCAGTCCAAAAGAGAAGGGAGGAGGAGGAGGAGGACGAATTGGCAAACGGGCGTGAAGGAAGCACCTGGCGAGAACGGACAAGCGAGGAGCCCACGGAGCAGGAGTGCCGGTGCTCGGCCGGTGAGGGAGTTGGTTCTCGGAGACCGGAGTCAATGGCGAATCGGGGGCGTTCCGGACGCGTCCACGCAAGCTCGAGCTCAGTCTCTTCGTTCCTGGCGAGAACATCTCGTTGCACGGAGAGCGAAGAGAGGGAAATGGTTTAGGGTTTAAAAAGGTTTTCGTCGGAGAGAGAAGGAGAGGCCGAAGCGAAGGATTCTGGGCTTACACGGCCCAGACTACATCACAGAGTCCATAAGATTTTGAGTTTAAAAATCGATTGATTCTTGTTTAAACCGACACATAAGAACCATATCAAACTCTAATTTTTTTGGTCGGAATACCAAACTCTAATTGGCATGCAAGCTATACATAAGAAGAGATAAATTCATGTTTCAAGAGATTAGATCACTCGATCGATGCTATTGCGATATATATAGCCATTGAATGGCAAGATAGTGAACAAACAAGAAAATTGAGCATGCATATAAGGCGTCCCGACTTCGGAATTACTTTAAGATCTACCTCATCTAAGGACGTTGCACCAAATGCGATGATGAATTGGCATGACGACGGATGGCTCCCAGCCTAGATTTGTTCGGTCGAGCGAGATGAATGTCCGAGAAGGGGACATTCGAAAATTTTAAGTGCGCCATTTATTGTCTTTTTTATGTCCATACCTGCTTTTAGGCGGAAATAGACATGTCAATGAATCAATTTCTTAGCTCATATATGATGGGCTGAATTGTTATATGGATTAATTATATTCAATAAGTTGGTCGTAAAAGATTTTAGACATAATATGAGTGTTAAATAGATCATAAATGAGTTTATAACTTACTTAGACTCAACTTGTCTTTATGACTCTCTCTTAATTCTTTTTCACGCCTTACTCTAAGGGTGAGCATGGTTTCAAGATAGAACTCGCAACCTAGAACACGACCGGTGGGAAACCAGTCATATTCTATATTCCAAGATATGCATGATAAGTATTAGATTTTAAAAATTGAGGAATATATTTCGACGGGCAGATGGAACCCGAAAGCTATTACAAGTTTTTACGTTGTTCTTGGCATATGCCTCCGAGCGATTCCGGGTATTCCATGGTGTCTGATGATGTGTTTATAATCTAGAAACACTGGTCTTAATTTCTATTTCCGATGATATTTATAACTGCGACTTTTACTTTGTTAATATTTCATATTTATTCGTATATCTAAATATGAGTTGTAGCTAGTGGATTGTAATAACAAATGGTGGTCATTAAAGGTGATGATTTATTACAATTGTTCAATTATAAATATAGTCGGAACCTAGCTAAACCCTAAAACCAATCTTGAAAGCTGTTTCGGGGTATGCGAGGAAAGTTTCAAGTTACATACGGGTTTCACTTGGAACTTGTAACTTACACATCGGACCCCTACCTCAATCGATCACGCAATTACTCGCTCCTCACTCTCACCTCAATTTGGGTTTAAATTTTCATAAATGGAATTAAATATGCAAATGTTTTAGAAATACGGATCGAGTCGGATATATGTTGATTATGAATCACTAGATTTGCATTGCAACAATTGGGTCATTTTTTGAATTGTTTTGCGATATCTTCTACAGCTTGACCCGTAGAAGTACTTTTATTGGTGTGTGATTCATACTCTCCATCAATAGGAAGACATGGGGATCCCGCACTTTGGTGATTCATACTTTTATTGGGTCCCGCACTTTGGTGAGTGGACGACACACTAGGTGCGGTGAGCGTCGGAAAACAAACGATCCCGTTAGCTAAGAAATCCATTATATCGCCCGATATTCAGCACACATCATCATTTTGTTTGCTCAAGAGTGATATTCAAGTTCGAAAGCAGATCCAAACCAAACCAGTACCATTGTTAGTGTTAAATATGTCTCGAGTTTTTTAAAATTGTTTACGGATAAGTACCGATTTGTTAAATCGGTTCATTAAAGGAAAAACAAATCCTCGCGTATGCGTGCAATGGAGATCTTCTTCTTCCTACTCCAGAATTGTTATCGGCGCTACAAAACAAAATAAGGGGATCACTTATTTTATGCTTATCTATTTGTGAGGAAGAATGAGAAATCTTGGCAGAAGGCTCGTCCACTTCTATCTTGAATAAGTGGGTCCCAATCAAAAGTTAGGTTTGTTGACCACTTAAAAGGCCACTCTGTGACTCTGACCTTGTTCTTTAAAAAGGAAAAGAAAGCCGCACAGTAGAAGCGCGCCGCAGAGAAAGAACACGAGAAAGGAACAAAAGTACGAGACGTTTTTCCAAGAAGCTGTGCAGGGAGCGTACGCACGAAGAGAGAAAAGGACGTAAGGGACGTTCTGGTATTTCGATCGTATGCGAGTTTTATTATATCCAATTAAGTTGTTTATTTGTGAACACTTTGGGTTTGGGTATAATCTAGGTGCGGGAAACAAGAGCGTATTGAGCGATTGTAATTCCGATTCTCCGATTATAGTGGATTGTTCTTGCTGGCTCTCCCGTGGATGTAGGTACCGATATTCGGACCGAACCACGTAATCTACGATGTTCTTTATCGTTCCTCGTTATTTTTCTGTACTTTTTACATTAACTTATTTGCAAGATCTAGGTTAGTTTCCACGTCATTATATTTCAACAGTTAGCATAGTCAGTACATCACAAGGGAAGACAAACAATACAGCCTCTACTAATCCATTCAGTCAATAAATTGTCCAGTAAGAATGGTTAAGAAGTCTATATAAGTAGGATAATTCCCATATAACCAAGTTTAAAGAACGGCATCAACCCGATGCACGCCTTTGCCACCACTGTCTTCACAAACTGAAGACGAGTCCAACTCTTTCCTAGTAGAGACACAGGCGAGTCATCACCATGGAAAGCATCACCAAACTCACTCAACAGCAAGGCTGTATGTTTATGTCATTATATCCATTTTCATCACAAACTTGAGTGACACAATTACAGGACCGACAGCAAGAAAACGGATAAAACAGACTCTACCTAGGGGACAGCTCATGGAGGAAGAACTGAAGGCAAAAAAACTTAACAGCTTGATATGATACATACAACCTTAAGAAAGAAAATACTCAATCCCTACTTGTTTGAACCTTATCTGAGGAAAGGGAAAAGATAAATACAAAAAGGTACGTATTTAGTAGCCAGATGATCTTGCATCACGGTTCAAGCTTAAGTGAAACAACCCGAGACTGCCTGTTCCGTTTCGCCACCCTGACAAAGAAAACTGAAAGGCAAGAAGGAGCCCACCATGGCCGGCGCACCTTCTGCTCTCCTTTTAGACATGCCACTGGAAAATGGTTTGACTTGTCAGCAGTCAGCACCGCCGACTCGAGTTTAAATCGGCATAGAGAAGAAGTGAAAAAATTAAACATGCAAAAACTTCTATGGAGAAAAGAGATCGTCATATAGCAATGCCTGGACCATAAGTTGAAAGATCAGGACATAAGTGACAGAAATTGTTGCAAAATGAGGCAGCATCGGAGATTATCAATTATTAAGGGCTATACAACAAGCAAATATCGTCTCCTGGGCAGATTAACTAAAGTGCATCTCAAACACATGTACATGCCAAAGAATGCCATTTGTGAGAGCACTGGCGATGAAATCATAAACAAGATACAGTTAGTTAGCAGAGAAAAACAAAAGAAGTATCATCTCCTGAGCACATTTCTAGCAACTTTTTCCCAATTCACCATAGTTAACCTTTTGCACCAAGAACAATTGTGTCAGTGTATGCATCATGTCTGCAGACTGTGTGCGCATGAGAGAGAGAGAGAGAGAGAGAGAGAGAGAGAGAGAGAGAGAGAGAACCCTTAATGCGACGAAGCTCTTTACATAATGTGATGAAGTCTCCCCATTTCATGTGGCACCGCCTAATAAAGCGGAGGATCTGCTCAGTCGTGAACATAGACATGCTCTCAAGATATTCTCCGTTGACACCATTTTCCTTAAAAACTTGACGATAGCCACCCAAATTTATCTCTTCCAACCACGAACCGACATCCTGGCAAAACAATTAGAATGGCTTAGAACTAGTAATGACCTGACCTCACTGGGGATGCAGAGGAAAGCTTCTAAAAGATTGGTGTTCCAATTTCCATTAACAAAACTACTTAATTAACAAAGCATGTTCAAGCAGAAACTTGAGAAGAAAAGAAATGCTTCCTGCAGGGCAGCGTGCATGATTAGTCTCCAGCTAAGGTGCTGGGATCAAATCTTCCCATCATATTCAGCTACAAAGCTAACGGTCCAATTAACTTCTAAAAGCAGTACAAGATTCGCTTCTAATAATTGTCCATAACAGCCCATGGAACAAGAAAATATGCTTCCAGTTCCTTCCATCCATTGTCTGTATATTCATACAGCATGGCTTGTTTCAATGTAAAGATGCAAAGCATCATATGCATACGTGCTCACATAAATGCACCAGTTTATGTCTTCAAGCATATGTCAACTGTGACTCCATAGTCTCACCATAAATACATATTCTCGCCATAAACACTTCACATATATGCCACCTCATTTGAAAAACCCACCATCCCCATACATCCTGTTTATTGCCTCGTAATTAAAATCGTTAGTCTCCAATGACTAGTGTTGTGGCACTACACCTAAATCAAGTCATAGATACTCCGTCCGTATCCAAATGACACAAGCCGTCCCGTTTCCTTTGAATGTTTTCCAAACTCAACCACTTCAAGGAACTGGATGGCTGGACTAAAGATATTCCGTCGAACATGCGTGGTTAACGAATTTCGAGTGACCAGTATGCTACTCAATAATGACCCCTAGAGCTCATGCAAGAGATCTGAGAATCTGACGAAGGATGAAGCTATCTATGTAAACCAAATGGCACAGCAAAATTTAGTTAAAGCGCTTGCTCTTTCTCCACCACTTCATGTAAGTTGGAGTGGGCACTGTCCAACTATTACATACTTATAACTGCGGAGAACAATTTAAACATTGCATTTCTGATTGAAGACCCCCCTTAAGAAAGGAGTTTTGATAGAAGCGAACAATCCATCATCCAACAGCCTCTCTAGCTTGAAAGGTCAACAAGGATGAGATATGCACAAGGAATTGACAAATGACCAGAAGTCTATCACATATGCAAAAAGAACAGACTGGCTTTACTCTTATCGCAGATGAATTAGTACATCACTCTGCTTCCTGTCAACACCAAAAGCAAACGACAAGTGACCAGAAGGGGTGGAAGAATAGTATTCAAAGACGATCTGATTCATAGGTCATTAAAAGTTGCTACTCCAAGACTCTTCACGCACTCTGTCATCACGTTCTGACAAGGCAACAAAAATATCTGCGCACTCGCATAGTTACAATGTGATCGGCTGGACAACTTTAAAATCGTATCAACTTTTCAAGTCAACAGAGTTCACGTGAATATCTCATTTTTGGGTAATCTGGTTGCCAGCCCAATGAAGAATCACTTAAACACACACTCTCTCTCTCTCTCTCGCGTGCGCTTGCGAGCGCATGCCCAGGATTACACTAAAACGAAGAATCAGACTAAAAAATCAGAAGAGAAGATCCAAGTAGGAAGAAATTGGAATACCTCAACAGTCCAAATGAAGAAATCAAGAGGCTCCGGTGGCAGTTCTTTGTTCATATCTCAATTCGCTTCTCCAGAAAAGGGACTACCCTTTTCAAATAGCAATCAGAGGAAAGCGATGTCAAATTCAACCACCAAAACAGTTGGAACAACAGAACAAAACCAATAGAATTAACCATGTTAATTACCAAGAAAGGACCGCTCTTAAAATCAGCTCAGCTTCAGAGTCAAACCCGAGAAGGAAAAAATCAGAGCTTTAATACGATTCTAAACTAAACATGGAATCAAGAAACATCCCTTTTCTTGCCATCGCCAAATCAATCCGGATTCTCACTTTCCTCGCAATTAATTGCCTAACGACCCAACACGTAGAAAGAGAGAACAGTGATGGTATTTTACCGCGAGGAAACGTGCTGATCTGCTGTTTTTCTACATCTGAGATTGGAAACCCACTAAGAGAGAGAGAGAGAGAGAGAGAGAGAGAGGGGTTCGGAAGTTCAAGAAGAAGGGACTGAGAGAAAAACAAACAAAAAAAGTGCAGTAGACGAGTTGGAGTCTGTGAAGTAGCGTACCACGGCTGGCTTCACTCGACTCTTTGATGGAGCGAATGGGTCCAATCCCGTTTGTGTTTTTTAGAGCAGGCTCAATCTGAGCCATGCAAACTCGGGTTAATCTTCGACCCCCCCCAACAAGAAAAAAAAAAAAAAAAACTCGTGTTGATCGGTCTTCTTTGGCCTTTTCTTTCGGATAAAGCTGCTTTCCTTCTGTCAAAACACTCCATAACCTGAAAATCATTTTCCGACCAAAAAAATCCTGAAAGTGATTTAAAAAAAAAAACATTTTTGAGCTGTTGATTAACATCAGTTCAATTGTCCTTCTACTTAGATCACTTAGGATGCGCATGAAAACACTTCTCCACGAGAAATCAACTTATGATCGAAAATTGATTTATCTACTTCTCCTTAAAAGTAGAAGTTGATTTTTCTACTTCTGCTCCAGATTGATTTCCGATCAGAAAATTCATTTGATTACGGTTAAAAAATTTTACTTTTGAAACATTATTAACAAAATGTTCGGCGGCGGTCGGCGGCGGTGGCGGCCGGTGAGGGTCGTCGGCGGTGGCGGCCGGTGAGTGTCGTCGGCGGTGGTGGCCGGAGGTGGCAATCGGCGGCGGTCGGAGGCGGCGTTTGGGGGCGGCCGTGGTCGGCGGGCGGCGATCACACAAAGAATAAGTGGTTAGCGAGGCGACGGCGGTGGTCCGCGGCGATCGGTGGCGGCGGCCGTCGGCGGTTGGCGGCGGCGGCGATCGGCCGTGGCCGCGAAGGCCGTGGTCGGCGGCCGATGGTCATAGCAACAATGGTCGACGGAAGCGGGTGTGGTGTAAGAAGTCATTCTGGAGCCGAGAAGTTAAAATTTTTTACTTCTCAAAATTGGCCAAAAATCCTATCGGAAGTGAAAAATCGTGCCGGAAGTGAAAAATCTTGTCATAAGTCAATTTTTTTACCAAACGGATTTCTACTTCGATCGGGTTTTTATTAAACACATTTTTCCGCCAAATGGGCTTCGACGAGAGAAATGAAATTTCCGAAGTGTTACCATGCGCGCCCTTAACATACCCAAAGCCTGCACGGTTCAAATGATGTGAGCTCTTCGACCCAAAAAAAAAAAGATGTGGGCTCATGTAAAAATATGCCTGTCTTCGTTTTTAGTCAGTTTATAAGTCGGAAAGGAATCTTCTTGCATGTAAGAAGGGCAATGTGCCAACTAAAGTGATAAGGTCGGGGCTTGTTCTTCCTTGGTCAATACTTTCTTGATAATTTGTTGAAAACCTCTGCTATTCTCTTTGTGCCATAAGCATGTTGCATTTATTTGAATGCACATTTGCAAAATCAATAGTAGAAGGCCTTTTGTGAACACTTCTTCCGAGATGTTTCAGTCAACCCGGCCAACCGAACAACACTCGAAAGATTCCGGGAAGCTAGCCAATCTAACTAGACCCCGCTAGGGGTGTCAAACCTGAATTGAAAAACCGAATTGATTCATTAATTGAACTAACGAAACCAAAAATTACATGCATTTCATTCGGTTCGATTTTCGATTCAGATAATTGAAAAATAATTGTTCTTTTTTTTTTTTTTTTCTAATTCAGGTATTTCGGTTCCGTTAATCAAATAGCGCTAAAAATTGTCAAAATAACCATTTTTATTTTTATTTTTCATTTTTTGGGGCAAAGGCACGACTGCTGGTTGAGGGTCGACGAGGGTCGCCAGCCCCTTGCTAGCCAGATCCGGTGTCGTGAGCCTTGACAATGCTAGATCTAGCGAGGTGAGGACGTAGCGGCTCTCGTTGGCCTCAGCAAGGGTTTACCCACGGCAGGCGAGGGCTTCGTGGCCCTCGCCTAGGGGTCGGCAGGGGTCATCGACCCTCGGCCGGTGCTCGACAATTTCGCCGGCTTTGAACCAAAAAAAGAATAAAGTAAAGTAAAGAATAAACTAAAATAAAAATCGAAAAAGAAAAACCGATTCGAATTGGATTTTTGATTCGGTTCATATTCAATTCGTAACGAGAATTGGTTCGGTCTAAGTTTACACCCTAATGATTCAGTTCGATTCGACGAATCGAACTGAACCATTTATACTGCTAGCCCATGACTGAATATTGTTTTTATGTGATAGACAGGCTCGGGAAACACACTATAAATACGAAGGTCAAAGCAAGCTGAAGTCAAGTCGATGCCTTCTACGTGAATTGTAGTTTTCTATTTTGATGTGATGGATCAATGTACTTCCACGGTAAGTTTTAGGATTTCTGCTACAATATCCTGAATTTTTTTATGCTTTGAAAAAGGGAATGGACCACCAGCGTCGGTGATCCTATGTCGGTGATCCTATGCAATCGTTTATTTTCCTTCCTTTCCTCGGCTACTAGGACCACCGCCACCACCCGTAGACATGGGACAGTGGTTACACGGTACATGCCCCCTCTTATCTTCAAATCTTTCCTTTTCAAAAGGTCAAAAAGAAAGGAGGAGGTGGAGAACATCCTAGTTCGAGATTTTCTTGACAAGGACCTAGCAAAACTTATACCATGTCCTTTTTCCAAACTAGTAAAGCTGTAGAAGCGCGTGAATCTCTCTATCCAGAAAGGAAGGCAAAATAGAGAGCCTATATGACATACATACCACTTGAGAACAAAGGAGACACGGTGTGGTCCTCTTGGAGAACCACTTCCACCTTTTGTCCTGATAAGATCCCATGCATTCGGCCTCTATGCCGTATCGTCCGCCGATACATTCCCCCCTGTCAATTGTCGATTCCACACCAAACTGACCAGAGACAACAACCACTTTCCTGCAATTTCCCTGCTGTCCAATAGAAGCAACTTTGACCAAAAAAATAAAAATAAAAATAAATAGAAGTAACGGAATAAGTCGGTACACAGATTAGTGTGAGCATAATGCCTTCTGAGATGACAATTTAGAGGGCCCCATGAAAGCATTGTCTCCAAGATAACGACAGCCAACAGAAGAGAAACAACCACAACCAGCTGATAAAGAGGCAAACTCCATCTCAGCAGAGCTCGCATCCAAGATGTTAGGTATGACAGAGTAATGAAGCTCTAACTCAAACCACAAAGCTGACAAAGATGATTAGGGCAATAAATCACGTGATGGACCATATGAAATTATTTTATGCCCTTCATGGGACCAGAGACCTCCCTTCCCTGGGAAATGGTGGTGCATAGTTCCATCCAAGTCCATCTGCCATAATCAATCAGCTTCGAATACGACAAGAAGAAAGCAGAACCAACATCAAAATTCTCTCACCAAGATGCTGCTATTTTCAAGTTAATGGTAATATGCGTAGTTTGGGCAGGTGTTTAGGAAAGAATAGAAGAAGGGTAATTCAAGCAGCATATGGCACCCGGAATCTGTGCAGTACCATAAGTAGGTAACCGCCATACTGTATTATTCATAGGAAACGTTACAACAAAAGTAAACATAAAGAAAAAAACAATAACAAAAGCGGTGTAATATCCCCTTTTGCATGCTAGGGCAGACAGATCACAACTGGCAATCACAAGGCTCAAATGAGAGGGAAAATGCAGGGAACATCGAATCTGCAAAAATGAGATGTGTAACTAAGAACCAAATACCCCAGCTCCAGTAATCTCGATGAAATTGGCAATAAATCCAGAGACTGTAGCACTGCCATTCTCCTCCTTTATGTACAGCTAGGGCATGAACTTCCCATCAACTTACAGCTGGCAGGACTCAATCAGAAAGGTCAGCACTCAGCACTCACAAATCAAAGACAAATGTGGGAATTACGCCACCCTCAACTTCACCCATACGAACACCTTTCTGAACAGATATCAGCTTCTTTGATTAGCATTGCATTGAGCAAAATATGAAGGCCTAATAAGTCAATCATCAGCCCACTCATGTAGAGGGTGTTGCTCTACCTAAGAGTACCTGCCTGTTTGTTGCTAGTTTTGCTCACGATCCCCTTTCCAAAGTACTCGGCAATCACGGAAAACCCATCCTTTGATGTCTTCACCTGCTGGAAAAATCGATCTTGGTCCTTGGCATTTTGCTCCAAACTTCTCTTCATTTCCAGCACAGATCGATACTCAGGTGCACACTCGGGGCATTCCTTTTCATTATCACCAAGACAACGCTGATGGAACGAATGCATACACATAAAGTGGACAGCGGGGAGATCCAGTGTAAATGTGCATGCTGTGCACTTGCTAAGCTGAAAAATTCTAGCATTTGTCCTAAGATCCTCAATTTCTTTTCTCATAGTCTGTGTATCTTCCTGCATTGGCATTTAACACACAAAAAATGAATTTTGGACCAGATGATTCTAGCATATTCGATTCACAAGTTCACCAGATCTATCAAGCTTCAAAAGCATATAACATGAATGTGACCCAAAATCGAAAGAATTGGCAAGTCCACTTGTGCAGTTTTTGGGGCAAAGGAATTATGTAATTCCATTTCAGATACTAAAATGTACGTTGCCCATAAAAAGTGAATAAGAAGGCTAAGGGTGCTAATTCAATGTGTTTCTGTGTAAAAGTTGTCCATTTATTGATATAGCAACCAATTCTTTGACATCTCCATCATTAGCGATGAAAGAGATGTCAAAGATTCGAAGTTACAGAGCAGATCATGGTTACCGCCCCTAGCTGCTTCACCCTTCTATCAATAATTAATAAATATAGAAATTCAGAAGTTTGAAAATCTCAAATTTTCTTCTCCAGCTTATGGCCACCGGTCCCTATAGCTTTCCGTTCCCTCTAATCAACAGTGCATCTTAATGGTTGATAAGACCTGCTATTAACTCACATCAAACTTCCATTTCAACAATTAGGCCACGAATGAGCAATCTTACATTTTGTCTATGCAAAGCATTTAGACGAGTTTCAATTTTCCAAAAATTATCTTATGTAATAAACGACTGCAATCACTTTGAAAAAAAAATGTAACTGCAAAGTTCCCCACATCTTAAACCACTGATAATGCTTCCTCTTAATATGTACGCTGGTGGGTTATTATGTGAACTTTGTTAACATCTATGAAAATCATGTAATGGTAGCTACCAGTTTACTTATGAAAGTAAAATAAATACTTCAATCCCTCCTTAGCAATACATCAAGGAACTACATAACCTAACTGGAGAAGGGTGCAGAGATAAATAAAATTTTCACTCGTTAAAAAGATAAAGCAAATAATAGTAAAAAAACAAAATATTAAGCATGTGAAAGGGGTATAAAGCAATAAGGAACATAACCTGATATTTCTCAACAGCCCGTCGATCTTCTTCAATGAGTTTAGATTCCTGCTCGAGCTTTCTGGCAATATAGTCCTTGATGACAGAGAGAGTGAGGCAAGGATTCTTAGAAAGCATCTGAAGAACAATTATAGGAGGTAACATGTCATCCCTCTCTATGTAAGTCAGGACTTCCTTTACTTCTTTGGAGCAATCTTCACCAAGCTCACCAAAATATTTCAGGAGGTCTGCCCAAAGAGTCGGATCCCCTCCCTTACCTGAATCCCCTAGCCTTTTACAGCATGCTATCAAACCCTCATGGTCATGGGCCTGCATATAGCAAGCAATTACCTCCTTATAAAGTTTCATCTTCTCATAGATGTAGAGAAGCCCTTGTGTGAATCCATTCATTTCACAAAGAATTATAGCAAGGTCAACATCATAAAGTGGATGTTCCATGTCAGCTGGCCATGCAACCTTAAGCAAGCGAAGCCCCTTTTCACGTCTTTCCAAACATTCCTTGCTAATGTCTTTGTCATTTGACATCAATTTCCCATCAGTCACGACTTTTGAAATTCCAGCTGCTGCTGGTCTTGCTCTAGTATGGAACTCCCCATCCTTGTCAGCTTGTGATATTAACGGGAAATTCAAGTCATTGGACAGGTATAACTCTAAAAGGGTATTGTGTATTTCTACTTGAGCAGGCGAATCTTTAACCTTGTCTGTGTACCTCTCAAGGAATTCCATGAGGGCCTCAGGATGGTGGATAAATATGTTGAGAAAATCAACTGGAGAAGGTAGCATAGATAGATAGACACCATTAGAGGCTCCTCTTCTTGTAGATTCTCCATCCTCAGTGCAAAGCCTCATGAGTATCTCAATGGCTTCCACTGGTTTGTGCTTTATGAGAATTTTACCATACTCTTTGACTGTTACACCAGCTTGACTGGGCTCAAGACTCGAAATGTATTGCAAGGCCTCATCATACCTACCGAGGTCTTCGAGCAAAATCTTTAGATACCATTCATGCCTCCCTGCCTTCTTAGCAACATACATTGCATGCTCGTGGTAATTGGCAGCTCGACAGACCCTTATAGCAGTTTCCACATCAAATTTGTGCTCCCCAACACCATCTTCGCTTTTAATGAACACATTTAACTTTTCAACGTCTTTCAATTTGGTGTAACAGTTCAGCAGAAGTGTCGTGTGATCTTTAGATGCAAGCCCCTTCTCATGCAACTTTTCCAAGTAATTTGTTAGGTTGTAGATTCTTTGAGCATCTAGAAACTTCTGTATCACATAAGAAGGTTCAAGGTGACCGATCGTGTTAATATACTGTGCCATAGCCTCATCATAATCCTGCTTAGAATACAGATGATCCCCATATTTCCTTAACACTTCTGCAGTTGCAGCAGCATCAGCTTGTTGACTCTGCACAAGGTTAATGGCTACAGTATATAGGTTTTTCTTGAAAAGCATATCTAATTTGCTTTCCATATCCTTCTCTCCAATACAAAGTGCAGATTTATCGTTTAGTATGAGAACTATGTTACCCCATTCACAAAGCATCTGAGAAACCTCTTTAAGCACAAGGCTATGGGCTATCAAACGATTCTTCAGGTCATAAATGTTGAAAATATTTCGGTTACTCCTTTGATCAGCTATAACACACAAAAGATAGCCACGAAACCAGCCTAGGAACTTCTTCTCTCCTTCAAAAGCCCAACAGGGGCCACGTCCATCAACTTCATAGAAGTAAACAGCCTCAGGTCGACCAATTATCAGCTCCTGAAAAGTGAAATACTCAGCAATGGCAAGTAAATTACAGCTAACCAATTAAAAAGAAAATAGAGCACAAACAAGATATACCGAGCGATCACTCATTATAATGCTGTTGACATTACAGCCAATATGATCCAGTGTTTGTCTGGCTGGAGGCTGACTGTGCAAGTTGAACAAGCTCACTGATGCTGGAGTCACCGTGAAAAGTTGAAGGACTGGACCATCAACTCTGAACCCCAGACCGGTTATAGAAGATTGGCTTCTATCTAAAGCATTGTCCACCTGAAGTTTGAAACGTGTGATCCGCTCCCTCGCAATATCCCCTTTAATGCAGTATATGCAGCCGTTATCCAAGCCAATGGCTATGAGCAGTATAGGAGGAGCTTCCTCAAAGACCAAAAAAGATGTAATCTGCATCACATCCAAAGCTTCTCAATACCACAAAAATTCTCTCCAATTAGGTGTCAATAGCGGAGATAAGAAATAAAATGAATTACCTTTGCCTCAGGAAACTGATTTGTGAATATCCGAAGAATTCCAATACAATCAGGACTGGCTGAACTGGAGCCCTCTTCCTGCCTCCTATCAAGGTCAAACACCTTAAGGCACAAAGCTGATTGCTGCGGAGATAATTGCTCGTCTTCACCGACAGTCACCAGAAAGTTGCGTTGCTGTGGATAAACATACAAATAAACACATCACCTTCTCCCTGACTTTAAAATTTCGCAAACAAATCCGCGTTCTCTCTTACAGCCCCCCCGTTCTCTACAGTCTATGTCGTCCCAAAGCATTAATGCATAAAATAACTGCTGAGCTCAGGAGACAAGAAATAAAAACCAATATTTGAGCTCGGGTACAAACATTCTAGGCATGACTATCAGAAAACTTTTCTCTAAAATGTAAACGCGCTTTCTGACTGGACAACTTAATACGAAAGCAATCAAACCCATCCTTACAAACGTACAGCGCATATCCACGCGCATAAGGAGAATTTCATCGAAGAACTCAACATAAAAGCACCGCCGAGATACAATTCGGGGAAGAAAGAAATGTATAACCAGCGCGCCACATTGATGCAGGTAAATGACTCATCTGAATTACTGGACACAACTTCAAAGGAGACACAAAATTAAGCTCATCCTCAAATAACTCTACGCACATACACTCTTCGCTAACGAAGTCGATCGTGAAGGCGAGAGAGACCGAACCTTGAGCTGCTGTAGGAAGAGAACGGAGGAGGAGTGAGCTTGGAAGCCGGAATTGAACTTGAGGCCGCGATCGAGCAAGCTCACCCCACCGTCGTCGCAGCCGATCACGAGCTTCCCTCGGCCGCTGGAGCTGCAGGTGATCTCGCCGCCCACTTCCTCGGGGATCGCGCATTTCCCTCCCAGCTTCTCCTCGAAGAACTCGAACTTCCTCCACTGATACATGGCACTCCCAATCTCATGCCCCGAAAATCAATTCGAATTCAAACCTATACGAACTCACAATCCGGTGTACGAAGATTTCCGCATTGGAGACGACGACGACCTCTCTCCACAGGGTTAGCGAGCGAGAGCTTCCCAAGAAGATCGATGGCTCCGCGATGGATTCAGCCAGGTCGCAGTGAAAAGGAAATCCTTCCTCACGTCGTTTCTCGGCAATTCCATCTTGCATTTTGGAGGGGTCTCCGTCATGTCGTTTCGAGTTTCCAAGGCGGACCGCGCCGAACGGGAACGACCTGTCGTTCCACGAGTTCTGGCCAAATGAGCCTTGGGCTCTTGAGAGCAGAAACTTATGGGCTCGGGCGATAACTTGCTTGCGCCCACTAAGCCCAAAAAGCCCATTCGAAGAGCACTCCGACTACAACGGTTCAGATGGTTTGTTTCGTCTTTCGATTTGGTCTTAGGCCCATTTCACTCGTTCTTAGATATTAAAATGAACGAACCTGTACTTACTTGCTAATTGCCTTAGCATTCCCATCTTAGATTAGATCAAAACAAACCAAATTGTACTCACTTGCTAATTGTCCTAGCATTCTCATCTTAAATAGATCAATCGCAGGCTCGTGAAATCCTCACGTACGGCCCCGTATACGAAATCTTTCGTACCCCATGTTCGTTCTCTATCTGCTAAGTGAAAACCCGCCGGGTCATGCCTCTGCCTCTTGGTACTTGCTTAGGCTACGCCAGAATTAGGCGACTCGCCTTCCTTCAATCGCATCGGTCCCTGCGCCTTGAGAAACCATCAGACGGTCAAGAAAATAAAAAGGGCTCGTCTCTATCATTCGTGACATTATAATTAACATTAGGAACAATCATAGAAAGATGATGGAAAGTTTGAGGCATTCGGTATACCCATGATCTAAAGCACCTGCCGTGTAAGCGACGTCGGTATTGCGTCTAGTTTGTGAGTCAACTTTAGGCACAAAAGACGTCAACCACTGCTTGACTCGAAAGGGAGTCTTCCGAGTCTTCCCCTAGACGATAAAATCACTCACAACTTGCACAAAGTTGCAAGTAAGTGCAGCGGGTAATCAACATTTGTTATTCAACCTCTTGCACGACTTTGACGACACGGAGAGGAACATTAAGAATCGATCTAACTATGATCATCGAAAGCGTGATTCTTAATAGTTAATGCACTTAACCCGACCGCCGAGCTGTGGATGCGAAAGGCCGTCTTATTTGAAATATAGAGCCGGAGAGGCTCCGAAAGTCGGGGCAAAACATTCTCGATCGTTGATGCGCTTCGTGGTATATTTTCCGCTCGTGTTATTTGAGCGTGTACTCCTAATCCCTTTCCAGTCGAGGTGGAAACCGTTGGCGTAACGCTAATGACGTGGTGCCTCTCAACGACTACGTCGAAGTCTTTCAAGTCTTTTAAGTCTCTATGCATTTGGCTGACCATGGAGGTCCGGTCTACACAATCTCTAAGGCAGAGGAGAAGAAGCAACGTTGGGTCCAATTGCAAGGCAAAAAAAAAAAAAGAGTATGTCCCAAGTAGAACAGGATGTGCTGACTTGGAATATTTGAATTGCAATTTTTGATGTCGGACCTTCTCGAATCCGGGCTCAGAGCAGGTCGGGCCCCCAGTCAAATATAGAATCGAACCTATTTTGGGAAGTTTGACGGTTTCGAATTTCGATTCCAGATGCTTTGGGTTTGTATGGTAACGTTTACGTTCCCGAGAATATATTTAGAACAGAAACATTTTTTTGTGTTTCTGTTCCCGGCTACGATTTTCAAGAACAGAAACGCGTTTATCAAGTACAAAAAAAAAACACTTTTTTTTATCAAAAGGAAGGATTTGCAATCGGTGGCCGACAAGGGAGGAGGCCGGCGATCGGCGGCGGCCGGCGGTGATGGCGAGGGGCGGCGGGGCGGGGAGGCGGCGGGCGGCGGCGGCGGCGGCGGCGGCGGCGCGCGAGGCGGCAGCCGACGACCGCCGGCGGGCGGCCACGTCAACTCCTCGCCAACGTTGGTGGGGCGTGGTGGTTTGCACAAACTCGCCCTCGAATTGTTTCCAAAAAGTGTTCCGAAGAACAAGAAATAAGTTTTTTTTGTTCCTTAATTTTGCTTCAAAAGTGTTTTTTTTCTTAAAAATGTTCTCCGAAACACTTTTGGAACATTTTTTTATCATACGCGTTTCCGTTCCGAAAGTATTCCGAAAACACTTTCGGAACAGAAACACTTTCCAGGGAGTGTTACCATACGGACCCTTTCTTTCGGCTCTTCCGGGGGGAAAGAAATGCCCTAATGCGAAAGGGGATGCGATGACTCGTGCAAAAGGGCACAGAGATGCATGTGTTGCTCCGTGAGACAAGGAGACACATTGTCCCCTTTGATTTTCGAGCCAGGCTTTTTTGAAATTGAAACGTGAAAATATCTCGGATGATCGGTCGCTCACGATTGCCCGACCGTGGGCATAATATTCCTTGACTAACTCGCTTGTCGATGTATTATCTGTTTTGTCCCATTGTATAGTCATCTTCACGGTTTCATCGTTCGATATACATGCGGACACTTTTTCAAAATGTCACACATCATTCCGACAATGCTATAATCCGAACACGTTTTTAACTCTGAAGCTCCAAAGTAAAGTTTGCCATTACGTCAAAAGACGATTCCATGAGATAATTGCGATTTTGACATCCCATGAGCCAGGTTTTCAAAGAGTACTCAACATGGCGATCATCCGAGACTTAAGTTTCAAAACATAAATCAACACCCAATGTCTCTTCTACAGTTCTACTCGAACGTGGGATGTTCGGGTGGTGCAACACGTGCTCCTACACGTCGTGATTACCCGCGAGAGAACTCGAATCACAAACGCTGGGGGCTCACATGCACCGGACGCATGCGGTTTATGCACTTAATTCCGAAGAAGAGGCCGTGTAGTAATTAGACTCGACACAAGGGACCGCACGAGCCATGAGATTCGAAACATCCTCGGACACGGAGTTCGGAAAAGATAAGGACAAAAACCACGCAGACCAAGAGACTTTTTGAACTGAAAACGAAACCAAAGCGGGGGAGTCATCAATCGATATCCCGAGAAAAGGCCCAAAACATGGTCGGCGTGAGGACCGGGGGGGTGATGGTGATAAAATAAATTCGCATGCAAAAAGTCAAGCCTCATCATCAAATCCTCTTTCCTTTCTTTGCTTTTGTCTCTTCCTTCCTTCCTTCCTCCTCAAATTATTCTTTTCCTCCTCCACAAATCATTAAATGACAAAAGAGAACGTGAGCTTGGATTAGTTGAACTGCAAAACCCCACTGTCGTGAATGTCTCCCGTGCCACGCCCGACATCAACATGGACCCCTAAGGAAAAATAATAATAATAATCACAATTCAATCGCTCTGGTTAATATCACGAAAAACCTAACCGGATATAATTATGATAAATTTACCACAAACTAATTATCCCATACCGGTACACTTGTGTGACAAATTTAATCCAAGCTAGTTTTTTACCATGAAAAATCACAAATTGGTACGCCCATGACAAACAGAGTGTACAAATTCCAAACCGGTACACTTGTCGACTATCACTTATCTCGGAACAAACAAACAAAAAAACTATCACTTGCCATCTAGCTTAACAATTTGACAGTGAAATTTAACGGAAAATAACGGCGGATAAATTCGTCATCGGGCGTACTAATTTGGGATTTTTATTGGTCAAAAAATTAAGTTTTGATAAATTTATCACAGGTGTACCGGTTTTGGATTTTCCGTTGTATTGAACCCTTTTTTATATTTAACACGAATGCCGTGAATTTTAGTATTAGATGGCGCGAGTGCCTCATGACTTAATAACCGAGATCGTCCAATCCGTGACGCATGGAGTCCGTGTAAGAATTTCTCGTTAAAATTTTTACAAAAAAAGAAGAAGAATTTGCACACGTTTTTTGAAGTCCTCCTCGAATTCTCATGCTCAGTGGAAAAAAAGACCACCTGGGGGTGATTAGTCAAATGGAGAATCTGGTGCTTTTTTGCAGGCTTAATCCCCCTCCAGCCAAAAGGTTCCCTTGACCAGCACCAACATCTCGAATTAGGGTTTCCTCTGCCAAAGGTCGCACTGTCTGAGTAACCCCGGACAATCAAGGGGTGCAGCCAAATTGCTGGTACCAATGCCTTTTGAGTTTTGCCCCCACTCCCAGATTTGTTTAATGTCGAATTCTTAATCTATTCAAAACAATTGCCAACTTGAATGACTTCCACTGCAGTCGCATAAAAGAAAGAAAGAAAGAAAGAAAGAAAGACAGACAGTGTTTTGCACTTGAATTGAACTGGACATATTCTAATCTTTGTCTGAATGGGAACTTCCAAAGGTGCTGACCCTGACAGAGACCCCCATTCATTATAAAGTCTGCAAATTGCGGGATGGGATCTGATCTCCTTTCATGTTATTGGAAGGGCAAACATGAGGCTCTAGGTTTAAAAAAAAGAGAGGAGAGATACAGATAACAAAGGAAAAGAAATTTGAAAGGCTAGGATGATTCAGTTAATTATTCCAGCAAAACCATGTTAGCCAATAACAAGCACGGCCCGCTTGGCCGATGACGTAAAGATCCTTTAAAAAGTCGACGATACGGAGCAGGGGCGACGATAGGGATGATATTGGCGCACCTCGTATGTATCTTTTTTTTATTAGGAAGACAATCGGCCGACCCTTTTACAAGTTGAATTATTCGGCGGATGAGGTAAAAACTCTCCCGGATGATGCATTCGGGTTGCGATTACTTCGGTCGCATATGATATACAAAAGGGTAAGATCAAAGTTGGAGCCACGCCACTCCGATATGAGTCCGACTGAAGATCACTGGTAGACAGACAGACACAAAGTTCCAACTTAGAGAATCAGAACTTAGAAAAGGGACGCTTTAAATAAGAGATTATAATTGCGGGCCATAAGCTTTAGGTTCACCATCTTCAAAATAGGAGACAAAGTGGAGAACATGATTCCCCTTTTTTTCCCCAACTCCCATTGTTTTTTTTTTTTTTTTTGTCTTCCACTTTTGGCCGACGTACGAGTCACTGATTCCAAATCCCATGTTTAAAAGCACGATCAATTGCTGGATTACATCAACTCCATTATTTTAATCGCCATTACCGGAGGGAAAACGAGAAAACTTATCAGCTTGTGGAGGGAGGCATCATCTAAAATTCCCATCAAATTGCAGATGTCTTCTAGAAAGAGAATGTGCATATTAGTTCAGTAATTACCAGTTAACCTGTGGTCTTGATTCCAATATGTTTGCAATCTTTCTGTCTCGACGTGCTAATCTCGTGGAAATTTATCCTATCACACGGATGTCAATTCAGCCCTGCAATGACAAAAATCATTTCTTGTAATTAGGAGAAGGTGTTTTCTCTCTCTTTGGATTTTCCCACTCCTCTCCCTTCCCTTTTAGGATTTTCACCGCCGCCGTATTCCGAGGGGAAAAGATACAGGTGATCGATTTCCGGTTCAGTCCAGTCTGATTCTCAGGCGGTCCAGTGGAGCCGATGTCCTCCTCCAAGCAATCCGAAACAAACTGAGTAGAGATGGCGAAGTTAAAGAACTCGGAGAAAAAACAAGATAGCAAGATGAATCGCGACAAATCGGATAGCACAAGAATCGGAGAAATCAAATCATCATGCGAACAAGGAAAATCTATGACTCAACTTCGCAACAGGAACTGGAATCAAAACAAAATGAACAAAGAAAAACATGTGCAGAGTCGCATAAATTCGAAGTCTACTACGTAAAGCCCATGAAAAGGATCGACGTCCGGCGACGAAGAAAGAAAGATAATTGAATGTTGCCGAAAAATCAGTTCGGAAGCAGAACCTTGGACTGCGATGTCGCCATATATATATATACAGCTCACAAAACATTTTGGGATGTGGAGTTGAAGAGTGAAAAAATACGGATGTGGAGTTGAAATCTTTAGGTCCGGTCCGGGTGGTCTGATCTTGTTCGATCCTATACCCATTAGAACCGGCAACCGGACCGCCTGGACACCAGTTCTAATTTTAAAGACCGAGAACCGAACCGCCACCCTTTGGAATAAGGAACCGGATCACTAGTCCCGTCCGGTCCGGGCGATTCTCGATTCGATCGGTTCAACTTGCTCACCCCTAAAGAGAAACTTTTTCCTCTTTCTCTCCCACCCCCTCCTCATCCCCTGATTGCCTCAACCTGTTTCTTTTTTGTTCATTTCTCGCCATCACCTTCGTATTCTCTACATTCTTCTCGGTTGGGTTTTGGCTTGGAAGCTAATTCTGGTTCATGCTCCTCTAATTACCGACCTCCGGAAGAAGACCGTCAAGTCGAAGCCTCCGACTCACCATCGATTTTCTTTGCTAGGGTTGTCTTTCCTTTTCTCTTCCCCAATGTTTTGGGAGTTAATGAGTATGAATAATTCTCTGCAGCTGATATTGGGTGAATGTGGAGATCAATTCGACCATTTGTCTAATCAGCCATTGATGAGGATGCTCGTAACATGGCTCCTCAAATTCTCCAAGACTAGGCCGCTCTCCTCTCTCGATTTAGATTTAAGTCTTGATTCAGGGATTTTACTCTCTCGATCTAGATCTAGATATAGATTTGAGCGTTTCTTACAAGCATCCGATCTGTGTTCTTTCGACAAACCCGATGTTAGTATTACTGGTCGATGATGATGATAGAGACGTCAAACCTAGATGCGCACCACAACTTATTGCAATTGGTGGCGTGGGAGTTATTAGTGTGTGCTCATCGCTGATTTTGGTGATCAGCCGCCGAAATTTAATGATGGCAGATTTATTCTTGGAGAATGAGAGCGCGCTTCTAGCTGCAGAATATGTTTTGTTATTTGTTTTCTGGTATTTTCTTTTTTCTACAGCTATTTGGGAGCTTAAAAGCATTCTATACAGTTCTTTCAATTATTATTCTAATTAATGAATGGAATCTTCCTTTCGACCAAAAAAAAAATTCGGCCCTACACTTTTCGATTTTGCCAATTCACTCCAAAGACTTTGCATGAAGTTTCAATATAGTTATTCAAAGCAATATTCGTCGGAAATCGTTGACGTGGCGGTGTGCCACGACAGACGGCCGGCAATGATTGGATTGCCATGTCGGCGACTCCCGGTGAAAATTACATTGGAATTCTACACGCAATGTATAGGACTAAATCGATAAGATTGAAAATTGTTTACATTGAATCGGCATCCGCACCACAAGTTTATAATCGATTGGGTAATTTCTCAAAGCTCTGAAGTTACAAGCAAATAACCGATTGGTCGGGAAGCACTTTGGCTGTGTTAATAAACAGCAAAATGTCGCAGTTACAATGTCGTTATTCCGAAGATAATATTCGTCTATACCAAGTACGGATCGTGGACGTCGATTCAAAAGAATCCATAAACGACAATCGAGTTCACTAACAGAATTAGTGAACGTCGCTAGCAAAGCACCAATCGACCGGGCACGCGCTAATCTTATTAAATTGCCTAAGCCCAACATTCCACCATACATTACTCCAAAATTAGCCAGCTAATTATTGCAAAACAGCCCCACGATTCATCGAAGTAAGAAAGCGACCGGCACATGCGAAAACGAAATCCCACCCTGTCCCGATGTGACTTGGATGGTTCATCGAACCAGCCGCGAACCACCATTCCTCACCAAAAATTATTATTATTATTATTTTATTTTTTTGTACGAAGAGGAAGAATGCCTGTTGAAGGAGAGACAAAGAAGATGAAAAAGAGATTTTGCAAGATAAGACATGGCTGCCACGGAAGCAAGCGATCGAATAGAAAAATAGACATAATAAGTCAGATGCCAAATCAATTGACATGACCCGTGTCCACGGGAGAGTAATAAAGAATTCCACCATAAATTAAGTGATACCATTAAAGCCAGTTACTATATATAGATGAGCAAACCCAAAATAGAAAATCTCTATTTAAGGAAACTACTCCAACTAGAAAACCAACTTGAATTATGAAAGTTTACTTTCTCGAACTCGATATATATTTTAACAATGGATATGATGAGAAAGGCACGAATGTTGCTGAGGAGATGACGAAGGTCGTTGTTTTTTTTTTATTATTATTGGAACGGACATATTCATTTCATACGAAAAAAAAAATACATAACTTCAAGATAAAGATGCAGATTCCACACAGCAAATAAAATAATTAATTTTGAAAAGTGAATCAACTTGATATTACTTGCAGAGACCGACCCATTCTACAAATACGGATTTGGCGTAACATGAAATCTCAAACGACAGTAGAGCACAAAATCTCATATCAAGATCAGAGATGAGCATACACTGAGAAATTCTTTTCATGTAGCTATGGTTTTGCCAAAAGGCGGTGTGTGACTAGATTCGCCAAAGACCATCACCGTATAGAGAGCACAACAACACCAATAAGTTGAAAATAACAAAAGAAACGCATTGTAAATTTCAAATCTATTTATAAATCGAGGTAGAAGAGCACCCAAATCTAAATATAGCTATAGATCAAGAGAGAATAGATACAATAGAGATACCAATTGATCGTAAAATCACTTTCAGATAAGTAAGCAAGGTCACGTGTCCGGAAATCAAATGAAAAGCACAAAGCCTTGTGCCGGGCCACTTTCTCGATTTTGTCGCAGCAGATGTAATGACCTGATTTACTTCTTTGACGATCAGAATGGTTAGATACATCAAAATTGATGTTCAAACTCGGTATCGTAAGCAACGTCACACTCGGTGCACATGGATATAAAACAAGCGAGTTGTTTTCGATATGCATAAAAAAAAACTATTGTGTTACTTAAAGCTTCGTTCGGTTGTTTTGAAAATTATTTTCCTAAAAAATGATCGCTTGTATTACATACAAAAATAAACTAGACATAAATCTTTATTGATAATGAATGTAATTTTTATTCATTGATTAAATTAAGAGATACGAGTGATGATTTTTAGAATTTTTTTTTTAAATCAGCGCCTCGATATGGTTAATTTCAAGTACTATTATAGAAAATTCGTAGTGTTGCTTCATTAATTGTAAGGTTCCTTTTTACGTAAGGTCCTTGCTGAGAAGTGTTTTTATGTCCCACTTGTTTTCTCGATTATGCCCTTCCATCTCACCCCAAAATTACCGCAATGCCCATCCACCGACCGTGCACTGGTTTCCCCGTGAAATGCCAGCCGCAAAATCCGATGACTTCCCTCTCCACCGTCGATCACTCCCGCCCGTTCCAGGCTTGTGGGTAACTTCCCGTTGCGACTCAATCGGCTCCCCGGGAATGCCGCTACGGGCACAAATTGTTCTAACAAGTAGCGAATATCCCCTATAAATTCGAAAAAATTTCCAATGAAACGCCAATACCATGTTTTTTTTTTGTTTTTTTCTCGATACCTTTAATTTCGTATTAATGACCTAAAATTACATTACATTTGGTCACCGTTCCGTCGCAATAACCGTTAAAAAAATCCAACATGTAGGATTTGAACGGCCGTTATGGGCAAGGTACAAGTTCGAAGTTATCGGAGAGACGGAAAAAACTTGAAGCATTCGTGTCCTAGAGAACAAAGTTTAGGTTTTTCCGTAGGAGTAACCCAAAATACTGTTAGTACAAATTTTGTGCTGTGGTTATGGTGGAACAACAAAGCCGACTGAGGGTTGTATAAGGTTGCGTATGGCAACTTTTTTGTTCTTGGGAACATATTTGGAATAGAAATATTTTTTTGTGTTTTTGTTCCCGGCTACGATTTTCGGGAATAGAAACGCGTTTGGCAAGTATAAAAAAAAAAAACTTTTTTCACCAAAAGGAAAGATCTGCGGGCGACCGGTTTAGCTCCTCGCCGATGATGGTGCGCAGTGGTGGTTTGCACGAGTTTGTCCTTGAGTTGTTTCTAAAAAGTGTTCCAAAACCCAGAACCAAATTTTTTTTTTTGTTTCTTTTTTTGGCTTCAAAATTGTTTCTTTTTTCAAAAGTGTTCCCGAAACACTTTTGAAACACGTTTCGACCATACGTGTTTACGTTCCGAAAGTGTTCCGGGAACATTTTCGGAACAGAAACACTTTCCAGGGAGTGTTAACATACATGCCCTAAAATTTTTAATCCATCCTTAGTTCTTGGGAGCCTGGTGCTTGAGTTCATTCATGTTTCGTCGATTGATTGAGTTGATTACACTGGCAAACTCACCTCATATATGAAATGACCCTTTAAAATTCACCTGAACATGACCGACACAACATGTTTCATCAATGAACGCGTGGAATTATATCACTCACATTTCTTTTTGGTCGACCGCATGCAATGACGTATTCATGCATAGTTTCTCGGACGTTTTCAAGGCGACTACAGTTATCAGCTCTTATCGGTTTTCCTTTTGTGTGACGGTTTTTTACGCATCGAAACGTGCCGTACATATTGTGTGACAGATCAATAAAACGTTGATTGATTTTACGGTAGGAATCCAATATGGTTAGGAAATGTGTTGTGTCAATGACTACCGTGACCTAGGTACGTGAACGACGAAGTAGGGTTACATTTTTCAATGGTGGGTCCACCGATCCCAACCAGCCTTTGCCACCAATTAGTACTAATGATTTCATTTTTTTTTTCCCATGTGATTCTAAGAGCTTTGCAATGCTATGTCTCATACAATTCATTTGAATCTCCTGTTCTTGCACTATTATCAATTTGATGAATGGTTTTCTAGAATGAATAGGAAAGTAAAGAAGTACTAATAAGTCAAACTTGTTGACCACTTGCGGTCAGTACGTACAAATCATGGCCTTAGATTAATTATGGAATCTGGAAGAGGTGCTGTGCCACCAAAAAAAAAAGGGGAAAAAAAAAAACAAGGAAGAGGTGGAAAAAAGATCAAAATAATACATATTTGACAATCTGAAAGAACAAATTACAATACATGTTTGACAATAACTCGTTTATTAACCGATAGAAAAAAGTTATCTAATCGGTCCCACGGATTTCAATTCAGTCATAAACGTTCCAATTTTATCAATTTTATCTCGAACATTTGTGCCAAATTTTAATATAGTCATTTCGATCAATTTTCGCCGGAAATCGAGAAATTTCAATGCCACATAAGACGGCTGGTGATGATTGGATCGTTATGTCAACGATTTTAGGTGAAAACCGATTGAAATGACTATATTAGAATTTCACACAAGAAATTGAAAGTGTAGAATGGAATTGACGTCCGCACAATATGTTTAGGACCGATAAGACAATTTTTCCCTCAACATAGGCTTGGCGCTCGACTCCAAGTGATCCAAATCGAATCATTTGGTATGGCTTATCATCAACATCAAGCGATGCATTCGTGATCAATTGAGGCGATGATTCGACATGATTTTGGTGGCAAACGCAAGGAAGCAAAGATGAAGGTTCTCAATGTCCAAATCGATCCATCTCGTCGTCTCGTAGCAGAATGGGCTAAGCACCCACTTCATAACGATGCGCTCTGGCTTTTGCCAACGAAACTAGAGCAATTCGATACGTCAACGTAAGGGAAGTAAAGGTACAAAAGCATCGGAAGCACGTTTTAAACCCGAAACGTTTTGAGTTCAAATTCATGTGTCTAACGCGATCGTGTGTTTCGTTCGGTGAGAACGGGATTATTCGTTAATGATGGTTAAAGATGTTTCGATTGGGATCTGACGAATTTCAAATCTAAATGACATCGCCGGCCCCGAGTAATCTTAAGGCCACGAATATCACCTCGTGGGAAAGTCGAGTCGAACTTAATTTGACAGACTTGGGGCCGATTAGTCGTTTCCAGCTTCTCATTTCTCGGTGGCAGCCACGTAGATTCGTTGAAATTCCAGGGCAATTCTGGGGGCTTGCTATTTTATAATAGAATCTTGCTTCTCTGCTGTGGGAGCTCTGCTCTCTCTCTTCTTCCTGTGAAGACCCATGAGCCAGTTTCTCTGGGAGCTCACTGGAAACATTAATTTCCTCGCTCAAGGTCGGTTTTGTCAACTACTTGTTTTGAGATTGAACCCCACCATTCTTGCTCTGAGAACTGTTCATTTCCCAATTTTTCTCCTTGTGCTCTCGGTTTTCTTCGTTTGTTCTCTGGTCGTTGAAGCTGAGTGATTTTTGGACGAAAATTTTGGGTGATGGATCATCATACAAGACTTGAATCGTTGCTTCTGAAGTTAGATTTGTGAGGGATTGATGGGTGGTGAGCTTTGTTGGTGCTTTTCCCTCTCGTTTAGATGAGTGACACTGACATATTCTTTGCTCTGTTCTGGGGATTCGTGTGTTCTTGATTGCTCTGAAGCTAGAAGCTTTTGGCTTTGTCAAGGAAATAGAAATTCTCTCCTCCGAATTTTGAAAATTTCGTTTTGTTGGTCTGGTATTTTTCTGTTGACGAAACCTCTCTCCCCTGAGGAAATGTGAGCATCATCAGAAGTTCGTCTTCTCCTTGCTGATTGCATTGCTTATCTCCTTCGAGAATTGGCTTACCTAATCTATCGTGGTGTTAGATATAGGCAATTGGGTTTCCAGTGAATTGAGAATTGATTGCTTCATTTCGACATAGAGCTGAAAATGAAGTGCTCTGTTTTTCCAGGATGTGATTGCTGGTCTTTTCTGGGCAAATGTGGTCCACGCATCCTTCTTTTCCTCATATAATAAACAAACACAGAATCACTTATTTTAGCGGGCAAAGTACGGTTCAATTCTTAGAGCAGACAATGTGCCAAAACTCAGATGAGTTATTTGATCCACTTGATAATAACCTGATTGACGTGATTTTTCCTTTTTTTTGTTTTTTTGCCTTAGAGATCACTCTCACGTACCTGAATGGAAAATATTAGAATCTGCATATAGAGAGCTGCTGTCTCTACATGGTAGACATTCAGACCTGGGGTTCTTGGGTGCATAATCAGCTAAATCTGATTTAGTGTTTGGTTGCTTGCAATACTTAATGGCTTGCGACTTGTGATATCATGATTTTCATGTCCGAGACTCCTTGCTTGTTCTTGTCTGGTTTTGGTTTGTCAGCCTTTGCTGAGTAGGCTTCCTCTTACATTGGATGTTAAGATGTGGAAAATGCTTTCAGAGGGTAAAGCAAGATGGACAAAGTAAAGAAAAATAGACAGGAGAATATATCCTCCTTAGTATTCCTATACACTCTTTCTGCTGCGAAAGGCTCAGTGAGTAAGACATTCCGCACTTGCATTTTAAGTCACTGAATTTCTAAGTGTCTATCAGGTTTTACCAGACTATCCTTCGTTTTTCTTCTCTCGTTGAAGAAAAAGGAAGAATAGACATGTTCTACAAGCAAGACACCAAGGTTGCCCGGTGTGCTTTGGAAGAATAGAATGATGATTTCTTAAACCTTGTCCAATTGTGGTTCAAATTCATGCTTGAGATGCAGAAGGATGCAGTTTGCTGTTTGCTGATTTCAAGGCTTTGCATGACTTCTCTTATGATTGTCAAACTTGTGTTATGGTGGTTGTCCTTCCTGAAGCCTGTCATAATTTGATTCTCCATGATTCCATCATCTCCTCCCTCTCTTCTCCTTTTATGTACGCTGATAATACCATCTGTCTTGATCGTGGTTTGTTCTCCACTTCACTATAGTAGCAATTCTAGGGCTTCTATGCATAGCCACATTCCAGAGACCTCTCGAGCAGAACATTTCATCACCTGAATGAGCATGCAGTATCTCTTCCATACTCAGGAGGATTTTTGCATCTTTATGACCTGCCCAACCCTTGATATTGCTAACTACCTCTAATCTGTGTACTTTTTCTGCATCATCATTCAAGCCAATGCATCTTTACGTAGAAATGTTTTGCATAACTGCATTACATCCTCTTTGTGGGGTGGAAAAATGTCACTTATATATTCAACTTGTGTTGTGCAGGGTTTGGCTGCTTGGTTGGATAAAGTCTCGCTACCATCGAGTTTAGAGCTCATCATGCAAGTTAGCTGGCAAACTGAGAACCGAACTCGATAGTTTTACCCTGCCATATAGTGAGCAGGTGGTCCTCCAAAGTGAATCGTTCGTCAGAAGCAAGCATCACAGGACAGAAGAAGAGTCATTTAAGCATGTCGAACAAAATTTATTATCAGTCTGCGCATGAGATTGGCACCTTTTGCTTGCCTCAGTTTCATACTTTAGATTGCCACCCTTGCCACTATCACACACAGAGTCTCCCAGAAAAATACTGCACCCTCGAGTCATCCTCCGCCAGCGGAGGTTATGCTATTTACAACTCACCATCAACCATCAGCTTCTCATCCAACGGGAGTCCTGTATCTCTGCAAGATTCCGTGTCTTTTCTACCTGATACCCTACACTCCCCAGATAATACCTATGCCTCCTCCATAAGTGGGTCTTGTGTCACCGACGATGCAAATGATTTTTTGCACAAGCTGAGAGAATTGGAGAACCTAATGCTGGGACCTGATTCTGATATTCCCACTAACTATGAGAGGAGTCTCCAGAAGGGGATCCACATAGCCTCGCCGGGGATCAAACTAATGGATGCAATAGAACGGAGGGATTTGAAACAAGTCCTCATTGCCTCTGCAAAGGCAGTTTCAGAAAATAATCTATGGACCGCGAACTGGTTGATGGATGAGTTGCGTGAAATGGTCTCAGTTTCTGGGGAACCGATCGAGAGGCTGGGAGCGTACATGTTGGAAGGTCTCGTTGCTCGTTTAGCCTCCTCAGGAAGCTCCATCTATAAAGCTCTGCAATGCAAAGAACCTGAAAGCTCGGAGCTCCTTTCCTACATGCACATTCTTTATGAGGTCTGTCCATACTTCAAATTTGGATACATGTCGGCAAATGGTGCGATAGCCGAAGCCATGAAAGATGAGAAAAGAGTCCACATCGTTGACTTCCAAATTGCTCAGGGTAGCCAGTGGATCACTTTAATCCAGGCGTTTGCAGCGAGGCCTGGTGGGCCACCCCACATAAGAATAACTGGATTCGATGATTCCGCGTCAGCTTATGCCCGTGGAGGAGGATTGGACATTGTGGGGAAGAGGCTATCTAAACTTGCTCAGTCATACAAAGTCCCCTTTGAGTTCCACGCTGCATCGATACCAGGTTCAGATTTACAGCTGCACCATCTCGATGTTAGGCCTGGGGAGGCTTTGGCCGTAAATTTCGCATTTATGCTTCACCACATGCCTGATGAGAGTGTGAGCACTCACAACCATCGGGACCGGCTCCTAAGGCTGGTCAAGAGCCTGTCGCCGAAGGTGGTGACCCTAGTGGAGCAAGAATCTAACACGAATACTGCTGCCTTTATCCCACGGTTCATCGAGGCTATGGAACATTATGCAGCCATGTTCGAGTCGATGGATGTGACTCTTCCCAGAGAGCACAAGGAGAGGATTAACGTAGAGCAGCACTGTTTGGCAAGAGACGTTGTCAATATAATTGCGTGCGAGGGGGCCGAGAGGGTAGAAAGGCACGAGCTTCTGGGGAAGTGGAGGTTGCGTTTTGCCATGGCAGGATTTACGCCATACCCTTTGAGCTCCCTAGTGAACGCCACCATCAAAACGCTGTTGGAGAATTACTCTCACAAGTATAGGCTAGAGGAGAGGGATGGAGCTCTTTATTTAGGATGGATGAATCGAGACTTGGTAGCGTCTTGTGCGTGGAAGTGAAATAATCCGAGAAAGTATAAAGACGGCATGATGGAGCAGCTGGAATCGTTCTTCTTCTTTTCATGTTTCGCTCCTTTGTAATCATTTAGCTCGTACCTTTGATGAGGTGTTTGAAGCTGTTCACTTTGTATAGTCCCAGATTTCATGCTCTACTCTTCCCCTGACAAAGGTAGGGAAAACTCATTTTCACTGAATTGGAACTTCTTTTGGTGACCATTATACTGAACTCAGGTGCAAATTTTTTCAAAGAGTGAACGCTTTTGAAAGCCCAACAGCTACATTTTATTAAATGCGGTCACGGATTTTATGAGTTTGTCATGTAATCATGTGGGGAATGCGTAGAACATTATAGGAATTCCCACCGTATTACTTGTTTTGCTTGAATTACTGGGTATGACTGGATCCTAGTAAGAAGAGGCGGACCTTGTTAATTCGGCTAAAAAGAGAGGATTTTGGCAACCTTGCTCTCTCTGTTATATCATTTTGCTTGAAAAGTCTTTGTACTTTCTTCCATAGATGAAGTCTTCAGAAGTTTGTGAGATCATTTCGTTATGTTTGCTCCTCTTCAAACTAAAGATAAGATGCCATAATATCTAGTAGCATACTCATCAACTGTTGAATCACACAGAGAATAAGTATGCCATTGTTACATAGGTTAAGGTGCTGTCTTATATTCCGTCGATTTCCCCAGCACGGCTTTTTAACTATGTTAATGATTTGGCATAAAGGAGACATGAAAGGGAGCTTCTGAGAATAAATAGATTTCTCACATTGGATTCTCCTTGGAATCGTATTCAACTGATAATATTCTAACATGTAATTTTCAGTGCAGAGTTAAATCTAAACATCTGTTACCAAATTTAGGCAACTCCCAATGACCTATCCCACACCTGATCACTCATACATTAACATAAGAAATATACTACAGCCTCGGCGAACGTTTTGTGCGCGGGTTGACCATCACAGATAGGGACACTGTTTTAGCTTTGAACAGCTGCTGCATTAGATGGCTGTTGCTGCGGGTGTGAATTCTCCCCCATCACATTCACGACGGAGTCAAGATGAACAGGATCACGTTCCCCTGATTTAGTACTCGACAGGTCTTCTTTTTCCTCATTAATTCGATCCTCAGGACCTAAATCATTATTAAATACTGTTCTATCCCCAACTTGATCACCAGGTCTTGATGTTTCTTCAGCCTTGCCATTGGATTGGTCGGTTGACTTACTCCCAGAAGCCGAGCTAGCATTCTCCACAACACTGTGAGACACGGTCTCACCATCCGGAGATTTGATGTTCACGTCTCCACTTTGGGTGGTTGCATGACCATTAAATCCCCCTGAATTAGGCATGATTGTCCTTAAAGGAGGGACAGAATGGTCGTTGTGCTGACCCTCGTAAGTGGTCATGACCACCTTGGCATCATGGGATGCCCTCTCCACGTGCTTTTTAGCTGGACATCCGGGGCTTGAACATCTGTAGTAACTCCTGCAATGCACCAGCAGTGCACAGTACACATCTCAATGTAAGATGAGATAACAATGAGTTAAAGGAAAAATCAATCTTGAAGGGACTTTCCATCAATAACTAATATCAAAATCTCGGTAGAAGAGGATGAAATGCAAGTAGCATTTCAAGGCCTTAAAATGCAACTATGAAACTAGCTCACTTATTTTAAGTACCTCAAAAAATTTCTAGTATCTTGCCTCATCCTCATTAAGCATCTCACATTAAATCAAGGCGAAGCGTTTTTTTTTTTTATTTGCCAGGGGTGCCTGTTTGGGGGGTGGGGTGGGGGGGGTGGGGGGGGAGGGGGTGGTGTTTTGTGTTGTTGGGAGGGGGTAGTGGGAAAAGTTGACAGATAATCGCCCTTATTGCAACACCTAGGAATATGAGATGATGATCAACATAAGTCACTGAGGAGGGTAGCCTACCTTGCTTTAGTTATTTCTACTCCATAGACTGACAGCAATAATGCAGTCTTATTGATTGGAAAAAAAACCGTTATGGATGCCACAAGGGTGAAGATTAATCAAACGGAAGTACAGTACAATCACAAAGCACTAACAGTGCCTACCTCGGATTAGGATTGCCTTTCACCATTTTCTGGCCATATTTGCGCCACCGATACCCATCATTGACAATATCTACCTCACTCACGGTGTGAACAACGCTCCGTGCTTCAGTGGTAGTCTTATCCACTGAAGCGGTATCTGTGTTGCAACTGTCCTTTTTCCTGTTCAATGCTTCTGATAGTCAAAGAAAAGGCAACTTACACGTCCTAGCAAGCAGTGATTAAACTTGTTTTTTCTTTTTTTGTACGAAATAATTTGATCTATGGACAACATCGTTGCTCTCGATTCTACAAGAATTTTTATGAAAGCCTTTCATTTGCTTCTGAATGAATTCTTCCTTGTTCGGTTTCTGGAAATGAAAATACTACCCACCCTCTAAGTCCTAAATTCATTTGAATGATGAGGCAAAATATTTAAGGAAAAAAATTCCAATAAAAAGTTTTGGTCCTCCACCACCCAAAAAGGGAAAAAATTACTAGCAAGAAACAGCCTACCTTCGTTTTGAACCAGGAGGATCCTCATCAGTAGCTATTTCATCCTGAACCTTGACTTTTGCTGGTACCACAGGTTTCACTTCAGCAGGAGCTGGAAGCGCTAAAGGCTGAGGAGTTTCTTTGTTGTCAACTTGATAGTATGCCTGGCTCTTCGCTTGTGATGATTTGTCTACAAAATTAAGAGCCAATTGATTTCACCACCGTTTTAAAAGGGAAGACGGAAAGCAAAAGTGATACTCCCCATACCTTGTGTGCTTGTGGAAGAAGGCCTCTCTGGCTTCTCCTCAACTATGGACACGGCAAAGCCGACAGCCATTGGTAGGTGCTTCTGTGGGCTAGGATGACTATGCTCGCCTAAGTAGATGTTATCGGTAATCCGGCCACTACGCGAGCGCTCCACTTGTTTCTTCACAGGGCAGTATGGATGCGTACATCTGTAATAACTACGCACAAATTCATTCCCTTTAACATTTTTCTGACCATATTTTCGCCAATTATATCCATCCTCTGCAGTCTTTTCATAACTGATAGAGGGAGTGCTGCCTTCTTGAACAGATGGTGATTCATACTTAACACTTTCAGGGGTCAGCTCCAATAATAAAAGTTCCTTTGCCTGTGCCCCTTGAAGCCCCATACCACACACGAGGGATTCTTTTGAATTTGATTCCCGACCAGGCTGTGGTGTATCACCTCCATTATCAGGGTTGTTTTCTGGCTTCACTCCTTCAGGACCAGTTTCATTTGGTGTGCTTTCTTCATTAGCCATATGATCGCTTCGATTAGGATTGTTAAAGTCTTCACTTTGTCAAAAGGAACACTATCATCTGAGCATAGAATGCGCGACTCAGTAAGATAAAGATTTGTTGTAGACACTTGCATAAAACCGTGTTTTGCTTAGACTTTTACCATAAAAAGGTTGAGGAGAATGTGATAAAAAAGATCCAAGATCAATAAAAAATTTGTTAGAAAAAGCAAATAACTTCATGAAGCTACTAGCTCTAGAACAACTCCGAAAGTAATGCTTTCTTTGAATAGTTCACAACAAGTCCAAGGAAAATGAACTCATGCACAGAAAGATCAACAGAGACCAAGAATTGTTCTAGCATGTCTAGAAAACATGCAAACATAATTTTCCACGACACCAAAACTGAAAGGCATTTCACCAGTTGTTACTGTAACTACAACAAGAACATTCAACTCCTGCAAAAGCTTCCCACTCCCTTTCCTTCCCCATTGGCTCTAGAGCAACCAGAGGCATCAACTTATTGATTTTCATCTTTCAGAATGTACGACTACTTACAAGATGTCCTGCTTAAGAATCAAAGGAGCTTATAGGAAGCTATTCCATCCAACTTCAAGGTGTCACAGCTATGAACAGGATACACTCAGCTTCCTTGAATAGTTACAGATTTCCAAAGGCCTATTTTAGCTCGTTTGAGGTACTCAGCGAACGCTTGACAGCTGCAGCATCGCTGCTCTACCCGACTTCAGGTGCGGTTCCAAGGTGCTACACCTTCAAAACATGTATTGCCAAGCACAGCTCTACCACACAGGCTAACGCAGCCACAAGGAATCTACAGAGTCCGCAACATTACACCCAACGAGCATGTTGCTAACTGAAAAAAGATGATTGAACGTCTCCAACTAACAATCCAATAACCAAAAGAGAACCCAAAAACTTGGTGGAAAATCAGGACAATCTTCCCCCTTAGAATCAACCCAAGATTGGCTCTTTTACTTAATTCCATAATTCGATGAAGAACCCAAAATTTCCCCAAAAAGTCTACTTCGGAGAGTAAATAGAGCTAACTAGTTCTCCAATTCTTCTAGGCAAGAAGCAGAAATTGATTCCGTTGAACTTATTACTAGGATTTTCTGTTCCTGGGTTCTACCTTCTAATTAACATGCCCTGAAGCGCCCGTAGGCTCAAGTGAACATGACAATTGATGGAAAAGTGGCTCAAAATCACAAGAAACCACAAGACCCGGGACTAATTCCCTTCATTCCAAAAATCATGGGAAAAAATAGCAAGCACTAACCGAAATTAACCTTTGGATGTTCAACTAAGCACTGAATAACCGATAACTCCAACCAATCGAAGCCTGAATAGCTAAAATTACAAGCTCCAAAGCATAATTCAGAAGCAAGCTACAGCTGAAGTCATCAGAACAAAAGGGGAAGTTAAAAGAGATCACTTTACCTTTATTTCCAGCAGAATCAGAACACAATTCAAGTCCTCACCCACGAATCGCAGCCGTTGATTGCGATGAAGATGGTGGCTCATCCGCAGAAAGAGAGAGTTGAAAGCTTTGAGATTTCGAAGCCCAGTCCAACCTCGGAGAAGAAAGAAGAAGAAGAGAGCCGGAATCCGGTGCGGTCAGACGCACTGGAGCATCTTTGCTCCCTCCTCGACAAAGGGTTCTCATTGGATGCTCCCCGTGGGACCCAGCGACGGGACCAACCGCCGGAGCTTGTCGGAAGCCCCGTTTTGGGGATTTCACGGACTAAGAGGAGAGGAGAGCCCCTCCCGTCCCCGTGGATTAAACAAGTGGACGTTGTTTGACCTTCCCTTCCCCTTGGGGCCTGGGCGTGCAACGCGATTTGACGAATTTGCCCCTCGCAGGCTCACGCTCTTGCTTTTTGGCGTGCGCCATTTCTCCCTCATAATCTATGGGGCCATGGACGTATGAAAAGGCAAGAGCATATGTTCCACAAAAAATAAAATATTATTTCGCTGAGAATATTTCCTTTCCATCTCTCAATTCTTATTCCATGCTCGATCCGATGCTGTCCTTCAGCACGTTTTATTTTGTTTCTGTTTAAACGACTCTAATATTTATATTGGGTACGTCGGATTTCCAAGGAAAAAGAAAAAGAAAAAGAAAAGATTATGAATTATTCCTCGATCGTTACTCCTCGGATGTCGAAGCATGTATTGAAGGAGGAGAAAGATGGCGGTCTGGAAGGAGTTTCTCGATATGATTTGGGTCCAAAAGAATCGAGGGATGTCTCTCTTGATTTAGCATTTTGCTATATATATATGGCTGTTGATTTTTATTCAATTCGGGGCGATGATCGGATTACATAAATAACTGTAGGGATCGATTATACACAGATGGGGCAATGATCATAACACACAAGTAACCGTATGGACCGGATATAAAGGGTTCATCTATCTAATGGCCGGAAATGTATCCGGTCTTGTTTTCGATAAGTGAATTTTAATACGAGTCTTCCATTGGTATTAATTCACAATTTTTCTTTGGTTCCATATGAGACTTGAAATGTTGCATTCTTATCATTTAATAAGAGTGATCGATTTCATGATGTGTCTTGAACTGGGCTAGTTCTCATTTTGAAACCGGAAATTGCGCACTAAGGGGCGGTTCCAGAAATTGTGAATCGAGAACCCCTCACTAGTTCCTGGACCCATCGAGGAAGTGGACCATCGGCCCGATCTGATTCCTGAATTGGTCCATGGAACTAGCCATTGCATGGCATAATATCGTCACGAGAGTTTTCAAAACATATGATCATATATATATTTCAAAATTCTTGTGACTCATTTTTACTTTGTCAGGGTGTGGACATGGTTGCAGCATCTCTCTTGGCTGCATGAGGGAGTCCCCCCATAACAGCTTCTTGCAGTTCTTCAAGTCTGAATTTGACACAAGTCTCCAAAGACAGCTTCTCACATTTCATTCAAGCATTTTAAAGAACCCACAGTGATCAGCTCAAAATTTGTACGAAGAACTCCAAAAAACAGAGCACTGGATATTTACCTTGATGAGATGCGATTGTCATCAGCGAAAAACGAAGCAAGAGAGGACGCGAGAGTCGAGACTAGAGATGAGATCGCGAGAGGGAAGCGTGGAGCGAGAGGGACGCAACTCAGGCGAGAGGGTGGCGTCGAGGCGAGAGGGCGTGACTTGAGAGTGAGCGTCATGAGCTTCAAGCGAGGTTGCGAGAGGCATGAGAGCAAGCGATTGAGAATCGTGACTTTGACTTGTGAGAGAGAGGCGCGAGCGACTAATGATGTGCGATACTCAATCTATCTGATAAGGTTTGTATGTTGTGAACGAGATGTCGCGTTATGATTTGTGAACAATTTTCAGGTTTGTAAGAATAAATAAAAAAAATCGGTCCAGCTCCGATCCGGGTGGGTGTGTTCACAATAGGAATCAGGAGCCAGATCGATATTCATAGATTCCGAAGGGAGTCCCCTAGAACCAACCGATTCGGACGATTCCTTTCGCTCACCCCTAACCTCTAGCTCTGTTGGGATAAGTTGCCAAATAACATTGACGTGGTTCATCACGGAGACACATTTGATTAAAATCAGCTTTGCCAGGTAATTCGTTAGGGATCACTCAACCATATGGCCTGGTCAATTCACATGCACAAAGATGTCTTCTCTCGGCCTTTTTCCCTCTTCATCACCAGAGCTTCTTCCATCTGCTGCACTGGACCATCACTCCACTGCCCTAGAATTCACGTGCACACGCCCTCATGCCTTCATGTGATGCCCAGCGCTTCCAGGATCCAACTTGCTTCCCGTGCGTTTCACGATCTCCATTCGCTCGTCTCGCCCGCCCGATGACAGATTCGATCCGGCCTTCGCTCGCTTGCGCGTCGACAGAGACACTTCACCTCCAGCTCATGGCTCATAAGAATCCTTGCTTTTTCTGCAATAAAGGGGCTGGCTCTCTCCATGATGTGTGACTTGCAGTTGAAACAATTCAATGGTTGCCCAGCTCGCACACCATATCGACCTTCTTTTTTGTACTCTAAAGATCGCTAACGTACTCCATGCATGTATCAGATCTCAGACAAAAACCATGATGAACAAATTCAACCACGCCCCGCTTGTGGTATAGCCGAGCAAAAGGCGAGCTAATGCCGACATGGTCGGACGATATCGCATACTCCTATTGTTTCGTACCCAAAAAGACCGATTTTTTCCGTGCCGAAGAACTATTATTAACAAATATAATGTAATGGGATAAAACTAGGTAAGTTACATAGGAAAGTCGATACATTTAAGGCACTTGTAAAACAGACAAATAAAAGGTGCTAAAGGATAACAAAGGTTGATAAATTAAAAAAAAAACTTATAAATATTGGTTAGCAACTTAAATGACAGTTTAATTCATAACTAACTTGTAATTTAATCGAGAAAAGTTGGTAACTCAAATAAACGTTGGGAAAATTGTTGAAAATTGTCAAAAAAGTCTTAAACCTATCGCACTTTTGCCGGTTTAGTTATAAATCTTTTAATTTTGCCAATTCAATTCTAAACCTTTTACATTGATGTCAATTCGATCCTAAACCTTTTTTTTTGTGCCAATTCGGTTCTAAACCTTTTGTGTTTGTGCCAATTCAGTTTTAAACCTTTTGTGTTTGTGCCAATTCAGTCCATCCGTCCAATTTTGGCTGGCCGATAATGACATATACACCGGTTGGTGCCGACATAGATGCGGGGGCTGACGTGAAAATTTTTATTAATATTTTATTATTTTAAACTATTTTTTATTATTTTCCTTTTTGTCTTTTCTGCTCTTTCCTTTGTTCTCCTTTCTTCTTCCTCCTTTCTCGTCCCTTAGCAAGCGGATCGCGGTGGCGATTGGCCGAAGGCCACTAGTAGCCTCCACGGCGCCGGGCAAGGCCGGCCATGGCGAGGTCGACTTTGCCAACGCCGGGCAAGGCAGGTCATGGCAAGGCACAACCTCGCCGAGATCCGGCATGGGCGAGGTCGGCCGATCATGGCGGCCTTGCCATGGAAGGCGAGGTCGGCCGACCATGGCGGCTTCAAGAAGGCGAAGAGCAAGGACTAGGTCATCATGGCTTCATCCTCGAGATTGGGCGGGGCTCGTTCGCAAGTGACCTTCCCTAGATCTTTTCCTCAATTTTTGCAATTTTTGTCTTCTACTGTGTTCGTTCATTGGTTGCCCCCTAGATCCGGCTCATTGTCCATGGTGAGGTAGCCATGGCGGACCTTGCCCCGCCCAAATCTAGGCGAGGCCGCGTCTCACAATCTATGGCGAGGTCACGACTCGTCGTCCGAGGACTGCATTTGGCCGACCTCGCCCAGCCTAGGTCTAGGTGATGGGAGAGGTCGCAACTCATTGTCCATGGTGAGGCTAGCCATCGCTAGTCGACCTCGCCCGGCCCTGGGTGAGGTCTTGACTCGCCATGGTTGGCCTTGCCCGGCACCGGGCGAGACCGCTAGCAACTTAGCCTTTGGCGCCGGTGACCTGCTTGCTAGAGGAAAAAGAAAGGAGGGAAAAAAAGAAATAGAAGAAAAGAAAAAAGGAAAAAGTAAAAAATAGTTTAAAATATTAAAATATTAATAAAAATTATCTACGTCAGCGCCAACATCCACTTAGTATCGGCCGGTGTCCACATCACCGCCGGCCAATCAAAATTGGGCAGATTAATCGAATTGGCATAAATACAAAATATTTAGAATTGAATTGTCATAAATAAAATTTTTATGATAGAATTGGCATAAATACAAAAAATTTAGGATTGAATTAGCAAAAGTATGATGGGTTTATGACTTTTTTTTGACAATTTTCCTACTAAATGTTTGTAAATTTATATGAGAGTCGATAAATGTAAGGCGTGGGGGAAGAAGGCAACTATGAAGCCGTCGGTAAGTAGCGAAAACGAGGAAGGACATACACAGTTAGAATTCAATGTTGTCTAGAACAGCACGGGTATCTCACTGGCTGATGACCACTTTTGTCTTGACCCTGCATGAGATTTTGCAGATGGAACAGATGATCTGCACCCCAAGGAATCCTCAATTTGTCCATGGCGATGGAGAAAGCAAAGATTTAATGTTCTCACGAGCTTCGCGTGGTCTTGTGGGGGTGCTTGCTTGCTGCTTTGCTTCTTCAAAGGCCGGCGTCCGGTCCGCCCAGACAACTAAGCTGACCTCGGCAAAAATTTGGGTCAAACTTAGGATATGAGTGATTAATTGCTTTTCGAAGTGTTAGAAAATTCAAGCTAAAAGCGTGATCTTATAGATGCCAGACGAACGTCATATGGAATAATATGTCCACGTCTCCTTTCATGTGCAAGCCGAGATAGGAAGAGCACGTGGAGTTTAAATGTTCGGGACGGACGCCCATACATGTAAGGGATATCATTGATTTTGATACCGTGAGAAAGTCAAAACCCCTCGCAATTTAAGAGAAATGTATCATACTGATTGTCGTTTTGTAAATCAGCGGCGGCTTTTAATGTCTTAATCGGATTGTTCTCTCCTTTTTTGGGTGCATTATAGCATGTCTACTTGTAAGTGAAGTTACTGCTGATCTATACCCAATCCACATCTGATCTACATTAAATTGTCCAAGATAAGTCCAAATTAATCGCAGAATGTTTTCATGTTCCCCGTCGATCCATGATGATTGATGAGGTTATCAATCCTCCTTTTTGCTTCAAAGTCAACAAAATAACACCTCCCCATAATTTACAAAAAAAAAAAAACGAAAAAGAAAAAGAGAGAGGCTGCGGAAACGACGCCGTGTCGTGCCGGACGAACTTTCCCCAACGCACCTATAAATATCGCGTCGGCATCGCCGTTCTCATCTCCACGGCAAGTCCGTGTGCTCTCTCTCCTCTCTCAGCTGAAGCTGAAACGGACCAATCTCTCTCGCTATAGCTCTAGCTGTGAAATCGTCCATTTTGAAAGGTACGCCAGATTCGCTCCATGCCTTGCGTCGATGCTCGTGTTTCTTTTCGTCGCTCGTCCCGAATCGCATCTCGCAAGCGATCCGCTTGTTCAAGCATGTGCTTCTTGTGCACGCGTAGTTCAGCTCCTTCGTTGCAACGCGGTGGCGTGCTTCCCAGGTTCGATCCTGATATGAGCTATCCTTCGTCGCTCTCGGATCGATCCCTGGCTCGAGAATTATCGTCGGCGTGCGGGAATTGCCTCTGTGCCACTTGTCGTTTCTTCGCGAGGAAGGAATGGCGCTTCAGTTCATCGAGTTCGTGCTTCGGATCGAATTTATGTTTAGTGGATGGTTTAGGGCGCAGGGGTTGGTCGGGTAATTAGCATGTGAGCTTGCGTTTCATACTTGCTCTGGCTGATCGCGGTGCGATCATCCTCACCAGCTCCAACGTTTCTGGTGACGAAATGATTCGAGTCTTTATTTTGTGATATGTGGTGTTTGGGCATCGTGAATTTAATTAATCGACGGTTTTGTCCAATTTTTCTTTTTTTGGTTGTTCGTGAAAATCCATTATGATTGAAGTAGATAGCTGCTACCGTTGGGGATTCTCTTATGTTGTTGAAGTGGTTAGTTCTTGGAAATTCTGCATGGGTCAACTCTAACTAGTGTATCGAACAAAATCTGAGGGAAATTCTCTGTTCACTGTTCAGCATGTCTGAAGTTTGATTGGTCCTATTGATCGCGTTTATTGAATACATTTCAGTAGAAATCCAGTTTTCTTGACCATCGTCCTTTGTATGATTCGCCTTATTGTAAGCATAAGTGGTGAACATTACCATCATCAAACTGTAGATAGCTCAGGAGACAACTTTTCCTTGCTAGGCTCACTATGCTTTCTAATGTTATCAGGCCATTTGAGGTTGTCTGATCATTGGATATGCCGGCAGCAAGTGCTGACTCGTCTGATCGAGATGCAGAACCTTTTATGGAGGTTGATCCCACAGGGCGATTTGGGAGGTACAGCGATCTCCTTGGACATGGTGCGGTGAAAAAGGTCTACAGAGCATTTGATCAGGAAGAAGGAATAGAGGTGGCTTGGAATCAGGTTCGTTTGGCTAATTTCAGCGACGATCCGGTGCTCATTAATCGTCTTTACTCAGAGGTTCAGTTGCTGAGCACATTGAAGAACAAATACATTATTGTCTGCCACAGTGTGTGGAGGAATGAGGAAAACAATACTCTGAACTTCATTACAGAAGTATGCAATTCGGGGAACTTGAGGAATTACAGGAGGAAACATCGTCAGGTGTCTATTAAAGCACTGAAAAAATGGTCAAAGCAAATACTCGAGGGACTCGATTATCTCCATACGCATGACCCCTGCATCATTCACAGAGATTTGAATTGCAGCAATATCTTTATGAATGGGAACGTTGGCCAGGTATGGCAATTGCCCCACTGGTATCTATTTTTCTTTATAGACCAGACTACTCTTCTAAAGAAATGTAGTTTCGCCAGAGACTTTGGGATTTGACACCGTCAATTTGCCAAGTCCATGCTCATCAGTGGCCTTAAAAGTTAATTTAAATTGATGAATTTAAGTCCATGCTCATCATTTGCATTAATTAACCTTGATGTTTAACGGGCCTGTTACCATTTTATTGATATCTCTTGTCAAAAGTTTAATTGTGCTTCTTATGCAACTATTTTAGATTTCGCCCCCTATTCGTTGCATTCCTAGCTACGCCACTTCATGAAACTTCCTGTTGCAATTTGGTTTGGGCATGTGTGTATTTAAGAGCAATTAAAGGATGTGTAACTTTCTGCTGACATAGGGTCTGATTATCCTTACTGGTTTTACTTTAGACTTCTGAGGGCAGCTGCAGAACATAAGCCTATGCCTAGCCATAAACGTATCAGCCATTGTGTTTTGGACTGGATTATTTGATCGTATCTATTACTACTTAGCAAGAGGAGGAATGGTCTCGTTAATACTGATTGTATCTCCGCTTTCTTCTCACTTTTACGACTTTTATCGGCTCTTTCTTCTGTGTTTACGTCATACTGTTCTGTCACCTACTGCAAATAATTCTTGATTAATTACATGAGTAATTCCCTTGAAATGTGAGAATATAGAACTAACGTTTTGCACAATGTAAAAATTTATATGATTCCAGTCGTTTTACTCCTGTACATTGGGCTTTCCCCAACTCTATGAACTCAAACGCCCCTGGATGAACAGGTAAAAATTGGTGATCTTGGGTTGGCAGCTGTTGTGGGTAAGAGCCATACAGCGCATTCAATGATTGGGACTCCAGAGTATATGGCACCGGAGCTGTATGAGGAGGACTACACAGAGACGGTGGATATTTACTCCTTCGGAATGTGTCTGCTGGAGATGGTTACCATGGAGATACCCTACAGTGAATGTGACAGTATTGCCAAAATATACAAGAAGGTGACGGGTGGCATATGGCCTCGAGCTATGAACGAAGTGACAAATCCAGAAGTGAAGGCTTTTATTGAGAAGTGCATAGCTCAACCAAGGGCACGACCATCGGCTTCTGATCTTCTCAAAGATCCCTTCTTTTCCGAGGTCTGTGGCGATGAAACTGACCTAACTGGTTGATGGCTCCGTGAACGTATTATTTGGCCAAGTTATTATCTAATTCTTCCTGCCTAAATAACCTGTCATTGACTGTTGTCAGTCCCTCCTCATACCTCATGGATTGTTTCTCTGTCATTCTCTTCAAGTACATAGTTAGTGGATAGAAGAAGTAGCAGAGGTGCAAGGGCTAAAAAGGAAGGAAGGGGAAAGAATTACAGATCTGTCAATCCTTGTAATCCTCTGGATTTACTAGTGCATTCTGTATTGTTATTCCTTCTAGCTGATTCATAATGCCTCCTTCGTTATTAGTACGGTGCACAGATAGGTGCTACTGTGTCAGGCAGATTCGGAAGAACATCAAAATATGATGTATGGTTTATTCCAAGGGACTTAAAAGAAGTACGATGTATGGAAGAAGCAGGCCTAGTATGCATGACCATTAGAATGGAGGAACTGTTGCTTTGAATCTGCAGTTTCCGCATGCTTATGCATTTGGACAGCGAGAATACGAGCATTTCTTGTCAACTCTACGGCAGATGCATGAATTTTTTGAAAGCACGGGTGTCTACTTTTCTCTTTGGCATCCACTATCCAATGGACAAAACTTTACATATTCAAGTCAAAGTTCCTCACTTCTACTCATCCATGGAAATGGGACTTCTATTGTTGATCAACCTGTGGACATTTGGCTCCTGTGGTGTTTGGTTTGCTGCTTGAATTTCAAGAAATGAGACTCTGTAAGAACAAAATAAGTGGCAACTTCTCCTTCTAACTTTTTACTTCTGACCTGTTATTAAAATGGTTACTTGGTATGGAAAGATTACTCTTACAAGCTGCAGAAAGTGATGGCAAAAACCTAGTGTGGAGAAACTTACACTAGCGTCAATCGTCCTAAGCATCAAAATATGTGCATTGATATGGACTAGCAAACTGTGGAAAGATTTTATTACACTCATCGATGGCTAGGATGGGCAAACATAAAACATTATTGAAGGCCCTGTGCGTGCTGAAAGTAATAAAACAACTACTGAATTGTTTTGAGCAAATGCACGATCTTTTTTCTTTTTTTCAAGTTGGCGGGCTCGGACAAGTGAATCCTTATGGCGGGCCTATCCAAAGGATAAACTTTAAACCCTAAAACCATCCTAAACCCGAATGACCGTATTTGTATGCCTCAGACAATCTTCACTCTTCAATATTTATTGGTGGTTGTCGAAAGTTTTCAAAATTATATCAAGGATAATAGCTTCCGCATTGGCCACTTGATATGGTGTTCCCTTCTCCAATGAAGTAGTTGAGGCTATTTGTCGCTGTGACGACACCTTCGCTGCTACGACGACTATCATCCAGGCCATGATTGTCATATGCAAAGCCATTCCTGGAGATCTTCAAAAATTGATTTTTATTCCTCAATTTCTGTCGGTTGTTCTCGAAATTTTTTACAAATAGGTCTTCGGTTGCCCACCTTAAATTGGAAATTCTCGAATAGGTGGGATGAAAACCCGCATGAACCATCCTTGGTTTTAAACCACCCGCATTGGATAGCAAATTAGAAAGACAAAAGCAAATAAAAAAAATAAAAAAATAGAGAAAGAAACAAAGATAGACAAAAGAGGAATTGGGACGCGTTCTTCATCTAGCCACGAAATGATTATTGTTGGTGATTACATTCATTCCTGTTATGAAATACATGAATGAATATTTATTATATTCATCCTATCTAATGTACCTGTTATGGTACATTTGTATTCTACATTTTAAGTACATCTCCCTATCCAATGTATGTATTTATTCAATACATTGATATTAATGATAAGTGCATCTTTGTTCTCCTATAAATAGGAGCTTAGTTTTGGTCATTTTGTGAAGCTGAAATAAAAAATTTCTCCTCTGGCTTTCTCTACTATTTTTGGTGTTTATCTGCTTTCTCTGCTTAATCTCTCTCTATTATATACTTGCAACGCAATAATTTACAGCACGTTATCAGCACGAAGATCTACCAACCGAGTAAATAATTTTTGCAAGGTAAGTGTTCTCTTTGTTTTCTTTAATCAACTTGTACTTCATCTTCTTCTATCAATTCTTCATTTTTTTTCTTTTTCTTGGCCTGAAACCAATTTCAAATCTAAAAGTATCATTCTGCTCCCGAAGTGGTGGTGGGCATTTGGAAATCCTTCTAATTAATTTAAGGATTCATTTTATTTTATTTTTTGCAAGAATTATGGCAAATATTGAAAAGCCCAAATTCCACATCTTGGAAGTGAGTGGAAATAATTATCCTCTGGCTTTCTCTACTATCTTTGGTGTTTATCTGCTTTCTCTACTTAATCTCTCTCTATTATATACTTGCAACACAATATTTCACAACACGTTATCAGCACAAAGATCTACCAACCGAGTAAATAATTTTTGCAAGGTAAGTGTTCTCTTTGTTTTCTTTAATCAACTTGTACTTCATCTTCTTCTATCAATTCTTCATTTTTTTCTTTTTCTTGGCCTGAAACCAATTTCAAATTAAAAGTATCATTTTGCTCCCGCAGAGGCGGTGGACATTTGGAAATCCCTCTAATTAATTTAAGGATTCATTTTTTTTTTTGGCAAGAATAATGGCAAATATTGAAAAGCCCAAATTTCACATCCTGGAAGTGAGTGGAAATAATTATCCGTCCCGATGCCTTTACATGACAAAGCACCTCCAAGGACAAGGTCTTGCTGATGTAATTACGTAAGACGGAACCTCAAATGCAAAAGATAATGCAAATACACTGATTTTTATTCGTCGTTATTTGCATGAGAGGCTGCAGACTCAATATTTATCCGTTCGAGATCCTCGGACCCTGTGGAAGAGATTGAAGGATAGGTATGATCATACCAAGACTATTTTCCTCCCTCAAGCACGGTATGACTGGTAGCATCTCGGGCCGCAAGATTTTAAATCGGTGTCTAACTTTAACTTTGCTTTATTTGATATTGTTTCTTGGCTTGAGTTATGCGGTGTCAAGCTCATTGATGCGGAACTGTTAGAGAAAACTTTCTCCACCTTCCATGCTACAAATATTGTATTGCAATAGCAATACTGGCAACATAAATTTGCCACATACTCTGAATTAATTTTTGTGATCCTCACTACTGAGCAAACTAATGACTTGCTGCTCAAAAATCATGATCTTAGACCTGTTGGCTCAAAAGCATTGCCCGAAGCACATGCTAACTTTGAGAAAAATACTGGCCATTTTAAGGGCTATAAGCGCAAGCAAGAACATATTCCTTGAAGGGGTGGCAGGAAATTTAACCACCCTAGAAAATCTAATTTTGGCCTGAATCATGACAAAGAAAAAGAGCCAATGAAAGAGACTAATGAAAGTATTTGCCATCGTTGTGGCATAGCTGGGCACTGGTCATGTACTTGTCGTACGCCAAAGCACTTTGTTGATCTATACCAGGCATCTTTAAAAAATACGGGCAAGTATGGTGAATCTCATGCCATTGAAATTAATCCTACTGCTATAACCACTGTTGAGGCCAACAATATCTCTGTTGGTGGGACTCCTCTTGCTCCCGAAGTAGCAAATGCATCCCTAGATGTCTTTGATTTCTTTGAGGACCTCCGATTGCTTTGATGGGGCATCGAGCTGGTGGATGACAACTTAGACTTCGAATTTTATGATTCTAATACTTTCTTTTCTAGTTGCTTTTTTTTTTATAAATGTATTACCTTTTATTGTTCTCTAATATGGTTATATAATGCAATACTTATGAACCTCATATAATATTTATTATTTTGAAATTTTATTTGATCCTATAACTAATATGTAATTTTTATGACACTTGACCCCTGAAATTGTCAACATAAGTGCAAATGGAAAACACCGAGAAAAAGGAAGATATTTGTTTGCTTGATAGTGCATCAATATATACCATATTTCGTAGTAGACACTTTTTCTCAAGTATGATATTGCGTAAGGAACATGTCCATACAATATCGGGTCCTGTTCCGATTATTGATGGTTTCGGGAATGCCACAATTGTTTTGCCAAATGGCACCATTCTGCATATTGAGGATGCGCCTCTAAGTAGTAGATAAAAAAGGAATCTACTCAGCTTTAAAGATGTATGTTGTAATGGGTACCATATTGAGACTATTTATGAGCAAAATAATGAATATATAGGCATTACCTCTTATAAGATGGGCCCGAAGACCATTCATGAGAAGCTAGAAGCTTCTTCTATGGGTTTGTATTGTGTCATGATTAAGGCCGTTAAAACCTGCGCCACCATGTCCTGGAGATTGGTAAACCCCGAGCAAAATAAGGACTATATTGGCATTACCTCTTATAAGATGGGCCTGAAGACCATCCATGAGAAGCTATAAGCTTTTTCTATGGGTTTGTATTGTGTCATTATTAAGGCCGTTGAAACCTACGCCACCATATCCTGGAGATTAGTAAACCCCGATCGGTTTGGACCGGGGCATGATTGCCTTGATCACCCCGGCGCTTCAATGATGCGTAAAATAATTCAGAATACAAAAGACACCCTTTAAAAGATACAAAGGTATTGTTGTCCAAAGATTATAATTGCGAGGCTTGTTCACAAGGAAAGTTCATGACCAAACCTTTTATAACAAAGGTTAATCTTGAATCCCCTTTATTCCCGCAAAGAATTTGGGGTGATATTTGTGGACCAATACAACCATCAAGTGGACAGTTTCGATATTTTATGGTACTAGTGGACGCATCTTGTAAATGGTCCCATGTTTGCCTATTATCTACGCGCAATGTCACCTTTGCATGTTTACTTGCGCAGATTATAAAGCTCCGAGCACAATTCCCTGATTATCCAATTAAAAGCGTAAGGATGGATAATGCTGGTGAATTTGCATCAAAGAGTTTTGATGCGTATTGTGCTTCACTCGAAATTGAGGTTGAGCACCCGATTGCATATGTTCATACTCAAAATGGATTGGCGTAATCCTTGATTAAACGTATCCAAATTATTGCCCACACTCTATTATTGCGAACAAATCTCAACAATACAGCATGGGGTCATGCGGTTTTGCATGCGACATCTCTAATTAGATTGCGCCCCACTGCTAGTCGCTTGCAATCTCCCCTTTAAATGGTTCTTGGTTATGAACCTTATATTTCACATTTACGCACCTTTGATTGTGCAGTACAGGTGCCCGTAGCACCGCAAAAAAGAATGAAAATGGGTCCCCAATGCCATTTGGGCATTTATGTTGAGTTTAATTCATCATCCATCATTAGGTTTTTGGAACCAACTACCGGTGTTCTTTTCTTGCTAGATTCACAGATTGTCATTTCGATGAGATAATGTTTCCATCAATTGCGACACCTACGACTTCCGGGACTACAAAGCAGAAATTGGTTAAGGTTATCTCTTAGAATGAGAAAAATTTATATCAATTAGACCCAAGAACTCCCGAGTGTGAAAATAAGGTGCGGTGCATAATCCATTTACAAGCTATGGCCAATAGACTTCTTGACGCATTTAATGATGCTGCTAAGGTAACGAAGTTTCATATTCCAGCTGCACATGCTCTAGCTAGGATAGCTGTTCCCGAAGGACAAGCTAAAATGGATAAAATCCCCCACACTTGAAGCGTGGTAGACCAGTAGGATTAAAAGACTCTGTTCTTTGAAAACGAATGGGAAAGAATCGAGAATTCGCTCCAAAAGAGCCCGGTGTTGTGCTTGCTCCCAAAGAGTTTATTGCCCATGAAGAGGCACAAACCCATGAAAAGATCACCAATTACGAGAATACTGAGAATTCCATTACATATTGTAATGAGATTTGGGATTGGAATGAAATCATCATTGATGATGTTTTTGCATTCTCGATTGCTCATAAAATTATGTATGATAATTGTGACCCGCAATCTATTATTGAATGTCGTCAAAGGCAAGATTGGCCTAATTGGGAGGAAGCAATTAAGGCCGAATTAGCTTTCCTAGCTAAACGAGAGGTTTTTGGACCCGTAACTCGAAATCCCCAATAATATAAAGCCCATTGGATATAAATGGGTATTTATCCGAAAACGAAATGAGAAAAACGAGGTTGTCGGGTATAAAGCCCGACTCATTGCCCAAGGATTCTCCTAGAGACCCGGGATTGATTATGATGAGACATATTCACTTGTGATGGATATGATTACATTTCATTTTCTAATTAGCCTAGTAGTCTCCGAAAGATTGGAAATGCGTCTTATAGACGTCGTGACAACAAATCTATATGGCTCATTAAACTATGATATTTATATAAAAATTCCCGAGGGATTCAAAATGCTTGATGCATGCACTCCCCGCAACTTATTCTCAATAAAGTTGCAAAGATCTTTGTACGGGTTAAAGCAATCCGATCGCATGTGATATCAACGCCTACGTGAGTACCTAATTAAGGAAGGGTACAAAATGATCCTATCTCCCCATGCGTGTTTATTAAGAAATCAGAAACTGGATTTGCTATTGTAGCAGTTTATGTCAACGATATGAATTTAATTGGAACTCCAGACGAGTTAGCTAAAACTGTTGAATATTTGACAAGGGAGTTTGAAGTTAAATATTTGGGTAAAACAAAACTTTGTCTTGATCTAGAGCTTGAGTATAAAGCAAATTGAATAATTGTCCATCAATCAGCATACATTGAAAGATTACCTAAACGCTTCAACATGGACAAGGCTCGCCCATTGAGCACCCCTATAGTTGTAAGGTTTCTAGATCCCCAAAAGGATCCATTTCTTCCTAGAGAATCTGAAGAAGAGATACTTGGTCCTAAAGTACCATATATCAATGCAACCGGGGCTTTGATGTACTTGGCACAATGTACGAGACCATATATCGCTTTTGCGGTAAATTTATTGGCACGTTTTAGTTCTGAGCTAACTCGAAGATACTAGAATGGAGTTAAATGTATTTTTCGTTATCTCCGATGAACCATAGATTTGAGATTATATTATTCCAAGGATTCCACTACCTCCGGTTTAGTTGGATATGCTGATGTTGGATATAGATCCGATCTACATAAGGCTCGCTCTCAAACCAATTATTATTTTATTATAGCGGCACCGCCATTTCTTGGCGTTCTACGAAGTAGTTGCTAGTAGCTACATCTTCTAACTACTATGAGATTATTGCTTTATATAAAGTTGGTAGAGAGTGTGTTTGGTTAAGATCCGTTATAACTCATATTTATAATTCTTATTGTTTAACACCGGTTACAAATTCTCCTACTGTAATTTATGAAGATAATGCTGTTTGTGTTGCACAAGTTAGGGGAGGATATATCAAAGGTGATAGGACCAAACATATCTCGCCAAAATTTTTCTATACTCACGAACTCCAAAAAAGTCGACAAATTGATGTTAAACATATTCAATCCATAAATGATCTTACAGATCCTTTTACCAAATCATTGCCAACGTCAACTTTTGAGAAATTAGCATATGGCATTGGTATGCGGTGAGTTCACAAGATGCAAGATTGACTAGCCCCAGCAGTAGCTATACAGCTCAATTGAGGGGGAGATATTATGAACTATGCATTGCACTCTTTTTTCTCTCGACCGGTTTTTCCCACGGAGTTTTTCCGACTTAAGGTTTTTAACGAGGCAATTAATGCATCCATAAAAGGGAGATATCATAAGATTTGTGCTCTGTACTCTTTTTCCTTTTTGTCCGGTTTTTATCCTATTGGGTTTTTCCGATTTAAGGTTTTTAATGAGGCAGTATTATTCAATGCACATTCGTAATATAATGAATACAATGAATATTTAAGGGGGATTGTTATGAAATACATGAATGAATATTCATTATCTTCATCCTATCTAATGTACCTATTATGGTACATTTGTATTCTACATTCTAAGGACATCTTCCTATCCAATGTATGTTCATCTCCCTATCCAATGTATATATTTATTCAATACATTGATATTAATGATAAGTGCATCCTTGTTTTCCTATATAAATAGGAGCTTAGTATTGGTCATTTTGTGAAGTTGAAATAAAAAATTTCTCTTTTGGCTTTCTCTACTATCTTTGGTGTTCATCTGCTTTCTCTACTTAATCTCTCTCTATTCTCTTTATTATATACTTGTAACACAATATTTTACAACAGTCCCCACCTCCTCTCAAAATTCATGCCCTCAATTGTGATGGGCTCCAGACGGCTTCTATAACAATGCTTCTCTTGCAATAAATCTTCTTTTTGCAAAGTTTATTTGATTTTCTTCTTTTACCGATGTAGATGGATGAAGCACTCGATCGACTTGTATAGTGATCCTATTCCGTCCTCCTGTATACACTAATCCATCAATTTTTAATCCTATTTAACTCGTCTCCCTCCCCCCCTCCTCCCCAAAAAAAAAAAAAAAAAAACTCGTCTTGTTTCGATGATCAAATGAAGCACTCTCCTTGGTTTTCCTAAGTTGCTAAATGTTATAGAGTTTTTTCCTACTCTATTAAATGTTCTAATTCATTAACATTAGGATAAATACTACAAAAAGTCCAAATTATACTCGTTGTGACACATATACATCAAATTTTTAAACTTGCTCATTGGACACAAATTATGTAGCGTCGATACTCTCTGGAAGCCTCCATATTGTATCCAACACTCTCTAACATGAGACCGACGCGTGGTCGGCGCTTCGGACATGCCACCAACACGCAAGTCTAGTATTCCGACATGTCATTTCGACATTTTCGGGGTCAATGTTAAGTATTTTCACTAAATTAAAGGTCTCAACGCGTTAAAATTTTTCATTTTTGGAGAAATCATGTGTCGACGTATTGTATCGTATCATGTCGTGTCGCGTGTCGTGTCGAGATTACATAGGACACAAATACCCCAACTTTTTGCTTGTGTCATGAAAAATCTAAACTATTTCAGTTCTATCAAGGGTATATTTGCCATATTGATATAAGTTTGGGATTGTTCATGCACAAAAAAATTTGGAGTATTTATGTCATAATGGCCAAGTTTAGAGTTTTTAATGAAAAACAAATTGGAATGCAACGGAGGACCTCGTCGCGAAATGACCAAATCACCCTCGCTTACGCTGAGCTCCCCTGTCCCTTTTTGTAAATTCAAGTCTTCTTTCACCGTCTCGCTCGGCGTCGCCACACCGCCCGAAAAATCACGCCCTTTACCAGTTTCCCTCCCCAGACTTTAAACTCGGTCGCTCTCCCTCTCCCTCTCTCTCTCTCTAAAGCAACTGACAAAGCGAAGAAATCGAACGAGAGGCACTACACTAGCGAGCTCATCACAAAGCTGGTGAACACCCGCGCGCGATGATGAGGCTGTTCAACAGAGGCAGGGACGCTCCTTCCGATGCCTCGCCGCATTCGTACGCACCTTCCCCGTCGTCCTCGCCGGCGTCGCTCACCGGGCCCGCGCGGCCGATCCGCCTCGTGTATTGCGACGAGAAGGGGAGGTTCCGGATGGATCCGGAGGCCGTGGCACTGTTGCAGCTGGTAAAGGAGCCGATTGGCGTCGTGTCCGTGTGCGGCCGTGCTCGACAGGGGAAGAGCTTTATTTTGAACCAGGTGAGCTTTTCTCAATGCGCCAATGTTTGCCGATGGCTAGGGTTTGAGCTCTCTAGTGTGATTAGGGTTCGAATTGCGTGAGTTTCTAATTGCAGTCTAGAGTGACGAGGGCTGACTTTACTAGGTTTTGTCGCTTCATTCTGCTGGGTTCTAAAGTGTTCCCCGTGTTCTGCGGCTTGGTGTGCGAAATCCGGAAGGGGTTGTTTTTTGGAAGAGGAGTTCTGGTGAGCATTTGTGCTGGAAAAGTGTGAAGGTGAAGCACTGATTTTTTAGGCTAGGTGGAGGCTAGGATTGTAAATTCTAATGTAACGTGGCCTGAAATGGATTTTATATGCCTGATTGTTGTGTTTTTGCAATTCTAGCTGTGCGGGAGCTGCCTTTAGTGACTGGATGAGTTGGCTTTGCACTTTATCTCTCTGTTGTAAGGTGAATTCATAGTTCAGGCTCTAGGTTCTTGGAATCCGAGTTGCGTGAGTTTTAGCCCGCATTTTTTTTCCCTGATAAGTTTAGGCCTCATCTAAATGGTGGTTTATGTTTTGGAATTGAAATTCTGGCAAGCATCTAATGGTGGTGTTACTGTCAGCTTTTGTCAACTCAACTAGCGATTTGCAGCCAATCTGAGACTATGTTTATCGTAGTCTTCGTTTGTGGCTAGTTAAGGTTTAGTTGTCTTTGTTTGTGGCAAGTGCCATATACATGCATGTGGTAATATCCTTCTTCGATTTCTATGCTAGATATGTTAAAGTGGCCTATTACTAACTTCTCTATTTGGCGACACCCTCCTGTCCCTGAATTTATGAATTGTCATGGCAAGGTGAGAGCAGAATCATTCTCGGGTATGTATATATATACACACCCGAGAATGATGGACAATATACTCTACTATTTGTACCATTGATGATTGGAGAATGGTTGAAGGTCTTTGTAGGGCTAAAAATCTCCTTGCTCTGAATTTATGAATTGTCACAGCGAGGTGTGAGCAGAATCATTTGTCAAAATATTAAGACAATTAGTTCTGGAAAAATGATGGAAAATTTCATGCCACAGGATTCACTACTAATTCTATCATTGACGATCAGAGCATGTCTGAAGGTTTTCGTAAGGTTGAAGGTCTTAATGATGCAAATGACACTAGAAGTGAAGAAAGAAGACAAATTTCATTCCAAACATTAGATTTCCTACTGCTGCTGCTTTGGATATGTCCTTATATGGCCCTCGAAATAACCTTAAGATGGCACGTAGCTATTAGGAAATCTCTCATTTAATGAGATGGAAGTTCTTCCAATTGTAGTGCATTTAAGATGTAGGAATTGCTGGCCTATACAAACATCTGAATGAAATGCAAGGGGTTAATATTATGAGAAGATACTGAAGAATTTATAATGTGGACAATTATGCATAAACAAATAAAGTTACACCAAAAGTGATCAAGACAAAAGATTCTAATAAAAATCACTAAGCATAGTAAGGAGTGTCTTCTTCTCTCTTCGGCAGCCAAGTGCAGTGCAGGAAAATAAAAAAATCAGTTCATAGTTCTTCCATTTGTCACGATTTCAGCTTTGGTTCTAGTTGTACAATTCTCTATCTTGGCTTGTGTTGGTGATCCGGTTAAGGTGCTATGATATTTATTATGATGTTTATTTTGTACTGTAGCTTCTTGGAAAGAGTAGTGGATTCCAAGTAGCATCAACCCACCGGCCATGCACTAAAGGGCTTTGGTTGTGGAGTGCACCATTGAAGAGAAGAGCTCTTGATGGTACTGAGTATAATCTTTTACTTTTGGACAGTGAAGGGATTGATGCTTATGATCAAACGGTAGGCCAAGTTCAATGAGCTAAGTATTACTTTTTGATCGCCGATTTGATTGTTGTAGAATGATGACATATTGTGCCATTAAGCTTTTTCTTTACCCAGCAATAATTCTTATGGTTGTCCTTGCACTCTTTTTTTCACAGGGAACATACAGCACACAGATATTTTCTTTGGCCGTTCTCTTATCTAGCATGTTCATCTACAACCAGGTTGGTGAAGTCTTGCAAAGTTATAGTGTTATTGCTCTCAAGTCCTAGATGTTTGAGATTTTTTGTATTAGTTATAAATTGCTGATTGTGTCTTAAACTTTTTCCTTTCTCTCAGCCTTATTATCGCTTTGCTGAAGTAGACTTGACACTTCAGTTTTACGACTACTCATTTTGCTTGTGTATAACTTGTATTCAGATGGGGGGAATTGATGAAGCTGCACTGGATCGGCTGTCTCTTGTCACTCAGATGACTAAGCATATTCGCGTGAGAGCGTCGGGGGGAAAGAGTAGTGCTTCTGAGTTGGGACAATTCTCCCCTATCTTTGTTTGGCTTCTGAGAGTAATTTTCCCAAACTATTCTGCTTCTTTTACTCTGGAAACTGTGATTCTGAACTATTGCTTTTGTTGCTACATAATGTAGGACTTCTATTTGGATTTAGTGGAAGATAATAGGAGAATAACACCGCGTGATTACTTGGAACTTGCTTTGAGGCCAGTTCAAGGTACTGGAAGAGATATAGCTGCCAAAAATGAGGTATTATGTGCGTCTTTGTTTTTCCCCTGTTAGTGTGGGATCCATGAATAGGAGCTCCCATAAACATGTTCTCTTCCTTATTTTAGCCTGGTTTATGTGGGGGCAAATATCCATCTACGAAAGTGGCATGTTTCCATAGACAATTGTGTTTATGTCACCCTAGCTATAAGTACCACTTGAACTTTTTTTATTGCAACTAATTGTCTGCTGTTAAAATTTTGGGTGGTCCAACATGTATTAGACGCTTTAGAACACCAACCCCCCCTTAAAAAATAAAATGCTTTGGGAGTAGACGATTGTTTAACAAATTTCTTAATTATTATTTGGATTGTAGTTAGAACGCTTCCTTAGAAACTGTTTCATTACAATGGTTGGGCTAAAAGCTCCTTTTGTCATGTTGTAGTGTTAAAGGAATTTAACGTCATGTTTCAGTGCATCATCAATTTCTTCTTTGCCTGGTTCCTGCTTGTGTCTATGTATATATCTTTGATGTAGGGTACTACTTGCCACTACTTCTTCAGTGTTTCTTTATGTTGTTAGAGCTTGTAACTTTTAAAGAAATGCTTTCCAGATTCGGGACTCTATTCGAGCTCTATTTCCAGATAGAGAGTGTTTCACCCTCGTGCGACCTTTGAATAATGAAAATGATCTACAGCGGCTTGATCAAATATCAGTGAGTATCTTGTCATTGTTAGATGCGCTTTTATCTACTTCAGAAAATATTTTTCACTCTGTAGTTCTTATTTCATGGTTTATATGTGTGATGTTGGATGTAGATGAATAAACTGAGGCCCGAGTTTAGGTCTGGGTTGGAGGCCTTGACAAAGTTTGTTTTTGAGAGAACAAGGCCCAAGCAAGTCGGGGCCACTGTCTTGACTGGCCCCGTTCTAGTAGGTGTCACAGAGTCTTATTTGGAGGCCTTGAATAATGGCGCAGTGCCTACGATATCATCTTCATGGCAGGTTGGTAATACCTTGAACTTCTTTATGTCTCCAATCTTAAAACTTGGCCAGTCTCCCAAATTGGGTTGGATCTGAGTACGCGCGATAATTTTCTCCAATGATTGGTACAACAATCTTGCGAAGTGTTAAATGAAATCACCGAGTGGCTTCAGTGGCGTTTTCAACTTATACAACTTGTCTGCCATGTTTAGTCATGATATGGAGCCCTTTGGAATCCCCTTGTGCCCCTATGCCTTTGTCTGTTTTCTTTTTATTTTTCCTGGGGTGGTTGAGGCTGAGGATTTTTGTCACAAGTTGACTCAGGACTAAATGGGTGTCTGCAATGAAGGGCTCGCTTGATAACATGAAAAAATGTGTGCTGAAATTTTAAGTACTGAATATTAAGTGCTGAAGTCTTTTAAGTACTGAAAATGAAAATAAAAAGTTGTTTGATAATAGAAAATAAATAGTATTAGTATTATACCAAACATGGAATAGCGAGCATTATTGGAAGGTTTTGGTTATACGATTGGGTAAGGTTTTAATTTCCATGGAATATATTATCACTTAACCCATTGAGTAAGGCCTTCCTTATCGCATTAAGCTATAGTTGTGTAGTTAAATGTGATCAAATGCACTTAATCACATTCAGCATTGGAAAAGTGCAATTCTCAGAGATTTAATGTGGTTACAAAACACACCCTACGAGAGAGAATCCTTTATGTTTTGGTGCATTTTTTTTCATCCACACAAAGTTAAAAAGGAAAAATTATTCAGCTAATTAACAAGCCTGGCTATGAATATTTACAAATTAAAACTATGGTAATAAAGATGAATGTTTGATTAATTTGTACATCGTTTTGCCAAAATAGTTTAATGCCTGACAATGAGATTGCTTGATATGTTTGCTACCCTACTCTTTGGGTCCCTAGAAATAAAGACTTTTTCATGAGCTTCTATTAAATATTGAGTTGTTTAATATTAATGAGTAAGGACCTTCTCCACTTTGTTTGGATGTCAGAATCCTTTTCATCTTGCAAATTGACATGTCTGTCCTTAAACTTTGTTTTACTGTTTATTTCTATAATGCATTGAGTTACTTTTAAAATGGTTTTATCATCTTTTGATAATATTCATCAATTATTAGCAGAATGATCATCACTTGTCGTTGCTATCTATTGAATGTGCTGTAGTTATGTTTTCACTCTTATTTTACATCTTACTTTTGCAGAGTGTCGAAGAAGCTGAGTGCCGTGGAGCTTATGATTCAGCTACTGAGGTTTACATGTCTACTTTTGACCGATCTAAGCCACCGGAGGAAGTAAGCAACACTTCGCCAGAGAAATGAATGCTCTATTATATCGATATTTTCCTAATTTCAGTTAATGTAGGCTGGCATGAGGGAGGCTCATGAGGAAGCAGTACAAAAATCATTAGCTGCATTCAATGCGAATGCTGTTGGTGCTGGTTCAGCGAGAAAGAAACATGAGGAGCTTCTCCATAAGTTCTTCAGAAGGGCTTTTGAGGTGGGGCCTAAGTTACAAAAATGCTAACCATTTTTCTGCTGCTTTGAAGTGGAATCTGTGGCACTATTTTTATCATGGATGGCTCCCAATAAGTTGGTTCTGTGATCGTTATTACATTGGGGAAATTAAGTCTCTATGGACTCTGTTTATTCTTTTCCTTTGTGCTTGTGTTTAGTTGGTTGCATTGGGTTTGGCATTGATGTGGTTGTTTTTTTTTTTTTTTGGGTCAACACTTTATTTAATTTGCTCCCTTTGATGTGCATTGTCATGTCAGATTATGGAGATCCATATTCCACTAGATTTTTTTTCTCACATTATGGGACAATTGGTCTAAAAATTGATCTATGGCGCAGAAAGTGCAAAAACTGAGTGGCCAACGTATTTGGAGATCTTGTTTACCAGAATTTTGAAAAAAACTTGGTCTCAAGTTGAGAGATATGTGGTTAAAAGATGATGCTTGCATTGGTAGATAAAGTTTAATTGTAATATTTCCTTCTCTTAAAAAAGCTGTGGCGTGTTGACTAATTATGGCTAATGAAGATGGTCTATTTTTGTTAGGTTATCTGGTTTCTCTGTATTTGGACCAATAACTTAAGCAATCCTCTATTGACTAAATTGGTCCATGCAGGATTACAAGAGGAATGCATTTATGGAGGCAGACTTGCGGTGTTCACATGCTGTGCAGAGCATGGAAAAGAGGCTGAGAGCAGCTTGTCATACACCTGATGCTAATATTGATAATGTTGTTAAGGTTAGTAGTCATCTTTGATGCCACATATAAAGGATATTCCTTTTTCTCTTTCTAATTCTTTTCTCAGTATACCTTATAGAATGAGATTCAATATGTTTTGTTTGTTTATGAAACTTAGATATTGTTAACTCATCTTGCATCGATGTCTTGTCAGATCAAATTGCTTCCGACAATCAGAGCTTGTCTTGTTTTTGTAGCATCTGGGCTGTGTTTCAATAATGCAGATTTGAAGTTGTCTTTATCTACTGAAAAATAATCTTGTTGAATGTTGATGATGGTGAAATTGTGAGGCGCCCATTATTTGTGTAGGGTCTGATTAGTGTCTAGTAGATGTAGATGTGTTGAAAGGGTGGAAGAGATGATGGCATTTGGGAAATTTTCCATGCTTGTACCAAATGCAAATGAGGTCCTGTCCCAAATGTAGGGAAACTTTGATGTATTGACCACTAGTGCCATGGACATGGAGTGCAGTATATCAAAGATGATTCTTTATATAACGCTAAAGTTGGTAGGCTATTTATTGCTTGATCAATCTCATAAAAAGCATGCTGAGCTTTTATTTAAACCTGAGTACCTTTCAAGTTAACTGTTGCAAGCAAGTATAATGATGCTGGGAGATGAGATTCTCTTCTCTTTGCAAAGCATTTAGTGTGGAACAATTATAATAGGAGTACAAAAGGCCACTTAGTATTCTATTGCGCAGATCTCTGGTTCTACAATGTTTTAGCTCTTGTTATGTGATAAGAGTTGCCCATTCCAGATCAGAAACTCCGTAATGCCAAGAAATGATTGGATCATCGTCAAAATTTCACTCTGTGAATAGACACTGCATGGGATTACTAAGTGCAAAATTATGGGACCACTGCCAACAATTCTGAAAACTTTATTAGACGAAGTTGCAGTTTAATATTTGAATGTGTTGATTGGCTGGATTGATTTTCTGTATATGCTAGCTGTCTAATTAGCTAGTTGTTAGATTAGCATTGATTGTGTAAATATCTGATTAGCCTAATGAGGAGGAATAGTTATTTCTTTCCTTGTTAGCTGTATATTTCGTTTTCTGTTTTTTGTACTCTTCTCCTATAAGTAGGACTCTGTAACCTATTGGAAAATAGAGGAAAAATAATATTTCCTCTCCTACGTCTACAGAATGGTTTAACACTCCCCTCACATAAAGACTGATTTAAGACTAAAGCGTAGAAATATACGTTGGGAGGCAAATAAGGAGTTAACAAAGATTCAAACTCATGATGTTTTGCCTTAATGCTATGTAAAATTTTGTGGAACCATCTCCAACTGTTTCAAAAGTTTAAGCTATTAGATGAAGACGCGTTTTATATAAATGGTTTAACACAAAGTAATCTTGCTTGATAAACATCCTCACCTAAAATAACAAATCAAGCGCATCATATGTCAAAGTTTTAGGTCTAAAAATAATGTTACAATTATTTATGCTTGTTGTACCCACCATGTTATGTGAAAGTATGGATTGTTAATGTCAAATTGGTAATCATCTTGATTGTGTTCTATTGATGTTTTGTAGGTTCTTGATGCTCTTTTGTCAGAATATGAAGCATCATCTCATGGTCCATCAAAATGGCAAAAGCTTGCAATGTTCTTGCAACAAAGGTTTTCCCTTTATTCTTTAAACATGTTCTTCCTGTTTCCTGAGTTTGTTATCTCCATCTCTATCTTGACTTACTGCTTTAAAATTGCCCAGCTTGGAAGGCCCAATACTAGACCTTGCGAAAAGGCTAATTGATCGGGTTGGATCCGAGAGGAGTTCCTTAATGCTGAAATGTCGGGCCATTGAGGATCAGGTGGGGATGCTTAATAAGCAACTGGAAGCCAGTGAGAATTACAAATCTCAGTATCTGAAGCAATATAAAGATGCCATCGGTGATAAGAACAGGCTTTCTGATGATTATTCAAGCCGTATAACTAAATTACAGAGTAGCTATAGTTTACTTGAAGAGAGGTCTTCCAGCTTGCTGAAAGCTTTAGAATCTTCAAAGCAAGAATCTCTGGACTGGAAAAGGAAATACGAGCAAGTGTTGTCTAAACAGAAAGCTGAGGAAGACCAGGCTAGTTCTGAAATTGCTATCCTCAAATCCCGGAGCAGTGCTGCTGAGGCAAGACTAGCTGCTGCTAAGGAACAAGCTCAGTCGGCTCAAGAGGAGGCAGAGGAGTGGAAAAGGAAGTATGATATTGCTGTTAGAGAAGCAAAAGCAGCCTTAGAGAAGGCAGCAATTGCACAAGAGCGCACAAATAAGGATACACAAAAGAGGGAAGATGCTCTAAGGGCGGAATTTTCCATTGAATTGGCTGCAAAGGTCTCTCTCTCTCTCTCTTTCTCACACACGCGCCCACCCGTTTGTGTTGGTGTGAACACATGTAGCTTTCTTCCTGTTCCTTGTACCCTATAATAGTGGAATCGATGTGTTTACCATTTGTGGATGGTTATGCAGGAGGAAGAAGTGAAGGAGAAGGTGGCGAAAATCGAGTATGCTGAGCAGTGCTTGATCACCATAAAGTCAGAGCTGAAGGTAATCTCTTATTTGATCTAGGAACATCGAAAATTAAAGGCGATGATTTTACTGCTGAATTTTGATGGTTTAACACATTTTTTAATAAACATGTATAGGAAAGCAACTTGTTATTTGAATTTTCTGTTCTGATAACTTCTTTGTTGTCTCCATCAGTCCTGGTCTGTAGGACAATATCTCCTGTTCATCTTTTTGCATTTGTGCTTGATGATTGATATGCTTTCCAGGCTGCTGAGTCAAAAATAGAGAATTATGATGTGGAGATTATGTCCCTGAAGAACGAAATCAGAGCGTTGAGCGAGAAGTTTGAAACTGCAAATGCTAAAGCCCAATCTTTTGAAAGAGAAGCTAGGATTGTGGAGCAGGAGAAGATCCATCTTGAACAGAAGTACTTATCTGCGTTCAAAAGATTTGAGGAAGTTGAGGAACGGTGCAGAAATGCTGAAAAAGAAGCCAGAAGATCTACTGAAGTGGCTGACAAAGCACGAGCAGATGCAGTCACTGCCCAAAAGGAAAAGAACGATATTCATAGGCTGGCAATGGAGAGACTGGCTCAAATTGAGAGGGCCGAGAGGCTTATTGAGAGTTTAGGGAGAGATAAAATTGCATTAGAAGATCAACTTAAGGAAGCACGTATTTCAGAGACAGAGGCCCTCTCAAAAGTCACTTTATTAGAGGCGAGAGTGGAGGAAAGGGAGAAAGAAATCGAGTCCTTGCTGGATTCAAATAATGAGCAAAGGGCTAGTACGGTTAAGGTCCTGGAAAGTCTCCTTGACACTGAACGAAAAGCCCGTGCAGAAGCCAACAGCAGAGCAGAAGATCTCTCGGTCAAGCTACAATCTGCCCAGGCAAAGATTGATTCCCTCCAACAGAAATTAACTACTGTTCTTATAAATGAAACTGCACTGGACAGCAAGCTCAAGACTGCTTCTCTCGGGAAACGGCTTAGAGCAGACGATGCTGAAATTGGCGTGGAATCTGTTCAGGATATGGATATTGATAAGGCCTCCAGAGTGAATAAGAGGTCGCGAAGCACGACCAGCCCCCTAAAGCACATTCAGCTAGAAGATGGTGGATCTGTGTACGAAGGCGATGAGGACAACCACAGCAACAGAACGTTGCAGGAGGATTATACCAAGTTCACCATGCTCAGACTAAGGCAAGAACTCACGAGTCATGATTTTGGTGCCGAGCTGCTCCAGTTGAAGAATCCTTGCAAGAAGGACCTCCTTGCACTATACGAGAAGCTCGTCCTCCGGAAGTCGTGAACATTTTGCATGTAAAGGGAAGCACATGTAACTTAAAAAAGGGTTTGAGTTTTAGATCAGGTATGACATAGGATCAGCTTTTTTCGTTCTGTAGATTCTTTGCCTGAAATTCTCATTGGGACTAGTCCAAAATATTATCGGGAGCGAAGTCCCTTTTCCATGCAAGCATAGGCTTTGCGTAAGTGAGTTGTCAGGCTTCTCCGTCAGTGCTGTTCTCTAGATAGTGGTTTTTGATAGTTTCCACGGTGCCCTAGAGGAAGACTTTGTATTTGGTGTGCTTGGTTTTCTGGCTTAATACTTCTTTTCTCTGTCTAATGATGAGTGTAACAAGTAATTGTAGGATGGAAACCTAATCTCTTGTTGCCAGTAAGGAAAGGAAGGACTACCTTTTCTGCTTTTTTCCATGGATGAGAGTTCTCCTGGTCTGTGTATGCTTGGCTTTTCTCATTCCCGGACTTGGATTGCGTCCTAATCCAGGTTTTCTGTGCATGTCATAAGCACGAGTTTATATCCAATAGAAAACGGCCCCTGTTGTCCTTCTTTTGGTTCTTGCGTTGTTTGGGTACAGCTTTTGGTAGAATATGAGAATTTGGTCTTGGGAGATGGCAGTTCCAGGAGATATGTAGACCGAGGGATTTCCACGGCTTTTACGCTTTTAGCTTTTCCAGCGAGGATGATTTTTATTTCTAGCCTCCGAAGCAAAACTATCTAGATGGTCTTTCCATGTAACTTGGTGGTTTCAAGACAGTTCTGGTTCGGAGCTGTTCTTTCTTTGTTTAGGAAGTTCGTCAGGCGTAGCTGCCTGAATTCAGAGTCAGAAATAGTCGTCAACAGGCCTTATTTGTAATTCTGGGTAGTTGGTTAATAGTTCCTACTTTTTAATTGTTAACGGTATCTTGTAATTTACGGTATTTAAAATGACCTGTTTATCAGTAAAAGTTCACGTCACTGTTCTTCTGTTGTTGTTAAAAGGTAGGCATGATGCACAAACTTAGCTCGGTTGGCCACCTCTCCTGCCGAGAATCTGGAGGTGAGGGTTTCGATCCTCCCCCTTGCTAAGGATGGAAGCCGGGTTACTGGAATAGGTAGACCTATCACTGTAAGGATGGTGGGTTGGGAGAAGCGGGCCGGGTTCTATTGGAAACCCACTTGCCTGAACTCGCTGTACTTGACTTTTAAAGTGCTCTTTGTTTTCGACCAAAAAATATGCTCTGCTTCCTTTGTATCACTTAGGAGGTAGAGTTCCTGTTTGGGTCTTTTAACTTATGCTTATTTACTTATGAAAGTTTATAGACATCGAGAATAATTTAGTGTAATTGTGTTAATTCAATCCTAAATTTATTTTTTTGGCCAATCAAGTCATATAATTTTTGCATTTGTGCATAGATACTGGTCGTTGTCGCGACCTAAAAAAAAAATCAGGTTAATGGATTATTAAGTTAATTATATGAATTAATTAACCTAATACGGACTCTCCCAAGCCTTACCAATTCGCAACTTGGGTTTGATTTTCAATTTAGGAGCCGTCACTAATTATTTAAAGTAGGTTGATTAGAAACCTATATAAAATAGCGGAAGAACTATTTTATCTCTACGAACTAGAGAAATTGAGTTCGGGGACTTGGTTACGTTAATTAAAAATTAACACACTTTCGGTACCAATCTCATGAAAATGTCTTTTTGACTGGTTTATATGAATTGGATGTTTTTTTTTTTACCCTTTTTCTTTTTCTTTTCGAATTTTTTTAATGAATTTGAACAAAATTAAACAAAAATGCCCATAATATACCTTTAATTCCAAATATTCTGAATTTTCCAATAAATCTTCTCATTCTCGAAGATCCGGGCCGGAGCGAGATTTTATTCGCTTCATTCTCGAGGATTCGAGCCGAGACGCGGATAAATATATAGAAATACAACGTCCCTTCTCGCCAAAGGACAGAATACGAATTTCTATATTTAAATCACTATCCTATCCCATAAGATCATGAGCGTGGCATGTGATTTAATTTTCCGACGGGACTAGGTACCATGGATCATATATTATAGGCAGTTTTGTTTAAAGATGTGCAAATATTTATTGCATTTTCGAAAATCCTTAGGGGATTCCGAAATTTTCAAGGAGATAAGTTCCTATCCACAAATGATTGATATCTTTTAATTCAAGAAAAGTTATCTCTTGAGATCTTCAAAGTGTTATCAGATAATTTACAAGTTTAAAAGATATAATTCAAATGAGATATAGACTTATATGATATGCTTAGATTTTCGAAAATTTCAAATTTGAATACGAGATATTTTGAATACTTCGAACAATGCGCACAATATCTCGAGGATAAGATTAATTCAAACTTGGAATACAAAGACATATCAAATATTTCCCCCAAAGTATATTCAAGGACGCAAACATATTTAATATTCCGAAATTTGATGCATACTCAATATTTTCAGAATATGATTTTAGATTTGAAATTGCTTGAAACTTCCATCACAAAAGTCATCCAATATTCTGACAACTCCACCCAAAACCGAGGATATCCCACATAATCACAGAATTAGCTTCAAGTTTTGAGAACTCAGATTAGGTATCCCATTATCAGTTTCGAAGATTTAAAATACCTGCTAATTAAGTGCTATGATTTTATTTGCTCAGACTCACGATCATCCAGTTAATTTTTAGAACGTGTAAACCAAGATGCAAGTTGACCAAGAAAAACGTCCATGATGACTAGAGTCTCCAATCAAGAACAACATTCCAAACTATGCATATTCAGTTTTCGAAAATTGCAACAACAGTGAAGGGACTATCTAGAAATCCTTATGCAAGAATCACAATCGAGTACGTTCAGAAAATTCGCCTTTTAGTGCAAAGACAAACGGTCCACAATTAATAATCATCCCATGATATATATCAAAATATGCGAGAACGCTCAGCCAAGTCAATTAGGTAAGTAAATATTCAATGAACAGAAAATTTTTACCTTGAACCACAAATCAGCTTCGTTAATCGAATTCGCACGAAACTTGGATGTTGAGCTTGAACTTTTGGACTGGTCGGCCACGAATACGTGATTATGCTTCGCGGATTGACTTGCTCTTGGTCGAGACAACAGACGATCAATCTCTTGGATTTTGGTGTGAGCAAGATCAATAGCAACAATTCGCCAAAGTAGGTGGTCTCAGCTATGAAAGGGAATTTCCACCAGGACGCCTTGCTCTCTCCCTCTCTAGCTGTGTATATTTTATGAATGTAAATTTGCCGTCCTCCTCTTTTGTGAACGAAACCCACACACACACACATATAAAGCCTAGGGTTTCGTCCAACTAAAAGGCTAATCTTCAATTAATCTCTTTTGCAATTAATATCCTTTAAAGAGCCCAAATCCATTAAAACACCATAAAATTTCTACTCTTCATTAGTGCATGAATTATGGCCGAAAATCTTACTCTTTGTGGGCTCATTCGCATACGCATATTTTCGGACTCGAATTGGGCTTTAATTAATTAAATGAATAACTAATTAAAAGCCTTTAACATTTAAATGAGCAAAAATGGGCTGAATTAAATCCAAGAATGGGTCCAAATCCTTTAAATAAATTCGGCACCCCATAACATGCTTGGCCGAAGTTTCCATGTAATGCCTAGCTCAATCACTTGTCAATTTAAGCTCAAATCTTCCGCCGTTGATTTGAATGCAAGACAATGTATGATTGACAGAAATTAAATATGCAATGCATGAGAAATTTATTTTTGGCGAGAACTATGACTAGTTCTCATTTTATGTTTGAAATGAATTTATGAAAATCAAAATTTAGGTCTCAACAGTCGTTCTATGTGGCGTCCATGCTACGTGGAATAATCGGCGCTAAGATGGATAATTTTTTAATTTTTTTATTAATTTTTCCTCCCTTTTCTCTTTTTGTTATACATTGGGGCTGGCGAGCTCACCAGCCCTTTTTCTATGCACAAATGAGATACTGGTCGTTTTACGTGGCGTCCATGCTATGTGGAATAATTGGCACTAAGATGGATAATTTTTTAATTTTTTTATTAATTTTTTCTCTCTTTTCTTTTTTTGTTATACATTAGGGCTGGCGAGCTCACCAGCCACCGAGCGAGGGTTGCAAAGCCCTCGCCCGTACTTGCCAAGATGAGAGAGAGGCCATAGTGGCCACGTGCGAGGGCTGCGACTCTCGCCAACGGTGAGTGATGGCATCACGGCCTTTGCCCAGTAAGTGATGAGCTTTTGTGACCCTCATTGGCCATAGTGGTAGCAAAAAAGGAAAAAAAAAAGAAGGAAAGAAAAAAAAAAGTAAATAGAAAATAAAAAAAATTAAATAAAAAATTCGACAAAAGCTAAAAGCTAAATAAATTATCCACATCAGTGCCAGCCGTACTGCGTGAATTCAATTTTGTCTCAAAGCAAACATGCTTATCTGCCTGTCCAACTTCCTCGAAAAGGCTTCCTTTGCATAATCGACTTCCTTGGCTCTTGGGTCATTCGCTGGGACGGGCTTTGACAAATTGCCATAGCATTTCTCTGATTTTCTTTCCTCCAAAGATCTTGCAAGGTCTGTTGAGATTGAGGCATCATAGAGTCCAAGGTTCTTCTCTACCAATCCTCTCTTATGGTGATCGAAGCATTAACCCCCCTTCAAATTATAATAATGTGTAGAATTCCTCTGCAGCTTTAGAGGAATGTGTTGCTTGAGCTGTAAGCATCTAAGCTGGCCTTGTTCCTTCCCCAAAATCTTCTTGGCCCCACTTACCTCTGAAACTGTAATAACAAAATGGCAAATAAAGAAACCTTCTTGTCCCTCCCCGCACGCTTTTGAATGACCTTGTTTTTTTAAAGCCCCATATGCATCATCGACCGTTTCTCCATTGGATGCATCAAGGTGAGATTGAAGCTTTGAAGGTAGTTGGTTTGTCCAGACGAAGACTTTTTTTTTTTTTGCCCTTTTTCTTTTCCTCTTCTCTGCCTTTTTGTCTGGGGGCAAAGACTTTGAAACAGTATTCTCCTTTTGCAAGTCAGAGAAGATTTCCGATGTTTCCATTGGCTGCTTTGAACACGTCTTAGAAAATCAGTTAACAGTGACTTCTCTAACAGTTCCCAAATGTCGCTTTAGAGTGGACTGTGCCATTATTAAATCGCTACATTGGCCAGGGAAAAACATCAACAGTTTATATTGGAAAAGCTAGCGAGCGAGTTAAGCCTTGCAAGAAAGCAAAAGCTCGGGCGAAAACATTATGTAAACGGAAGAAATTTAAACTACAAGAGCAATCGTAATCGTCGAGATCGAAACTCCTGCATATCTTAGTAGAGTTTTGTCTTTTGAAATTAATCGTTGCGATCTTTCTCGGAGCACCGGGAAATTTACTCTGAGTACCCAAGATTGCTTGCTTTGCTTGTGTTCTAATTAGTAATTTTCTACTTGTCAAAAACAAATATATTAAAAAGGGAAAAGAAGAAATTATTGGGGATTGAGATATGTTGGGCAAGAAGCAAGCAAAGACCACTCCCTCCAATTCCAAAGCTTCCTTATTTTCAGAAGCCGTGCCGTCTTGGGTGCGTCCGTTTCCTCCTCTTCTTTCGCTTTGGGAAAGCTTCACCCTTACTTCTTCTTCTACGCCTCTCTCATACTTTATTGTATTTTATTTACCTTCTCCATTAACCTTATTCCCACTTGTCCTTGTACCAGAGAAAGTAGGCTCTCATGCTGAAATCTAATGCTTGTAACATATCCATCAAGGTTAGAATGTTTCCATGCACCGGAGTAACGGGGTCGAGTTTCAGAGGTACGGGTTCGGGTAGTGATTCAACAGCTAAGTATCGTGGATTGGGGATTATTGACGCCATCAGGGCCGGTCGGGTCGATCTACGATACATGTGAGCGGAATACCAATTGAAAAAAATAATAATAATAACTTAGTTGAGAGATGAATTGAGGGAGTTCTTGCATTGACAAGTTGATTGATCTAAGCTGAAAGTTACTTTCATATGGCTCGAGGCTTTCATTCCCAGATATCAAGATTTCTTACTAGGAAATAGAACTTTTGTACACTTATGCACGTGGGGTGGCTCATGAAAATCCGAGTTCTCAAGCAAAGGAATGACCCCCAAAACACTTCAACTTCTCTCGATTCAAGAACGACTTTGAAGCCTGAAAACTTGGATTTTAGAGTTAGTTCGTGCGCATATTCATTTGACTTTGACTCGAACAAGAAAAAAAAGAAAGATTTAGAGCTGCACGAGCGTGTGAAACAGACTGATCTTATTAAACTAAAGAAAGTTAAGAATAAAGCCGGCCAGAAAAATTGGAGAATTTCTGTAAATTTCAATGTGAATAGAAAAGAGTTTACATGACTACTTAAGGTAATAAGATAAACGTAATGCCAAATTTAATCAATCAAGGATATGAACTACGAAAAAATATATACGTATAATCTCGACATATGTACAGAATCGAGTAGATATGCTAATATCGCTAGCAAAAACCATCTCTCTCTCTCTGTTCTAATTTTATTCCATTCCCCTGGTTTTCTGAATTCTAGAAGGTCAGATGGTACTGCACTTCGATTCCTGAGATGGGCTTCGTTCAATTTTCTAGCATTTATGGACGTTGCTAAGAGGAAGTGATGTTCACTAGCAAGCAACCTTCGTAAGTTTTTGAAGCGAGAAAACACTGTGCTGTTGCTCTGGAAGAACTTCCATCAGTTATGCAAGATGGAAGCTGCCAGTCCGAAAGACAGTTCAGTGGCATCGAGTCCGTTCTCTTCGCCAAACATCAGCGCCCTCCTCAAGATCAAGATTCTCTCATGGTTAGTGGGTTTACTTTGTTTTGCAAGTCTCATAATCTGCATCGTATGTGTTGTAACTGGAAGACGGGATCTTCGGAAACCTGATAACTTGTACCTGCTTACTCATATTTTTAGGAGCCAGGAAACTGGATTGCCTGCTTCCGTTCGTGTTCGGCTTGGTGATAGGATCTTCTGCCTGCACAAGGTAAGGTGGAATTTGTTATCGTCCGATTGCGTGGACTAAAATGGTTGTTTTGGTGACTTGCAAGATTGGTTTTGTGTTCTTCTGAATAGCTCTCCGGTCCTGGCTTAGAATTCAGTACCTCAGTTTTGCACATACGGATATGTTTTCATGAACTTGTAATAAGCAGAAAAAAGAAGTAAGACCGAGAATTTTCTCAGTTGGAGCCAAAGTTTAACTGATTGTTGGTTTTTTTGCTCCTTTTTGTACTTGCAGTTCCCGTTGTCTTCCAAGAGCGGATATTTCAATAGGAAGTTGAATGATTCAACTGAGGTTGAGCTACCGCAAGATTTTCCAGGAGGGCTGGGGACTTTCGAGAAGATCACCCTGTTGGTCTACGGTTCTTCCACTTTGATCGACCCTTTTAATGTGGCAGCCCTGCGATGTGCAGCCGAGTTTCTCGAGATGACGGAAGAGTACTGCTCCGGCAATCTGTGTGAGAGGTTTGATCTGTATCTGAACCAAGTGGTCCTGCAAAATTGGGACGACACTTTGATTGTACTCCAGAAGTGCCAAACTTTAGTTCCATGGGCCGAAGACCTCTTAATAGTGAGCCGCTGCATCGAATCTCTTGCCTTCATGGCTTGCATGGAGATTCTTGATCCGGAGAGGAGACGCGACCGACCAGTGTTGACGTTGGAGGCATTAGCTAGCTCTGCTTGGAACTGCGAAAGCGTGAAGGAATTCGTGAGCCAAGATCTCTGGGTCAAGGACCTGATTACTCTGCCATTTGGGTTCTTCAAAAGGATTATAGGATCTCTGAGAAGGCAAGGGATGAAAGAAAAATACGTTAGCCCGATGATTGTTTTCTACACCAATAGATGGGTAATCTCAGCCAAGATGCGTCAATTTTGTCAGAACTCTGGTGAAATCAACTGTGATACAAGTGCTGAAGATGAAGTCTCAACTATCTTACATGGCATTCTTCATCTACTTCCCATGGGGGAGAAGTCCAGCAGAATCATCCCTGTCGGTTTCTACTTTGCCGTGCTATCCAAGTCTCTAGAGCTCGATTTGAGGAGTGAAATCAGATCAAAGTTGCAGGATCAGATCGCATCGCTGTTGCCCCTTGCCCATGTGGACGATTTTATCCTTCCAAAAAGCAGTGCTGAATCAGTCTCTTTCAGCATAGAGTTGGCTACGATGGAGAGCATAATCTCAACATATGTATCATTCGATTTGGATATGAATCATACTCCTTCCATGAGCAACTCAGTTGTTGCCGAACTATGGGATGTGTATCTCGCTAATATAGTGCTTGACCCGAAACTGGGGCCGAAGCGGTTCATGGAACTGATTGAAGCAGTACCGCTTTCGTACAGGCAGAGCCACGACAACTTGTACAGAGCATTGAGCACTTTCCTCCAGGTAAAATCACAGATACTTTTAAATGCATTTATAGTCAACATAATTACAGTTAGACACATAAGAAAATGGAAAAAATTCAGCATCAGATTGTTGTTGCCCTGAAGCTAATATTTGTGAGGACATCACGTTTCTTAGTTTCACTTTAATTCATTAGGTTAGTTCACAAGCAAAATGGACTGAATTGTTCCATAGGTGAAACTTGAATTCAGGTGAAGCACTGTTGATTCCTCAATTCTTGCAAGTTCTTTGCCCAAGAGTTCTAGCTTGTAGCCTGGCAGAAACCCATGTGAAATCAAAAGTAGAATCTACTTCTTATATCTAGTTGACTAACCTTTTAACTGACAAAGTGATGAAGAAAAGCATTTATCTTGTTCAGGCACACCCAGATGCATCCCAAGAAGAAAAGACCACAGTCTGCAAGTACCTTAACTGCCAAAAGCTATCGCAAGAGGTGTGCGTCGAGGCTGTTCAGAACGACTTGATGCCTCTCCGTTTAATTGTCCAGGCACTTTTCATTCAACAACTGAACACGCATCAAGCTTTCAAAGAATGTTCCGATTCGTTTAGGTATGCACATTGTGGGGAGTTGTCCAGAAGCCTCTCGAGCTCTAGGTGTCCGTACTCCAAGAGTCAGAATCTAGGGGAGAGCCCCTACGGAGAAGAAGCAGAGCCTGGAAGAAGGCCCTTGAGCGCTCTGCTACAGAAGGACCACGCGATTCAAGGATCCGATATGCCAGAAAGGGAATATGAATCCACGAGCTTCAGGATTCAGACCCTCGAGCAAGAGCTCATGTCTTTAAAAAGGAGCCTGCAATGTCAAAACATTTCGAAGAGAGCAGAGCTTACTTCAAACAAAGTACAGAATGTCAAACCATTTGGACTGGAGAATAGATCAATGAGCAGGAGAAAGAACCCTCTCGGACAAAAGACAGGTTGCATTGGCTCTGTAACTTTTGCAACCCAAAGGAAGTACGCCAGCAGACTAATGAAGATATTCCGGCGGATAACATTGATCGGAAGTAGGAAAACAAGGAAAAAGTCAGGTGCAACAGGTCCACGTACTAGGCCATTCTAGCAAAGACTCTTGAGCAACAGTGGTGAAATAAGACAGGTTATGAATTATGTAAAAATGCTCAAATTGCGCTTCTGCAGCTTTTTTTGTATTTTTGTTTTTTATGTATCTGAAGTGCTGTCCTTTAAACAATATACCACAGTTGAGGTTCATCAGTCTTCTCCTATATAACAGTGTTAATTAGACCATTATGTCCAGTAACCCACTAATGACAATGATTGGCCATATCCTTCAAAAACAATGTTCATCCATCTGCGTATCCAGGCAACATGTAGTTGCTCCAACTATATCAAATTAAATGTAAATGCCAAAAGGCACATGATTGTATACTATGACAAATTACAGATACACTAAAAGTACGACTACTACATTGGAAAGCAAGGAAAGAAACGGAAAGAACCTAGATTATGCGCTTCATGGAGCTCACAACTGATTTACATGCTAGCAATTTACATGTGACTAAACCTCTGAAGCTGCCTCAAGAAAGAAATCAGTCCTAAGTCTAGACTTCATTAGTATTCCTGCAGCTTCTGCATCAGTTTGTCCATCGACATAATGCTGACGGCAAACCGGCATGTAGATGTCAGCCCCACCAATCAGTTCAGTCCGTGTCTCCAGTGTCTTCCTCAATGAAAAGAAGGCCTTCCCACCACAAAGTTCACATCGAGCTGTCAACTTGGTCACAGTATCAGCAAGCGGTATTACATCAAGAACCGAACCAAAGCTCCTTCTGCAATTAAGAGTTTGCATTTCAGTCCAAGTTGGTGCAAGCTTTTTTTTTTGGGTCAAAGCTAGTGCAAGGTTGATTAGCAACAAAAGGAATTGGAAGCAATGTGATGGACAAATTTTGCGAGATCCAAAAGCATGGAAATGATTTGCTCATGATTGAGCAGCACCTTAAGTAATCACCATCGAGGCCTGCAACAATGACAACTTTCCCGTCATGATCAGCAACTGTGCTGCAGAAATCATAAAGGTCTTCAAAGAATTGAGCTTCATCAATGCCAATCACATCAAGCTGCGAGCATAGAGCAGAAATAAGAAAGAGCAATAAACTGTCAATTTAGTGCTTGACCATAAAAATCATACTTTACTGCACAGCTTAAATATTAGTATAGTAGCATCTCCAGTTCACAAAAATACATCATGCATCGAACGCTCTTGTAGATCAAGTCATTTGCAAAACTTCACATCATTACTCGCACTAGCGCAAATGCAACTCTAGCACAAGCACTCCACTGACTGCCAAAAACGTAAATCCTTATACATGCCTATCTTCTCTGCATAAATTGCTTACAAGAAAAGGTGAATGCTCAAAACTCCAAAAACACCGGGCTTTTACCTCTCTAGTAGCCATTTCCATCCCAAAGTACTCTCATCACAAGTCAATATGGTGGGCTGCTGGACATGAGTGGTTACTATGAGCAATAGCAAATCCATAGGAAGCATTCATGTCTCCCACTGCCTTGTTACCTTAAAGAGCTAGGAGACGACCCAAGTGACAAGCTCAAGAAAACTCATCAGAAACGTACTCTAAATTTGTTCGTCAAGAGGTTAAACATGAACTGGTTTTACTGTCTTCAATCGTTCACCGCCCACTGGCTAACACCAAGAGCAAAGGCTGTTCGACTTTAGTTATGATTTACTAACAAGTACCCAAGTACCGATTCTGTCTCTATATGAAGATATAACTTACCAATTAAAGAAAATCGCCTTCGGACAAGACTCACCTTCTCATAGGCATCATCTCCGAATTCCTGTCTAAACGACGACAGATCCGACACAACCCAGCACGGAAACTTCATTCCATCATGGGTCACCACTGAATCAGTCGCATATCTCGTGTCCTTGCTCGACTTAATTATAGCCACATTCCTACACGCAACAGCTAAAAAATTCAGTCTGATGATTCGAACCGGCCGCGCAACTTGCTAACCCATTACGAGCAGCAAATCCCCAGCGACAAGCTACAAAGTTGATGCTCACGGCACATAAATCAACGGAGATGACCGAGACCAAATCAAAACAGTGGGAGCCTAATTCAAACTCCAACCCACTCAAGCGATTACAGATCCACACCTGCCGTTGGTGAGCTCGGACTCGACGCGGCGGAGGAGGGCGGTGGTCTTGCCGGCGAACATTGGGCCTACGATGACGTGGATCTCGCCGTCGACGGGACCGGACGTCCGAACCGGAGCAGACCCGGATCCAGACGAGGGGTTGAAGAAGGCCATGGGCGGAGCGAGAAAGATTGCAACTTTGGCCGTGAAAGTCGTGCATGGCGACGCTCCAAGTTCATGGTGGGGGTTAAATAAAGGGGAGAGGATAGGGATAGGAGGGAGGTTGAATTTGGTCTTTGGAACCGCGAATTGTTTAAACGCAAAATGGAGGGAAATGGCAGGACAAGACCGGCGTTGACTTTTGCCCTTTCGCGTGCTCGGTGAGGAAAGGCCTGAGGATTTGGCCGCGCTTTGGAGGGAAAGAGGAAGAGAGCGAGACGCAAAGATCATTTTCAAATGGAATGGAATTCACTCCTATGTTGAAGCCAAGGGTGTTGTCGATGTTTCGTGCGGTTGATGAAAACTCCGAGGCTACGTCTCGTAGTCCCGATAATAATCGGTGCCCGATTAAGATAGGATAAAGTCGCATTCCACTGAAAATGTGGGATAAAGAGAATAAGATTTCCGATATTCATAATATAAATGATTTTTTTTTCGAATAACAATTTTTTAAATAGGATTTTACTAGAGAATGATGGAAGGGATAAAAAAGAAAAAATAAATAAAAGAGTTAATTAAAGGGAGGAAAAATAAATAAATAAAAAAGCAAATGAAATGCGGTAAGCAAAAGTATCGTGAAAAATTCTTACCATCTCCTTTGATACGGTCTTCGGGTTCTTTTAAAGTGATATGACATTTATATCAAACAGTGGATATGATATGATGTGAAAATATACGATTCTATTAATGTGTGTTCACCATACAATCGACGGGATATAGCAAAATCTTTGAATTTTATATCCTAACATAGGTTAAAAGTATTCGTTCTATTCGAAAAGTATGTATGCCAATGAAGCAGGTCGTGTCGTTTAGCTATTTTTAGATAAACATGGTTTAATACATCCAGACGACGAAATGTAGCCCGAGAAGCAAATGAAACTTTTCTCGGTTATCATTTGCCATCCGCTTATCCGGTGGCTGAGTTTTCATAATATATTTATAGAATGAATCACTAATTGACAGCGGTAGTCAAGATGGCCGAGTTGGTCTAAGGCGCCAGTTTCAGGTACTGGTCCGAAAGGGCATGGGTTCGAATCCCATTCTTGACAGCTCTTTTTTTCTCATTTTTGTACAATTTGAACATGTTTTTATGTTTAATTATCAGTTAATATCGAGCTGAACTAATAAAAATATTACCACGATAATTGGAAGAGTTACAAGAAATGGGGAATTTTACCATTTAAACTGACTTTTAAATTTGTTGGATAAAACTTATGGTATCGAATGAGGCAATTGTGTGTGATACGTTGCAAGGGGAATTATCAAATCATTATATGCTAGAGTATACTGAACTACTTAGGTCATAACAAGTTAATTTTGAAATTACCCTTACATGCAGAATTAAATTATCTATTACTATCTTTTCCATTAAGTTTCTGTACGTTTTGCAAAAAATGTGACATTAAAAATAAAAATATTTTTCTGTATTTAACTAAAACTTGAAAATAAAGTGAAAAACATTTTTAGCAGTTTGGTGTGAAAAATTGAATTTATTTTTCCTCCATGCACTCTTTTTAATATATTTTTATTTTTTATTTATATAAAAAAAATATTTGTAATTATTTTTATTTTTCTATTTTCTTTCTTTCTTTATTTTTATTTATTTTCTTTTCCCTAGCGACCGGCCACAGGCAAGCTCGAGCTTGGCCCGAGGTCGGTGATCGGCCAAAGAAGAAGGAAAAAGAAAAAGAATGAAAAGAAAAAAAATAAAAATAATGTAGTGAAAATAAATCTAAAAGAGTGCACAAAGGAAAACGAACTTGCTCTAAATAAAAGAAAGAGAAGGAAAAATGATTTGACAAAAAATGTTTCCATTTGACTTATTTATTTTTTATGAACTAAACATAGAAAATTGAAAAAAAAATATTTTTCTGAAAGTTATTTTCCGCAAAACGAACGGAGCCTAAGTGACCACTAAACTCACATGTGTTCAATAACTAGGCACTATATATCCACTCAACTAAATAATCATTTAATTGATTACAATTTTTTTATTTCTTTTTCCTCTCTGGTTATTCGAAGACGATCACGCATGCACCTATCCCATGCCTCAACAGTGGCAGATGAAAAATCCAATAGAAATAGTCCCTTAAAAAATATCTTAGAGTTCTCCTCATTAGATGCCATTATTCAAAACTTTATTTCGTCCCGCCGATATTCCCGAGCTTGTGTCGATGACAAAAAAGAACTACCTTTCTGTCCATATGGCCATTGGAAAAGCTTGACTTGACTAGACTCTCGGTAAGAAAAGTGTGTCGATCGTTATGTCAAAACGTCCGCGCGACATTATCTCGAGTACTAAACATCGGATTTTTAATACCCATTATGACCAGAAGTCTTGGAATATATTTTGCGTAAGTTTAAGAGTGCTGGTGACACGATTTTTTTTTTTTTTGGTTGAGATATGTGTCTCATTTAGGGGTGTTTAGAATTTTTGGTGGGATTGGGACGATAGTATATTAAATTTGTAGTAATTTCTCCTTCTTGAATGTTTTTGGCCTGGGCAAAACCGCGAGATTCATAAATGGCAAGAAGTAGGCAGCACGACACAGTGGCTAACGCAAACACCAGAGAGAAAACACACGCATTCACCGCCTAAACTCTCTCTCACTTGGAGACGAAGTCAATCGTCCCCATGGACTTCACATTATCCCCCGACGCCGCGTGCGCCTGCGGCACGCCGCCCACCACGGAGTCTCCGGCCTGCCACACCTGGTTCGCGCCGCCCGTCGTCCCGTTCCCCAGCGGGCCCACCACCGCGAATATCGTCATCTCGCCCCCCGTGTACTCCGCCGTCACGTTCGACACCCTGAAGCTCAGCTCCTTCGCCCCCATCGACGGGCTGTAGCTGTCGATTGGTGTCGTGTAGGCGTTCATCGTCCCGTCCGAGTTCTGGAACGCCACGATGGCCTGCGACCCCACCATGCCCGTCCCCGTCGGGTTGATGGCCCACGCGATCCACCCGGAGGGCGACTGGGAGGCCCGGTAGGCCACGTGGAGGCTGGCGGCGGCGGGGTTGTAGGTCCAGTGCAGGTGGGCGCCGAGGACAGGGAGGTCGGTGCACGAGTCGAAGGCTTTGTCGCTCGAGAAGGTGTGGTTCGCGCAGCTGTCGGCCTGGGACGAGGCCATGTGGAGCGAGCAGAGGACGATGCAGAGAGTAAAAAGGATGGGTTTTGGGCCAGCCATTTGTTGCGCGGAGGGTGGTCGATGAAATGCCGGACTCAGAACACCAGGTTGTGCTCGGGCTCAATGGGGTTCTTGAAACGGTCAGGGTGAGTGGATTTCTCGCGAGCAATACAGAGAGTCTCCAGAAACCGCTCTCTTCAGAGTTATCAGCGTAAAATTCGAACTTAATGATTGTATGAACTGAAGAGGAACATACACTGCGTAAGTGTCAATTATGCTCAAAAGGGTAGGAGCGTGATCAGGAGCAGGACAGTTGGGTATATTTATAGGGCGGGATGTGGTGAGAAAGAGTGATGATTTAAGTCAAGGGTTGTTCACTGGCCATGTAATTTTAGCTTTCGTGCAGATTGCGGGATGGAATGTCGTGCTAAAAGTGTTCATCACTGAGAGAATGTGTGCGTGTGTGTGCGTGTTTTTTTACACTCGGACATGAATGGAACAACTTCCTTAATTTCCATTTCCTTAATCTGCTCTCCTGCTGCTATTTTGAGATATGGGCGTCTTTCTTCTTGTTCCGACCTAATAACGTGACAGATTCACACCAGGAGAAAGAAGGCCTGGTCTGGTCTAACCTAGAAACGAGTGAACTACTGAGGAAACTTGTACGAGATGAACTACGTGTGCATCTAGAATGTAGAGCTCCCTTCCTTCCTATTTTTCTGCAGCATTTAGCCGTGATCAACAGGTCGCCAGGCAATGGAAGATGTTGAGTTCTCTCGATTGCTCGTCTTCTGTGAATACGAATGTTTGAGGATATACATATGTAGCAAGTGTTGTGAAGCAGTGACTAAGCAAGGGTACGGGGATGATCTTTTGTTGGGTGGGTAGATGAAACGAAGAAGATAAGAGGAGAGGATAGGAGAGTTAGGTGCCCCTCTCTTTCTTTCCTTTTTTTTCCTTTCTTTTTAATGTGTGAGCAACCAAGTAGCATCTAGATTAACACGTGAACACCACACGCCCGACGCATCATTTCTCAAAACATAGAAAATTCGGACGCGTTGTGACACTCTTCACGTGATAATTTATCACTATTGGAAATCGATTAAATAGGATAGAATCATCTATTTGCTCTTCTTCGCAAATAAAAACATAAAATCTTAAATCGCCGATATTTAAAACATTTGAGGTTCCCAAAAACATTAGTCCAGAATTTGCTAAAGCCATAGAAAATAAAAAGAAAGCTATAGGAAAATCACCTGTAATTGATACTCCTAAAATAGGAAGAGATGCCAGTGAAGCAACATCTAGATTAGGAAAACTAGTCATAGAAGATACTCCTGAACAAATAAACGTCCTTGAAAAATCCAATGAAGACTAGGCTAGCGAAACCCCTAAAATAGACAAGTTCACGTGGAAATATCCTCAAAAACTCTATTATTCTAAAGCCGCTCCTCCTGACATAGCCTTAGAAGAATCATCAGTTAGGATTCAAAATAAATACTCTCCTGAAGCAATCTATGAGTGGAACATAGATGATGTTGCTGAAACTAATATAACCCAACGAGAAGTATCTGATCATGCTGTGGCTAATCTTTTAGTTGCTGGTTTTACTAGACAATTAAAAGGTTGGTGGGATAATTACTTAACTGATAAAAAAAATTCAGATTTTAAATGCCTATAGAATAGATGAATTCGGGCAACGTATCAAGGAAGAAAATGAACAAATTATCCAAGATGCCGTTGATACACTCAATCCTCTCCATATCTCAACATTTTATGGGAGAACCATCGCATATAAGAAAGATAGGAATCAGGATCTTTTATCAAACATGAAAAGTAAATCCTTGGGAAGGTTTAGCGAATGTAAAGATCTTTTTCTACAAAGGGTATTGGCCAGACCAGATTATAATCAACCTTTTTGGAAAGAAAGTTTTTTAGCAGGATTACCTCGTCTAATAGAGATCAAGTGTGGAATAAAATTAGAGAAGAATACGATGGTCAAATTCCTTATCACTTCTTAGCTTATGGAGAATTAATTTCTTACGTTTAAAAACAAGAAACACGGGTGTGTAATTCAATTAAGTTGCAAAGACAACTTAATAAAGAAGAATCACTTACTAATAAAGATTTAGGAGATTGTTGTGCTCAATATGATCCTTCTTATACCAAAACAACTAAATCAAAATGTAAGGAGAATATCCCCTAAGAATAAAAGGAGAAGATTAAAAAATTATAGTAAACTTACCCGAAGCTGCTGTAGTAAAAGATCAAATGGCATATAAGACATCTTTTCTTTTAGTAAAAGATATGAAACAGCAAGTGATTCTAGGAACACCCTTCATACAATTAATTCAACCTTTTACTGTTACTAGTGAGGGAATTGAAACCCAAGCTTTAAACCAAAAAGTAATCTTTAAATTTATCACAAAACCACAAACAAGGTATTTAAATATTTACAAGACCAATTGCAAAAATAAATTACCTTATCAAAGATAAAGAAAACCAACTCGAATATTTAAAAGAAGATTTAGAATTCAAAAGAGTAAAGCAAATTCTTTTAGAACCAAGAATCAAGAATAAGATTACTTCTCTTCAAAAACACAGAGAGCAATCTGTATGTTCTACTTTACCCGATGCATTCTGGGAAAAGAAGGAACACATTGTTAGCCTACCATATGAAACAGATTTTTCGGAAAAACAATTCCCTACAAAAGCTAGACCTACACAAATGAATCAAGAAGTTTTGCAATTCTTCCAAAAAAAAAAAAATTTGTGGACTTTTTAGATAAAGGGCTTATTAGAAAGAGCCAATCACCATGGAGTTGTTCTGCCTTTTAAGTTAATAAAATGCTGAATTAGAGAGGGGAGTACCTAGGTTAGTTATCAATTACAAACCATTAAATAAAGCCTTAAAATAGATAAGATACCCAATTCCTAATAAAAAAATACTTATTAAATGGACTCCATAGCTCCAAAATCTTTTCAAAAATTGACATGAAATTAGGATTTTGGCAGATACAGGTAGTAGAAGAAGATAAATATAAAACAACATTTATAGTTTCTTTTGGCCAATATGAGTGGAAAGATATACCTTTTGGACAAAAAAATGCTCCTTATGAATTCCAAAGAATAATGAATGGTATTTTTAACCCATATTCAGAATATATGACAGTATATATTGATGATGTCCTAATATTCTCTTCTAATATTGATCAACACTTCAAGCAAATATTTGTATTCATAAATGTTATTAAAAAGAATGGTTTAGGAGTCTCTCCTACCAAAATATCACTTTTTTCAAACAAGAATTAGATTTTTAGGGCATTATATTTCTTAAGGAACAATTATCCGATTGAACGATGAATTTCATTTGCAGAAAAATTCCCAGATGTAATTAGAGACAAAACTCAATTAGAAAGGTTTTTAGGAAGTATGAACTATTTCTTTCCAAATATCAATTTGCTTTGTAAACCATTGCATCAAAGGTTACAAAAAAAAAAATCCTCCGCTATGGACAACAACCCATACTAGTATACTTTAGGCAAATAAAAACACATGTTAAAAGAAATACCCTATTTATATTTAGCATAGTTGAATGCTTTTAAAATAGTAGAGACAGATGCTTCTGAAATAGAATATGGAGGAATTCTTAAACAGGTCAAGAATAATAAAGAACAAATTATCCAATTTGTTTCTAAACATTGGAACCCGAACCAGCAAAGTTACTCTACTATTAAAAAGGAATGATTAGCCATTGTATTATCTATATCTAAATTCCAAGGAGATTTATTAAATCAAAATTTTCTTTTACACATTAAATTTCTTTCTGTCTTCAATTTTGACATCGAATTTATAAATGATTCTTCATATTCCGTACCTGATTTTCTCATGATAGAATTTTTCCTCGGAAAGCAATCATGCATCCCAAATCATCCAAAAAAGAAAAAGGAAAAGACATTGCCGAACCACCGTAACCAAAACCTGAATCAGAACCCCAATCACCATCAATAACCCCACTCCAATTCCGAGAAATCCTCCAAAGCCAATCACCTGAACTAGCTGCTGAGGTATTATTTTACTAAGCCAAATTTCTCCAGAAGAATTTGTGAAAATGTTTAAACCAATCCATGAACACAAAAAGGAAACCCCATCTTCTTCACAAAAGCCAAAAATCAAATCACAAGCCAACCTTATCATTACCCGTGCCCAGAACCTGGGCTGACATAGCCGAAGTTGGATCATCACAATCCATTGAGGTAAGAGGAGTGAAATTTATCACAAATAAAAAAAAAAAAAAACATTTCCAGTGAAGTAGTTATGACACCACAGAGTCACAGACTGCTTATACCTCGCAAAGTCAAAATCCAAAATCACAATTTATTAGGAAAAGTCAAGACCAGAACCTTATGGCAACTGAAGAGGAAGCGTTTTATCATGAAGACCCAAAAATTTTTGCAAAAAATATTTTCCCAGAAGGATGGCTTTCTATCGCCAAAATAAAGATAATCATCACTCCTGGCTTTTTTAATTTTAAAACAAATTTTCCAGCTGAACAATTACCCTACTGGTAATTGTTCAGTCGGTAGCAACATTTTGGTCCGGTTATTGAGATATTACCTCCTCCAGTAAAAAAAATAGCTTAAAAATTTTTTGCAAGCATTTTGTTTCAACCAGTTATGAATCAAAATTCTCAAACACTCATGCACTTCTTCATTTACTTCGGAGTTTCTTAGGTTTCAGCCTGGGAAATTGATTACCATCAACCCACTTATCACTCTCATGTCCCACATCTTATCAGAAAATACAAAACTAAATGGTGGGATAATTTCAAATTTGTCAATCAAGTCTCTGAACGGTTGGTATTAAACTGGCTAAACAAAAGAAATAACACTACATTATCAATTGATATGAGAATTGCCCAATTCTTTCAACAAAAATATTTAGCCACATCCCAACTCGCAGCAATACAATCACCAGAACAATCGGTGCTCGAGCAAATCATTTCAAAATTGAAACTAGGGAAAATGTCAAAAAAGGGCCCCAAGTGCCCTCATTTTCTCAAATAAGAGCATGAAATGAACTTTGTTTTATATAAGAGCCTCAAGTGCCCCGATTGTGCCAAATAAGGGTCCGAAGTGGTTATAGTTGTTTCAAATAAGGGTCTGGCCTTACCGGCCGGCCAAATTCTCCCGCCAATCGAGGGTATTTTCGTAAAAATATAAATTTAATCTAATTTTTTTATTAAATTAAATTAAAACAAAAAAGAAAATTAAAAACAAAAATAAAAACACATGCGGGAGGTCGCCGCCCCATCATTGGTGAGGTGGTGGCCATGGCCATCGGGGTCGCCGGCGCCTCGGCGAGGGCCTGCCGGCGATCGCCCGAGTCGATAGAAGGCCTCGACCCTCTCCCAAATCCGGGTGAGGGTCGGCGGCCCTCGCCCAATCTTGCCCACGTCTTGTAGGCCCTTGCCGCTGGTCGCCAACCCCCACCGAGGCACCTGTGTTCTTCCTTTATTTTTAAAATTTTTTTTTGTTGTTTCTCAAAATTTCTTAAAAATAGAAAAAGGAAAAAATAAAATAGTAAATGACCAAAATGTCCATAGCTAAAATGACTCAGACCCTTTTTTGAGACTAATATAGTTACTTTAGGCTCTTAATTGAAACAATATGCATTTCAGGCCATCCTTTGACACAATCGGGGCACTTCAGGTCTTTATTTGAAATAAGGTTCACTTCAAGCCCTTATTTAAGAAAATAATGGCACTTTAGGCCCTTTTTTGGAATTTCCCTTGAAATTACCAGGTGAATCTATAGAAAGCTATCATAGTGGAGACACCAATGAAGATGATTGCTATGGTATCAATCTGTCAGAAGATGACGAAGACCATGAAGAGTGAGAATGGTCACTATTCAGAATTATTCGGAAGCACACTCATCGGCCTTCGAAGACACCATGTCGGGAAAGGTTATTTCAATTGCGTGAGAAAAGAGAAAAAAATAAATAAATAATTTAAAAAAAATCGAAAGAGTCATTATTATTTGGGCAGAAAAATTGAGCTCAAACCTTCTATAAAAGGGGGGCTACGTCCAATGGAGAAGGCAAGCCTTCGGATTCCCCATTGCTATCGTATTGATCTCATTTTGCAATCTTTCCTTGTAATCTTCTCATCTTCTATCAGTTGTAACCATCCTCTATCACTTGTAATCTTTTCATCACCTCTTGTAATCTTTCCATTACCACAAGAGCCATATCATTTTGGAAGTTCCCTTATTATATTAAGATTATCAACTAAATCATAGTTGGTAATCTTATTATCAACTAAACCATAGTTGGTTTAATCATTCTTCTTTTCTAATTTTATTTTATTATTAGTGGGATCGTTCTTGAGCGTGGATTATCGCCCTTGGAAAAGGTCGCATTATACCTCTATTACCTTGCTCATACCCCACTTGAGTGTAGTTTACTATCCTTGTGGATGGTTTTAATTTAAACAATTTATTTATCATTTTACATCGCAATTTATTTACTTATCAATTTATACCACACTTGAAAGAGTTTACCCCGATTAAAGGAGGTTCCCCCTTCTATTGGATGGTGCTTCTCTTCTGTGTTATTCTATTGATCATTTTATATATTACATTTGCTACTTTTATTATCTTAAATGTATAAGATTTTATTTAATCATAAATCAATTTTGATAGTAATTACTTAATAAAAAAATTAATCTTCTGTGTTACATTAATAATTTTCTTTTCTTATTTCTCTTCTATATGTAGATCCCCAAATCCTAAGGGCACCTTGGTATCAAAGCCTAGGGAGTGTATCTAATAATATGTGTATATATATATATATATATATATATATATATATATATATATATATATATATCGTTAGTGTGTTTTTTCTTATTATTCTTTTTTTAGGAATAGATATCGCTTAAGTATATATATTTGACAAATTTACATCTCGACCTCTAATTTATTAAAAATAGTTAAAATTGACCCCATGCATGTCGTAATAGCGTGTTGGGATGCTGGATTTGCATGTCACTAGCGTGTCTGGAGGTTTGACCACATATCGATGGCATGTCAGAGAGTGTCAAACACGACACGAAGGCCCTCGAAAAGTTGCTTCCTAGTGAGTGGCGCTTGCATATGTTTGAATCAGTGAGGATTTGCGTGTTGCCAGGGGAAACTCAAAGTATATGGTCGATATTGTTGGTCAATCCATGCAAAGGCTAGCGCTCACTGGTGCGGTCAGTTTTCCAAAGCTGCATGTGCTTTATACGAAAAAAGTAAAAGAAAATATTTTACCATTCGATGTTTGTATCGAGGTACATCGAATGGTCAAATCTCCGAACCAATCCATTAATTGATTAATAATCGCGTCCGTCATACCCAACGCATCTGAATTTTCCCTTATTGAAGAATTGAAATGGCTAATGCTCTTACCATTCACCTTCTATTGGGACTTTCACTAAGGTGGTAAAAAAGGATCGGCGCGATGAATCGGACTCAATCCCGTATGGATCGGGTCAATCGTAATCGACGGATCACCACGTCAAGGTCGGCGATTTTGTCCACGAGCTACTAAAAATCCGCCTTCTGATTTTCTACGTTTCCTGCTACAATTGCTCTGTTCTTCGGACAGCAAGGAAAAATTGGGGACGTTTGGACTGAACTTTAGTTGTCAACGGATCAAATCGAACGGAAGGAAGAAATCTCACCACCTTGGTTGACACGTGCTTAGAAATTTGACTATTTCATCCAGAAACTGCATGAAAAGCGCAAATCATAATACTTCTGGAGCAAAACTTTTTCACTTTTGGAGCATTTTTTTGCTCCAGGTGTAGTTTTGGAGCCACTTTTTTTTTTTTTTGGGTCATAAAGTTTTGGAGCCACTTGAAAAAGCGAAAAAATTTACCTCTCTAAAGGTAGAGAAGTCAACTTCTGTCTAGAGCAAAAATATTGCGATGCGCGCCCTTAATAGAGTCCACTTGAAATGACTTCACGAAATACATGCATTTGCATGCCACATAATTCATTCAAATGGGTCAAAAAAATTTTTTTATTCAAATGCACTCATTATATTAAAAAAAATATCATTGAATTAGACAAAAACGAGTGTGAAGGCTCTCTCTGTCTGTTAAGAACAATCATATTGTAATTAGTGAATCAATCGAAAACACGACCAAGCACTCTTCGACCTTGACCTCTTCTATGTTTCCTCTCACATTTCTGGTTCATCATCCTGTGTATAATGACTACTTCTACCCATTCATTTCGCTTCATCCAAGTTCCACAACAAGCCGTAGCTCTTGAGAAACTCCTCACTAACTTCCATAGCCTTCATCTTCATCATCATCGTCGTCGGTTTCATCCAAGCTTCATTACCAATTTTTCACCATGCACAAGGCAGCTTTGCCCGTTGCTTTTGTTCATTTCTGATCACCCTGTGCGCTCCATCTTTTGCTTCTCACGCCTGCAAGAACCACACATTCTCTAACCACAGAAGTTTCGCCAGATGCGTCGACCTCCCGGTCTTGAACTCGTCCCTCCACTGGAACTACAACCGATCCTCGTACGCGCTCGACTTGGCGTTCCGAGCCATCGGCATGACATAGTCGAGGTGGGTTGCCTGGGCGATTAACCCCTCGGGCAAGGGAATGCTCAGGTCGCAGGCGCTCATCGCCTATCAGAGGAACAACAACGGCTCCATGAGCGTGTACACGTCGTCGTCGGTCGACTCGTACGCCACGATGCAGCCGGAGGGGAGATTGAAGTACCGGGTCTTGGGGATGTCCGCGACGTTCGAGAAGGATAGCGAGATGACGATATTCGCGCCGGTACACCTGACCAGCGACATGGTGACGATCGACCAAGTGTGGCAAGAAGATCCCCTAAATGGGAGAGGTGATGGACTGAGCATGCATGCAACGAGTGGAGATCACATCACATCTTTCGGAACTCTCAATCTTGTCACTGACTCAACATCTTGAATGTTAGAGATATTCTATTATAATGAACTATTTATTGTGTTTCGAGCTTAATATTGTATTGCTTAAAACTTTAAATAAAGTTGTAACATGACAAAATAACAGAGTTGATATCTAAGCATAGTACCACGAAAATGTTTGCTGTGTTTTGATAATATAACCTCTCTTTATTCTCTCTTGGCCTCATTCGGTCTCGCTCTCGCTCACTCTGTACTCTCATCTCAATTTGGGTATGAATTATTATAGATTAGGTTAAATATGAAAGTATTTTAAAAATATAGATCATGAAGGGCTTGTATCACTAGATTTCTGTTGCTTGGAAATAAGTAAAAAATGGATCAACGGGGTCTATGTGGGTCAAACCATTCTTGATTCCACCCATACCCGATCCGACCACTTATTTGACAGGTCTAATACGAATACACATACGTACATCACTACATATAGAAATCAACCCAATGAGGATTTCAAACTCAAACTTTTGCCAAAAAAACTTACATGAGACGCCCATCCTTCAAAAGAATGCATCATCCACATGAGGCATAACAAAATAGACAAAAATCGCAATTTAAACAGCCAAGATAATTGTCAACCAAAGCCCATAAATACCTTGCCTTTCAAGATTGAATGAAATCTCTCACACCTTACTCTCATTTAATTAACTTTCCCTTGATTAATTTGCGTGTTCGAATATTTATCATGGCGCGTGCTCTTTTGCTAATAATATTGATGCAAGGACCATCGTGTCGCTCCACAAAAAAGAAAAAAGGATGTGATTGAATGGACTTTCCAAGTTTTCTTCACCATTTCCATATCCGTTTTCAATCTTTGGCGTAAACGGAAAAGCCAACTGGCTGAAAACCCAAATCGTAACCACTGTCTATGCTGAATTCATGGATGGAAATTCACCTAAAAATCAGGATATATTCATGTGTTTGTATCTGTGTAGAATATATCTGTATCTGTGTAGAGATATAAACATGTATATCAAGCACAGGTAGGAGGGGAAAATTCTCCGAAAAACTATAAATCTATTGCACTTTTGCCAATTCAGTCCTAAACCTTTTACTTTTGTCCGAGTTCTAAATATTTTCATGATTTGCCAGTTGAGTCCATTCGACTAATTTTGATTGGAAATCGCCGATATGGACACCGGCCATCCTACATGATGAGGCCGGCGCCGACGTGGACAATTTTTAATACCTTTTAATATTTTTTTTTGAATTTCTTTATTAATTTTCCTTCTTCTTTTTTTCCTTTCTCTTATTTTTTTTTTCTTCCCTTCTTTCTCTAGCTGGTTGTCGGGCATCGACCATCGGCCTCGGCGTCTTTTGGAGAAGCTCACCCCCGCCGACCACTAGCAAGGGGCGAGGTTGGCATGGTCGAGTCTCACTAGTGGCTGGGCAAGGTCCAACCTCATAGATCCGGCAAGTTTGAGCCTTGCACAGTCATGGCGAGGCCAACCTTGTCTCCGCTCTCTTTTGGCCAATCATCAGCAACCATCATCGAGACCCACTGATCAGCTAGAGAAAGAACGAAGGAAAAAAGAAGAAAAAGAAAAGAAAATACTAACAAATTCTTAAGATATTAAATATTATTTAAAAAAATCCACGTCGGTGCCACAGTGTTATATAAGTTGGTCGACGTCTATATATCAGCATTGGCCGGATGGACTCAATTGAAAAAAACTCGAAATTTAGGATTCAATTGTCAAAATTAAAACCGCAAAGTGCAATAGATTTAGGAGTTTTTGGATAATTTTTCCAGAAAAGAAGATAACCAGTTGAGCGGATCATATTATGGCAATAACCAAAGTCGTGTGGCTCAGTCAACTCAGATTATATTCTCCTTGATTAGCTTGCTATATATGGATGTACGTTCTGTGCAACTAATTTATGACACGATCAGTCCACAATGATCGCATCTTCTGATGCTATAAATCGAAGTACCCTTTGGTCATTATCTCTTGAATTCGATCCGAACTCCAATGAACTCAATCGCCATGAACAAGTTATTGCAGCTCGCGATGTTTGCCTCGATCCTGATCGCCTTATGCGCTCCGTCTCGCGCTCAGACCTGCCAGAACTACAAATTCTCGAACCACAACACCTACTCGAGATGCGTTGATCTTCCGGTCCTGAACTCGTTCCTCCACTGGAACTACACCGCGTCATCATACCGGCTCGACCTGGCGTTCAGGCACGTTGGGGCGACAGCTTCCGAGTGGATCGCATGGGCCATCAACCCACTGGGGCTCAGGATGGTAGGGTCACAGGCCCTCGTCGCCTATCAAAGGCCGGGCGGACAATTCTATGCCTACGCGTCGCCGATCAACGGCTACGACACGGGGCTGCTGGAGGGGAGATTGAGCTTCAGCTTCTCTGGGCTGTCGGGGACGTTTGAGGGCGGCGAGATGACGATATTCGCGTCGCTTCAACTGACGAGCGACATGGTGACGATCAACCAGGTGTGGCAAAATGGTCCCTTGAAAGGCGGCACGCCAGCTATTCATGCTATGAGCGCAGATCATCTCGCGTCCAAGGGGACTCTGAATCTTGTCACGGGCGCGACTAGTTAGATTCGTCTTGATTTAGGCGATGGCTTCGGCTTATGTACCGGAGACTTTAGCATTTGTGGAAGTGCTTGAAACTTTGGACAATAAAAATGATGGGTTGTGAATAAATGAGTATTAGCATAGAGACCCGTGCAATGCACGGAACTTGGATTGTTTCGTTATTTTAACACTCGAGTGGGATTAGGAAGGGAAAATTGAGGTGGAAATAGCCATCGTCATAAGGCAAAGATCAAGTTAATATGTATAACCGAGTGGAATCAATTTGTGATGCTTTAGTAGTCGTTGCCGACGGGCCTCCAGTGCTCGCAGCCTAAATGATCAGCTCATCTCCACCAGCCCATCGCGCGCCTCCACCGCCACAACATTGCGGCCAAAATCCTCCACCCATCAGGTGTTTGGTCCCACTAATAAAGCCAGCTTCTTTGCACAAAGTCGAATTCAGCATTTATAATACTGACATCCCCATCCCCTCAATCCCTACACTAATAAAGTCGCATGCCTATTAAGTCTTAATGTCAATTAAGTTCAAGCGATCAATTATGATAAAAAAATTAATGATATAAATGCGGGCCGATTTACATGTCACTATTAGCGTTGACGTAAATTTTTTTATTCTTTTTTTTTAAATCACTATTTTTGTTATGTCTTTTTCTTTTCTTTTTTTATTGTTAACTCGACGACTTCTGGCGATTGCTGGCTGAGACCTTATTACCCTCGCCCGCAGCTACCAGCGGCCGACAAGAACTCGCAAGCTATGGGTCCGTTTGATGGTGATTCCGATCAAAATCACTTTTTTTTATTCCGTTCCATGGATGATTTTTTGAGAATCAGAACGCGTTTGGTAACTATTTAAAGAAACGGAAACGCGTTTGGTAGCTGCACAATATTTATGTTCCCAATTTGTCATTTAAATCGAATAATTATATAATCACATTTGACGGCAAAGAATAGGGAAAATAATCAAATAGTGATTATGGAGCAAAAAAAAAAAAAAAAAAGCAACAAAATTTGAAAATAATCAAATTGTGTTTATGGAGCAAAAAAAAAAAAAAAACAGCAACAAAATTTCCGTTCCCAATTCGTTTGTCGATTTGTCATGAGTATGCAGTCGTTTATATTGTTTGAAAAGTAATTTGTATTACATTTACAGAATTTGTCTGAATCATTTGTTTGTTATTATTTCTTGTGACTTTTAGATTGATTACAAAAAAAAAAAAAAATGAAAGAAAAGTTCCTCATTGTGCAACCGCCTATAGTTTTGCACTCTTGTAATTATACATTGTACAAGCTTACAAGACCTGCAACTCAACTACATTGATTTTTTCTTCACCCGACTCGACAAAATTTTTGTATGGCTCGAAAAATGGAGAAAAAATGGAAATTTAGTTGACGACGCGGAGGGTTGGGTCCAATCTTTAATAAAATAAAATAAAAAGATAAAAGTTGAAAAAACATAATAGGAAATAAAAAATAAAACTTAATTAGAATAAAAAATAAAATAGCTAAAAATTCGAAAAAAAAATGTGTATTAGAGGTCCCTTAATATAAAAAATAAATTAGATTTAAAAAATTTCTAAAAACTAATTTTTTAAATATAAATATAAATTTAACTTGAATTTAAAAATAGGTTTAAAATTTTACAAAAAAAACTAATTTTTTAAGAAAAAAAGGGGGGGGGAATACGGTGACGGGAATTTTTTTTTTCAAAATTTTAGCTATTTTCAATCTAATTTTTTTAATTATTTTTAAATTGTTAAATTAAAAATATAAATATTTTTTATTTCCCCCATTTCTTAAATTTTTAAATTTTTTTATTAAATTTTCCTTAAATAAAATTTTTAATTTAAGCAAATTAGTTTTTAGCAATTTTTAAAATTGAATTTTAATTTATTTTAATTTATGTAAAGTTGAAAATCCACGTGGACTTTTTTTTTTTAAAATAATACCATTTTATATTAAAAATTTAATTATAAGTATGAGGGATAAGTCATAAGTATATTGGGTAAAAAAGTGATCCCCAAAAGTGTTCCAAAACACCGGAATCATCTTTTTTTTGCTTCCGAAAAGTGGTCCAAAAGTGTTCCCGGGACCAGAATCAAAATCATTTTTTTTTTCATTACCAAACATGTTTCTGATCCTTTTTTGTTTATGGGAACAGAAAAAGAGGATCGAAATCACCGCCAAACAGACCCTATGTAGCACAGACATGCTCTGCAAAGTATTTTTTGCGTGTGGGTGTCTAACATGCGCTCGACACACGCTTGGATATGCGGTCAACGTGTGTGCATGTCCAAGTTTCTGGTGCGCAATCAACGGAAGGGACACGCGAGGACAATTAGGAAAATAACTCAGAAAAAGAAGAGGTCGAGCTTGAGGAGAAGAGGTCGGGCTCGAGGAAAGGTAGCTGTCGAGGTTAGAGTTAGAAGGAGAGTCGCTAGTGATAAGGGTGGACTTGTGGGTAGGCGAGAGCCCGTGCTGAAGAGCTTGAGTAGCGAGAAGGCGCTGTGTTGAGGAACGAGGCAAAGAGAGACACTGTGTGTTGATCGTAGACGTAGCCACGGGCCATGAACCGGTGGTTCCGATTCCAGGCTAGTTCAAGGCCCGATTTTGGTTCCCAATTTAAAATAATAAATTATGAAATAAAAAATAAAAAATTATCAATTATAAATTATAGTCAAATTGTACATTGTAATCAAATTTGGGGGAAAAAAAAGGGGAGAGGGAATGAGCTTGAACTTAATGAATTATCGTTAAGTGCCTACATATCTTCTTGGGAATATAAGAATCAAAACCCATATAGTTCTTTTACCTTTGATAACCCCAACTTATCTCATCGTCAATCATCGCTACTTGTTGTGGTACCCATGGTGTTGGTATCTCTACTATCATCATTGAATAATTCGTCGTCTTGATCCAGCTCTTGTTGTCGAAATTTAGCCTTTGTCCAATCGTGGACATAAGCTTGAGCCTCCACGGCATCCGAATTCAATCTTGAAAGACGGTCGTCCAAAACTAATCCTCTAGCGCTAAATGTTTGTTCAACTGCAGTTGTTGAAGAATGAGTTGCTAACATATGTCTTGCGATGAGAGAGATGACTGGGAATTGGATTGAATGAGTCTTCTACCACTCCAGAATTTTGAAATCTGTGATGTGTTCGGAATCACATAACTCAAAAGCAGCGACTAAATAATTTTGTAATTCGAAAATATTACCCGTTGCTCCCTTTTGTCTTTTTTGTCTATTAATTAGCAGATTGTATCTACTAAGTTTACCACACTCCTCCCTTTGTGAGGCACTAGGTTGAGAAGATCCACTATCACCTAAATCATATCTACTACAAAATTCATTATATAATGCTACTGTAGCGTTTTTAACCTCTACTTGTGTAATTTTAATATCCACTGTTTCATTTAAATGTAAACAATTATAATAATAATAATCATTCAAATAATCATACAAACCATCTAATTTAGTACGTTGATCGAAAACAATAACAACCAAATAAATAAGAGGAATGCAAGCATAATAATGTAGCCATTTTGCTTTCATTGCTATAATAGTTAGAGCTAATTGAAAATCTTGCTCATATTCACAAAAAATACCAGCAATGTTTACACACTCTATTAAAAATAAATGCGTAGTAGGATAATAAATACCAGATAAAATATCAATTGCATCATTAAAAAATTTCAAAAAAGCTAAATTTATTTTGCAAACAACCCAATCTTGATGGAGTAAAGTAATTTCAAAAACATTATTTGAATTAAAAGTACATAACAAATCTTTATAAGCAAAAGATTGATGAAGCAACTCGTAAGTAGAATGCCAACAAATCGAAACATCTTTTGGAAATCTTTTTCCTTTTTGTCCATGTGATTTACAAAATCTTCCCCATTCTTTCATAACTTGGGAATGACTCCATAAAAATTTAATTGCTCTCTTTATTGGGGTGAGAAAAGTCTCAAGAGTTCGTAAACTATTTTGCATAAATAAATTTAAAACATGGCAAGCACATCTAATGTGAAAAAATTATTTGATAAAAGAGGGTTTAAAAATATTTTCTAAATTGGGAATGGAAGAGGTATTTGACGCGGCACTATCAAACCAATTGAAAAAATTTTATTAATCAAATTATATTCTTTTAAAACTTGCCTAATTATTCTATAAATATTATTGGCAGTATGCCTTTCATTAAACACTCGAAATGCAAGTACTCATTTTTGAATGTTTCAATCGTCACTTATCCAATGACATGTGATATCTATATAAAAATAAATTTGCCAAGGACACTCCAAATATCGCTATTTATATGCACATGTCTATTGAAATCCACAAAAAAAATTTGCAAAGCTTTTTTTTTTTATACACCATAAAAAGTTCACGTTTAAGAGTAGTTCTCGAAACATGTTTTGCTTGCGGAGTACATGCGGTGTTGATCAAAAAATTCAAACCAAAGTTTTTACTAGTAGTAAAAGGTAAATGTTCAATGGCAACATATTGAACTAATGTTTCTTTATAAAATTCATCACTATAACGAAATAAAAGAGAAGTGTTAGGATTGGCGTACCCGAAAATTTGTTGTTGTCTGGTGTCGATTCCCACTTGCGTTGCATGTTTTTGTGTCGGATGCCCAAAGTATGTTTCATATCCGTCTTCTTTATTAAAATTGTATGATTTCGTATAATATTTGTAATTTATCTTGTATTTGTCTCCGCTTACATATACCTTATCGAAGTATTACCATAAGTTGAATTTACTCTCTCGGGTCTGCCGTTCCTACTGCTTTACTGTCGACGTTTCTTTGACGTTGGTAAGAGGATGAAGACTATGTTGCGTTGGGATGTGCTTGACGTTGGGAACATAGTTGATAATATCATCATCGTCTGCCCAAAATGTAAACTCACAAGGATCATGATGTTGAGGATAATCGGATTTCCCCATCCCCATCGACATCGAGTTTTTTCCCTTATCACCGCCTCCGCTTTCACTTGTCATTTTTTTCAAAAAATTGAGCGGAAAGCCGATTTAGAAAATTGACACAATTGAACCGGAATTGAGAGAATTTGAGAGAACTGAGAATTAAGAGAATTTGAGAGAATTTATGAGAAAAAATGAAATGGGAATGTATGATATTTATGGCGAATTTACAAAAGAAAAAAAATAAAAAAATGAGGGGGGTTTGCAACGGCCATAAGAAGGGGGGAGAGGGGATGGGGCCGGGGGGATGGTGGGCCCGGGTGGGGGGAGGGGAAAGAGTTATTGGCTCTTTCTCCAATTGGGCCGGCAGCCGGCCTTTTTATTTTTTGGCTGGTTCCTAATTTTTTAAAATTGGAACCAGCTTGTGAGGGGCCAGGCCGATTCTGATTGGGAATTGTCGGTCTCGATCAACGGGCCGATTTCAATTATTTCACGGGCTGGTTCCGGACCTAAATCGGCCCGTGGCCATGTCTAGTTGACTATTAAGGGAGGGGGCGGCGAGGGAGACGGATGGGACAACGCCTCTTGTGCCGTCCGAGTTCTGTGAATGGGAAGTGTGTCAACCACGTGAAGGAGAAGAGGACAAGGCGGGGGAGTTTCAACTGATTTACGTGGTTAAGTTAACCCAATCATGATTGAGGACCTCCAGTCACGGTCTTGGTACGGGAAGACTTTTGGGGGCTGCTGACGAGTCCATGGGACTGGGTTTTTAGCGTGCTTTCGAGGGGCATGACATGACTTTTATGTGTTTATAGAAAATACAACATGAATTGCTATTCCTTCTCTTTACAGAATTTTAATGATTTTTCTCGTGTCTGATCCTTCATGGTTAACCGACACGGCAAGCAAGCTGGACCCAATCGAAGATCTGAAGGTCACCGCGCTTTTCCACGGCCCGGTCAGTGCGCTGGGGTCGACACCTACGTCACCCTGGACGTCAACCTCTCAATCTTCTCCCCATTTTTTCTCGACACTTTATGTCATTTCATCGGCGAGTCAAACACGTTCGTCACCGACCAAAAAAGAAAAAAAACACACACGTTCGCGCGGTCGTTTTGCCTTTCTCATAGCTTTGCCTCTCAAGTCTCAAGGTTCTGAGTTGAAATTCCAACCCATGATACCCGTACTCGACGTACTAAGAGAGAGATAAAGCAACTTTTAATCTCTCAAAAAATAAAAATTTTTATTCTAAATAAAGGCCTAAGTATGGTTTTTTTTTTCAAATAAAAATATAAAGTAGACTTTATTTCAAATAAAAATTTGAAATGATTTCCTTATTTCATAAAAGGGTTTGACTAATGGCATTTTCGCCATTTGATTTTTTTAATCTTTTTGTTCCTTTGCTTTTTTCCCTTCGTTTTTGCCGGTGGTCATGTAAGGCAACCTCATCCTACCCAGTTAAGGGTCGCTTTGCATGTGGCCGTCTAGGAGAGGCCACCCTCAATTGCCGTGAGGGATGGCCTCGCCTCATGCGAGGGTCGCCTCGTTAGCCGCAACAAAAAAATTGGAAAAAAAATAAAATAGAGAGTAAATAACGAAAATGCCCTTAGTCGTGTCCAAGAGGACACTTCGGGCTTTTATTTGAAACAAAATCCACTTTAGGTCATTATTTGGAGTTTTCCCTAAAAAAAAATCATAAATCTATTATACAAATGTAAATCCAGTCTTAAATCTCTTGACAATTTTTTAATATAGTCTTTTCGGCCAATTTTAACATACAAGGATTAACGGGGACATCAATGGTGCAACATGGCACGGTTAAGGTTGGCTTGGACAATTTTTTGTATTGTTTTTATTTTTATTTTATAAAATCTATCATTTTTTAATAATTTTTTTATTCTTTTCTTTTTCCTCTCTTCTCTTTTCTTTCTTTTTCTTTTTTTTTTTCAGTGAAAACTTATAATAAATAAAGAAAGTACATAGAAAATTTATAAAGAAAATTACAAAAATTATTCATGACAGTGATTTCCGGCCAATAAGAACTATATTAATAAATTGTCAACATGTTTCAGACAATGTTGGCCAAATCAAAAGATTCAAATATGAATTGACACTCTTACAATAAGTTTATAAATTTTTCTTTTGGATGATTTTTCCCCTCTATTTTGCTATATATCTTTTGCTAGACTAAGCTTTATGAGAACCGTTAAGTGATCTTTGCCATTTTAATCAACTTCAGGTCAGTTTTCCCCCTCCAAAACAATTTTTTTTTTCCCTTCATTTCTATTACTTCTTGATGACTCCGCGGCAATTGGTGCAACAACTTCTAGATTATGAAAGGTGCTTATTTCGAAGGATGTTGACCGAGTGTTGTAATCTTCCACTGGGTGATGGTTTTATATATATATGAACCTCCAGGTTAAAGCATAGTCCATAAGGAAGATCCTCTAGAAATGATTTTTCATTTAGAATATCCGATTACTTCTAACTGATAATTTATTTTCTCTTCCTTGAATTTTCTCGTGTGAACCCGAGAACTTTATTAAATCACATAATCATAATCATCGAACACTACCGGGGAGCTAAACACATGGATAATTCAATTAATGATTTTCATTTATGATTAATCGAGCATTAATATTAAAAGAAAAGCCCCGTTCACATTTCACACAGGCAGGCCACATGGTCAACCCCCCATGTCAGGAGAAGGTAAGCAATGATATTATCACATGGCCATGACAAAATGAACGCCCGGGAAGAAAGCGACGCCGTTTTGCTTCTTCCGCCTTCCGACCCCCTCACAAGTCAACCCACGGATCAACGTCGTGCGATGGGAGGAAAGAGTACAAGTTTCAACAGGTCGGAAAGTGGGAACGCGCAGGAATGGCTCTGGCTCCTCCTCGTTCATGGTCGGACTATGCGACCAACCGCCAATCAGACATTAAGAAAGTCGGAAACAAACCGAGTCGGACAATCAGACCCTTCCTCTTTCTCAGCACCTTCCGTAATCAAAATTCACACCTTGCTTTCATATTCACGGCGGCAGAAAATCTGCACCAACCCATGTATATATGTATATATACACGCGCCCCGGCCCATGTGTTCATTGCGAATCGCGATATTATCAGTCAACATTCGCAGTTCCACCAACCCCAACTCGTTTTTTCTCGAGAAACTCTTGTTCCTCAAGGGCGTCTTGAGTAGCGACCGCCATGAACGGAGCTCGTGCCGACTCGCCCCACCTTGCCCTGCTTTCGCTTGCTCTGTTCTCTCTGTTTCTCGCTCCATCTCTCGCTCAGACATGCCAGAGCTACGCCTTCTCGGGCAACAGGGTCTACGCGTCCTGCGTTGACCTCCCGGTCCTGAGCTCCTACCTTCACTGGAACTACAATGATACCTCGTATGTCGCGGACATCGCCTTCCGGGTCACCGGAGCCACGTCGTCCAACTGGGTTTCCTGGGCCATCAACCCCTCCGGCCTCCAGATGGTGGGCTCGCAGGCGCTCGTCGCCTACCAGAACTCGAGCGGGTCAGTGTGGGCCTACACCTCCCCGGTGGACAGCCTCCAGACGTCTCTGTCGCCGGGGACCCTGAGCTTCGGGGTGTCGAACATCTCGGCGGCGCTCGAGAGCAGCGAGATGACCATCTTCGCGACGCTGCAGCTGAGCAGCGGAATGACGACGGTGAACCAGGTGTGGCAGGTCGGCCCCGTGGAGAACGGGTCCCCCGGAACGCACCCGACGAGTGGGGCCAACGTTGAGTCAGTGGGGACGCTGAACTTCCTGTCCGGGACCACTGGGGGGACCGGCGGATCCGGAAGCTCGAGGCAGCGGCGGAGGAATGTAAGCAGCACACTTAACTTCTGAAACCAGTTCCAGTATCATTAGCATTAGTCGTTCGAAATTGCTTGAAAACAAGAATCATTTCCGTGAACGATTTATATGGATTTGCAGGTGCATGGGGTGTTGAATGCGGTGAGTTGGGGGACACTGATGCCGATGGGAGCATTGATCGCCAGGTACCTGAAGGTGTTCCAATCGGCCGACCCTGCGTGGTTCTACCTCCACATCTCGTGCCAGGCCTCGGCCTACGCTGTCGGCGTCGCCGGCTGGGCCACCGGCCTCAAGCTCGGGAGCGAGTCCTCAGCCAACAACAAGGTCCACGGCAACATCGGCCTCGCCCTTTCCGTCCTGGGAACCGTTCAGGTACGTTCCCAATCTTGCATCACGCATGGCCAAGTCAGATGATTCCATTTCATAATCAAAATCATGTCCACGCGACGGGAACTCGACACGATCTCACCCATGGCCATTTGGTTCGGGGCTGTGGTCTGCAGGGATTCGCTCTGCTTCTGAGGCCCAAGAAGGATCACAAGTACAGACTCTACTGGAACATGTATCACCACACGGTCGGATACACGGTGATCGTCCTGAGCATAGTCAACGTGTTCAAGGGGTTGGACATATTGGACCCGGAACAGAAATGGCGGACCGCGTACATCGCGATCGTGGCCTCCTTGGGGGCCAGCGCCGCAGTTTTGGAAGCCATCACTTGGTACATCGTCATCAAGAGAAAAAAGGCAGCATCCTCAGCTCCGAAGATCTCTCACAGCACGAATGGAGACGACGGTTACAGAAATGGCAGAGTATAGTACGAGGTTTTACTCATAGATTATGATTTAATTTTGGATTTTCTTGATTTTTTTTTTTGTTCAGCTCCTTGTTGAGGGTCTGTTGTATGACCCATATGATAGAGAGAGCCTTTTATTTTTATTTTTTATTATTTTTTTCTTGTTAGGCTTATACATAAATTGGAGGTGGGTGTCCTTTTATTCATGCATATTGGGACGATCCCATGCTTCTTTGGTCCATCACCTTCTGTTTTCTTCTCTCGTCTCCCTCCCCATCGCTCCAGATCCGTCTCCGAAGAAGATGGTAACGTGTGATTGGTATTAATGTCAGAGTCAAAGTCGCCGGTTTCACAAATTAACCTAAATTTTAAGGAGTTCTTGGTGACACCTTACTGTTAATCGACAATAAATAAAAAAACATAGGACGTCTGGGAGAAATAGGATATAGTTGTGAATTATGATGTGAAAATTTTTGGTAATGATTCCTTTCTTCGGGAAAATTACCAAAAAAATTCTAAATCTATTGTAATTGTGCCAATTTATTCATAAACCTTTTTTTTACCGGTTTAGTCATACACATTTTGCAATTGTGCCAATTCAGTCCGTTTGATGCTGACGTGGACGCCGACCGGTTTGTGACCTAATATTTTTATAATTTTTTGATTTTTTGATTTTATTTTTCTTCTCCTTCACCGATCTACCTCCAGCTTCCATATCCCACCTCCACTGGTTGCCGGACCTCGGCGACCGGCCGGAGGACAATTAGAGAGGCTCTCTTCGGCCTTGCCATGGCCGGGCAAGGATGGCAAAGCCTCACCCAACCATGGGGAGGCTCAACCTCGTTGTTGCCGGAGGAGGGATAGCTGAGCCTTGCCTCGTGACGGTGAGGTCGAGTCTCTCCAAATTTGGGCTGGTGAGGCTTGGCCTTGCCTTGTCCAGCCATGACGAGGCTAGCAAGAGCCTCGCTGGTCATCTTTTGTGATCATCGCCGGTTGTCCTCTGTGAGCCTCGCTTATCATCCATGGTATTGGAACTTCTCATGGGACACGGTAGAACAAGAAAAGGAAAGGGGAAGAAAAAAAAAATTCAAAGGACCTATAAAAAATTATTAAAATATTAGTTCATCGGTTGGCCGGTGTCCACATCAATGCTGACTGGCCAAAACTTGTCGGATGGACTGCATTGACACAATTGCAAAATGTTTAGGACTGAATATGTCAAAAACAAAAAGTTTAGGATTGAATTGACATATTTTCAATAAGTTTTTATAATTTTTTCTGTAATTTTCGCGGTGCCTTGTCAATTGTCAATCTAATAGGAGTGGGATTCTGTGACAACATTTGGAAATTTATTAGCCAATTAGTCAGATAAATACGCAGGAAGACTTTTCTTGATGTGATTAGTCTGACCTTAATTATTCTAGATGCCATGATTAATACCTCATCAAAGGAAAATTGTAAATAATATCCTGTACTTTCAACGTGCGAATAATGATAGATGTGTACCATAGTCAGCAGCCAAATATGAATAAGGGGCATAGAATAAATATGATGAACCACAACAATGGTTAAATAGCCTAAACTCACATCTCTTACCCATGTTTGATTATCACTTTGCCAAATTACCCTCGGTCCAAAAGATTACCAAAGGCACTGCTCCCTCTTCCCGCCCTCCCTCGCCCGACGACGCCGAAAGGCCGATGCACCAACCTCCGTGCCTCAACCTCTCTACCATGTGCCGTTGTTGGTCCTTTCGAGGCCGAAAAAATATGCATGCGGATATGTAGAGATAAGAATAGAACGAAAATTACCCACATAAGCATCATAATTTTTTTTCCCCATCATTTGAATGCTACATCAGTAAAAAATCGATCACTTAAAACTTCCCCTTTTTATACTGAAGCCTCGTTCCCAAATCATCGAAAACCCAAATTCCCTTAATTTTGGGCAAAATCACCTCCTGAATCGTTCGGGGCAATTGACAGAACGAGTCGAGAACAGCGATTTTTAACTGTCTTGAGAATCTGATTTCCAGAATCGAACACCCGATCGAGCATAGGAGCATGGCCTCCTATACTTCTCGTTCGTCAAGGCAAACCGAAGAATGTGTAGTCCTGGATTGCACGCGACGAAGCCAAGCGAGTCGATGACTCGGATTGCCTTGGACTAATCGTGAGAGGTGTAGAGCTTGGCAAGCTCGACTCGCGCTGACATCACCGTGGCCATTCAGTTGCCAACATGACAGCAGCCAATTTAAAAAAGGTTGATATCACAAAAAAATTTCAAATTAGTACCTGTAATAAATTTATCATAAATTATTTTTTTAATCACAAAAAAGTTCAAACGGATTCATTTGTGACAATTTTATCCTAAACTGGTATATCTGTGATAAATTTACTCTTCATTAATTTTCGTTAAATTTAACCATTAAAGTGCTAAGTTGTATGATACGTGGCAATTGACGGGTGTACCAACTTGAGATTTTTACCCTATGTTTGTTAGAGGTATATCCGTTTGGGATTTTTGTGGTAAAAAAAATTAGTTTAGGGTAAATCTATCATAAGTGTACTAGTTTAGAGTTTTTGGTGGTCAAAAAAAATATTTTGGAGTAAATTTGTCACAACCGTACCAATTTGAGATTTTTGGTGGTCAAAAAAATAATTTAGGATAAATTTATCACAAATGTACCAGTTTAGGATTTTTCATAATATTAACCCTTTAAAAAGCCATGCAATACAGAATTGCCCAAAAAAACACTTAAATGATCGATTTTTTTTAATGATATGATACTTAAAGTGATAAAAAAAATCATAATATTCAAGTGAGCATCATAAAAAAATTAAGACATTATGATGTTCTTATTTCGAGTATGTTTGTATGCGTGTCTATCTCAAATACACCACATTTAAACGTTGTGACACTAACAAATTCAAATAAAGTGGTGTTGCTTCTAGTATACAGCCTTCATTTGTTTTGCAAAAAATATGACGTCTTTTGAAAATATTTTCCGAAAAGTAAATGCTCAGAAAAATAGCAATATTTACCTGTATTTTGGTTGAATTTAAAAATGAATTAGAAATTTTTTTCCATCATTTAGTAAGGAAAATCTAATTTGATTTTTAGCATCGTCGGTTGGCTAAAAATTACTGACATTAGCATTGGCTATCCTACGTGGTACGGCTGGTTTCAACGTAAATAATTTTTATAATTTAAAAAGAAAAAAATTCAAATAAAAGCCCGAAGTGCCATCATTTTTTCAAATAAAAGCTTGAAGTGGAATTTTTTTAAATAAGGGTCTCAAACGCTCCAAACATTTCAAAGAAGGGCCTAAGGCATGAGGGCAATTTCATCCTTTCCATTTTAATTTTTTTTCTTTTCTTTTTTTTCCTCACTCTCCCCTCCCCCGATCATCGCTAGCCTTAGGCAAGGGCTGCTCTTACCTGGATCGGCGTAGGGAGAGGGCGACCCTCGCTAGATCTAGCGAAGGCAACTCTCACTTGACGTCTAGCCTTGCCGGCCCGGGCGAGGTGAGGGTTGCCCTTGCTTGGGCTGGGCGAGCGAGAGCAGCTCTCCCCCGAGTCCAACACCTTCGTCGATCGGCAATGGCTATGGGAAGGAAGAGGGAAAAGACAAAAGGAAAAAGAAAAAAAAGGGAAAAAAATTAAATGACGAAAATACCTTTGGTCTTACCTTTCTTTGAAATAATAAATGCACTTCAAGTCCTTATTTGAAAGAAGATCTACCTCAACCTTATTATATGAGAAAATGAGGGCACTTTAAGCCCTTATTTAAAAATTTCTCTTAAAAAATTTAAAAAATTTAGTATTTTCTTTCCTTTTTTCTTTTTTTTTCCTTCTTCCTTTGTTGTGGCCAGGTGGCGATGGCCATAGGCAAACCTCGAGCTTGCCATCACGCGTCTATGGCTAGTCGGTATGACCAGCAAGGGAAAAAGGACAAAGAAAAAGAAAGAAAAGAGAAAATAAAGAAAAAAAATAATTCGACTTTTTTATAAAAAAATTTGTCTCAATGGATCCAGGTACGGCTTGGGCTCGAGCACTAGGGCCCTGGACCTGGCCTCGCTATCAATGGTCCAAGAATGAGCATTCCTATGCGCAAGCGTAGAGTTTCTAGTTCAAGTCCGAAAAATGATTTTCGTGGTTTTAAAGAGGAAACTATTTTTTTTTAATTTAAGCTTAGTTAGGAAAACATTTTTTGTTGACTAGAAAAATATTTTTAGTTGACTTATTTTTCTAAGAGATCCAAATACCGGAAAATGAAAACAAAAATTGGAAAATGTTTTTTGCGAAGCAAATAGAGCCATAGTATCTGCTATCTGGTGGTTTACAAATCTTATATACAGATGCAAGTAAGATCGTTGGTGATTCAAAGACACCCTAATCCTGAGTGATACTACTGAAATGCTAGAGTTCCCCTTTTGAGCAGTCCCTTCCCATCATGGTCAAAGATGTTCCAGGAAAATACATTGGATGATAAGACAACAATTGAATGACTTTGCACAGTTAAATCTTAAATGCTCAACGATTTGACAAATAAAACAAAATTGGCTATGAAAACAACAGTTGACTTAGAGATATATAACTTATCTCAAACACACAACAAAAATTGACTCTGTTATTTCGTCATGTTTCATTTTTATTCATAAAGTATCGATCAACCCGAAATGATATAAATAGTTCATTACCATGCAATCTCTATGAATTTCAAGATGTTGTGCCAGTGGCAACATTGAGAATTCCGAAACATGTGATATGATCGTCACTCGTTGCATGCATGCTCAGTCCATTGGCTCTCCCATTCAGGGGACCTTCTTGCCACACTTGGTTGATTGTCAACATATCGCTGGTCAGGTGTACCGTCGCGAATATCATCGTCTCACTATCCTTCTCAAACGTCGCGGACATCCTTGAGACCTGGTACTTCAATCTCCCCTCCGGCAGCATCGTGGCATACGAGTCGACCGACGACGTGTACACGCGCATGGAGCAGTTGTTGTTCCTCTGATAGGCGACGAGCGCCTGCAACCTGAGCATTCCCTTGCCTGACGGGTTAATCGCCCAGGCGACCCACCTCAAGTACGTCGTCCTCTAAGCTCGGAACGCCACGTCGAGCTCGTATGAGGATCGGTTGTAGTTCCAGTGGAGGGACGAGTTCAGGAGCGGGAGGTCGACGCATCTGGCGAAAGTCCTGTCGTTAAAGAATGTGTGGTTCTTGCAGGCGTGAGCAGCGAAAGATGGAGCGCACAAGGTGATCAGAATGAACAAAGCAACGGGCAAAGCTGCCTTGCGCATGGTGAAAAATTGGCGATGGAGCTTGGCTGAAACCAACGACGATGATGATGAAGGCTATAGAAGTTTGAGCTCAGTGAGGAGTTTCTCAAGAGCTACGGCTTGTTGTGGAAGTTGGACGAAGAGAAATGGATGGGTAGTAGTAGTCATTATATACAGGGCGATGAACCAGAAATGCGAAAGGAAACCTAGAAGAAGTCGAGGTCGAAGAGTACTTGGTCGTGTTTTCGATTGATTCACTAAATATAATATGATCGTTCTTAACAGACAGAGAAAGCCTTCACACTCGTTTTTGTCTAATTCAATGATAATTTTTTAACATCCTCCTCATGAGATTGATCAGTTCCAAAATCAAGACATCATGGATTAAAGTGAACAAATAAACAACAATGAAGACAAGTGATAAGCAGTAGATCGAGCGGAAAATTCGGTTCATGCCAGCTGGTTCCATTGATGGTTTTAACGAAAAGATTGTGTTAAACCGATTTTCAAAAGTTCAAGGGTAGTATTAAACAAAAGAAAGTTCGGAAATATCATTGAATAACGAGTAAAAGTTCGAAAATTGCCGGTATTTACCCTCCTTATTTGAAGTAATTTTTTATTGCAACACACGATGCTACATGAAAGCCGGCACGGTACTTAATGACAAACTCATCGCAACATCGATATCGAATATATAGTTTGTAATAATTCACGGATCTCAATGGCTCGAACTCAGGCCTTGAGAACAAAAGGATGAATGCGTTTACTGCTTGAGAAACCTTTAGGTTCCAATAATTCGATTCGTAAAATAGAAACATCCAAATGTTTCCAGAATTTCATATGCAGTCATACATATTTTCTTATACATGTATGGCTTTTCAGGTAAATCTTTTGAAAGCCCGGAAACGTATTAATTGGTGAAGCTGAAAATGATAACCCAGGAAAAGAAAAAGTTAATACTACCGAAACTTCCAAACTTATACACCATTGATAAATTTTTTACAAACTATTTTTTCAACCACAAAAAATCTTAAAATGGTACACCTATGATAAATTTGCCCTTCGTTAGTTGTCGCTGAATTTTATTGTCAAATCGTTGAGTTTGATGACGCGTGATAGTTGATCGGGTGTACAAGTTTGGGATTTTTACCCTTTATTTATCATAAATGTATCAGTTTGAGATTTTCTGTGGTGTTATCCTAACTTAACGGAAATTAATGAGGGTAAATGTAGCAGTTTGGGTTTTTTAGTGCCCAAAAAATTAGTTTGGGATAAACTTGTCATACGTGTACCAATTAAGAATTTTTATGGTAAATATAATAATAATTTATCATAAGTATATTAATTTGAAATTTTTGGTGGTCATAATTTATGGTAAATTAATTTGGATTTTTTTGGTGATATTAGCGCAAAAAGATTGCGTTCCTGGGTTAAGCCGGATTCGGAAAGTCCTATGCAACCGTCAAACGTTACCTCGCTCGCTCCTCGGCCACACACGAAGCACCACACAAACCTTCGCAAGTTGTCAGAGCAACATCAAGAATCACGGATTTAGCTGAAGAAGCATTCACTTCTCTTCGCTCCGCTCCGAGCGAAGACCGCCGTGTTCGCTGTCCGCAGAATGGCCACGTCCCATTCTCTCTCCTCTTCGCTCCTTCTCTCCACCCGCTCTTCTCCGCGCACTCCGCTAATTCCCGCCCTCTCGGCCGCGAAACGGCTCATTTCCTCGGTTCCGAGACTGTTCGCGGCGAGCGAACTCTGGGGTCTGGGAGTTCATAGCAAGAAATGGAGTGGGGTCTCTTCGGTGCGCTGTGCTGTGGCCACCGAGTCGGCTCAGTCCGCGAGCACGAGCCAAAATGAGAGCTTGGAGGAGCCCCAGAAAGGAGAGGAAGAGAGGATTGTCTTGCCCACCAACGAGTCATCGGATAGACTCTTGCGAATTCGCCACACGGTATCGGAGCTCATAAATGCGTTTCTCTTTTGTTAGTCCATTTTTTTTTTTCCGGTTGATTAGATGTGCTTGGTTATGTCTCTTTAGAATTCCTGGTTCGAGTGATGTGTGGGGAATTGTGAAGTTACCGTTGTGCTCAAGTATGGATTTTGCCAGTGAACTGTCATTGAATCGGCGTTTGGGGGATGGTAGTGCATCCGAAATGCTTCAGAAGCATTTCGTGGATGCTTTCAATCTGGTCAATAGTCAAGCTCCAAATTTTCTTTTTCCCGAAGATATCCGACTATAAGAGATGGCAGATTCTGGAATTTTAAAATAATCTCAGAATGCTTCGCAGCGTCCATCAAGTTTGTACAGGATTAGACTTGATGATTTTGTGGATAGCTGATTTGATTGCGCTTTTAATTTTATGACCAACTGCGTCTAGTGTGTGAATGCAGTGCGCGCATGTGATGGCTATGGCTGTTCAAAAGCTCTTCCCAGCTGCGAAAGTGACAATTGGGCCATGGATAGACAATGGATTTTACTATGATTTTGATATGGAGCCATTGACAGATAAAGATTTGAAGAGGATTAAGAAGGAAATGGTGAGGAAAAAATAGTCAATTGATGCTGGTGTATCTTCATTTTTCCTTTTTCATTTCCAAGAATTAGTTTACCAATTGAATAATTTTTGGAGGTCATTCATTAATGTATGCTTTCAGGGCACGGATTTACTTCTTACATAATCTGTAGGACCGTGTCATTGGTAAGAATTTACCCCTTGTAAGAGAAGAAGTTTCCCGAGATGAAGCTCAGAGAAGAATAATGGCAATGAATGAACCCTACAAAATGGAGATACTGGAAAGTATCAAGGAAGAGCCGATTACCATCTATCATATTGGTAAGCCTACTTCTTTCTTCAGTATCTGCTCTATTTTGCTACCGGTTCAGTGATATCCTTTGCTTTCCCGGATCCTTACTTTATTCCTGTGACTCAAAGTTCTTTTAATTTAACTCGGTCCCTTGTTTTCACCCTACCCGTTGGAGAAACCTTTCGCCAGAATTGCAAAACTTTTTGCACAAGTTAAAGCTGTTCTATTAGTTTTCCATCAGTGATGTTTGGACTTTTATGACTTATGTTGAGGTGCAGTCAGGCCACCCTTTCTCTAATCAGTTGACATATGAGTGCACAAAAACATTATGCAACTGAAATCGGTGCTGCAGGCTGTAGCTTAGCTGTACTATGTAGTGCTTCACTGTGTGTGTTTCTTTACCCGCGGGCATGCGCGAGAGGCTTGTTTCATGGGTTATGTCAATCACAGATGTAGCGACCTGCTTCCTTCTGAGTTGGCGAGTATTCTTTTCTTCATTTGAATGTAGGAATTATTTTAAGCTCCTATTGTGTTCTCTATAGGAAATGAATGGTGGGATCTTTGTGCTGGTCCTCATGTTGAATCTACGGGAAACATTAACCGGAAAGCTGTTGAGCTTGAGTCTGTTGCTGGTGCTTACTGGAGGGGAGATGAAAAGAGACCAATGCTGCAGAGGATCTATGGCACTGCTTGGGAGAATGAGGAACAGTTGAAAGCATACATTCACTTCAAAGAGGAGGCCAAACGCCGGGATCACAGGCGCATTGGCCAAGATCTCGATCTCTTTTCCATACAGGTAAATAGCTCTGCAGGGCACCACAATACTTTCTAATAACAAATGAACTTATCCATATTTTCATCTCACTGGTTATTGGAAATCTGGAGCTAGTGCAACGGTTTTACGCAATATGAAATCTTACTTCCAACTTAATGATTATTTGCAGGAAGAAGCTGGTGGAGGATTGGTTTTCTGGCACCCAAAAGGTGCCATTATAAGACACATTATTGAGGACTCCTGGAAAAGGTTCCATATGGAACATGGTTATGATCTCTTGTATACTCCGCATGTCGCGAGGGCACATCTTTGGAAGACCAGTGGTCATTTGGACTTCTACAAAGAAAATATGTATGAACAGATGAACATCGAGGATGACGTCTATCAGCTTCGTCCTATGAATTGCCCTTATCACATATTGGTCTACAAAAGGAAGCCCCACTCTTATCGCGACTTTCCCATCCGGGTTGCGGAGTTGGGAACAGTCTACAGATATGAGTTGTCTGGAAGCTTACACGGCCTATTTCGTGTAAGAGGTTTCACACAGGTGTGTGATACTCATCCCAGAGGGTATATAGCTTGTCCTTTCGATTGAACTGTTGAGATATATTTAGTTGCGTGATAGAATTGGGAAAGATTGCTTAATTATTTATGATAGTGCTCCGTATTTAGTGCTCTGTATGTATCTAATCATGTTGATTCACAAACTTTGGGCCTCTTAGTCATGAGATGTTCTGTCCTCTAAGTATCATCTCTAATCTTCAATTGGATTGTTTATGGGAATGCCCAAAACAGTGAACTTGATTGTTTATATGTGGTAGGATGATGCCCACATATTCTGTCTAGAAGATCAAATCAGAGGTGAAATCAGGGGTGTTCTGGATCTTACAGAAAGAATTTTACTCCAGTTCGGCTTTAGCAAATATGAGGTTAATCTATCTACCAGACCAGAGAAAGCTGTCGGGGATGATGATATATGGGCCAAGGCTACAACTGCTCTGAGAGAAGCTTTAGATGACAAAGGATGGAGCTATGAAATTGATGAAGGAGGCGGTGCATTTTATGGTCCAAAGATCGATCTTAAGATTGAGGATGCTCTTGGAAGGAAGTGGCAGTGCTCAACCATACAGGTAACTTCAAAGCATTCAGAGCTTATGCAAGTTGAGTTTTGACGCAGGTTTAGACTTCGATATGATGGTTTTAGTCGGTGATTCTCTTTGTGCTTGCACGAGCACTTCTGTGGGTTGTTTTGTTCAGAATAAGATGACTGTTAAGATTAAAACAGAAAAGATTGTTATAATATGGTTGAATCAGGACTGGGATTTTATGTTTTCTCAAGTATCTTGCTTGACCTTTTCATTTATCAGTAACCCCATTTTGTCATCTGCAGGTTGACTTTAATCTTCCCCAGCGGTTTGACATTACCTATGTTGACTCAAATTTAGAGAAGAAGCGGCCTATCATGATTCACAGGGCAGTGCTTGGATCGCTCGAGCGGTTCTTTGGGGTCCTTATAGAGCACTACGCAGGAGATTTTCCATTATGGCTTTCTCCAATACAAGCTCGAATTTTGCCAGTTACTGACAACCAGGTGAGATCAGTTGGGCATTTCTAGCCTTTGGAGGGTGATTCAACACTGTCGTGTCAATTTCCTTTCGTTCAGTCGCCCCTTAAAACTGAGTTGCTCACGTTTAATGTAGCTCGAGTTCTGCAATGAGGTGACGCGAAAATTGAAAGAGAACGGCGTTAGAGCTGAAGTTTGTCATGGTGAGCGCTTGCCTAAACTTATCAGAAATGCCGAGAAGCAGAAGATACCATTGATGGCGGTTGTGGGCCCCAAGGAAGTCGAAACTGGAACCGTGACTGTCAGATCTAGATTTGGTGGGGAGCTGGGGAGTATAACCATAGATGACTTTCTATACAGGATCACAAAGGCCGGAGAAAACAGAACCTTGTTCTGAATTTCCCGAGACTGAAAAAAGGAGTGGTGCACCCTGTTTATTTGCAAAGGCGAATACAACCAGTAGGAAAAGAAAATCAGAAGAGCAACAAACTGTGATATAGATAACAATTCTAGCACTGGAGGGTTATTGTAACAAATTTTGTACGTGCATTCATTAATCTGTATATATTCTATCCATGAGAAATGGTATCGATTTCCCATGCTTCTAATGAACAATGCTACTTGTCTTTGACCTGTGAGGAGGTGATCAATGCGCCCGGCCGCAGAGGTAAATGGGCAGGTTCGGGCCAAGGAATTACATGATAAAGTCTATCTCCGGCGTTGGCCCGCCTCCAAACTTCTTACATGAATGTTCTGATATTGGCAGACCTCGGCAACATGTTAAGCCCGACATTCGGGTCCATGCAAACCAGCCCAATGACAGAACGTCTGACCCTGATGCTCTACAAGAATGGAGAAATATTGCCATCGATGGGTTAAGAGCCAAGAAAAAGAAAGTGGCAATGTTCAGAAGCTGCTCTTATGCTTGCGGCCCTCGGACACTTTTTGTCATCCATGTGCAAACTACTCTTATGCTTGGCCTCATTTAGTTCAGATCATTCTTCAACATCCATAATGCGGTGGTGGGGAGGAAGTTGGCTAATAATAGCATCCAAGGTGAGCCACAGGAATAAAACGTTTGACTTACTTCACAATGGAGTGTCTAATTATAGTTCAAACCTCATGTTGTTCTGAGCTTCCGCACTTGATTATAAAAGGGGCGTTAGTCCAAGATGTGAATATCACAGCGTTCTCAACGACGGATTTACGAGGAGAAACGAAGCCGAGAAAAGGAAATAACAGTGTATAGACATGGGCCAAAGATCGGTTTTACCTGCTGCAATTGCGCTTCTGTTTTTTGCTTCCACAGCAACATCCCAAGTTTATGATGTCACGAAATATGGCGCGAGTGGTGGCGGTAGTTCGGATATCAGCCAGGTATGGGAACATCTCCTAGGCAATCGTTCACGTCAGTCCTATGGATGTTGTGTGATTTGTGTCTGATGTTGTTTTTCTACTAAAAAAAAGGCACTAGTTAGCGCATGGAAAGAGGCCTGCGCGTCGACAAATGCTAGCAAAGTCAAGATCACAGTGCCGGCAGGGACATATGTGTTAAGGGAAGTGGTCTTAGGAGGTCCTTGCAAGGCTGCGATTGAGGTCCAGGTCGATGGCACACTCAAGGCCCCTGCAGATCCTGCCCAAATGAAGACCGACGGGTGGGTCACGTTCCAGAACGTCGACCAGTTCACATTGTCAGGTCACGGAACTTTCGATGGTCAAGGGAAAACGGCGTGGACAAAGAATATCTGCAGCAAAACAAAGGAATGCGCGAACCTTCCTATAGTAAGCTCTTTTTCCGATCCTAATTTTACCTTGTCAACCACGGGATTGTTGCGCTTTACATTGAAAACTTTAAAGAGTGGTATATTGATTTTCGCAGCCGCATTATCTTTTAAGTCTTTATCTTGCAATTCTTGTTATAGGGAGATACTAATTCTATCTACTGTGTTTGATATGAATAGAACATAAGGTTCAACTTTGTCACCAATGCCATAGTCCAGGACATAACTTCCCTTGACAGCAAACAGTTCCATGTGAATGTTTTGGGCTGCAAAAATTTCACGCTCCAACATGTTACCATCACCGCACCTGGAAATAGTCCCAACACGGACGGAATCCACATTGGTCGTTCAACTGGGGTCAATATAATCGACACTGGCATCAAGACTGGGGACGATTGCATTTCCATTGGTGATGGCAGCGAGCAAATACACATCAATGGAGTAACTTGCGGGCCTGGTCATGGCATTAGTGTAGGGAGTCTTGGAAGATACCCAGGTGAACAGCCTGTGTCTGGTATTTTTGTAAAAAACAGCACAATTACCGGCACGATGAACGGCGTTAGGATCAAAACATGGCCTGCTTCTCCCGCTGGAACCGCGATGGACATGCATTTCGAGGATATCACATTGGACAATGTCGGGAACCCGATCCTCATAGATCAGAAGTACTGCCCATGGAATCAGTGCACGGCGCAGGTAACCGAAAGTACATTCTCATAGGATATTTGCTATATGATCTCAGTGTGTTTGACCTGAGGTTCTGTTTTCGATCGATTGTTCCATGCGTTTTTTCAGGTTCCTTCCCTGATAAAGATAAGCAATGTCAGCTTCAGGAGAATCCGGGGAACTTCTTCAACACAGGTCGCAGTTAAGCTTGATTGTAGCCCCCGCTACCCGTGCGACAAAGTGGAGATCAGTGACATCGATATCGCGTACCACGGCGCCGAGGGTCCTGCTACATCCTTGTGTACCAATGTCAAGCCCGTTATCTCTGGCAAGCAGAACCCAGCAATCTGCGCCAATGCGACGGGAAGCTCTCAAGCTCAGTAAACAAAATGCTCGTGACATGATCCTATCCATTCCTGTTGGCTTCTTAATCTAGCCAATATGAGAATTACCAGTTAGAGGAAAGATTATTGCTTGTAGTAATAAGAGATTCACCTGTCGTGAGACGATGATTTCATAAATGAAGATCTTCCATTAATTTCGGCTGTTACAGTCGGAAGTCTATTTAACGCAGTAGTTGTTGAGGTTTACTAATGAAAAGGATTAGAGGTTCAGTTTTTCTTTGTCGTTGTCACAGTTCTAGGCTTGGGGAGACTATTGACGGAGAGCATGTCAAATATAACATGAACCCGATTATGAGATCGATTTGATCCTCGAGAATTTCTTGTCTTCTTCCACAAATAAAACATATTCAGGACATTTGCTGTTATCTTTTCTGGCGCGCGCGAAATGATCTAAATATTCGAGTACATCATGAACCGACTGTACTGTTGGCTGTGTCCGCTTCTTTTGTGGGGGCCCTACTAGCAAATATAAAACAAATAGAAAAACAAAAGAAAAAAAAAAGGCAAGAAAAGACAAAAAGCAAAAGAAGAAAAAGAAGCTGCTTGGCTAAGTAGCACCGACACTAACACGCGACGCTACGCGACAAGACACGATGGGGCCACGTTGTATATTAAATGTATATTTTTATATATACATGATAAATTAACATTTTCATGGTTATATCAATCAAATTAATTTGATTCAAGTTCATACGTCGATTGTTTTAAATTATTTTCAAATATAATATATAGTATACTTACACATGAAAATTACTTGGGTAGAAGGGATCATTATTTAATTAATTCATCATAATTGTGGGGACCTAAGCTTAACCCTAAAAATAAAAAAGAAGAGAAAAATCAAATAAAATGAGAATCGAAACCATACCGTCCATCATGAGCGCTAGGGTTACATTGGTTGGTTGATTGCAAGACGGACGTGGGTTGAACCGTGTCGAACGCGTGTCGTTGTCCGACACCGATGCGGCGACCTCCTACACATGTCGGTGCTTCTTAGCTGCTTGGTGCGTGTGTCCTAGACAAGAAAGAGAAAAGAGAACAGTGAAGGAGAGAAGGAGCTCTCGATGGAAACAGAGAAGCTCGCACATAAGAAAGAAGAAAAAGAGGGTGAGGCTTCGGTCCTTCATTCAAAGGCCAAACCTTATCGGAATTCGTACAAATTTTGATATGTTGTTCGTGAGGCTGGGAGCTACAACTTGATCGATTTCATTCGTTGAGATTTGTCTCCGAATACTTCAATCGCAGTTAGGGTTTTCTTTTCCCCTTTTATATTGTTCCGCTTTTGTGGTGATGAAATGCTATTGTATTTTTGATGTTGAGCATCCGGTGTGTGACTAGAGCGACCTCTTTGTGTACCTACTATTTTTGATAATTAGTGGAAATTTTTAAGCCGTCCGTGGTTTTTGCCGTTTTGAGTTTTCCATGTAAATCTTGGTGTATCGTCTCCTTATCATTTCGCTATCATATTTACTCATTGTGAGGTTTATTTTACTGGATATATATTGTTGTTTGTGGTTGGATTGAGTTGATTTAGTTTTGGGGGAGATTTTGATTTTGGATTAGCTTAGTTTATGGCGAAATGCTACCCATTTCTCCCAACGAAGTGCTATCAGAGTTAGTGTTGAGATTCTAGAGTTAAATAGAGGATACAAGTGGCATCATGTTTAAGCTAAATGCCTCGAAACCTCGGATGACAGACATGTTATATTGTAAAGATTTATTTGATCCCATTGATAGTGATGAGTCTCAAGGAGACAAGGAAGACAAAGAGTGGAAGCGAATAAAAAATATGACGGTTAGGTTTATTCGACAATGGATTGGTAATAGTGTGTTTCATCATATTACTCAAGAAACAAAAGCGGATATTTTATGAAAGAAACTACAAGATCTCTATGAGAGGAGAACCTCGCAAAATAAATATCTTTTAGTTAAACCACTTGTGAATTTGAGATACAAGGAGGGGAATAGCATGTCGGAGCACTTGAGTTAATTTCAAACCAATTGACAAATCTAGAGATTGACCTCGGTGATGAATTACAACCATATCTATTGCTTGATACTCTTCTTGCTAGTTGGGACATTTTGGCTATGGCGTTAAACAATTCAGCTCCTTACGGTGTGCTTTCAATGAGCATGGTTAAAAAAACCTGTTCAATAAAGAAATAAGGAAAAAAAATGCTTGAATTATGCTTCTAGATCAGAAGCACTTGTCATAGAAAATAGGGCGAGAAGTCAATCAAGAAAGTTTCAAAGTAATGATAGGGGCAAGTAAAGAGGAAGGTCAAAGTCAAGGCTGAGCATAAGTGTGAAGTGTTACAATTGTAGCAAGATGGAGCATTATGCTAAAGAATGCTGGCCCTCAAAGAGAGATAAATCATATGATAGAAATGGAGATAAGAAGAAAGAAGAGAAACAGGTTACGACAATAGTTGCATTCGATGGCGATATTGTGTTTATTTGTAATAACGGTTGTGTAAACCTTATATGCCAAGACTTTAACTGGGTTGTTGATTCCACAGCTTCTTTTCATGTCACCTCATGACGTGACTACTTTACATCTTATCACAGCGGTGATTTCGGTTGTGTTAGAATGAGAAATAGCAGTGTTTCCAAGGCTATCGACATGGAAGATGTTTATTTGGAGACCAATTTAGTATATAATTTGCTTATGAGAAATGTGAAACATGTTCTAGACATTCGACTTCACTTGAACTCCATAGATGTCTTAGATGATGATAGCTACGGCAATTCCTTCTATGATGGCAAATGAAAATTGACTAAAGGCTGTATGTTAGTGGCAAAGGGTAAGAAGACATGTACTCTTTACACCATGGAAGCAAAGTTGTTTAGAGAAGACGTAAATGCAATTGAGGACTCCATAGTTAATCTATGGCATATGAGACTTGGTCATCTTAGCGAAAATGGGCTTGAAACCCTTGCTAGAAAGAATCTTCTACCATTGAATGAGAGAAATCTAACGGAATACACTCATTGCTTAACGAGTAAGCAACATAGATTCTCATTTCATAGTTCATCTCCACACCCAAAGTCAAATGCACTTGATTTAGTTCATACTGATATTTGTTGTATAGATCCTAGAACACTTATGGTGCATTGTACTTTGTGATATTTATTGATGACTACTCTAGAAAAGTGTGGATTATTGCTTTAAAATCTAAAGATTAGGTGCTTGCGATTTTCAAACAATTTCATGTCAACGTGGAAAGACAGATCGGAAAGAAGCTGAAATGTGTTTGAGCCGACAACGGTAGAAAATATAAAGGCCTGTTTGAATATTATTGTAGGGATTATAGTATCAAGCTTGAGAAGATTGTTCAGAAAACACCATGGCAGAATGGAGTAGCGAAGAGAATGACCCGAATAATCAATGATTGAATTTGGTGTATACTCTCTCATGCAAGGTTGCCTGAGTCATTCTGGGTGAAGCGTTGAGAAAGGTAATGAACTTGATAAACCTTTTTTCATTAGTTCCTCTTAAAGGGGATGTTCCACAAATAGTTTGGAGTGGGAAAGATGTTTCCTATAATTATTTGAAAATGTTCGGTTGTCGGGGATTTGTGCATGTTCCAAAAGATAAGAGGTCCAAATTTGGTGACAAGTCTAAACAGTGTATCTTCTTGGATTTTGGACATAAAGAGTTCGCTTACATGTTACGGGATCCAACTACAAAACAAGTCATTAAAAGCCGAGATGCGGTGTTCCTTGAGCATTAGACCATTGAAGATATCAACAAGCCAGGGTAGTCAAAGAAAGTAGCTCAACATATTAATTTCAACCCAAATCCTCCTATCGTATTAGGTGAAAATTAAGGGAAAGAAGTGCATGGAAACCATGAAAGAGGTGAATCCTCACATAATGTTGATTCTTCAGCTGAAATAGGTGAAATAGTTAAGTAAAAACAATCGCTTGAATAAGAGCAACCCGTTGAGCTAGTTGAGCAAGCACAACCAGTCCTACCTCAAGTTAGAAGATCGGAAGGAGAACGTTGACCCTCATAGAAATATCAACCGCTTGAGTATGTGTTACTTACCGATGCGGGAGAGCTAGAAACTTATAAAGAGGCTATGTCATGTGATCAAAAGAATGAGTGGGATGAAACTATACAAGATGAGCTCAAATCTTTGCATAAGAACCACACATTTGAATTGGTGAAGTTGCTCGAGGGCAAGAGAACAATCACAAATAAGTGGGTGTATAAGTTAAAGACGGAAGAAAGTAGCTTGCAACCACGATACTGCTAGGCTTGTTGTGAAGGGATTTCGTCAGAAGAAGGGAATTAACTTTGAAAAAATATTTTCACCAGTTGTAAAAATGTCTTCTATTCAAGTTTTTCTTGGGTTGGTCGCCGCTTTGGATTTAGAAATCGAACGACTTGATATAAAGACATATTTTCTTCATGGAGAGTTAGAAGATGAAATATACATGGAGCAATCGGAGGGTTTTAAAGTTAAAGGCAAAGAGCACCTTCATCTCAAGCAAGCACCAAGATAGTGGTACATGAAGTTTGATTCATTCATGAAAGCTCATGGATATGGTAAGACCAACTCCGATTTTTGTGTCTTTATGAAAAGATTCTCGGATGATGATTTTATTATCATCCTACTCTAAATAGATAGCATGTTGATAGTTGGGCATGATGCTAACAAAATCAAGAGCTTGAAAGATGAGTTGAGTAAAACCTTTATGATGAAGGATCTAAGGCTGGCTAAGCAAATCCTTGGCATGAGAATTACTTGTAATATGAAGAACTTCAAATTCTGGTTATCTCAAGATAGATAAATTGAAAAGGTGCTTGAAAAATTCAACATGAGCACATGTAAACCGATAAATACTCCACTTAATAATCACTTCAAGTTAAGTAGTAATGAGTGTCCTACGAGTGAGAAAGAGAAGGAAGAGATGATGAAAATTCCTTATGCATCTGTCGTGGGTAGTTTAATGAATACTATGGTTTATTCAAGATCGGATGTTACTCGTGCAGTTGGTGTTATGAGTAGGTTTCTCTCAAATCCAAGTAAAAAGCATTGGAGTATCGTGAAATGGATTCTGTGGTATCTTAAAGGCACTTCCATATTATGCTTGTGTTATGGAAATGGAAAGTCCGAGTCGAGTGGCTATTTAGATTTCGATTATGCCAGTATGAGTGATTCTCGAAAGTCCACATCAGGTTACATGATGACCTTTGTAGGGGAAGCAGTTTCGCAGCAATCAAGATTACAAAAATGTGTTACTTTGTCTACGACTGAAGTGAAGTATATAGCTATCACCGAACGAGACAAGAAACTATTGTGGATGCAAAAATTTCTACAAGAGTTGGGTTTGAAGCAAAAAAAAGTTTGTTCTATATTAGTGATAGCATGAGTGCTATCTATCTTAGCAAGAATCCGGTGTTGTATTCAAGATCGAAGCATATTGATGTGAAGTATCATTGGGTCCGAGAGAAATTAGAAAAAAAGCTCTTTCTACTTAAGAAAGTTCATACCGACGACAACGAATCCGACATGATGACCAAAGCTTTGTCCATGATGAAACCTAACTCTTGTAGAACTAACGCGGGCATGATGAAACTCTCCACATGAGGAGGAGGGAGAGATTTGTTGGGGGTCTGCCACTTTTGTGCGGCCGAGCTAGCAAATATAAAATAAATAGGAAAAAATAAAAAAATAAAAAGTAAAAAAAAAAGGCAAGAAATGACAAGAAAACGAGAGTGCGGCTTCAGTCCTTGATTCAAAGGCCAAATCTTATTGGAATTTGCTCAAATTTGTTGTTCATGAGGCCAAGAGCTATGACTTGATCGGTTTCATTTGTTGAGATTTGCCTCCGAATTTTTCAATTGCAGTTAGGGTTTTCTTTTTTCCTTTTGTATTGTTCTACCTTTGTGGTGAGGAAATACTCTTGTATTCTTGATGTTAAGCCTCCGGTGTGTGATTAGAAAGTAACTCCTTTGTGTATCTACTATTCTTGGTGATTAGTTAAAGTTTTTGAGCCGTTCGTGATTTTTCCCTTTTTGGGTCTTCCATGTAAATCTTGATTTATTGTCTCTTTATCATTTCGCTATCATATTTACTCGTTGTGAGGTTTATTTTACTAGATATGTATTGTTGGTTATTGCTAGACTAAGTCGGTTTAGTTTCAGGGGAGATTTTGATCCTAGATTGGCTTAGTTTGTGGCGAAGTGTTGCTCATTTCTCCCCAACATGTACCATATCCATCTCACTTAGACATTGTTTAAGAAGGATCATTAAGTTCTTTTAGTTTCAGCAAACAATAAAGAGATTGGGCAAATCTGAAATACTTGATTATCGCATAAAAACCCGACAAGTCAAAGAAAATATGAACTATATAAACTAACCCTTTCTAGGACTCCGAGTTTCAAAGAAAAAAGTATCGAGCACCGGCATTACATAGCAGTACACTACCTCAAATCAATTCAATTCCCATCTCAAATCAATTCAATTCACGTGATCTCAACTCATTTTTTGAAATACACTAACTAAGCTCCCATTGTGATGAAACCAAGCCATCGATGTGCTTAATAATCTGCGTGGATTGAAAGTGTAATGACTCGGTCCGATGAGGGAATGCGGGCTCCGACGGCGAAACGTAAGGGGAGTGCCGCGACTCGCATGAATGTCGAAAGGGGCGGGAATGAACCGAATCCCACATAGCATAAGTGTGGTGAGATGAAGTGTTATATGTGGGATGACACTTACCTCCTAGCCATATAAAAGAAGGATATATTATTGCATTTAGATTTTTAAGAAACGAGGCATTTCAATCTTCACTCGAATCCTCTCCCACCATAAATTTTTCCTTTACAGCTTTCGATATTGTCTGTTTTGCGTCCTATTTAGTTACCTTAGATGGTAATGGCAAAAAATAAAAAAATTGAATAGGAAGGGGCACTTTGGTCAAATCTCGAGCGTCCTCATTCTTTCGCCTATATATAATGATGTTTCTCTTAAACTCTAGACTAAAACCCCCTCTCTAAAAAATTTCTCATGATTGCTCCCCTTTCTCGATAGTTTCAAGAAGGATTCATGGCTCTAACTGTCGCTCGTTATAAACGTCATAGTATGGTATCAGAGCCAAGTCCATCCGGAAGTGTGTGGTTCGGGGACGAACTAGATGGAAGCTAGTGGGCCTATAAAGACCTGGTCCTACGAGGGCGTGCGGGCTCTGACGGCAAAACGTAATAGAAGTGCCATGACTAGTACGGATGTTAAAGGGGGTAGGAATGAACCGAATCCCACATCGCATAGGTGTGGTGAGGTAAAGTGCTATATATGAGATGAAACTTGTCCTAACTTGCAACGAGACTTCTTCTAGGCGAGGTCCAAAAGAATAAAACCGTGTGGGCTCCTGCTCAAAGTTAACGATATCGATGTGAGCTGGACACGAGTATCACAGTACAAATATCCGACTCCGATTCCTAGTAGAAAAGGGGAATGACACGGTCGTCCTTTCATCCAAAGGACGCAGCCTCAAATTGCCCAAAAGTCTACTCTCAAATGTCACCGTCGATTACACCCAACCGCTATCAAATGTCCCTATCGATTACACCCTCTCTCTACTAGCCGCTAACCGAGAAATCTAAAAAGGGGTGGAATGAGTGGGGTGAGCTAACACTACTCAATGAGTAATACATTTCTTATAAGCGGATCGAACAATCAGTATGCACATTTGATACACAAAATATGACTCATTTACATCAAAATCGAAATATATCAAACATTTACGATCAAAACAAGTTATATATTACGTCAGCATAATACATTCATATCAATAGTCTAACTCATCGATCAATTTCGTCGAAAACACATGTCAATGGTCTATCCACTAACTAATCTCGTCAAAAACACATGTCAATGGTCTATTCATTAATCAATCTCCTACTCAAGAATCTAACCATGGTGACGCATAACTCCTGTGACAAAAAGGAGATCAAGATTCCCCATTGACAAAGTTCTTATCTATAATGCCAGTGGTTAAGCCAATAAGGATATCCTCAATGAGTATGCGCATACTCACAAATCTCTCAAATGGGTTCATAACAATTTTGAGCACCATAAATTCACAGCGGTATCCTTCTCATAAATCAAAATATACATAACAATCAACTCGAAATCGAAATCACAAAACAGTCACAAACCATTTCAAATAATCTTTCTAAAAAATCAGAACATATATCACAAATTAATTTTGTAAACTAAAACACATAATTTTTCAAGATTCACAACATCAAGGCACACTTCATAAACCAAAATTACATATCAAAAACCTCCATAATTCCTTTCATAAAACACTTCGCAAAATCATCCATACAAATCAGCCAAAGTTACGTTCTTTTCTATAACAATGGTAGTAAGTGCTCGACTCATTTTATACATCGAATATATTCTAAGTATCGCTTTTTCTTTTTCTTTTCAAAGGAATATAAAAACACTTAGTACTTTTTTTTAACTCATATTATATATTTTTATCAATTTCTAGATATGAGTTTTACAAAAATCAAAAAATAAATAGTATCATTCACTGGATAGAGCCAAAACCAAATTACAATGGTCACTTGAGCAGACGCGTCTAAATTCCTATCGAATGTACTTAAAACAAATCAAAATCGAGTAACATGCCAATCTAATGCGTGACTCAACTAAACTATACTTATTTTAACAATAGAACGACATCTAGCGCCAAGGAAAACTCGCACATAGATTACTTACACATCGAAGTTTTAAGACTGTAACTCCCTCCATCGAGATCCGTTTCAAGCCGTCTTATAGTACAAACGAAGCTTATTCGACGTACTATAAAAATCGTAACATGGCTAACCCTAAAAGATAATAAAAAAAAATAAAGATATAAGCTCCCGAAGAGTACTGTTTGCACAGTACAACAATGCGCCAGATTTGAAAAACTCATTTCGAGCAAACTATAGCATCAAATTAAGATCCGTCAAATCCCACGGCTTCACAACACTTTAAAGTTTCATCCTTAAACAAAAGCGCAGCCACAAGGCCATATAATAGAATGTAGAAACTCAGAATCAATCAGATTTTGAAATGATGCCCTAAATTTGAAAATCCCCTCTATTTAGATGAATAAAGGTTTTGATTCTTACTCAGCGTTGCGAGATGACGTTGATTTGGCTTGATGTGGCATTCGGATCATGGAGGCTTGAAGGTTTCTCCCTCTCTCTCTTGGACAATCGACATTACATAGTAATCTACTACCTTAAATCAATTCAATTCTCACCTTAAAGTTTCCGTGATCTCAACTCATCTTTTAAAACATATCAGCTAAGCTCCCCTTGCCTAGACTATCATTTCCTAAATGTGGTGAAACCAAGTTATTGATGTGGTTAATAATCTTCACGGGCTGAAAGTGTAACGACTCGGTTTGACGAGGGCATGCGGGCTCTCATGGTGAAAAGTAACAGGAGTGCTGCGACTCGTGCGGGTGTCCAAGAGAGTATGAATAAACCAAATCCTACATCACGTGGGTGTGGTGGGGTGAAGTGTTATATATGGGATGACACTTATCTCATAGTCATGTAAAAGATGGATATAGCATTGCATTTAAATTTTTATGAAAAGAGCATTTCAAACTTCGTTCGAATTCCTCTCCCACTACAAATTTTTCCGTTACTATTTTCGATATTGTCTATTTTGTGTCCTATTTACTTACATTAGATGGCAATGGCAAAAAAAAAAAAAAAAAAGGTGAACAGGAATGGGCACATTGGTCAAATCTCGAGCATCCTCATTCTCTCGCCTATGATATTTTTCTTTAGTAACCGTTGATGTGCTGCTTGTTGATTTCTACTCGAATGATTGGTGAATGGATAGTTTAGTCATTCGGTTAGATATTTTACTCCCAGAGCTTCGGCTCACTCTCTCGTTGTTACCCTTTTTTTTTTTTTTTCAGATATCTAGGTATCGGCGGCATTGAGGATGGCAATGATGGCGGGGCACGCCATTGGTGTTAGTACTCGAGAGTAGATCTTTAGCTTTTTAATCCTCCCAGTGTTTTTGTGTGTTTGTTTGATGTAAAGAAAGATGTAATTAAATGGTTATCTGTCGCGACCTAAAAAATAAACAAGTTAATTTTCGGGCTAATGGATTATCAGATTAATTAATTAACTAACCTAACTCGGACTCTCCCAAGTCCATACCAAATCGCAACTTAAGGTTCAAATAATTAACATGCAATGTGTTTTGAATTTGGAGTCGCCACTAATCATTTTCGGTAGGTTGATTAGAAACCTAAATAAAATAGCGGGAGAAGACTATCTTATTTCCGCGAACCGTAGATTTTGAATTCGGGGGATTTGGTTACGCTAGATTACTCTAACGCCCTTTCGGTACCATTTTCATGAAAAAAATTTGATTTGGCAATTTTGATGGATTTTACTTGAAATTCAAAGATGCAATTTTTTTGATTTTTTTCTTCTTTTTTATGGGGATGTAAAACATTGAACTTTGTACAATATACACCATGGGTGATTTAGAAAGAAAGAAAACGCAGCCAATCACGAGTATTTACAAAATTAAATTAACATGTAATAATGCTAAAATTTGGAACACGTGGCATGTCTAAAATAAACAAACAAATATTCAAACCAAACGATTACATTTTTGTAGATCGAGATGGAAAGGGTTACCTTCTATTACACAAAATCTTACTCACGTACACGTTATGGCTTCCTTCAAGATCTCGGAATTGGAAGAACGTGGCTATCGTCGAAAAAAGGCAAGTAGTGGCGTTGTTGGATGGCGAGAGGCGAAGTACGTGCCGGGACTCGTCGAAGATGATGCTCGACTAAAACTCTTTTCTTCACTCTCAAATTTTCTCTTACGATTTTTCTCAAAAACTCTCTTTTTTCCTCTCTAAAGAATTTCTCTCACAAATTCTCTCAATACTCTTCCACTCTAAAACTCTCTCAATTCTCTTTTCCTCTCCCCCTCAATTCTCAAGAACTCTCCCCCTTTTATAGCCAAATTTCTCCATCATCTTCCCTTCTTCATCATCTTCTCTTCATCACCTTCCCTTCATTATCTTCCCTTCATCATCTTCCCTTCATCATCTTCCCTTCATTATCTTCTCTTCATCACCTTCCCTTCATTATCTTCCCTTCTTCATCTTCTCTTCATCACCTTCCCTTCATCATCTTCTCTTCATCACCTTCCCTTCATTATCTTCTCTTGGTATTTGCGGTGCGAGTCCCTGAAGTTTCAAGTATTTGCAATACGGTCCCCTGAAGTTTTAAGTATTTGCAATATAGTCCCTGAAGTTTCAAATCTTCTCGGTGTATTTTTCCATCCCATGCCTAGTCTAGACGCATGCTAAATTAAGTGTTCTGCTTGCCCAATTATATGCCAATGCAATGTACGCTAAAAATAAATATGTGAGATGATTTTTATTTAGAACTAAAATTAGTTCTAATTTTTATGCAAAAAATAGATTAGTCAAAATTTAGGCGTCAACAGCTGCCCCTCTTTGAGTGGAGGCTCGTAGAGGTTCCGCTCAAAGACAAAATTGAATCCTAAATTTTGACAAGGCAAATTATGGATGAACTTTTTGGCGGGAGTTTTAATCCCATTTTTTATGTAATGAAGTGATGCATGATATGCAAGACTGTAAATAACATGTGTCAAAACTTCTCATTTTTCATGTTAGAGAAACCTGCACATGGATCGCATACAAGAATACCTGTTTTACCAAATTTCTCGTAAGCTAATGGTTCTCTTAATTTCCAAGCTTCTTTTTGCAGATGCAAGGATTTTAAGGTATCGGTGCCTTATCCGTTACCGCAGGCTTTTTTCTGGTGCGAGACAGCGCAAAATATGTGTGTCGTTCGAGATCACAAGAGCTACGTCGTTGTGAGTCGAAAGAAGTGAAATCAAGTTCACAAGAGCTACGTCGTTGTGAGTTGATTAAATGTTGAAATCGCCAAAGGCATATGTCTTCACGATTCGATAAAGGGGGAACCAAAATCATAAGAGCTACGTCGTTATGATTTGGTTTGGATCAAAATCATGGGTGCTTATGTCTTCATGATTTGATAAAGGAGCCGAAAATCATAAGAGCTATGTCATTATGATTTGATAAGATATCAAGATCGCCAGTGCATATGTCTTCACGACTCGACGTAAGAGGCATATTGCCCGAATTGAACAATATTTGATAGGAGCACCATCGAATGGAATCGATAAGTACAAAAGGGGCATATTGCACGAATTGAATCATAACAACCGTCATCAGAAGAGTTGTTAATTGGAAAAGGGGTTCAGAAAACTTACCTGGGTTTTCCAAACGATTAATCAATGAACGAAACAGTGCATTGCTCGTATCGTACCTGGTAGGCATTTGCCAAAGAAACTTGCTCATTCAATAATCCTTGGATGAATTTCGAGACCTTGGGAGGGAACTCGAACATCGGGAATGTATTACCTATCATAGAATGTCAGAGGTAACACACACAAACATATTCAACAATGAGTATAATGCAATCATTCATACTATGGTTCATGCATAACCATTCTGTCAAGTTTGCATTACCAATTTTGTCCAGGGAGGTTCTCACATTACGAATACCTCGAATGTGAGCTGAATGGGGGGACTTCAGTCCGAAAGGGCTTTCTCTCACTCTCGAGAAAAGCTATTTATCCTGTCTGCAGGATTCAAGAGAAATCACTCAATCTTTCCATCATCGCATTCGATAAGGATCCAAGTAATCTCGCAATTGATACGACCGAGCCGATCCGGAGGTCTTGATTAGGACCGTAATGAGAGCTAGGTCAAAGGTTTACAAAGGGGACTCTAGTTGAGTCAAGGCTGCTGAAATGAATTTCTTCGTTATCCGCTCCGGGTTTACAAGTCAAGAACCCCGCAAAAATGAGAGAGAAATAATCTTGCTCGAACTTCTTCGAGTGATGCTTAAAATCATTTAACTCTACGTTAACTCAAGTGCCCTAATCAGAAGAGACTTTGGAGGGTTATAACGTAGGCTAGGATTGGGGACTGAGGAACGAAAAGGCTCGTTTTGGCTCAGAAATTAAATGAGAAGGGGCTTGACGTTGGTGATCATCGCCGACTAGTCACCGATCTTGGTCTTCCGGAAATGTCTTCAGAAAGAATACCATCATTGAATGAGGGATGGTAGTTTTTTACTGAAAATTGCACTTTGCAAACCGATTTCTTGGGGAGTCTTCTTCACAACAAGTGTCTGTCAAGGATTTGCAAGAGACACAATGCAAACATGTACATGGAATTTACAACTTAACATGCAAAAATGTACATTCAAAATTCAGAAGTACTTTACAAATGAATGTGCATTGGCCTTACTTTTGGTAGGCACTTTGCTTTTCCTATGCTTGAAATTTTCATATGAGATCGGCATTTGCTTTTCTTACTCCCGACTCTCATTTTTCTTTTTTTTTTTTTTTTTCGAGAAGAGATTTCTTTTCCTTTTTCTTTGAGAGCTCTTCGATATCTCTTTATTTTGCTTTTTTTTTTTTTTTTTCGAGAGCGGGCCCTTCTCCTTTAAGTTGAGTTTGCCTCTCCTTTTTTTTTTTTTTTTTTACAATCCAATGATTTTTAACCAGGAATTACAACAAACATAAACATTTACAAAGAAAAATTATGTAAACATAAAAAATCTAGCATACAAGAAATGAGTCCATTCGGGAATTCTCTGTTGACCCGACCATCTCCAATTCTAATCCTTGGGAAAATGCTATCTTCGTCTTTGGAATGAGCAAATGATCACCAACAGGGGTTTAAGAAATGAATTTGCAGGCTCAAGTGGGCTATGCAAAGAATGAAGTGTATAGATAGAGAAGTGAATGCTCTTCATCATCCTAAGGCACTTGAATTAAAATTCGAGTATAAATGCAAAGAAACACCCGAAGATTAATGTTAGTCCGAGCAAGAAAATTTCTAACCATTTACCTCGTGTTGCTGCTGGAATTAACTCGTCTGGACTCCGGTGTGGGGTGGTTCTTGACAGGGGTGAAGAAATGAAACCACCGCTCAAAAGGGGTAATCAATGGATAACCTGTAGTGTTTAGGATAGAGAAATGAACGCCTCCGTCACTTCAGTTATCGTACCTTTCGCGAGAAAACTCTTTACCTCGGGGAATGCGGAATTTTGCCACCGTTCATCTCGCCTGAAAAAATTGGACGTGTTTGGGAAATAATTGCCTTTCATCATCCTGTCATGCCCCATTCCATACATTTGATGTATCTTATGTAGTTCATATTCCTTATTCAGAGTTGGTAAATTAAATACGAGGAACAGTCATGCACAAACTATGCAATGTATGAATGTTTTCGAGCATATAAAATGTAGCAACTTTTTATCTTGGTGCAAGCACGTAAGAAAATTCTTAAGGGCGTGAATTGTGAGTTGCCCCTGCTCATGCAAATGAGTTGCAAAACTTCATTATCTAGTTTGAGACATGAGATTGTCAAAGGCTCCAGGAATTTCTCATTTCATTAATTTTTCAGGAGAAGGGATACTTCCCTATCTGGAAAGGCAGTGACCCCTGTAAAAATCAAAAGGGAAAGCGTCAATGTACGTTCTCACGTTCTAAACGAGTTGAAACGATACCGCTTTACCCTTGTACGTATTCCTTGCAAACTTTGAATTGAAAAGATCAATTCATCTGGATCGACCGTGTGTCCGGGGATGTTATCTCTCCAGGTTCCGTAACCATCTTGGCTGAGTTTCAATCGGCACCTGAATCGCGAAGCAAAAAGTTTTTATTAATCTTTGTACATTGATGCCAAATCCCGAGGATCGAACCCGGGATGCCTCGGACCACTTGTCATTCCCCCAACCACTAGGTGTGGTGATGTTGGCGTCCATGGTTGGTTCGCTTTTTGCTATATTGTTCTCAAAACGGTTGGCAATCCCCCGTCGAGAATAAAATAAGCATAATTTAGAGTTTGAAATGACCGAGAGCCAATTGGGACGATACGGAGTTACCCATCTTTGAGCCCGTTTGGCCTTTTACTCGTATTCTCCCAAGTAAGGCTATTCGGAATTTCTCTTTACGGGCGTTCGGAGGCGTCGTCCACAAATTGATTTGCTATAGGCCTAGCTTAGTAAGGAACTTACGCATTTGACAAGAGAGGAGAAAATTCGTCCTTTAACTCTAGGTAAATTCTAGACAGCTAGAAAGTAAAAAAAATATCCCACGCAGGGGAACTATACATGGAATTAAAGGAGTATTTATGCAAGATTGGTTCCACCTCTCTTGCTGGCCACTTCAACGATCAACCGATTTTGTCTTGGACTAAACACCAACAATCGTTGTTTGAAGACCCATAATAACTTGCTTCGGATCACAGCTCTGGAGGTCCTTCATTTCCAAACAGGCTCATCAAGGTAGCAAGCTCATTATCAAAGTAATCTTCTGATTTTTCGAGCAATTGATACTCGAATTGGGCATTGTTACTTGCTAACACCGGTGACAGATTGTCGTGAGCGATCTGACTCCTTAAGCTTGAGCCTCCGTCGTTGCTCGGGAACTTGTAGGGATGATCAACCGGTCCGCTACTAGAAACACCAGCGGAAGGTTGGTATGACCTGTATTCTTGATTGGGAAGTGGCCGGGTACCTTTTGCTCGTAGGTTTTCCCGAATTGATCTTCCAGCCAACTCCTGGTCCGGGTCGCCATGGTCCCAAGCTGCATCGTGCTTCCTCGACTTATCTCTAACCCTTTGAAGGTGATTTGTGACACTTTGCATGGTGAGTCCGTCTATATTCATCATTTTATGTACAGCCAAAGGTCGTGCTTGAATTGATTCCTAGCCGTCGAACCGCCTCAATGAATATAGAATGAAGCTTGGCGGACCAAAGGGGCCTTTTCTTTTGGACAAAATCGTCGTCGTCGCCTTGGTCGTGGTTTTTTTGTACAAGTAATTGCTTCCTTACAGCATGCTGCCAAATGTTTTGGAGCACTTGAACGCAGACCGGCTTCTGCAGGACGTCTCGAGCACCATGCGATATGGCCCTCGTTATGAACTGCTGATCATTACTTGCCGATACTACGATGACCCGTATGTCCAACTCGGAATCAATGATCTTTAAGAGACTCGAAACCGTCCATGTCGATCCCTACGACGGCTGTGACGACGATGTCAAAATCATATTTGTACCGCCTCGGACTTGTAAGGCATCCGTTGCTTTCGCATTAGCAAAACCCCGTACATGCAACTTCTCAAGATAGCAACGAGGATTGAGAGGGAAACGGGGTTGCCATCAATGACCATGACTCGCAGATCTTCGGGATAGGAAGGTTCCCATACTTCCGCCTGGAATGAACGTGTTTTTCTTTTAAAACCTTCCATATGTAGATCAAAAATGGCTAGTTTCGACCGTAGACCGAGCTTTAGATGTTCTCGAGACTTGCAAAACAATCGCCCGAAAATCACAAAAGTGATGGTGGTCTTTCGTGACGAGTTCTGGTGGTCATTTATAAACTTTTTCTGATCTGTTAGTCTCGCATATAGGTTCTCGCTTTTTCTACGAAAGAGGACAACTTTTTCTCTCCTTTCCTGGTCTTAGTGCCTTGGATCCATTTCGTAATAACTCTTGCCTCTCACTCAATCTGTCATCTTTTTCCTTTTCGATATGTAGGAGCCCTCAAATCTTTTCGCTTTCTCTATGAACGAGGCGCTTATTTCCTTCCTCGATCTTTTCGGTTCCCCCTACGAACGAGGCGGTTATTTCCTTCCTCGAGATCTTTTCACTTCCTCCCGAGGCGCTTATTTCCTCGAATCTTTTTGCTTTCTCTAATAACGAGGCAGCTATTTTTTTCTCAAATCTTTTTGCATCTATCTATGTGAAGGCTTTTAATGCTTTTCCTTTCGGCGTTCAATCAAATCTGACAAAGAATTCACGCATTTAAGCATGATGATATTTGCGGATAGTACTGTTCTTTGCCCCTTGATTAACTCTAGGCGTAAAAGGAAGAATGTCTCACATGGGGACTTTGTAACAAACAGTACATTCATTCACGCATGTCTCTACTTCTCTTGAGAATTCATAAGGGCTAGCTAGTAATGCTCAAAAGAGTGATATTTTGAAAGCCCATAATAAAAACTCAAGCTTCATGTAGGCTACAGATTCGGAGTTTCATCGGTGTTGAATTGGCCGATTGTGACATCGGGGAAACTCCAATTGTAGTGATGCATGTCACTTCCCTCGAAGGGCATCGGTTCTGCCTCCGCAAGGCCGACTTTCTGGGATGTATCCCCAACGAAATCCGATTGTGCGAGAACTTGCTCGGGAGGATGAATCGATAAATGAGCATTTTCAATGCTCGGATGTGGCTCATCAAGGAACATGCCACCAAAGGTGATGGGGTTGCTTGCGCAGACATGGCAAATAGCGATGTTAAGAGCATCCCTATACCTCTTGATGTCTCGCTCGAAGCTCTTCATTTTCTTCCTTTAGAGACGCAAGTTCATGACTTTCACTTCGAACCTTCACTCGGGCCCGCTTGTTTTGAAACCAAAACCTGACCTTCAAGGGCTCCATTCCTAGCTTCCGGCTCAACTCATTTTTTCGTTTCCCGTTCACGTAAGGGCACTCCTTAAAGGCAGCTTCGAGCTCTTTGATTTGATGTTTTCTTTTAAGGGGTTGACTACGGCTGCTGCTGCTGCTATTGTTGTTGCTTGTTATCGAGATCTTGAACTTCACCGCCAAGGGAGTTGGGTTTTACGGCTTCTTGGGCTGGATCCGGCCTCGAAATTCAGCCGGTTCATTCTCGGGGATGTCTAGGTTGGTTGCCTCCAAGTAAGTGCTTGGTAGCCTCCAAACATGTTGGATTGAAATACTTCTTACTGCCTTTTTGTTCACTCTACTCTCCGCTGTATGCTTACTCTCTCCAAATTCTTCCGAGTAAACATGCATGTTCCGAGCCTCCCTTTTAACGTGGATGAAAACCACTAAGCCGGTGCTTCTCCCAAGATTTCGTGTTTCCCGCTCTGTCTTCTTCATTTCCTTCTAACATGGTGGGACCCTCAAATCTTTTCTCGCAGATATGCTTGTCCCTCTTTTAATATGGCGGAACCTTTAAGTCATTTCGCAACTTTTTTTCGAATTCGTGAGCCTCGAGATGGTAGATCCATGATTCACGGACGAAACGTCCGTAGTTTCACCCGAGATAATTAACTCGGCCCCCACAATAATTATTGCTATGACTTTTCCTGCCCTTTAAATTAGGATTTAACGCCGAGACGATTATCGCTTTCATATCTTCATCTCCAACCTTCTAAGCACTCTTTCGGATCCATTCTTTTCGGTTGCTTCAACAACAATGGCCTCCCTCCCCGCACACGTCTTCTCGGGCCGAGGTTTTGGCCAAATGGGAGAAACTTTATAATCTCCTAGGCCAGGGCTACTCTTATATAGCCAACCATCCGGAGGTCGAAACTGAAATTCGTCTTATGTTTAGGGATATGGACACTACTTCTATTCAAGGTACCAAGTTAGAAGAGGAATATAGGATCTTCCCTACCCTCTTCACTAACTTCCCGGAGGCTTACAATCATGCTCATCAAGATGTTACTTTGGCCCATCTTGTGAGGGCACGCTATCAGGATCGGACGGATAACTTGGTGTTGGCCGGTCTTGTAGCCGACAATTATAAGAAGGCCCTTGACTACGGTAATGATCAAGTCTCACTGCTGATTCGTGAGAGGGGGAACTTGGTGGAACGTTTGGCCATGTCTCGGACCATCTTTGAGCGTGATCCGCTCAATATTGTTTTGAAATTCCAATGCACATGGCTGGAAGAAAGGATGGACGATCCGACCCTGGATATAGCCCGCGGGAGAATGCTGATCCATGACTTGGAATTTGCTGTCGAGTATCACGAGGACAAGGTAGCCAAGCTTAAAGAGAAATGTGAGCTCCTCCTCTTTAAGCTGGCGGATCTTGATTCTCGGAGCGATCGGTGTAGGCGGGGTATCAACCGTATGGAGAGTCGGTTGAACTCCTTTGTGATGCTCATTAGGGCTCGGTTTGGCTTTACGTTCCCACCCCGCTGATCTGTTTGTAAGGTTTTCCGCTGAATGAAATGGATGCAAGTTTTTGCTCATTCGCATGTTGCTTTCGCATTATTCCATCTTCTATATGCTGACAGATTTTATCTTGGTCGTCATATTTTTTGCAAGATAACCCTTTTACTTTGTAGATATGTAAATCTCACGCTCCCGATGGTCAATTCAATTGGGCCAGAGAGACCCCCCATTTGAAACAATCTCTCAGCAAAGATTAGTAGTGAGGAAACAAACGAATGCTCGAATGTGAACAACTTGTGAATCTGTCTTGATATTATAACTCGATTATGAAAACATCGTAGTAAATCAAGTATAATATTTCTTTACAGAGTCAGAATTCACCGGGTTGGTAAATACACGACCATCCATCTCGGCCAGAATCAAAGCACCACCAGGGAGCACCTTCTTTACTATATATGGACCACCATAGTTTGGAGCAAACTTCCCTTCCGGGAGTGGGACTATTGGCAACAATTTTCGCAAGACCAGGTCATTGATCTGAAAATATCGAGGCCGAACTTTTTTGTTGAATGAATTAGCAACCCTCTCACTGATAACACCGGCCATGACATATAGCCTTAATTCTCTTTTCATCGATCGATTCAATTGGCTTGCCCTCTCTGGATCCATTCAGCTTCCGTCAAGATAGCTTGAGACAAGATATACGTAAGGAAGGAATTTCCACTTCAACTCGGTAGAACAGCCTCCATTCCATATACAAGAGAATACGGGGTTGCCCCCGTAGATGTCCGGATCGAGGTCCGATACGCCATAAGTGCAAATGGCAACCTCTCATGCCAATCGCGATAATTCTCACCGTCTTCGCTAAGATTTTCTTAATATTCTTATTGGCGGCTTCTACCGCTCCATTCATCCGAGGACGATATGGGGAAGAGTTCGGATGCTTGATCTTGAATTCCTTGAACAATTCGTCCATTAGCTTGTTGTTCAAATTTGAGCCATTGTCAGTGATTATGGCTTCAGGTGAACCATATACGAGCGATGATATCTCGACGGATAAATTTCACGATATTTCGTCTTGTGATCGCTAAATAGGATGCGGCTTCGATCCATTTAGAGAAATAGTCAATTGCTACCAAGATGAATCGATGCCCATTGGATGCTTTAGGATTGATAGGGCCAATAACATCAATGCCCCACATAGAAAACGGCCATGGTTCGGATAACCGATGCAACTCATTCGGAGGGACATTAATCTTGTCACCATGAATCTGACATTTGTGACAACTCCGGACATGCTTGAATACAATCTCTTTCGAGCGTGAGCCAATAATAACCCAACCTCATAACCTTCTTAGCTAACATGTGGCCATTCATGTGTGGACCACAGATCCCTTCATGCACTTCCATCATCAGACGAACCGCTTCGGTTGAATCAACGCATCTTAGCGGGACGTAATCGAATGATCGCTTGTATAAATTTTCTCCATTTAAGAAGAACTTGAAGCCATCTTCCTTATGTACTTTTGGTCGATACGGTACTTTCTTCGAGGGAACCGCCGCTTCGAATATAAGTTTTGATGTCATGGTACCACGGCTTACTATCGGGTTCATCGATCACGGCCATACAATATGCCGGCTTTTTTAATACCTCGATTTTCGGTGGGTCAACCTCAAGTCCATTGGCGATTTGTAACATTGAAGACAAGGTAGCCAATGCATCGCCGAATCGATTATGAGTCCCGGACGGATACTCAAATGAGATATCCTCAAATTCCTTCACCGCTTTATCCAGATACTCATGGTAGGGTAGCAATTTAGCATCTCTCGTCTTCCACTTTCCAACAATCGAAGGATAATCGGAGCGGAATCTCCGAACACCTTGAGTCGGGCTATCCCCATTTCAATCGCAGCCGCAGACCGAGGATGCATGCCTCATATTCCGCTATATTATTTGTGCAAGGGAATACCAATTTTGCGGCCACGGGATAATGCCGACCACTGGAGATATCAGAACCGCGCCCGTGCCCGATCCCGATAAATTGACAGCTCCGTCAAAATACATAGTCCAGATGTAATCTTCCACCGACATGATCCGATCCTCAGAATAATAGGCATCATCATCTCGTCCCGGATTTTCAGCTAGGACATCCGCTATAGCCCGTCCCTTGATTGACTTTTGGGACAAATATTGAACATCAAATTCGGAGATGAGGATCCGCCATTTGGCAAGTCTACCAATCAAGGCGGGTTGATTAAGCAAGTATTTGATAGGATCGCACTCTGTCACCGAAGTACCTGGTAATGCAAGGTATATTGCCGAAGCCCGTGCAAGTACCCGCACTAACGCCGCACATGTTTTCTCTGCTTCGGTGTACTTCATTTCCGAAGCGGTGAATTTCTTGCTCGGATAATAAATGGCTCGTTCTTTTCCATCCTCCTGCCTCTCTTGTGCTAACATAGCACCCAAAGACTCACTAAGGATTGTGAGGTAGAGGATTAAAGGTTGCCCCGGTGTTGGAGGAATAAGCACGGGTGGACTCATGAGATGCCGCTTCAGTTTCCCAAAAGCTTCTTCACATTCGCTATCCCATTGGATTAGCGCATTCTTCTTTAACAGCTTGAGGAATGGCTTAGCGGTTTCTGATAACCGAGAGATGAATCGAGCAATATAGTTTAGCCTGCCCATCGGACTTCGAACTTCTTTAACCGTCGTGGTGACATCATCGTACCAACCTTTCTTCATACCGTTCTCGATTTCTTCAGCCATTGCGATGAGATGGCTGAATGACGTAGCAGCGGATCCCAGCACTCGGGTTTTCATAATTCGCGGCAGAGTGGAAACAAACAACTTCATGAGCTCCCTTTCCGGAGGGACCGGTTTCAACTGAGATGCCACATTCCTCCACCTGGTGGCATACTGCTTGATTGTTTCTCCTTTCTTCATCTCAAGTCGTTCAAGATCTTCTCCGGTGGTGAGCACGTCCAAGTTAAAGCTGAAATGTTTGATGAAAGCATTAGCTGCTTTCTCCCAATCATCCATCCGATAGATCTCGTAGTCCGTATACCACCTCATGGCAGCTTCTTTTAAACTAGCCTGGAAAGTCCGGACCATTAGGGGGCCGTTGGTCGCGTGCTTATTCATTCTTGCCTGGTACATCCGGACGTGTTGAACCGGGTTAGAAGTCCCATCATACTTCTCGAAGTCGGGCATTTTGAACTTCTCTGGCACCGTGACCTTTGAAAAGACAGACAAGTCAATCTGGGTATGTTGTGAGTCCCCTCGACCTCTCGGATCCTCTCGTTCCATTTGGGCCAACCGCTTGGCCGTATCACCATTCAACCCGGGGGCCACGGGGCTGGCATGGGGGATTGGGACTACGGGCGGCGTGCTCGAGCTCACGCCCGTGAAGATCACGTCTTCTAGCGGCATTGTCGATAGGGAGCGGTTTCCGGGGCTTTACCGGAGTTGTCCATAGGAGGAATTGGAGCAGGGAATGGTTAGCGGCGGGCTGGTGGTGGATGATTGAAGTTTGGCAGCGAAGGCAGCCATCATTTCTTCCATCTTTCGGGACATCATCCCTTCAAGCGCTCGGTCAAGGAGCCAAGTTTCTCGTCTAGGGCAGCACTGACGGTGGCGTTGATGTCGGCCATCTTCCTTGCGACCGATCGAGTAATATGTGGAGGATCCGTGATAAATTACCTGTACGTAGTAACAAACGCAAAATGAGTACAGAGAGCAAGAATATCGAGCCGGTCCATGGCATCCCTCTAGACTCAAACGAACAAAGTGATTATAGCCAAAGGATTGAAACATGTAATTTTCAGTTTATCCGCTTTTAAAAAAAAATCCGTATTAATTCACACGTTGACTGAAATTCGTCCAAATTTTACGAGCTTGTAGTTGAGAAGATGGTGAACAACTTTCATGTTGGCCAATCGGACTAGAAATGAGCGGATCAAATCAGTTTAATGTGTCTTTCCGAAAAATCGCATTCAGAAAACTGTTATAACCGCAGGTAGTTGAAAAAACGAAAGGCCATCTTAAATTATGAATTTAATTCTGAAATTTTGTAGGATATTAGTTGAAACATAGGTCTACAACTTTCATGTTTGGCACTTACTCAAAACTCGATCGTAGAATTTAGTAAAAATCTCACAACAAGAACAAGCCAAATCAGAATGGAGGACAACCGATGAAATTGTAAAAGCTACGGAAGCAAAGTGCGAAATTGGAAATAAGACAACGATACTCCTAAACCATGGACCAGCTCAAAATAAAAACGAGATAATAGGATAAAAGAGACAAGAAATTACCGTTCATATGAAGAAAATGTCAATCACAAAGACATGCGCATGAATTGTGAGTTTAAATCTTATTCTATCTATCCAAAAGGCTTTTGCAAAGTGAAATGATGAACGAAGCGACATGTCGCAGCCTCGCGCGCAATCATCATGACTAGTCGCAGCCTCGCGTACAATAGTCATGACTAGTCGGGTTCAATCACTTCGGCTTTGTTCGGTCGACAAGGGCAATTCTCATGCATCGTAGCCTCACGTGCATAAGAACGACCCTTGAGCCATTTTTTGAAAAAAATTTCGGGATCCGGATGGGATAACCTTTAGCGAAGCCTTACCGCCAAGGTTAAAGGACCATCTAAATACCATCTTAAAACTATTAGTGTGACCCAGGTTCGGTCACGGGTTGTGTGCGATGTAGTGCAAAGACGATAAATCATGCACAACAATTAAAGGCAAACACCGCTTCAATGATTCAAAAGTTAAATCACAATTCCAATTCACCAAGCCTGCAAAACAAATGGTTAGCCAATCACTCCTCCCCTTATAACTCCCAATCTGCAAAAACATTTAACACCTAAGAATGAGAATTCAACCAAAGTTTGCCAAATCAAGTGATTCCTTTTTCATGAAATTATTTGGCCTAAGTCCTCTTAAATTCCCCAGCGGAGTCGCCAAGTTGTCGCGACCTAAAAAATAAACAAGTTAATTTTCGGGCTAATGGATTATCAGATTAATTAATTAACTAACCTAACTCGGACTCTCCCAAGTCCATACCAAATCGCAACTTAAGGTTCAAATAATTAACATGCAATGTGTTTTGAATTTGGAGTCGCCACTAATCATTTTCGGTAGGTTGATTAGAAACCTAAATAAAATAGCGGGAGAAGACTATCTTATTTCCGCGAACCAGAGATTTTGAATTCGGGGATTTGGTTACGCTAGATTACTCTAACGCCCTTTCGGTACCATTTTCATGAAAAAAATTTGATTTGGCAATTTTGATGGATTTTACTTGAAATTCAAAGATGCAATTTTTTTGATTTTTTTCTTCTTTTTTATGGGGATGTAAAACATTGAACTTTGTACAATATACACCATGGGTGATTTAGAAAGAAAGAAAACGCAGCCAATCACGAGTATTTACAAAATTAAATTAACATGTAATAATGCTAAAATTTGGAACACGTGGCATGTCTAAAATAAACAAACAAATATTCAAACCAAACGATTACATTTTTGTAGATCGAGATGGAAAGGGTTACCTTCTATTACACAAAATCTTACTCACGTACACGTTATGGCTTCCTTCAAGATCTCGGAATTGGAAGAACGTGGCTATCGTCGAAAAAAGGCAAGTAGTGGCGTTGTTGGATGGCGAGAGGCGAAGTACGTGCCGGGACTCGTCGAAGATGATGCTCGACTAAAACTCTTTTCTTCACTCTCAAATTTTCTCTTACGATTTTTCTCAAAAACTCTCTTTTTTCCTCTCTAAAGAATTTCTCTCACAAATTCTCTCAATACTCTTCCACTCTAAAACTCTCTCAATTCTCTTTTCCTCTCCCCCTCAATTCTCAAGAACTCTCCCCCTTTTATAGCCAAATTTCTCCATCATCTTCCCTTCTTCATCATCTTCTCTTCATCACCTTCCCTTCATTATCTTCCCTTCATCATCTTCCCTTCATCATCTTCCCTTCATTATCTTCTCTTCATCACCTTCCCTTCATTATCTTCCCTTCTTCATCTTCTCTTCATCACCTTCCCTTCATCATCTTCTCTTCATCACCTTCCCTTCATTATCTTCTCTTGGTATTTGCGGTGCAGGTCCCCCGAAGTTTCAAGTATTTGCAATACGATCCCCGAAGTTTTAAGTATTTGCAATATAGTCCCTGAAGTTTCAAATCTTCTCGGTGTATTTTTCCATCCCATGCCTAGTCTAGACGCATGCTAAATTAAGTGTTCTGCTTGCCCAATTATATGCCAATGCAATGTACGCTAAAAATAAATATGTGAGATGATTTTTATTTAGAACTAAAATTAGTTCTAATTTTTATGCAAAAAATAGATTAGTCAAAATTTAGGCGTCAACATTATCTATTATATAAAAACGGATGTTTTTGAGATGCGTGGCTTATGTGTGCTAGTTAATGAATGTTATACAGGTTAGGGAACCCTATTAGACTATACCCTATTAGGCGTGCCTACCAATTGTTTTGCATGCACTTGTGTTCTGTATGGCTGCTGTTTGTTTTTAATATATCTAGCTTCCGCATGGGCCCTTTATTATTCATAATAACAAATTAAAACAGAGCTTGTAAGCAGGGTAATGCCCTAGGACCGGAGCTCTAACAAGGTTCCAATCGTTTCAGTAGATCCCTTCATAAAAGGACTACTCCCAAAACACTTCATGAACATGTTGAAAGGATGAACGTTATTAGACATCATTAATGAAATTGTATTATGATTCCATTAAAATTATTCACTTGACACTCCGAGCCCATTTATGTGTTTACGATATATCCTTAATCGATTTATTATGGAAATAGATGAACGTTTAACAGTAAAGTCTTTAAGAAACACATTATAGTTAGACTGTTGCTACACATCTCATTTATGAATCATTCAGTTCTTTTAAAGGATCATTTGTTGACACCAAAAAATGACAAACTTAGGTAATTATGCATTTAGTGGGATGCTTTCAATCTGGTCAATAGTAAAGCTATAGTTTATCTTTTTCCTACAATAAGAGATGGCAGATTCTGAAAAATTTAAAATAATCTCAGATTGAATCGCGGCGTCCATCTAGTTTGTACAAGATTAGACTTGATGATTCTGTGGATGGCTGATTCGATTGTGCCTTCCTTTTCATGACCAACTGTGAGTAGTGGGTGGATGCAGCGCGTGCTCGTGAAGACTATGGCTGTTCAAAAAGCTCTCTCCAGATGCAAAAGTGGCAATTGGGCCATGGATAGACAATGGATTTTACTATGATTTTGATATGGAGCCATTGACAGATAAAGATTTTAAGAGTGTTAAGAAGCAAATGGTGAGCGAAAAACGCTCAATCAATGCTGGTGTCTTGTCATTTTGCCTTGTTCATTTTCAAGAACAGATTTCACTAATTGAATAGTTGTTCAGAGTTTATTCATTAATGCATGCTTTCTGGGCACGAATTTACTTCTTATGTAATCCTTAGGACTCTATCATTGGGAAACGTTACCCCTTGCAAGAGAAGAAGTTTCCACAGATGAAGCTCAAAGAAGAATTATGGTGATGAATGAACCCTAGAAAATGGAGATACTGGCAAGCATCAGCGAAGAACCGATTACCATCTATCATGTTGGTAAGCATAGTTATTTCTTCAGGGAAACATTTATCGGAAAGCTGCCGAACTGGAGTCTGTTGCTGGTGCTTTACTGGAGGGGAGATGAAAACAGACCAATGCTGCAGAGGATCTATGGCACTGCCTGGGAGAACGAGGAACGGTTGAAAGCATATGTTCACTTTAAAGAGGAGGCAACGCCGGGATCACAGGCGCAGTTGCCAAGATCTCAATCTCTTTTCCATACAGTAAATCGTTCTACAGGGTACCATGATAGTTTCTAAGTAGTCATCTTATCTCAAGTATCTTGCTAGAACTTTTGATTTATCAGTATTTTATCATCTGCAGATTGACTGTAATCTTTCCCGGCGGTTTTACATTACCTATGTTGACTCAAATTTAGAGAAGAAGCGGCCTATCATGATTCACATGGCAGTGCTTGGATTGCTGATGTGGTTCTTTGTGAAGGGATGTATCGCAAACCGATTCAGAATGATTGCACAAATAATAGAAGAAGAATAGACGACGCACCGTTTACCCAGGTTCATCCCAGAATAGGACTACGTCGTACAAAGAGATTTTACTATGATTTTTGGTTTACAGCCGCACAACTCGTTACAATGATCAGCCAAAAACGAGCAAATATATATATGCCCTAAACCGGCCAAAAAACTTAATTTATCTGAAATCCCTTTAATCCCTCAACAAATGGGCTAACTTAAATAAAAGCCTAAACCTGTTGAGGTTTTGGGGGCACTGCCCCCGAACCCCCGCATCCCGTGCACAGGGGTCACATGCCGTCGAATCATACTTCGGTTTCCCTAAGCTCATGTGGGCGTAGGCAGTGTGAGAAATAAGGGTTCTCGAAGTATTCGCCAACTCCAATACTTTGGGGTCCTTATAGAGCACTCCGCAGGACATTTTCCATTATGGCTTTCTCCAATACGAGCTCGAATTTTGCCAGTTACCAACAACCAGGTGAGAACCCAGCTTTTAAGAACTTTCTTGGTCATGATCTGTTGGGCATGCCTAGCCTTTAGAAGGTGGTTCAACACCGCCGTGTCTATTTTCTTTGGTTCAATCGCCCTAAAAAACTGAGTTGATCGCATTTAATGCAGTTCGAGTTCTGCTACGAGGTGATGCGAAAATTGAAAGAGAATGGCGTTAGAGCTGAAGTTTGTCATGGTGAGCGCTTGCTAAAACTTATCAGAAATGCCGAGAAGCAGAAGATACTATTGATGGCGGTTGTGGGCCCCAAGGAAGTCGAAACCGGAACCGTGACGGTCAGATCTAGATTTGGCGGGGAGCTCGGGAGTATAACCATTGGTGACTTTATAGACAGAATCACAAAGGCCAGAGAAAACATAGCCTTATTCTGAAAAAGAAGTCGGCGGCACGCCTTGTTTATTTTGCAAAGGCGATTACAATCTGTAGGAAAAGAAAATCGGGGGAGCAAGAAACTGCGATAAGGACAACAATTTGAGCACTGGAGGGTTGTTGGAACAAATGTTGCTGTACATGTATTTATTATAGTTATCTGTACATGTTCCACTCATAAAAAACGGTATAGATAATCTTCCCATGCTTCTAAGGAACAATGCTACTTATGTTTGACCCCGAGTAGAGGTGATCAATGCCGGCACGGCCGCGTAGCCCACCCAGGCTGAAGAGGTAAATGGGCGGTTTCCGGCAAGGCCTTACACGGGAAAGACTATCTTTGGTGTTGGCCCGCCTCGGAACTTCTTATATGAATTTTATGATATTGGGAGACTTGGGCAACACAATAAGCCCGACCTTCGGGTCCGTCCAAACCTGCCCAACGATACAACCTCCGACCCTGTTGTTCTGCAAGATTGGAGAAATATTGCCATGGATGGATTAGAAGCCAAGAAAAAGGAAGTGACAATGTTTAAAAGCTGCTTATAATCCATGTTCTATGATTGTTCATTTTGATTATCCACCACTCAGTTTATTCCTTATTTGCCAGCACTAGCTCATTCCTTAAGATAAAATATTGGGTTTGCAGTTCCTGCGGGAAACAGTCGTTAATTAGTTCTACTGGGATTGCTCAATTTGCATTTCTGGAATCTGGATGTGCTCTTCACGAACCTCGAATCCAGCGATATCTGGCTATTATAATTGCCTCACAGTACCATGTATTATTTGCGTAAAGAACTAGTTATTAGTCGGGCAATGTTGCTCAAACTCAAACCATATTCGCTTTACTGATTCAAACCAGAAGAATCTAGTCAGGTAAAGCTATTGAAAGTTAGGCAACAGTTCTGGAAAATTAGAGAGGATGGTAAAAAATTTTATAAGACCATAGCCAACTGCTCTAAAAACTTAAGCTAATAGAAGAAGGCGTGGTTTAATATTTATATATTCCAACACTCCCCCTCACGCTTAGTCTGGTCTTTTTGCCTAGTACTAAGCGTGGAAATATTCATTTGGGGAGGCAAATAGGGGCCTGGAAAGATTTGAACTCGGGACCACCTGCTCTGATACCAAGTAAGATTTGATGGGACCACAGCCAACTGCTCTAAAAGCTTAAGCTTATAGAAGAAGGCGTGGTTTAATATTTATATATTCCAACAGATGGTTTGATTCATGTGTCTTCCACAATTCACTTATAAGGATAACAAGTCTGAGAGTTTATCCCTCTGTTTTGTGGCCCTCGCACGTCTCTTTGTCATCCATGTGCATAACTACTCTTGTGCTTGGCCTCATTTAGTTCAGATCGTTCTTCAACATCCATAATGCGATGGTGGGGGAGAAGTTGGCTAATAATAGCATCCAAGGTGAGCCACAAGAATAGAACCTTTAATTTGCTTCTCAATGGAAACGCTAATTATAGTTCAGACCTCATGTCGTTCTGAGCTTCCGCACTTGATTATAAAAGGGGCGTTAGTCCAAGATGTGAATATCACATCATTCTCAGTGACGGATTTACGAGGAGAAACGAAGCCGAGAAAAGGAAATAACAGTGTATAGACATGGACAAAAGATCGGTTTTACCTGCTGCAATTGCACTTCTGTTTTTTGCTTCCACAGCAACATCCCAAATTTATGATGTCACGAAATATGGCGCGAGTGGTGGCGGTAGTTCGGATATCAGCCAGGTATGGGAACATCTCCTAGGCAATCGTTCACGTCAGTCCTATGGATGTTGTGTGAATTGTGTCTGATGTTGTTTTTCTACTAAAAAAAAAGGCTCTTGTTAGCGCATGGAAAGAGGCCTGCGCGTCGACAAATGCTAGCAAAGTCAAGATCACGGTGCCGGCAGGGACATATGTGTTAAGGGAAGTGGTCTTAGGAGGTCCATGCAAGGCCGCGATTGAGGTCCAGGTTGATGGCACACTCAAGGCCCCTGCAGATCCTGCCCAAATGAAGACCGATGGGTGGGTCACGTTCCAGAACGTTGACCAGTTCACATTGTCAGGTCACGGAACTTTCGATGGTCAAGGGAAAACGGCGTGGACAAAGAATATCTGCAGCAAAACAAAGGAATGCGCGAACCTTCCTATAGTAAGCTCTTTTTCCGATCCTCATTTTACCTTGTCAACCGCGGGATTGTTGCACTTTAAATTGAAAGATTTAAAGAGTGGTATATCGTTTTTCACAGCCACATAATCTGTTAAGTCTTTACCTTGCAATTCTTGTCATAGGGTGATACTAATTCTATCTACTGTGTTTGATATGAATAGAACATAAGGTTCAACTTTGTCACCAATGCCATAGTCCAGGACATAACTTCCCTTGACAGCAAACAGTTCCATGTGAATGTTTTGGGCTGCAAAAATTTCACGTTCCAACATGTTACCATCACTGCACCCGGAGATAGTCCCAACACGGACGGAATCCACATTGGTCGTTCAACTGGGGTCAATATAATCAACACTGGCATCAAGACCGGGGGCGATTGCATTTCCATCGGTGATGGCAGCGAGCAAATACACATCAATGGAGTAACTTGCGGGCCTGGTCATGGCATTAGTGTAGGGAGTCTTGGAAGATACCCAGGTGAACAGCCTGTGTCTGGTATTTTTGTAAAAAACAGCACAATTACCGGCGCGATGAACGGTGTTAGGATCAAAACATGGCCTGCTTCTCCTGCCGGAACCGCTACGGACATGCATTTCGAGGATATTACATTGGACAATGTCGGGAACCCGATCCTCATAGATCGGAAGTACTGCCCATGGAATCAGTGCACGGCACAGGTAACCGAAAGTACATTCTCATAGGATACTTGCTATATGATCTCGGTGTGTTTGACCTGAGGTTCTGTTTTCGATCGATTGTTCCATGCGATTTTTCAGGTTCCGTCCCTGATAAAGATAAGCAATATCAGCTTCAGAAGAATCCAGGGAACTTCTTCAACACAGGTAGCAGTTAAGCTTGATTGTAGCCCCCGCTACCCGTGCGACAAAGTGGAGATCAGCGACATCGATATCGCATACCATGGTGCTGAGGGTCCCGCTACATCCTTGTGTACCAATGTCAAGCCCGTTATCTCTGGCAAGCAGAACCCAGCAATCTGCGCCAATGTGACGGGAAGCTCTCAAACTCAGTAAACAAAATGCTTGTGACATGATGATCGGATACATAGTCGATGGAGATTCAGACCATCTCCTATCTATTCCTGTTGGCTTCTCAATCTAGCCAATATGAGAATTACCAGTTAGAGTAAGATTATTGCTTGTAGAAATAAGAGAATCGCCTGTTGTGAGACGATGGTTTAATAAATGAAGATATTCCATTAATTTCGGCTGCTAAGTCGTTATTGTCTGTTTAAGGCATCAATTGTTCAGGTTTACTAATAGATAGGATAAGAGGTTCAGGTTTCTCCTTGAACTCTTTATGCTTCACGTGCATGGAATAGACATTGGAAGGAGACCCAGTAGAGCACATACATCGTGAGCCTTTCTCTGAGAACAGTTGGTTTTGATGCATGTTTTCGCTGCGAGATGGAACCCTGGAGAGCACGTCGAAGAAAACCTGAACCCAACTGTAAGATCGATTTGATCCTCGAGAATTTCTTTGTTCTTAAACTGTCACCCAGATACATTCAGGACGTTTGCTGCATCTTTAGATTTTTGTGGCACGCGCGAGGTGATTTAAATATGCTTAAACGTTGTAACATAACCCATCTCACTTCGACATTGTTCAAGAAGGAAGCGTTAAGTTCTTTCAAGTTTCACCAGACAGCAAGAAATTGGGCAAACCTGAAGCACTTGCTCATCGCATAAAGACCAGACAAGTCAAAGGAAAGACAAGCTATACGAGCTAACCCTCTCTCGGACACAGATTCAGGAGGGGCATAACATATGCAAGCAAGTTCCTGCATATTGGACCTGGAACGGAAGCAACCCGGACATAAGTTTAAGTTTTTGTCAATTTTAAGAAAGTAGATTGGATGATATCATCAGTTTCCCATATGTTTTCGTATTGCCAAAGTATATAGCTAAATCTAATACACCAAACACGAATAGAAATTGAATGTGATACATCGAATTAGCATTGGACGAACAAATCTCCCTCCACACATAATTCACAAAAAGTCAATTTGTCTTTTACGAGTGTATAAAGAAATAAATCCATAAAGGAATAATAATAGCTAGCCCTTTGCTAATCAGCGTCAATGAAATTAGGGATGTTCGGTTTTCAATCTGGTCCGACCCCACCATGGAACCGGAAATCGGACTTAATGGTCTTGCGACTTGATCGACCAGTCGGGTCCGATCCGTTTTCCGGGCAGTTCAATCATTGGACTAAATTTTTGCGGTTTCTCGGTAGATTTTTCTTGTTAACGGCATGAAAGTCACTAGACTGTTTCTCATTAATTGTATCGTGTTGTCACTAAACATGAAAGTCATACTAAGCATTCTAAGCATCTTAGGCTTAGGTTTATGTTTAGGAAATTAAAAAAAAAAAAAAAAGACCGTTCGGACCAACCATAACCAGTTCCAATTTGTTGGACCGGAAACCAGACCGCAGCCCTCGCCAACCGGACCCAAGTGGCCGGTCCAATCCGGTGTGGTTCCCGATTCAGTCGATCCATTATGCTCAACCCCAAGTGAAAATAGAAAAATTTATGGAATCTGTTGACATCCACAAAAAGTCTATATTGACCCTCCCAAGGAATTTTATTAGGATATGCTTCTAAAGGCATGTACTTAAACTAATGAAGTGAATGGAGGCAAAGAATTTTAAGGAAGTACACGTTTTATAAAGCATGACCAATCCAATCGATGTTAAAATGGAGAATCTAGAAGGTAATGAACTATGACATGGACTTCAAGCTAAGTGCGTGCTAGTCCCCATCAAGACTCAACTTGGCTCAATCATGCCACTTCCTTGATAACGCATGTCATTTTCAATTGGTGGAAAAGGTAAAGGAGTAGTGAAGAAAGAAGAAGAAGGAGAAGAATAAATTGCAAAGCATTTTCCAAGTCTTCATCTTTACGCAATAGATAAGTATTCTTTGTTTTCCTTCTTGGCTAAGAATCGTCTATCTTGGGTTTCCTTTGGGGATGGCAAGAGTGCTCAATTTCTTCTGCCTAATTATAGCTTAAAAATGAAATTTGAATAATTTTTTATGGCCTTATATTACATGTGGTGACTTTTCCACACCATTTTTTTTTATAAAACAAATCGTTTGTCGTATATTCGGATGACGATTATAGGTGGGGGATGAATCGACATTGAGATTAATGAAACGAATAATTAATGCCTTCAAAACAGAAATATCCATAAGCTAATAGACTCGATTAATTATCGAAGTGGTAAGCTTACTCATTTATCTCGCTTCATTGTTCATGTTCGTGCGGTCACTCATATCCACCTACCAATTTATCTTTTTTCCGAAATAAAAGTTCCGCATTTGAGTACTTTTTTCTTGGAGCAAGAATGCAAGATTTTGTATAATTAGAAGGAAAAAAAAAAAAAGAAGTAAACAAACATTCAAAATAAGATAAGCATGCCTTTTGCCTACCAAAATAAATTGTGAGTGTGAAGCGATGGCTCGCAAATAACTTATTGGTGGCTACAGGTTCATCCTCGAATGGACAAAAGCCATCCACATGTAAAAGCAGCAGCACATCCAAACTTTTGATCATTTGTCAATCAAATCGTAGGAGTCTTTCTTGTGCTGTTATCATGAATTCCCAGAAAACAAAAGTGCATGTTCTCATTGAGCCGTGTGTTATTCACAATTCAGAGTACAATCAAGTACCAGGTTCAAAGTCATCATCACTTGATAAAAGATGTGCTTTAATTTAAGTGGATTATTTTGAGACCTTTTCTTAATACATGTATGTATGTATGTATGTATATCTGTGCGTTGCACCGGTTTCTCTTCTTAATATCTAAACATGAAAATAAATTTCACATTTAAATAACATAAAATTGATTGTAATAAAATGCATTCGGCTATGACAAATAATTGTAATGTGTTTTTAAATTACGTTCAATCATTTTCCGATTCTCACATTCGTTTTGTTGAATTATTTTTTCTTGTTTGGAGAGGCATTGTAGTCATAAGTTATTCGATCAGTACCAAATCTCATATGCAAACAAGTTTTGATGATAACATTAAAAAAAGGGATTTCTTGCTGAATTTTCCTTGTTGTAAAGTCCGGTTGCTGTCTTAGTAATTGCAAGTAAAATATCATTACATGGTTTTTTTTTTTTTTTAACTTTGTTCAGTTATCGAACCAAAAGAATTATAGTTACTCAAAGAGTTTTAAGTCTAAACTCATAGGTTCAGTTGTCATATTGCACTTTCCTTTTTGAATTTTGCTTAGCTGACCGTCCCCAAAGTCAGACGGTGGGCACAGTCAGCTTATGACCACAAAAGAGATTTGTGGAGTTTCAGTGTTATCACTTCCCATTCTTTTTTTTTTTTACTTTTATGTATTTTTATTGTAGGCTAAAATTAGAAGACAAAACTATAACAAAGTGATTGTGCGGCCCGGTATAATCTCAAACGTAGACCCATATACCATCACCACGTGTTTTGAATAAAAAACTCATTAATTGAAAGAAAAACACATAAAAGTAAAAAGAAAAAATGGGGAAAATTTCTTTTGTGGTCATAAGCTGACCGTCCTCGTCGTCTGGCTTTAAGGACGGTCAACTTAGCAAAGTCCCTTTTTTTTTTTTTTGTGTATCTCTACAATTGGAAAAGACTAAATTCAAGAAATTAAAGAATTCAAGTTGTGCTTTCAAGAACAACAATCACCAAAAGGTCAAAAAAAAAAATTGTGAGTTTGCATAAGTATCAAAATAACAATTACACTTCACAAACACGATGTCTCATTTAGTTCTTCTATGTTTTGATCAAATGACAGTGTAGGATACTAATACAGATCAATTGTTCTTTCGGGTAATGAAATAAGTTCATCACCTAGAGCTTTTTAGAATTCGATTTCTGTATAACTTACTTAGATATGAAAATTTGTTCCGTCAACTTAAAGTGTTAGCCCATAGACATTTTAATATAAGATACCCGTATTCATTTGTGTCCGTATATACACATCAATTTATTACCAAAACAGAGATATGCTAGAATAAGCGATTTGTTAAAGTGGCCTTGAAAAGTGAAATATTGGGTAAAGCTCATGTCGAGCGGATTAAGGGTGTGAATGATAACTATTTTATTTCTTTGTTTTTCTATTATTATTTTTTTTTTCACAGAAACAGGTTTGGAGCATAATTTCGTTTGGTAAAAAAATTTCATTTTTCTATTTTCGAGACAAATTTTTAGCCTAGAAATAGGTTCGAAATAAAAAAGAGAAGTATAAATATTTTATTTTTCTATTTCTGAAACTGAATAAGAATTCTTCTTATCGCTCACTCCTCTTTCGCGTGCGGTCTCCCTCTCTCTCGCGTGCCCATTCATCGGCCGCCTCTTGCGGGTCACCGTCCGCCGGCCACTGGTCTCCGATCCACCGGCCTCCGTTCGGCGGTGGCCGACCAAGGCTTGACGGTCGGCAACCGTAGAATGTTGTTATGTTACGAAATTCTGTTCCGGGTATAAAAATTTCATGTTGTTATCGAACACATTTCTCTACTAAAAAACTCGTCTAAGGAATAGAAATAGAAAAATCTATTTCTCATCAGAAACATCTTTCGAAAACAGAATGATCATGACTCGGCGTCCTAAATATCTCAATATATTTCTCATCAGAAACATCTTTCGAAAACAGAATGATCATGACTCGGCGTCCTAAATATCTCAATATATTTCTCATCGGAAACATCTTTCGAAAACAGAATGATCATGACTCGGCGTCCTAAATATCTCAATATATTTCTCATCGGAAACATCTTTCGAAAACAGAATGATCATGACTCAGCGTCCTAAATATCTCGATATGTATTCGAACAGCGACAATTGCACACGTGGCAGTCCCTCCCACCGCTTCTCCCAATGATTTTCCCCCACTAAGGGCAAATCAATCCGAAAATCTAAAGCGGTTGACTCGTTCCTCACTGATTAGGGACATGAAGCCACGCCATTTCCTCTCCTTCTCCCCCTCCTTTTACCCTTGGTTTTCATTCGAACACTTCACCAAATTCCATTAGCCTCCTCGTAATGATTGCCCCCTCAGCCTTTTCCCATACGTATCTCTTGCGCACGAATATTCATAATGACAAATTCGCAAAAAAAAAAAATAATAAATAAAATCGTGATTGGCGAGAAACGAATTCGAGGCTTCATGCTTTTTATGATGTATTATTCAACGCATTTTATCAATGATACGTGTGTCGTCGAATACGATGAATTTCACCAAATCCGACATGGAGTTCATCGAGAATCAATATGAACTTAACAGTGGGATAAACTCTACAGTTGAATGATAAGGTAGGTTCAATTTGTACGGAAAAAAAAATGAATAATACCAAATAGAAAGCTGCTAGTTTGATAGACCGACAAGATCATCAATTATTTCTGACTACACGATCTCTCAATCAATAAGTGCTTTATGCAAGACACGTGGAAACGGTACATGGATATAAGGTTGAAATTGTACTATCTCTGACAAGATTGTCGGATGAGCATTTTACTACCAAATACTCATTCTGAATTCAATCGCCTAAGTATAGGAGGGCAAGAAAAGAAAAAACAAAGGATAGAGAGAGAAAAGAAAGAAAGAAAGAGGAGTTCAAACGACTTTAAACGTTGTGCAAATCACATGCCCTTGTCCCCACTAGCTCCACTACTGCTGCTAATGATGGCAATAAAAGATTTTTTCACCACCCCCTCCCTAAAAACCAGAAACGACAAAAGGAAAGTATTCTTAGGCTCCGTTCATTTCATAAAAAATATTTTTTCCAATTTTTAATGTTTGGGGGCGGAAAATGACCGGTCAACGGAAAATATTTTTTGGTCAACAAAAAAAACCTTCTAAAATTAAGGAAAATGATTTTCTCATTTTGAGAAGAGGAAAACATTTTCCACACTTTTCATTCATTCTCTCTTTCAACGATTTTTTCTTTTTAATTATTTTTTTTCTTTCTTTTCGTTTTTATTTATTTTTTCAAAATTTGAAAAAAAAATTTCAGATGAAATTTATTTTTTAATTAATTTATTTTTTTTCCTTTTTTTGTCTTTTTGTCTTTATTTTTTTTAGTATTCCTTCTTCGCCGATCGCCGGCCACGGCCACGGCCGGTGGCCGGCCAGTGAGGCTCGGGCGTTGCCGACCTCGAGCGAGGTCCGGCCAAAGGTCACCAGCTTTGAGCAAAACAAATTATTAAATGAAGTACATGGAGGAAAATTAAATCCAATTTCCTATCTCAAACAACAGCAGATATTTTCTTAATCTTTTTCATATTTCAACCAAACACCGGAAAATATAGTCATTTTCTTGGAAATTGACTTCTGGGGAAATATTTTCCAAAAATGACTCATTTTCCGCGAAACAAATGGAGCTTTAGAAATTTATTTCTATGCCCTTATTAACCAAAAAAATAGTTTTCATAAATAACTTAATAAGGAGCAATAAAACTTAAGGGCCGCGCTAAGAGAACGGCGCCGTTACTTCCTACAAGTAATGGTACAATTTGGGCCGTGCATTTTGCTTCGTGAATTGTAGACCGCAAATCATGCATACCACACTTCGCCTTGTGAGGGGCGATGTACGGTGCAGACAGTACCGTCACTCTTTCAAGAACGACTGAATGGTCTCCTTCCTATTTCCCAAAACTTAATTTATGCAACGTTTGATCTCGATTCGAAAGAGAGATCGCGAGAGCGAGAGAAATTAACTTCACTGTTATTGGAAAACTCTATACCCAATATTATGGCTCAGGCCATTAATAAAGTTGAATGTTTACACTTCCTTTTTTTTTTTTCGTTAGAGCCACTTGCCCAAGGACATATATAAAAACCAAAAGGAACGAGATGAAGAAGAAGAAACCACTGACCCTGATCGTAAACATAAAGGAAACAAGAACCTTGTTTTTCATCTTTGGACTTGATTCTGGATTGTAGACCAACTAAAACCAGACAGAACAGACGACAGATGCCTAACATCTTATCAATTAAGGTAAAGACAAGCGAACTTAAACCAACGAAAACAAGATTCCGGAAAAAAGAATATGCGCATTCTCTGCGAGGCTATTCAAAACCTGGAAAGCACTCGAACATGATCAGTCCGGCAAAAATAAAAGGAGAAAAGAGTTTGAACACCACTCATATCTAAGATTAACATGCCCCATTACATCTATGACTCTGCCAAATCCATGCACACTCTCCATGTCTGATTACTTTACAGTCCATGCATGCGCAAGAAAGAAAAATGGGATCAAAAGGCAAAAACTCTCTCTCTCTTTCTCTCTGTGTCGCCAGCTGATGCAGATCTACATCAAGATTGCGTACCGCATGCTGTCGTTGACGATGAGGTGATTCATCTCCGATATCTGCACGAACTCATGCCCGGAAGCCCACACCCCATCAGCACCGTTCACGCGAGGATGGGACAGGCAAGAGAGTATCGCGAATGGTGCGCGCATGACACCGTACATGATCGACAGGCCATTCCACCCGTGCCGCGGCCCCCGCCTGTCCAGTTCCTGCACGAAGACAGCCCCGTTCCGGCCGCCTCCAGACATGCCTTCGTCGGCAACCCTAGAGCTCTTCCTCGTGTTCTGGAGGTTCCTCCTTATGACTGAGAACATGTGCCACATCTCTCGTGGGGTTAAGAGAGCTCGATTCTGGTTGCTTAGAACACGGTGAACTGAAATGATCGTGGAAGAAGCCGAGTGTATTGTGGGTTTTTGGTAATGTTTGGTGGTGGTTCTTGATAGTGCTTGTGCTTATCAGAAAGCTAAGGTTATGGGTGCTTTTTAAGGGCATTCACCACTCGTGCTTTTCCCAACTTTTTTTTTTGCTGGGGTCTATCAATATGATTATTATTTTTGTGGGAGCGTATCCACCCAACATGCCAACAAATAGAGTTGTCAATATGGGTCATTGACCCACTTTTTAACCCATTTTTATACACTTGAGTGATATATGGGTTCACTAAATTTAAAAAATGGATCAAATATGAGTCTAAGAATATAAAGCTTATTCAAATATGGGTTTTAGCTCAACCTAGCGTTGGCCGGTTCGACGGAACCGCCGGTTCCGGTTCAGGAACCGGCGGTTCCGGTTCCAAAAAAAGGTGGAACCGCCGGTTCCGGTTCCGGTTCGGAACCGCCGGTTCCAAAGCCCAATTGCTCTTTTTATCAAACCTACTACTTTTTTTTTTTTTTTAACCGGGTTGGAACCGTGGGCCGGTCAACGGGCCGGTTTCGGGCCCACGGGTCCATTTGGCATCCTCCTCAACCCATTTTCGATCCATTTTTTACCCATGTGCTATAGCTTTCCAAGCCCCCCACCACCATAGCCACCGCTCACCAGCCGCCACCCCGCCACAACCCACCAACTACCGCCACCGGCCGCTCCGAGTTAATGGACAGTTGTGAGTCCTCTTTCTTGAAGGAGCCTGGCTCCGACGACAAAGACCATCGCCCCAACCACCCGCGCCGCACCAGGTGCATCGCCTTTGCCAACAACCACCACTAACCCCAACCCTCCAACGGCACCACCATCCCACCGCCGCGGCCGCATCCGGGGGCGGACCGGGCTCGACGAGGTTCTTCTCCGAGTTCCCCCTGGCCGACCCGAGGGCCACCACCAACAACTTCAGCTCCAATTTCATCGTGTCTAAGAGCGGCGAGAAGGCCCCTAACGTCGTTTACAAGGGCCACCTCCATAACCGTAACAACCCCGGCTGGATCGCTTCAATAAGTTCACCAACCTGGCTTAGCCCGATCCGAAATAGTTCGTTGTACTTACCCTTCTTGCCACCGGCGGTTTTCTCTACCCTTCTCTTTTTTTTTTTTTTGGGGGGGGGTTTGATTTGTTTTGAGGTGCCGTGGTGTATGCTATTTACGGATGATATTACGCTTATTGATGAGACTAGAGCTAGGATTGGCGCTAAATTAGAATTATGGAGAAGCACGCTGGAGTCGAAAGGATTTACGTTCAGTCGAAGTAAGATCGAATGCATGAAGTGTGAGTCCGACACGATAAGAGGAGGAGATCTAGAATCCGTGAATATGCTCGGACAGAAAGTATCCAAGAAAGATGCTTTTAGATATCTAGGATCAATATTGCAAAAAGGGGGAGAGATTGATGAGGATGTAAGTCATAAAATCAGAGCAAGTTGGATGAAATGGCACAGTTCATCGGGGTTTTTGTGTAATCGCAAAATCTCTCTTAGGCTGAAAAGAAAATTTTATAGAACAGCAATAAGGCCTGTAATGCTATACGGAGCTGAATGTTGGCCAGCACAGAGGCAACATGAGCATAAAATGGAAGTAGCAGAAATGAGGATGTTAAGGTGGATGTGTAGTCATACAAGGATGGATAAGACATTTTCCATTCAGCACATCGATCGGTTAAGTGGCGGACGAGCGGGCGGGCAAGTGGCGGTGGCAGCAAGGTGAGCAACCGGCGGGCGGGCGGGCGGGCGGTCGGGGGCCGGTGGCCAGCGGTGGCGAGCTGGTGGGCGGCGGTGGCGGCGATGGGCGCTAGGGAGGCTGTGGCGAGTGGGCAAGGGTGGCGACAAAGAAGGGCAAGAGGTGTGAATATGGGTTGGGTCGGGTATGGGTAATTAAATTTTCATTGTATGAATATGGGTCTAAACGGATTAAATGGGTCAATATAGGTCGGACCATATTCGACCCGATCCGACCCATCCATTTGATACATCTACCGGCAAAGCTGGCTAATTATGCGTTAGACCCTTCTAGTATCTATGTGCATGTTGTGAGTCACCAAAACAAGAGAAACATTGTGGGGGGTATTATTAGACTTTTGCCCTAGGTCCATCACCATGTATGAAGTGAGAAAAATACACGCACGAACAGTGCTCGACATTAGCTCTTTGAGATTCGTCTGATCATTTTGTTGGGGGTAAGCAAATGTCTCAACTCAAGAGAATCAGCACATATGCCTTTAAAGAAGTTCTCTAAAGAGCTAATGTTCGGGTGGAAGTCCGTTCGCAACGTTATGATCTGAACTTTTAGGCATTGATCATCTTTCCTTTATCCAAATGGGATTGCTTCTTACAAAAGTAGTATATATTCTCAGCCAGTGGACTGAAGATAGCGGGAGAGGGATTGTTGGCAGTAAATTGACTTCGGGAGAGATCCTCATTATCAAAGCTACGAGTCCTTTTAGTTACCCCTTTGTTAACTTGGTCGTAATTCTTTAGGGTTTTGAACTACTGGTCCTTTCGACCAACGAAAAAAAAAAAAAAGCTAGTGGTCATTGACGATTCTTTTGGCCGGGCAGTCCAAAAGTTTTGTTGCCTTTTAGGGAGTATAGGGATGCGATAATGATGGACTAATCAGCAGGACTTGGACTAACGTTTAACCCGTCGTTACCCACCCAAGAATCTTCACCTAATCGGCGGAAGTTGTCCAAAAAACCCTAAACCTATTACACTTTTGTTAATTCAATTCTAAATCTTTTGATTTTGTTTTATTAAATCCTAAACATTTTCACATTTTGTCAATTGAGTCTATTCGGCCATTTTTGGCCAGAAATCGATGACGTGGATGTGGCCGTTGATGCGGCCGTGCTATATAGCATGATCGGCGTTGAAATAGACAATTTTTACTAATATTTTTCAGCTTTTTAATTTTGTATTCTTTTTTTTTCTTTTCTTATGTTTCTTTTCTTTTCTTTTCTTTTCTTTTTTATTTTTGTTTATTCTTTTTTTTTCCTTTTTCCCTACGCTGGTTAAGCGAGGGCAGCCCTTGACAATCAAAATCAGCTGGATGAACTCAATTAAAAAAACGTAAAAAGGTTTAGGACTTAATTGGAAAATTAAAATGTTTAGAATTACTGCATACCTTAAAGCACAATTTTCAAAACTAAAAAAAAAATCATTATTATGAACTTGGATTTTTCAATCCTCTCTTCTTCTTCTTCTTCTTCTTTATTTTTTATTATTATTTTTTTTTGGGGGGTTTGGTGCGTGCGGGGTGGGGGTGGGTGGGTTGGGTCCACTGTATCAATAAGAACTTGGTTCATTTGTCTACATTATCTTCCCATTTCAGGTAAATTAAGTACTTAAAAAGAATGCACCATAGTCGATAGTGCACCACAAAGGGCACATGATTACAAGCTCTAAGCCACAGATTCTTTTACTTATATCATATCTCGGGATGATGCGTCTTTGCAACAGTCACCATTATTGATTTGAACCGAGTTTGGAAGTCAAACCTAATACTTGATTAAAAGAGAAAGTCAGAGTCTGATTGAATGCGTGGATTAACAAATGTGGTGTTAATCTAAATTGGGAAATACGCGGGAAGGGCGTGCAGGTCCACCATTGTTGCTCAGTGCCTCTGCAACTGGTACCGACCTTGCTTTTTGTATTGGATGAGACGCGTAAAGCAGGTCTTGTGCGGAACATCCAGGGATATGGTTCGCCCGATAAGCAAGTTCGTCTTCCTCGTCGGCACCTCGGTTCAGTTTAGAGCCACTTTATGGAGAGCGAATCTGTGTGATTCGACTGGTTATGGTATAACGAACATTATAATACTTAGTGAAATTTTGGTTTTTTTTTTTGGTAAGTTAGTGAAATTTTGTTGAGTACTCAACGAGCCAAAAAAAAAAAAAAAAACCAGGGATTAAATGGTATCTTGCACTGACAGCGCATCGTGCCGTGCCGTGCTGATGGATAGACGCCATCATTTTGTCGTCCCAACACACGCGGAAACATATTTTTCGTGGAGATTCACGGTGAGATTTCATTTATAACATCTTGGTAATTGCTTAATCAGGGAGATTCACCATGAGATTTAGTTTTATTCAGGATGTTCTCGGCACGATGAGGAGAAGTTTAAAAGCCAATCTCATATTTTAGTTTAGTTGAAAAATAAACGAATCCCATCTCGTTTAATTGCAAGGATATTATCTCGAGGGGAGTCTCAGGATTACCTTCATACTTTTGACTAGGTAGGTAGGGAAGGGACGAAGGGAAGGCCAAATGGCCGACCTTTCTGCTTTCTTAGGTCACCGTCACATGAATGAAAGTTGGACCCATGCCTTGTCAAATTTGAACGTAACCAAGAAAGAACGTATATAAAATTAGTCCTGCCCAGATGATTTTGATGGCGAATTTCTCTTCTTCTCTTTTCACCAACGATTCTACTATTTCGTTCTAAAAAAGCTAAATTTTCTTTTCCGTGTTGGTAGATTTTTAGTGGATTTGTAATCGTTAAAAATTACTGGTAAACAGAATTACCTTATTATACTTGGTTTCTCGATAATATTTGGTTACTTACCAGCGAAATTACCTATTTTTTCCACTGTTTGCAAATTAACAACTTTTGTTATTTAATGCCGACTTTTTTTTTTCCTTACCAAAACCATAAATTGAGAGACCCTGTATGAATTTGCAAATATTTATGGGGTGACTTACCAAAATTTATTCCGATTACATTACCAGTTTTAGATTAGCAAGTTACCAACTCTCTTTTGAATTACTTACTAACTTTTATTTGACTTTTTTATGAGCATTTTAAATTTACCAACATTAGCCGTCCTCGAAATCATCCTCCTCACCCTCATTCCTCATCATCAATCCAATCAGAACCGGACTCCGGTTCGCAAAGCAAGAATGGACGAAGCGATCACCCGAGAAGAGACCACTCACCCTCTCCGTCACAATCACATGGCGTCACCATCGACACTCTCCCTCGCGAGATCGTCATCCACATCCTCTCGAGACTCCCCGCGCCGTCTCTGTTCCGAGCACAGTTCGTCTGCCGGTCGTGGCGAGTCCTGGTGCAAGACCCGCTCCTCCTCCAGCTCCACCGACCTGGCGCGGCGTCCTCCCACGACCCCACCGTCATCTTCCACTCCGACCACCCCCTCCGGAGCCAGCTCTACTTCGTTGACGACATCTCCGAAGGCGACGGAAGGCATCGCCTGGTGAGGAAATTCCACCCTCCCTACAGCATCGTCACGCCGGAGTTCGACGTCGTCGGGTCGAGCGAGGGGTTGCTCTGCTTGGCGAATGCTATGTACAGCGACGACGTCTACGTGTACAATCCTCTCGCGGGGGAATACAGGGAGCTTCTGGACTTGGAGGCTCGCCAGAGGAGCAAAGAGATGGTGTTGGGGTTCGGTTTCGACGAGACCGAGAAGGATTACAAGGCGATCAAGATCGTGCATAGGATCACGGATCGCTTCCTCCCCCCCGCGGCGGCCAGTGTATACCTTTTTTTCTTTTTAATTTTTTTAAAATTTTAAAGAAATATAAAAAATTTAATAAAAAAATATCAAATATAGAAAAAGACAGAAATTCCCTTGAAATCATGCCCTTTTTTGAAATTTTATAGCCACTTCAGGCTCATATTTAAGTAACGTTTACTTCGGACTCTTGTTTGAAAAAATGAAGGCACTTCAGGCCCTTATTTGAAACAATGTTTACTTTGAGCCCTTATTTGAAAAAATGAGAAGATTTTGAACCCTTTTTTAAAATTTTCTCAATTACAAATAGCATAATTTTAGAGGGTAAAATAACCAATTGAATAATTTAAATTTTGGGTCCATCTATAGTGAGGTTTTTTTCCCCTCTCATTAGTGTTCGACATGCGACTTTAAGGCTGTACATGTCAACCATTCTATTCCTGAAAACTGATTATGATTAAAATAACTTTTTTTTTATTTTGTTCCTAGATGAGTTTTAGAGAATGAAAATGCATATGATAACTGTTCAAAATTTATGTTCCTGGATTAGAACGCATTTAATAACCGCATAAAATTTCTGTTTCGAAAAACTGTTTCTCTTCCTAATTTTTTTCATTTAAGTCAAATAACTATGTAGTTACTTTGTAAAATTTCATCCTAAATTGAAGACTAATTTCAAATGCACACTAAAATAATTTAAAATACATTATTTTTTAGCGTGTCATAAATGAAACACAAATTTTAATACATGACGTTTGAAGTTCGATTGAAGCATGGACAATTCCCATATTGAGAACTCATTTTTTTTTAAATGTTGTATTGTCCAAAATACATACAAACATAGCAGCCGAATAACCAAATTATCCAGTGATAAAAAAAGTTATCCTCCTTGATACGAAGTACAAGTCCTTCACTATGATTTTGCAGCTTCTGTCCTAAATTCAAGAGGGTGTTTGGCTCCAGCTTTATGTGCAAATTGTCATATTTTGTGACGCACGGCTACAAGTATATATATTATCATCCGTATGTTGGATGCCCTCATCTTCCGAGATATTTTTTTGCAGAAAAGTAAAATCTATGAAATCTAGAAAATTATAAATAAGGTCAAACTAGTCTAATCTAAGATTTTTTCTATTTTTAGGGATTTTCTAAATTTTTTATGATTTTTTAAAGATTTCCAATTTTTTTCTAAATTTTTTATTTTTATTTTATTTTATTTTTATTAGGTTGAGGGGAAAATGAGGAGATAACTGAAAGGAAAAAATGAGAAATGTGAGACTTTATTCTGTTTTGTGATTCCAAAAAGTGATTACTTTTTTTAGAACCAACTTTTTTTTTGTTCCGGATTTTGCTCTAAAACCGATTCTAGAAACAGAATCAGAATCAGAATTATTTACGTTACCAAATAAAGGGACTCATCTTTTTTTACTCCAAGGAATGGAATCAGAGAACCAAAATGGTTCTCATGCAGGCCCTCAATAATTTTCCTTTGTATTTGTTGTCAATAATACTAATTATCCTGTCGACCATCCATACTTGCCAATCAAGAATATCCACTAGGAGAATTGTTCAAAAAGTCCTAAGCTTATTTTACGGCGATCAATTCAATCATAAACCTTTTAATTGTGTCAATTTAGTCCTAACATTTTGATGATTTACCAATTTCGTCATAAACATTTAATGATTTGCTAATTTAGTCATTCCGGTCAATTTTAGCCTCAAATTGTCCATGTGGATGTCGACGGGCCACCATCCATCCTACATGGCATGTCAAGACCGACGTAGACGAATTTTGCATTTTTGTCAAAAAAAAATTCCTTTTTCTCCTTTCTTTTATTTTTCATTTTCTTTCCTTTTGGATTGTGGTTAGTACTGGGTCATGGCCGGTGACGGGCCACATGCGAGGGTCAAGTCCTCACCAAAGGCTACGAGGGCGATCGCCTGTGGGCCGTCGCCAGCATGGTCGAGTATCGGCCACATGCGAAAGGGAAAGAAAAAGGGAAAAAAAGAAAAGAAATGCAAAATCTATTCATTTTTGCACTGTATACACTACATAAAATAGTCGGCGTCTATGTTAGCGATTTTCAGCTAAAATTAGCTAGAAGGATTATCAAGTTGTCAAAAGGTTTAGGGTTAAAGAGAAATGCTTTCCTAATAGACAGTCAGAAATGATACAATTTCAATCATAGATACATACACCATCCATGCGTGTTTTACATAAAGTTTTCATTGATTGGAATATCGTGTAGTCGAAAAGAATTAACACTACCGTCACATAGTCGAGCTAACATCTTTCAGGGTTAAATTGACAGATCATTAAAAGATTTAGGATTAACTTAGCATAATTGAAAATTTTAAAATCAAATTGACAAAATTAAAAGATTTGTTAGCAAATTTTGCTTCGCTGGGTGTTTTCTTAGTACAATTCGACGACAATTTTTTGGTTCCTGCTCCTTGCGTACACAATCACCACGAGGATTCAGAAAACGACAAAGTAATACATTGGAATTTAATGTCGCACGTCGAACGCTAAGGAGAGTTGGACCTAAAAAAGAAAACGGTAATGAGAGGTAAAAAAACTCACTATAGATGGAGCCCAAATTTAAATTATTCAATTTGCTAGTTTGCCCTCCAAAATTATCCTATTTGTCATTTCGTTTCCCACCTTGATTTCCACGTCTGCTGATTGGTCCTTCTCGTTTGACCAGCTTCCCCGTAAGCTCGCCGCCATAACAGTGTTCGTCATCTCCGAAAGATCCGAACCAACATAGTCATCCTCACTCCTCTTTGTCTTCATCAATCCTTTCTTCACCGTCAATCTGATGCCAGCCCTCCTCCATGGAATCAGAGCCAGACTCCGGTTCGCAGAGCAAGAATGGACGAAGAGATCGCCCGAGAGACCATTCGCCCTCACCGTCACAGTCACATGGCGTCACCATCGACACTCTCCCTCGCGAGATCGTCATCCACATCCTCTCGATACTCCCCACGCCGTCTCTGTTCCGAGCCCAGTTCGTGTGCCGGTCGTGGCGAGCCCTGGCGCGAGACCCGCTCCTCCTCCAGCTCCACCGACCTGGCGCGGCGTCCTCCCACGACCCCTCCCTCGTCTTCCACTGCGACCAACCCCTCCGGAGCCAGCTCTACTTCGTCGACGACGTCTCCGGCGGCAACGGAAGGAATTGCCGGGCGAGAAAATTCCACCCTCCGCACAGCGTCATCCCGCCGGAGTTCGACGTCGTCGGGTCGAGCGAGGGGTTGCTCTGCTTGGCAAATGCCCTGAACAGCGACGAGGTCTACGTGTACAATCCTCTCACGGGGGAGTACAGGGAACTTCCTGACTCAGACGCTTGCCAGTGGAAACAAGAGATGGTGTTGGGGTTCGGGTTCGACGTTACCGAGAAGGACTACAAGGTGATCAAGATCGTGTATAGGATCACGAGTCGCAATCATCGTGTTTTCTTGGACAATTCCGAGGTTCAAGTCTGCACCTTGAGAAGCCCGACGTGGAGGAGATTAGGTAACAGTTGACATGCCTGCAAAATGTTCGATTGAAAACCTCACTGCTTAGTCTCTCTCTTTCTAATGTAAACGCCATTGTCTCAGTTCACTCATTTGCTCTTGGGTAATCATCTGTACGTATATCGCATCTCAGTTTCCTATTAAATGTCTTCTGTTCATAGGATGAGTAATGCTTGGTATCCAAAGTCTACGCAGAAACTGGTGAACAAAATTCTGTGTTCCTGCAATCACCGTATCACGAGACGGTGCGAAATTATCCAAAGTCTTCGCAGAAACTGGTGTACAAAATTCTGTGTTCCTGCAATCACCAATCACGAGACGCTGCGAAAGTTCATATGCTGTCAATGGGACTTGTTTTGTATATGTAACCTTGTTCAAAAGCAAAAGAAAGATCCTAATGTGCATATCTATTGCCTATGTTTGCTGGTGTTGGACATTATCAAAACCCATCCTTCCACTGTGTAACTTCAAGAAAGTAGATTGCTTAATTATGCTAGTCATATTTGATCCACTCATTTTCATGAATCTTGGCGAGTCCAGTGTCATCTGTTTCTAAAATTGATGGATGGGAATACTCCTAGATACAAACCAATTTACTTGGGGAGTTCCTTATATTTGTTTGGGGTCGTTACTTTGATATCAGGTAACGCAACTCGTTATTTGGAAGCAACGCCCACTCAGCCTCTTGTTAACAGAAAACTCCATTGGACCGCTTCAAGAGTCAGGCGTCGGACCGACAGGATCGTATCGTTCGACTTGTCCGATGAAAAATTCAGGAATGTCTCAGAACCAGAATGCGAGGATTTCTGGAGGAGCAACCTTGATCTGGTGGAGCTCGGAGGTTGTCTTTCTGCAGCTGTTCTGTCCTCGAGTGGAGCGTTAGAGATCTGGGTCATGAAGGAGTACGGCATGAAGGAGTCGTGGATTAAGGACTACAGCATTGGATCTTACCTGCCCAAGGGGCTCCAGAGCCATGAACATGAGGAAACCAAAGACCCATCTTGCAAGATGTCCAGAATTCTGATGCGCAAAAGGTACGGATTATATGTGAGGGTCCTGGGGATGTTGAGGAATGGTGATATCTTGTTGGAGTACCATAACAGAGCTCTGGTTCGTTATGACCCGAATTGCGACAAAGCCGTTGATCTTGTGTTCGAAGGGCTGCCAAAGTGGTTCGATTCCATTGTCTATGTGAGCAGCATCAGTAGCGTTTGAGTGACAATTTATTAGCGGGTAAGTAAAGAGGTCCATCTCAGTTGCATGTAACTACTCTCTTCTCATTGGTCCGTCTTTATATGGTTTATATGGTGACTAATCATGCTTTTGTAGACTTACAGTAATGATTTTGTGAATAGGAGGGATTGCATCAATTTATTATGCTTATGCAACACGCGTAGGAAAGTATCGCAATTCACGTAATTGGAAGGATGTTACAACAATGAGTGGAAAAACTCGTACTTAAATGACGAAGTCATTGATATAGCCGTGAATATGACATGTTCTAAAAGGCGATCCACTTTAATTCGGACACATTGTGGGGTCACTTGAAGAAGGTGTCTAAGGCTCGGTCGGGAGGTGCTTCAAGGCCAGAATGTGTTCTGAGTACCTATTGTTCAGATCGATCTTCAGTCTGGACAATGGACTGTCATTCTCGGTCCACTTGGGAAGTCTGAGCCTATCCACGCCTATTCCCTTAGCAACTTCATCCGTTTTGCTGTTGAATAATGCGTGTTCTGTCATGTGAGGCATGCTTTTATGCAATTTTAGCTTACAATGAATAAAACGTGCGGAGAACTTATCCGTGGTTCGGCTCACAGCTCGATTGATCAAGTTCAAATTGGTACGAGTCATCCCTGATCGATCAGTGGCGAGTTTTCGACATTACAACATTCTTCAGGTGTTTAGTCATGTGATTTACGTTTGCATTTGTTCTAAAGGATAATTGCTTAAAATTCCTAAACCTATTTCACGGTAGCCAATTCAATCCTAAACTTTTCAGCTGTGCAAATTTCGTCATAAACGTTGTGACGAATTATGTTTGCCAATTTAGTTTTAAACCTTTAAATTGTGTCAATTTAGTCCTAAACATTTGAAGTTTACTCAATTTATTCCTAAAACTATTATTTGGATAATTGGCGAAAATGACTACAATGACAAATTATCAAAAGATTTGAAACTAAATAGGCAAATAGTCAAAAAGTTTATAACTAAATTGGCGCAATTGAAATGTTAAGGGCTCAATTGACCGTCGTACAACAGGTTTAGAACTTTTTGGACAGTAATACCTTCTTTCTTACCTCTGCTTTGTGGTATATGCGAAGAGTTAACATTGAATAAATGTCGGTTTCGCCGACCATATTTTTCCATACGGAGTCCGGGCGATTTCAGTTCTTTATCCTCTCTTTTAGATTTTTTGGCATTCAAATTCAAGCTCTTGGGTGCATTAGGTTCAACTTTTCTAAGGGGCTTTGGGCCTTGGGGAAATACATAGGTGTTTGGCAACTTTTTTCAAGGAGCATTTGGTCAAATGTCAAAGTGAAATTGTTGAAAGCCCAATGTTTTTCAAGGGGCTTCGGGCTGAAAGCCCCTTGGTGAAATACAGGGGTGTTTAGCAACTTTTTTCAATGAGCATTTGGTCAAATGTCAGCTTTGGAAATGCTGAAAGACCAATGCTGGTAAGAACCAGCACCTAGGCTTTTTTCTTCCAAAACTATCCTCATCAATTCTTCCAAACTTCGATTTTGTCCCTTATCTTCTTTCCTTTTTTATTTTATTAGAAAATTTGAAAAAAGGAAAATGAAACCCTAAGGTGATGGCCGCCTGGGGTCCCTTGGGCCGCGCGACCCCAGGTGGCCGTCGCCATGGGACCCCCTCCCGACGATTGCCGCCTTGGTCGCACGGCGTAGGCAACCTTTGTTGGGGATTGCGCGACCCCTAGCGACCTCGGCCCACGGAGCCAAGGATGGCTCACCGGCAGCCTTAGCCTAGGGTTTGATTAATTTTTTTATTTAAAAAAGGAATATCATACACAAAGCCCCTTTGCAAATTTTTTTGGCCAAACATTAGTTAGCCCAAAGTTGTCTTCCAAAGCCTTTCTTTACCGAATGCCATTTGCATTTTTCCAAAGCTCTTTAGGCTAAAAACGTATTTTCATTTCCCCAAAGCCAAACCAAACCCACCGACATGTTTTGGTGGCATCGTTTTCTGAATAATAAATGGAAAGGAAGATCATCTAATTACATTTAAGTGTTCCTCACATTTTACGATAGGTTTAGCATCCTTTGGTAGCGAGCTTCGTCATATATCATTCACAATCCCTTCTCATTACATACATTAGGAGAGTTTCTTTCCTTTGACCAGTGAAAGTTTACTTACACATATACCTCGTGGGTTCCTCTCCTGGGACTTAAAATAAGACCTTACGTTTATACATGGAGATTTAGAATTACATTATGAGGAATAAGAAGAAGGACGTGTTGCTAATAGGACGGCACCGTTATTTATAATTAACAACGGTGCAATTCTGACCACGCATTTGTTTCGCAAGTTCATGGCAACCGGTTGAATTTGTGGAGTAATTTATATGTAAATTTTATATGATACACATACTTTATTTACTTTTACGGTGGAAGCCAAAAGAAAAGGGGACAATGGCAGGCTGAATGTGCTTGTTCAAATTGGTCATTACGTTGATAAAATAAATGAAAATACTAATGTGGTCGACAAGTCGCCATTAAATAGTGATGCAATGTCAAAACTTTTTAACAAGTATAAGACAGAACAAATGTAGAAGCCACATTTGGCGCTTTAGAGAATTTCAATCGTTCACATGGAAAAATGGATTAGACCTGTCATCATAGCTATTCTCAAAATAATTTTTGCAGTCAAGGAAGAAGTGCGTCTTTTTTAATCGTTACTGGTAGTTATTATTATTTGGTTTTGAAGAAAAATACTTTACTATAAATTGACTTTTAATCCATAAGAAACGGCGTAGGTTTCGGATGTCACATGGTTAAATGAATTTTCTCAATGAACCAAGCAATGAAGTTATATCAGATAAAATTTGTATAGTATTTTATTGTATTTTCTTTTTAACTTTAGCCTTGACTTATGCAATCCTAATATTAATCTCGTAATTTTTTAGATCCTTGCACATCGTCCTCTATGAGATTTTCATCTATCATTATACATAATCGATATCAGCGTTCTTAGTTCTAGTCACTCCAAAGCAACTTGATTTGAGAAAAAAGAATGAGGATATATCTGAATGCACAATGATTTCATTATTAGTCTCAAAGCCAATATTTTTATTTTTTATTTTTCTCATCATTGAACTAGAATTGATCTTTCTAATCACATTAACTAATTTGTTTTTTTGCTGGTGATAACATAGTTCTGCTTGTGATTACATATATTTTGTTTTGAATTTATTCTGGAAATTATCGGCTTCTTTATGTTATTTTTCTCTTTTAATAGTATGGAATCTCACGGGATATGAGGGAAACAAATCGAGTGAATTTTTTCAAGAAAACTAGTTAAACAAGTCGACAGGCTTCATTGAAAAATTTTTAGGTGGAGAACCCACCGTTTAGATTTGGAATCTAACGGCGCCGCCAACTACTCTTCCCTAAGAAAGAATTGATAAAGACAGCATGAAATGACAATTTTTCCTATTAGAAAAGGTACTGTTGAAAGTAGTGTAAGTAAATCCTCGAATCCTAAATTTCTAATTCGTATAAGCAGGTTTCTACTAGGCTTCTAGCTCGCCTAAACTAGGCTAATAGAGACTATAGTCTCATTTTGTTCGTAAATGAGAAACCGAAGCTCCACCTCGAAAGACAACTCTGGCCTGCCTTGCAATCCATTAAATTTCTCGAGGTTAATATCGTGATCGCAACAGGGTGGAACATATCGAATATGCAATGAAGATTTATGGGTGCGCGAACAAAGCTTTGATCTTGCTACAACCCGGAGAGAGATAACTTACATATCTTGCGCTTCGAGCTATATCGACCTCACGTCGGTCTTTAATGTTGGTAACCTTGATCGGATCAACTGTAGACTTTCTTTGTCAATGTTCTGTGCTGCAATATCGATCATTGCAGCTAAATGGAAGTGTTAATTGTCTGTCCATCTCATATGAAGCAGAAGACTACTAAAGAAAGGGGGAGTCAGGGGAAACTCAAAAATCCCATCACTTAGGCAAAACATCCCTCATCTCATGCCACAGATGCACCAGTTGCCTGTTCAATCTGCTAGGTATGCATATGATATGAAGCAAAGTCTCTACAAGAGTGAATATACAATCCATGACACAGCGACTCTTATTATCATACCAACCAAATTTAATAAGTACACCAACATGCAGACCAAAGCATCAAGCTAGGGATTTAATCCTCACACAAACCTCCATCACTCAATCGGATCACTCTCCTCTCGTCACACTTGATTGCTACTCGGTTTTTTCAGCCGCAACTGCTCCGCCATCTTTCGCTTCGACTGCCGGTTTCTCTACTTCCTTGACCACCTCTCGTGGATTTTCTGCTTCAGCTTCTGGCACCGAAACATCAACAGCTGCTGCTGATACCTCTTCTTTCTTCTCCTCCACCGCCGGCTCCTCAGCCTCCTCTGGGGTCTTCTCAACTGTGGACTCCAGCACTACCTTCGCAGTCTCCTCCACAATAGACTTCGGCTCGGTCTCAGTTCCTACTTTTGGAGCCTCCTCTGCAACCGTGACTTGCTTCGGTGTTTCCTCTTCAGTCTCCACCACGTTCAGCTCTTGTGTGACAACTTTGGCCTCTCCTGTGAGCTCTCTAGTCTCAGCTTCTTCCGACGGTGTTTCGGCCTCGGTGGTCACCACTGCTCCAGTAACTTTCTCCTCCTTTGGCTCCTCAGGAAGCGTCTCTCGTGTGGGCAGCTCGACCACCTCCTCTTCAGGCTTGATTGTTTCTTCAGTTTTCTCCTCTGGAAGCGCTGTGTTCACTGACTCGACCTGCATGACATGGTAGTCCTTGCTCTCAGTCATATTCCGTGATGAACTATGCGTACAAAGGCTCGTTCACCGTATGTGTGAGCGAACGATTCTATTTAAACGCTAAATACGACCCACCAGTACCGTCTACCACATCACTTCCAAACGAGTTTCTGTAGACCGCCCTCTATCTTAATTCTCAAGCATTTCTCATCTGCAATCGTGAGAGTTGGGGCTTTGCAACTCGAGATCTGGGTGTCTAGGACATTACGCATGCAGGTTGCTAGAGCTGAAAACTGAAATGTTTCATTGGATCCAGTCCCTATAGTATCTTTGCAGAAAACATATTTTGCTGATGTTTTTTGCTCGAACTCCACTCAATCTAAGAAGGACAAGAACAGATGAATATAGCAAGGGAATGCACTGAACAGGGGAAGTTACCTCAACAGATGCCATAGTAACTTCAGAGAAACTGGTTTGTTTCACTACAGGGAAATGAAAGGCAAACAAAATTTGGGAGTGGAAGAGGGAAGGAGTAGGAAAAGGAGAATGAGCTGGTTGATGACATGAATGGAGAGAGAGGTTTATATAGAAGATGTCAAGAGGAAAAGCCAGCTGATTAGACTGGGGGTTCGTCACTCACTTGGAGAATGTGGCTCTTGGGATTTTGACACTTTCTCTTGCAGTAATTTTAAACACCCTAACACTGCTGGTGAAAAGCAAGTGAAACGAATCTAATGAAAGAATTTGCAGACTTCAATTACAGAAGTTTTATTAACCATCAACATCGGCACGGATAGTCATTTAACTCATTTATATCTTGCGCATTCATCCTAGTGACCTAACGCATTCGTTTGATGTGAAAGTTAATATGATTGCGATCGCAATAAAACAAGCTGAAAGGTGATTCTAAAAATTCGAAGAAAGTTAATCCGATTAGCTTTTTCATTTTTTAAAATTTCCGAAACCACTAGAAACAAAGTTGAGAGCTTTAATTGTACTGAAGCCATGATTTTACACTATAGTCGGAAAAGAAACATTATCCGACGATTTCAAGATAAAAAGTAATAATGCGCTTCCCGTTTTGTGACGGACAATTTCTTGGCTCGGTAAAAGGCGGGAGTGGCCGGGATGACCTTGATTGGGCTTGGGCGGTGGAGGCAGGCCCACCAGCTGGCGCCCAAGTGGGCCCCCTTGCGAGAGCTTCAAGCGAATGGGAAAGAGCCACGTGGCCAGCGCGACGCCGACCGCCTTGGGAAAAGGCGCTTGTCCGATCTGGATCCACGTCATTATTGGGGCACGGGAGGAGAGGGGGATGAGGTTTCGGCTTTTGCTGATTCTGAAGTGGGCCCCAATCTGACCCGAAAAAATGAAGCGTGGGCCCCGTTTGACATGTGGAGTGCAGTGAAATGAGGCTCTTCGAGAAGAAGTCGCGATCGGTGGGTTTCATCTCAAATTAAAAATCAAATCAATCTTTCGTCTCATCTTTGCTCGCGTTCAATGTATTCATGAATCATGATGATTGGATACAGCAATCTTGAAAGAGAAAATCTGACAAAGGCAATCAACGCAAAATGTGCTAAATACGAATGAGAATTGAAAAAATAGAGAGAGAAGTTAGGCACCATTCATTTCGTAAAAAATTAGATGATTTGAAAAATGTTTTTTCAAAAAATATCATCTTGACTTGATTCTACTTAATATTTCAAAAACAATAGCATAGAAAAATATCGATAACAGCTTATGTTTAAATATTATCCTTTGCTCATTTATTTTTTTATAAGCGATACAATCAATCATTTTTTTAAAAATATTTTCCAAACTATTCATTTTTCGACAAATATATTAAGCCTTAGGGTGCATATATTTGGTGGAAAAGTTAATGATGAAAGAAAATATTTTTCAGGATATCCATTTTTAGGAAAATGGTTAGTTTTCTTTTGTTTGTGATATTTGAGAGAAAAAAAAATTCCAGTGTTTGGATTTCATTTAAAAAATAATTTCAATCTCACAACCCCATCTCAAGCCAAAAGAAAATTCGTATTTTAAATTTTCTTTTTATTTTTTTCATTTTTCATTTTTTTTTCATTCTTATTCGATCGGTAGCGGGGCCTCGGCAACAGCTAGTGACCGACCATAGGAGGTCAAGCCTCGCCGGCCTTAGGCGAGCTTGAGCTTGTTAAATATAGTCGGGCTTGGCCTCATGTGGCCGATGCCCAATGATTAGCAAAGCAAGAAGGAAAAAAAATAAGCATAGAATTTTGAAAATTTTGAGATGAGCAATTTATAAAAGTGCTTTCACCTTTTAAGATTTTAGAAATTCATTTTTCTGATTTTGTGCATGAATTTTTCATTGATCCCAAAGTGTTTTCCGTCGACTAAATCATTTTTGACTAACCAAAAGAGTGAAAATACGAAAAATTAACTCCCAAAAAATACATTCACTCAAATAAACGCACCCTTAATCAATTTATTGTCTTCCACAAGTGTCAGACTTTTCTTGGACAATCAGAATTTCACTTTCTACGCCATAGCTATGCATTCACAACTTTCACTTAAATGTCTAGATTGTTAGATTTGCTACTCATGAGATATGCATGGGTGTTTAATATAGTCGTGGCCCAATTCAACAAGAAATTACCTAAAAAGTCATAAATTTATTATAATTGTACGAATTCAACTCTAAACCTTTGTTTCTTTTGGTTAATCCAGCATAGCACTCTTGCATTAGTGTTAATTCAGTCTATTTGACTAATTTTGGTTAGAATTGACATGGAAGCCGGTTGTCTCACGTTGCACGGCCGGCACCGGCATAGACAATTTTTAACAATACTTTAATTTTTGAAATTTTTTTTACTTTTCCTTTTATTCTTTTATTCTTTTCCTTCTTCCTTCTTCCTCTAGCCAATCATCGAACCTCAATGATTGGCCAGAGGTGAGAGCTAGTGAGCCTCACCCAACCCCTGGTGAGGCTGACCTCACCCAACGCCAGCCTTGTTGGCCAAAGGAGAGAGAGAAAGAGAGAAGAAGAAAAAAAGGACAATTTTAAAAATATCAAAATATTATTAAAGTTATGTACGTCAGCACCGGTCGCACTATTAGGACGGCCAACGTCTATCTCAAGAAGTTTTTTTTTATCAAAATTAATTAGATGAATTGAATTAGCACATATGAAAAGATTTAAAATCAATTGGTAAAAAAAAATGTTTAGTAGTGAATTGCCACAATTATTATAGATTTATGATTCAATTGGTAATTCTTTCCAAAATTGAAGGAGTAAAACTAAAGATTTCACAGCATGTAAGAGTCAACAATCAAGGAAGGGAGGTTTTACTTGACGTATGAAAAAGTTAACTTTACTGTGAAGAGAAGTTACAAAGTCTGGTTACTAGAAAGTTGCTTTTGACTATTACAAGCAACTCAAACTCCATAGGAACACATGAGAAGCTACACATTTTCCATATTTTCGTAAAAATGTAAAATGACACGATACGACACGAATTATTACCATCGATAGCGATGCATGGCAAATTACGTGTATCGGTGTAGCTTTCGATCTCAAGCATCACACGACCGACGGGCGACGACGATGCTTGGGCCCATACTACACCCTCGCGCATGGCTTGCTTGGATCAAGCAGTCTCACAAATTTGCCTTGGCTCCAGCAAATCAAAGGGCCCAACCATTCTGGCTCTCGATACTTAATGCAAACCAAACGACCAACCCTTCATCCGATGTTCATCATTGCCCAAATTTGATTCTTCATTTTAGATTTATCAAAACGAATCATAAAATCCATTTTTAACCCATATATGATAAGTTAAGTTATTATATCGTTTTGTTATATTCACTAAATAGGTTTAAACATAATGTGAGTGTTAAATAGATTATAAATAAGTGGGAAATGGGTCATAAATAGATTTACAACTTACTTTGACTCAACTCAACTTTTTGACTTTCTCTTTATTTTCTCTCGCCCTTGCTTGATATCGCATTCAATCACTCATCACTCTTGCCTCGATTTGGATATGAGTTCCTATATTGGATCAAATATAGAAGTATTTTTGGAATATGGGTTGGGTCAGATATGAGTCATTAAATTTGCATTATAATAAGTATGCCTATTTTGGAAGGACCATTTATAAACCGATGCGATCTATCTGTTTTGACGGGTCTAGCGTTGATAACGATATATGGCAAACTATGTGTGTCAGTACAGCTTTCGATCTCAATCATTGTAGTGCCAATGGGCCATGGCGATGCTCGGGCCCATACTAGGCCCTCACACATGGCTTACTTATATCAAACAGCCCCACAAATCTGCCTTGACTCCAGCAAATCAAAGGGCCCAACCATTGTGGCTCTTGGTGAAGTTGGTACCAATGTGAGCCGAACGACCAACCCTTCGTGCGATGTTCATCATCGCCCAAATCCGATTCTACATTCTACGCACGTAATTAGGCTCGCTAAACAGCAACCTCGAAATCCGACCCAAAAAAAAAAAGCACAACCTCAAAGATAAGTCAGGTATATGCCGTTTGCGCTTACGTCAAAAGTTTTATGGTGTTAAATGCGACGTCTTCCACAATTCAAGGTCGAAATCTTTGCATTCTTTTTCACTAGATCTATCAACATGTGTCATAAACCCATTTTTTAACTTATATATAATGGGCTCAGTTGTTATATGTGCTAGTTATATTTAATAAATGTGTCATAAATGGGTTTAAACATAATACAAGAGTTAAATGAATCATAAATTTATCATAATTGGATTTATAACTTATTTAGACCCGAGCCATCTTTATAATTCTCTTTTCATTCTCCTCACTCGCCTCGCGCTCACTTGCCGTGCACTCTCACTTTAGTTTGGGTATGAGTTTTCCTAAATTTGAATTAAAGATCAAAGTGATTTAGTAATATAAGTCGGGTTGAGTATGAATCACTAGATTTGCATTTCAATAAATGAGTCATAAATAGATTAAATGAGTCTATTCGAATCAGACCATAGATGAATCGATCTACCCGTTTAACTGGTGTACTAGCGAGTTGGAGGAGGCGATTCTTCATCTCTTCCCATATTAATCATATGCTCCCTTTGACTAGATGACTCAAATCCCCAACAACCAAATCAAGTGTCGGCGCACCAGAAAGGTGACATCAGGAGCTACCGACAGCTGCTCGGTCTATACATTTGATTAATTAAGCACGAGGTTCACTCAGCTCATCATTCTACACGACTAATCGAAAAAAGTTGCACATTCAAAGCCTTATTGCCGTAATGTTTGGGCTAGCAGTCATTTTGCCCGGACGTGATGCCCTACTGAAATCGAATAAAAATTGAAGAACGTAGGAGAAGAAAGAATCGGAGAATATATTGCTCGAAAGCAACTGGCAAACCGCTGGCCAAGTGATGTGATTTCTACAAGGAGGTGGTCCATTTATGTTCCTACGAATCCAATTAATTCAGTCATTTCGTACGTTGAATTCGAAAAGCATTTCTCGCGACTTTTTGCCAATTTCATTTGCGAATCGGTCCACGCGAGTAAACTCGTGATTTCCGGCTAGAATTTTGTATGATAACTTTGCTTTTCTCTTCTTCTTCGAATTTTTTCTTTTTGTTTTTTTTTAATTTCATTGTTTGGGTTCTTTAAGATGATTTGAGCTTCTTTAGGTTAGGCGATATGCATGAATTCAATGGATCGTGCCGGCTTCATTCGAGTCATTCGTCCAGTATTTTTACAATTTGGATGATTTATTTTTACCCTGATTGTGAAATAAAGCAAAATATAGGAAGGAAGAATAATGACGTCATTATCTAAGGGTGGAACTTGATCATTCTAGTCGTTGAACTATACTTGTAGAATTTAAAGCAAATCGTACATAGAAATTGACAAATTAAAATGGCAAAGGAAAAGAATATGATGTCTATTGAGTTGATTTGTTATTTTCTAATGGGTAGACGTAAATATCATAACAACTCGTTTTTACCATGTAAATTGAATTCGACATAATAGGGACGATTTTGTTCAACTCATCTGTACAATAAGCATTGCGAACATTCGTAGTAATTGAATGAGTGAAGTTAAAGAAAATTTACTTTTTCTAAGTGTTAATTAAAAAAAAATTCGGGTTTCTCTAAGTTTAACGATTAACTATGATCACCTATCTCGAACTAGAACTTGGAATGTTCATATTAGCAAAATAAAAAGAGAAATTGATCGGAATGTATATTTGTATTTAGAATTAGTATCACATTATATGTCATAGTGGACCATAAGATAAATGAATATAAGCTTGCTTTCTTTTTCCTTTTCTTAATAAGAAAAAACTTCACCAAATAAGTGAATTCCTAACTAATGTAATGCCATACTGATATAATCAAGTACTTAGTTAAACTGCCTGTCTACATGTCTATGATAAACACATAGACCAATTCTTTCTATTATCCACATCAATACAATTATGATTGTCCGACTAATTTGTCCGAATATTTCGGTATTATATGGCCAAAAGTAGGGGGAAATCTAAATGAAAGACCTGAAGTGTCCTTATTTTCTCAAATAATGGCTTGAAGTGGACATAATTTTAAATAAAGGTCTAAAGTGGCATTATTTTATTAAATAAGGCCTAAAGTGGAAAATTCACCCTTACTGCCACCTCCTCAAGTGTTAGATATGAATCTTTATCCTTTTTAGTTTTTAAAAAGATAAAAAAAGGGGAAAATAAAGAAAAGAATCAAAATATTGAATAGCGAGAGCAGCCCTCCCGCTTGTGGCCACTACCTCACCTCCGATGGAGCGGTCGAAGGCACCTCGGCAATGGCCAGCGGAGTAGAAGGCGATTCGGCGAGGGCCAGGCCATCGTTGACACCCCCGTATTTTTTTTTTTACTTTTTTAATTTAAAAAAACATTAAAAGGAAAAAAATTAAAAAAAAATGAAGAAAATGCCCTTGAGGCCAAACCTTTTTTTGAGATTATATGGCCACTTCAAACCTTTATTTGAAACAATATTTAGTTTATGCCTTTATTTGAGATAAGAACCACTTCAGGCCCTTATTTAAGAAAATGAAGGCAATCGGATCCTTATTTGAAATTCTCTCAAAAGTATGTTATACAACTAATCTTATATCTACACTCAAGAAAGAAAGATCAGTTTGGGTATAGTCATAATGTTTCATAAACCAGGCACATTCTACCTTAAGTCTAAGTTTTAACTGACCATAAATCGCAAAGAGGGCGCCTCAAAGTTGTCTCTGAAAAATCCGTAAAAACACAAAAGAAACCAAACATTACCCCTTCATCAGCTCAGAACTCCTGCGAATTACTAAACAAGGGATCCGAGAAATGCATGGACAGATGCACTTGGTACCCGATCCAACATCAGTACGACGTTTGACCAGAAAGAATCTGCTAAGTTCCATGAGATGGTGTGGTGAACTCTAGAAGCTGTGAAATGAGAATGGTTTTCTTTAATCGTGGGGGTGGAGTGCAAGGTTGGTGTCTGAACCAGAAGCACAAAAGGTAAAGAAGAAGAAGAAGAAGAAGAAGAAGAGGAGCGATTTAGAAAGCCCACCCTACATGTGGACTTTTTCCTCCCTTTATTCATCTTCCTTCCCCTGCAAAATTCTTGACGACAAAGTAATACTAGAAATAGTTATGTTAAACCCCAAGGAACAACATCCTCCATCTTTGCGAATAGGATTAATACCACAAAAAATCCCAAACTGGTACACTTATAACAAAATTTATTCTATATTAATTTTTGACCGGTGATAAATTTATCCCAAACCGGTACACTTGTAATAAATTTTCTCTCGGTTAGTTTCTATTAAATTGGGTTAATATCACGAAAAATCTTGAACTGATATCTGTGACAAATGGAGGTAAAAAACCTAAACTGGTACGTCCATCAATTGCCACGTGTTATCTAACTCAGTAATTTAACGGTAGATTTAATGATAACTAACGAAGAGTAAATTTGTCACACGTGTGTCGCCTTGGAGTTTTTGGTGGTTAAGAAATTAGTTTGGATAAATTCGCGAGAGGTTTATCATTTTGAGATTTTTCGTGATATTACCATTGGAAATATTATGTAACACGTGGGTCGTATGTACCAACCCCTCTGGCTATGCAAGGCCTCATATTTACCTCATCTCTGGCCAGTAACACTTGACCCCATCTCAGCAATTTTTCTTTTCTTGCCACTTAGAAAGCTCCTATAGCTGCTTGTCTCCCTCCTATATATATATTGTCCACTGCTAATCCGTAATCCATTCCTTTCTTCAGTGCCTCTCCAAGCTCCTCCTTGTCGGGTTAGTATGGTCGTCTTTCCTCCGGCATTGCTCTTGTTTGGTGCTTTTGCTCCATGGCTACAAGCATTTTGATCATAGTTTGTGGTTGTCTTTCTGAGTATTCTTGTTTTATCACGTGTCTTTCTTTGCTTTTTAAGTTCAAGTAAGCTTCATCTCTTTGAGCTGACATTAAGGCGAGATCTGGAAAAAAAGAAAGGAAGGAGTGAGAATTATCATAAAGAAGAAGAAAAAGATCTTTGTAAGGTCTAAGGGGCGTTTGATCTGAGTTTTACACTGGTTGTTCTCTCACTTTCTGGTTTTTTTTTTTTTTTTTTTCTATTTAGCAACAAGTACAGAACTGCAGAAACTAGCTTCTGTGATCGATGTCGACTTGGTCGCCAGACCAAGCATGGCCTAATGTCCTCTTTAGTTCCGATCGACTAGTTTAAAGCAGATCTGCATCTGTGCCCATAAGAACTACCCTTACTGCATTTTCTGCTTCAAGCTTAAGACATGTGTAACATTTCTTATAGGGGGGTGGAGGTGGAATCTGACTTTGGATTGAGGTCTTAAAGATCGGCCCTTTCTCTGTAACATTCCTCGGTTCATTGTTACAGGAACTTGGAGTCTTGGCATTGGAGGAAGCATCCCAACTTACAAGAACATAATGGAATTACCCTTTATCTGCATCGTCAGCTTGACTCTCCTGCTATCGATATCTACATCATCACATGCTCAAATCGCCAAGGCTCCTGCCCTCAGCCCAACGCCTGCACCGGCCCCGGCCCCAGATTTTGTGAACCTCAGGGTCTTGCTCTCCGTGGCCGGCCCCTTCCACACCTTCCTCAGCTACCTTGAATCCACCAAAGTGATCGACACTTTCCAGGATCAAGCCAACAACACCGAGGAAGGCATTACCTTATTCGTTCCTAAGGACAGCGCCTTCGCATCTCAGAAGAAGCCGTCCTTGTCCAACCTCACTGACGACCAGCTCAAGTCACTCTGCCTCTTCCATGCCCTGCCTCATTATTACACTCTGTCCGATTTCAAGAACCTCAGCAATATGAGCCCGGTTAGCACGTTCGCGGGTGGCGAATACACTGTCAACTTTACAGATATCACCGGAACGGCGCATCTAAGTTCTGGTTGGACTGATACAAAAGTTAGCAGCAGCGTGCATGCTACCGACCCTGTTGCGGTATACCAAATTGATAAGGTTCTCCTTCCCGAAGCAATATTCGGAACTGATATTCCTCCAACTCCAGCGCCTGCACCAGCTCCAGATATTAGCCCAGCTGCAGATTCTCCGTCAGGAGTATCGGAAACCGGATTTTCATCTACAGCTTCGAAGCCGAGCTCCTCTCCTAAATTGAGCAGCAGTTGGAGTCACTTGGTCTTGGCTGCTTCAAGTGGTATGCTGGTGGTGCTACTTTGAGAGACAATTCATGTCCGGATGATTAAATCAATTTATGTCCAAAGGGTTTTTGGATTGTTTAATTTATGTTCATTTGAAATACCATTTTTCCGACACGTGTTGTTGACATTGTGCATGGGATGTGATTTATTCCAGTATTGTAATACTTAAAGAAAGATAATACATACATTTCATACTGTTGAAGATGAATAAGTTCATGTAAAGTTAATTGGACTGTTATTTCGTTTGCTGAAGAAGAAATTGCATCACAGGTAACATAATCCAGTGCTCTATACATGGGGATCTTTCAAGCATCTGGCTATACCCTTTCAATCTTCAGGATTGTTCAAGGTGGGAAATAATTTACAGTCCAGAAATCATTGGCGTAGTTTCTTAGTCTTAAGGTAGGAATTTGCCATCATTTTAAGCAAGTTCATTCATCATGAAATATTGGCGACTAGGCCGCCGCCGCAGTCATCGACAAGGTTAAGTTTCACTTTCAAGGCCTCGAACATTTTCAACGAGCGAATTGTCGCATAAAACTCAATGAAAGCGCGAAAACTGATTACACAAAACTATGGGAGAATTAGAGAAGTCAGGGATCAGCGACTTAAAGCTGCGTCTTACCCATTTTTAACGGCGTCAAGAAAATCGCAATTCGCCCGGTCAATGAAGCGTTTACTTCACCCAACCCAGGGCAGTATTTTACCTGTAAAAGTGACATTTTACCTGAATGTTCTATACAAGGAAGTTTTTCCCCTTAAGATCTCCATGAGGTTAATGGCACTTAATGATCACTGATTCCACTGATCTTGACAGAAGAACCACCTCATTCAGCGAGCTTTCAATCAACATGACTTCCAGCTTTTGGTTTAAGTTTTGAATAATGCTGAAAGTGGCATGCTTGTGTAGAAGCAATGATCATAATAATTGCTTGCCAACTGGAAAGTGGACGGCGATGCTACCATCAATGCCCCTCTCTGCATTTTGCTTAGTATGAAATGCATTTTACGGTGTGGAAAGTGCAGGTCTAACTTAGAAGGTACTCCACCATCGTTCTGTGCCCACATAATAGTCTAATGTCGGCATTATTAACAGAGGCAACGGGGACGAGCATCGCTCCCTGCCCCCGGTAGCTGGTCGGATCCAGGTTAGAGGCTCTACAGAAGTCAAGACTTATTCGCTTTTCCCTGTGTGGACCTAAGTTTTTGCGCGATCGATTGGAAAGGTCGCGGAACGAAAAAAGCGTCGAGGATGCGAGCATTGTTTTGGTAGAATGAAGATGAACAGAGAAAGGAAAGCAAAGGGGAAATTGCATTGTCATTGCATTCTCCCTTCGGATGGACCGCACATACTCATTGTCCACAGCAGGACACAACCAACCAACCAACCAACCAGCTCTGCAATCTATCACCAACAACATCAAAAGGATCCCCACGAGAGTATTCACGTGTCGCACGATGATTCTAAATTGCATCGAGTGAGGCCAGGATGGATTTTTCACAAAAAATAGCACGCTCATCTTTGCTTTTCTACGAATGACAATGTGCCGCGTGTCATGATTTTACCGACTAAGCTACGAAGGTAATAAAGACACGACGAGCGTTTAGCTCCGTGGAATCCCACATCCAAAGCAATCCCAGATGTGTTTTGCAGCCAATCGCTTTAGATCTAAGCACTCGGTAGTTCCTTTTCCAAGCTGTTTCATCCTTTCGCTAACGGTTATTAATGTAAAACTTGAAGAGATCAGCGAAGTGGCCTATTAGCTCAGTTGGTTAGAGCGTCGTGCTAATAACGCGAAGGTCGCAGGTTCGAGACCTGCATGGGCCATCCTTATCCCCCTATTTTTTTTGGCCTTTGATTATGGCATTGCCTTGACCGAGACTCCAGACGTAAAGTTCTTTCCGTTTTATCCGGATTTAGGTCAACTTCATTGACCTCGGTCTAATCATTCATAAACATAAAGCTTTCCCAATAATGACCAATTGAACGAAACGAGATAATGGCTCGTGCAAAAACTAACAAAGAACGCGGAAGCAAATAAAGGTGGGTTAATTCACTAAATTAAACCCCAACCGTGGGTTGAATTTCAACTATGCCCTGAACCTTTTTTTTTTTTTGTTAAAAAAAATCACAAACTTTCACTTTAATATAAATTTTGCCCTCATTGACCATCCATCCAAAAATAGTAACTCGTTTTTTTTTTCTGAATTATTAGTTCTATTGTTTCATATGACGGAATCGTGGGTTCTAATAATAAACCTCTAAAATCAAAATCTCCTCAAGTAGGACTCAAACATACGCCTTCTTGATTTTCGACTCAATTCGTTCCTTCGAACGCACTTTGATCAGTGCAATAGGATGCGTCTATTTATCTATCTTGACTCGAATGAAAGCAGATAAGTGATCTTGTTGATAATTTTTGAGAAAGTAGTGTGGATTTTTTTTTTTTTTTGTTATGGATGTTAATGAAGGCAGACTCGAGATTAGAGTGAATTTTTATTAGATAAAAAAATCGTGGCAGGACTGAAATTGAATATAAAGTTTGAGGCGTTTTTGGGGAATTAGTTCTAATAAGGATACATAAGGAGAATTATCTTGCAAAATCAGAAAAAAAAATTGGAGGTCGAAATTACCGTGGACTCCCGCAAGCTAAGACCAAACTAAACGTCGCGGTAGCGCTGGCGATTAGCCTTGAGTAGGGACATATTGGTAACTTCAGCTGGAGAAGAAGAAAGAGAGTATGAATTAGGAGGAAATTACCGTGGGCTCCTCTAAGCTAGACCAAACTAAACGTCGCGGAAGCGCTGGTGACGAGCCTTAAGTAGGGACATCTTGGTAACTTCCAGTAGGGCGGTTGGGAGGGAAGAGCAAAGGACGACCAAAACCGTTTGTAGCAAAAAGCATGTCCTGCTGTCGCCTCGTCCTTCCGCAGAGTTTCATTCCCTCAATCGCTCGCTCCCTTTCTGCATCGGAAATATTTCCATCTTCCCCCCTACTCTCTATCTCTCTAGAAAACACTTCACCGTCTTCTTTGCCAAATGCTTTCTAGGGTTTCACTCTCGAACGTTGAGTGAAGACGTCTGGTCTTGTCGCTGCAGTATCTTGTCAGCTAAGGTACGTTCTGGCCTCGTTTTTATCTCCCGTCGATGGTGCTATTTTCGGGCGTCGTCTTCGTTTCTGCGAAGAAAATGAGGCTGCTTGAGCTTGCTTACTGAGTCGTTGTTCGTCGAGAGGCGCGAGATGTTTCGTCTGAGTTCGGAGCTATGTCCCTGAGTGCTATTTTCGTCTCTACATTTGGTTCTCCAAATGACGGTGAAATGCGGGAGCTATCTGTCCTCTTTAGCCGGCTGTGCGTGCTTCGGCCATGAAGGAGCACGGATGAACTGGCGATTGGACGTTTAATCTTCCACGAGAGTAGTGTATTGCGTGCTCCTTCGTGTTCTTGCATGTGAGGGGATTTCAAACTTCGACTATCCCAAATAGTGTCACGAAGTTCGCGAATGTCCTAGAAGAGGTGCTTTGACATGGATCGTGTATGTGCACAATGAGACTTACGGCTCGGTCTGCATTTTTAGACCGAGAACTGGGGGTTTCGTTTCTAAACGGGCAGGAAATGCCTGGGGAATTACGTATTGTTGCCATATATTCACTGTATCTATGTCTATCCCTATATCTACCTGCTGATTATTTAAAGAGGGGATGTTCCTTTCGTCTGTCGGTATTCTATCCACTATGTCTTTCACACTCATGGAGTTGTCACTTTATTAAGAACTTTTTATAGTTCAATTTAGTCCGGCTGATTATTACACTAGTATCAGTTCTTTAGTTTGTCATATTTCAGAGCCATCTAAACTTATCTTTCTTTTGACCTTGGTCAACTGAAAAAACAACCGTACGCACATGAGGGCTTGGAGATTGGTTGGTGTAATGCAGTCTGATGGTTTGTCATGTTCTTACTTCAATTGCTGCATGAATGGCATCCCCATTGATGGCCTATGCTTGGGGAGTCCTCAGAACATGGTAGATAGTGAAAAACTGAAAGAAGGAAAGAGAAGTCTATGTGCATATGTATGCGGGTGTGCTTGTGAAATTATGTTAGTTCTGAATCTTCTGATGTGTCTGTATAATGTGTTACATTTTAGTTTCTTTTCACCCCAATGCGAAACATTTTCCAGGTTTTTTTAATTCCTTGCTGTCAAGGGTGTTTAATCATTTTGAGTTATGCTACTCTGCTCACCATTGTATTTCTCATGAGAATTGCCTCTTCTCATTCTTGAGACAGGCTAAGAATCAAATCTAAAAATGGAATCTTCTGACGAAGAGGGTGAAATATTACCTCATGTGACGGACTATCATCTTATTGATCATGAGAACAAGCCTGTTTCCTTTTCTGTTTTGCCTCTCCTGTGGTCGGACGATGATATTTCAGTTGAATTGCAAACTCAAGTACACTTACGTGGGATGGTAGATGATGGGCTTCAACACATCTGTAAGGAGGTGACTGCATGGAAGTATGAACTCTCCTATGTGCATCCTGAGATCTATGTTCTTTCCAAGGATAAGAGGTGGCTACAGCTCGACAGTCCGAAGAAGTCGTTTCACCAAACTATAAGAACTATTTTGGTTACTGTCTACAGTCTTCATTTTGCAAAGAAATCCCCCCAGGAGTCTTATGTATCCATGTGGAGTCATTTGCAAAACCTGAAAGCTTTCAGGTTTGTGTGCCTATCTGTACATTTGCAGTGACAACTGTACACCTGTTCTACTTGTTTTTTTTTTTTTTTTTCAATTCCCTACCATATTTCAGGAGGTATGATGTCAAACCTTCTCATGAAGATCTGTTGGATCATGTACCATTGATCATGGAAGCTGCCAAAAGAGATAAAGACTTGGCGAAATCTGTGGTGTGTATAGTAACTTATGGTTTCTTGAGAAGATAGTGGGGCAATGGTCATTTTTATTTCCTCATATCAATCGACAAATTAGAGAGAAGCCGAAAAATGTACCAGAAACCTGTTATCATTGTTTAATTTCGCTGAGCAGCATCTAACATTTACAACTGAACTGAACTGAACTGAAATAACCTTCTCACGATGTTTCGGAAATTCTAGAACACAGGTATAATGATTCTTGATTGATGAATCAGAATGTGAGAACCTAGAGAAACTAATTTCTATTCTCTTTTGGAGGGGGTCCATTAGCAGCCAAAGATGATGATTTTCCCTTTTTTTTTTTTTTTTTTTGGTGCAGTGTCTGGTCACTTTTCTCGAGGAACATCAGGCCCATAGACTTTCACGAAAGGTAATATGCTGGTAGTGTGCAAGTTGCTTTTATGGATGTCATATTCTATCCCCCTTCCCCTTCTCTCTCTCTCTCTCTCTCTTACTTCTGTGCTATTCTGCAATATTATAATCATTTAATTTAACAGGACATTCCAGCTGAAAGAAAATCCAACTTCATAGTAGCCAATAATGATAATGGCGGTACCTTGGATTCTCAAGACGAAAGTGAGGAAGAATTTTTTGATACAATGTGTGCGATTTGTGATGATGGGGGAAAAGTACTTGCGTAAGTAGTAGTTTCCTTTTCTATTTCTGCAAAGTTAGTTAAAATGCTACACATTTGTCAATGTTGATGATGAACAACAGGTTTGTGCGAATGTGAGCTTGGTGGCGGTAATCCTTCTTACTAATTAATTGTACTGCATTTTGCTGCATGCATATTGATTTCCCTAATAACTATGCATTTAGAAATATGATTCTGAATGTACTTTTTTAAAGTTATACCAAGGAAAAATGCTGACACTATGAAACTCGAAGGTCATATGCTCTTTCGCTATATTCTTCATGTTTGATCTAGGGAGTTCTTTGTAATATGGAGAAGTCAGTGAAAATGCAACTCTCTTGGCAGTCAAAGTTGGTGAAAAGTAATGCACAAACTCTTTACGTTATAGCCTCTTTCATTAGGTGCATGTACTCCTATCGCAGCATATGCATAAGACGGGAGTAACTAGCAAAATGTAGAAGATAAAGACTTCAATTTGACTAACAAAAAGAAAACAGTTTTAGTTGTTAAATTTTCCTCCACCTTCACAGTTTGATATCTTGGAGCTTGTAAGTAAATGAAGTATTATTGTTAGTACCTCAGCATTCTCATTCTTAATGGCAAGAATGGACACCAAGTAAGAGTTCACTTGGCAGCCCCACCTGCAACTATGATCATATGCTTCATTCTGTCTGAATTTATGCATTGTGCTGTACGGATGCTATACTGTGTTATCTCATACATTATATGGAGTGGTTCTCCAAATTATTTGGTCGATTTGTCCTCATACTTTTCCATGATTAAGTACGTGAAAATACATGTTTTTTTGAAGGAGTGTTGTCAATCATGAGATGCCGACTTATCCATCTCTATATCCTCTGCCTCTTCCTCTTTTGTGGAATATCAATGTCAATTTATGCGAATTTTCTTTTTGAGAGAATGTTAGTAGTTAATAATTATTTTATAGATCCAATTGTATGAATTCTCTGCATGTCTTGCAAAAGCTCTATGGACATATCATAAGATTTTAAAGTTGCAAAATCTTTTAAAACTCCCATGCAATGCTCTAACCAGTTTCAGAAATTAATTTGTAGGGAATATAACGTCTTTATCTCTTTAAGGAAGTTTATACTCTCACTTTATGATTAATCCGACTCTCTAAACTCTCCTTACTTTTTATTTTCTTTGCAGTATGCTAATTTATTGCACACTACATCCCTTTCATAGGGGGCTTAATGTGCAAGTCCCAAGCAATGTGACATATTCAATTTTGTGAAAGATTTCTCCAATGATTAAATATGAATGCATTTTTTCAATGTATATCCTAAAGTGTTGGCTAATATTATGCACTAAAGTTGCTTGGCACTAATTCTTCTTCCTTCATTGGACTTGTCCCTTGGGGACTTCCTTGTTCACGCATTGGAGCTGTCTGATGATGGTCAAATGGATAGATGTACATCGATCCAACGACGATGCTCATGTCATCTTATTCTTTTATACTTATCCATAGTGCCAATTTAATTTTCATTTTTTAGATTAGCCTGTAGAATTGGACCTTTTAGGATTTCATTTTTTTTATATAACTATCCTAGTATATGCAATAAATCACTTTGACAAATTGTTATTTCACCAAAAAAATTCACAGATTAGGAATGATACATCAAGTAGCGATATATTTGTACTAGCCTTCCATCAACTACTATTGCATATAAACTCATAGCGATGCACTGTTCAATTTATCTATGGGTCATTGAGTCATATGTGCTTCTATATCGTAATTTGAACCATCAGGTAATTTGGCTATCAAATATGCATTTCCATGTGGTATATTGCTAAATGACTTTTTAAATGGACAGAGTCAACTGAGATGCAATATTCTCTTCTACTATTAATAGTAATGGACTCCATGTGTTACGATATATTTTGTAGACTGGTTGACATATCAAATTCACAAACAAAAAAGTACATAAGAGTAACTTCGACCTTAGACTTTGCAAATGTTGCTTGTAATTATTTCTCCTCTGATATCAACCTATAGCTGTGCCTATTATGCTTTCAAGTTATTAGATACTTTAGGTTAAAACGAGATTTATATTTATATTCTCCAGCTATTATTAATATAATTTTAGCATTATATAGAACAACCAGGGAGAAACCATATAATACCCAGAACATGTTTTACCAAATTTATTGCCCTTTGTGGAGCACGTGGTTATTTCGCTTTCTATACAGAGTAGTTCTTAATGAGTGGATTAATTCAAGGTAGTAGGCAGTTTGTAATAATGTTGCTTCTTTCGGTTTTGTGTAGTTGTGAAGGGAGATGCATGAGATCCTTTCATGCGACTTTAGGTGCTGGGATTAACTCTTCGTGTAAAACTCTTGGCTTCATCGATGATGCTCAAGTCGAAGTATTGACTACACACCTTATTCCCGTTATGTTTTCTAATGTGATTTGACTTCATCTGGTTCAGTTTTACTAGAGTATATAGTTCCGTGCAGGCTATTCCCAGATTCTTTTGTAACAACTGTAAGTATAAAATGCACCAATGCTTTGCATGTGGAGAGTTGGGTTCTTCTGACAGTGCTTTAGGTGCAGAGGTATGCTTCATGAGGCTTGGACATTACTTCAGATCTGAATCCTTTGGAGCATGACTAGCACACTCTCGTTTTCTTTTCTTAGATTAATTGATTCTATGTTGCCTATTCTGCCTTGAATCATCTCGTCATCATTTGGCTCTGTCCTTGTGGTGTTTCTTATGCATTCGAATCGTCAATGAGAAAGAGAGACTAAGAAAATGTATAAAAAGGTTTGTCTTACACCGTATCAAGTTGGCTTTGGGAAAGCTATTCCATTTATATTGTCATGGATTCTCATGAAATCTTGTCTAGCTTATTTGTGTTATGCTTTTCCTTGCTCTACTGATAGACGATTATAGAGCAGGAGGCACTGAAAAATCGGTTTTGTTATCTTGGAGCCATTCTGCAAAATGGTGGGGAGCTCAGTGGGGATGATATCCCATGGATACAATTGAAATTATTTGATATCTTCATAATGCTGGGCTGCTAAGTATCTACATGTGCACAAAAGGAGTGTGACTTGTGGCAAATTTTCTAGTGTAGTGCTCTGCGGACAATCAGGAAAGGACAGGTTAATAAAAGGGCCTAGAGGAGAAAAGGATGATTTAGCCCCAATTCAACATATTGTTGGTGAGGCTATGGTGGTTGGTTTGGAAGTTTGTGAACATGCTCTAGATGGCAGATGGAACATTACGATGGACACGTAGTTTAAAAAGGGGAGAGTTGAAAAGATCTGGGTGGATATTGTGAATAAACATCTTGGTTGCCTGGAAGTTAGCATCTGTTCAAGATGCATGGAGCCAATTGCACCTCTTGGGAAAAGGAGAGGTGGTGGTAGTAGTGAAAGTTGTATTTCATATTGTGTATCTGCATGGACTTGCAACATCTCATTTGTTTCGTGGCTATAATGCTTCACATTTTTGCTTCACATATTTGCTCAGTATTGGTTAACACATTTGCTCACTGCTAATTTCAATATATTTTCGCATCTGGTTTAGGTTTTTCCTTGTATTTCTGCAACTTGTGGCCATTTCTATCACCCAGAATGTGTATCACAACTGATCCATCGCGGTGATGAAAGGCGGGCTCAAAAGCTTAAAGAGAACATTGCTGCAGGCGAATCATTTACTTGTCCAGTTCATAAATGTGTTATTTGTCGGCAAGGTGAAGATAAAGAGGTTCATGAATTGCAGTTTGCAGTCTGTAGACGCTGCCCTAAGGCCTACCACAGAAAGTGCTTACCTCTGTATGTTCTGGTTGTTTGCCCTATCTCCCATGCATCTTCTAAAGAGTTTATGCTTGTGAAGATATAAGATATGCCTCATGTGATTACTTAGTTTAAGCCCTTAATACTAATGAGTATCAACTCACCTCTAACTAGAGTTGACGGTGTTGAGTTTCACCCACATGTTTTTTTTTTACCTATATGTATTGTGTTGGCCAGCTGAAGGTTCTAATCATCTTGCCCTTCAGAGCAAACAGTTGTGTAATCAACATTAATGATGTTACAGGTTACTATTCATTAGTTGTTAAGAGGAAAACTTTTTTATCTGATTTTCATTTACTTTCCCTGCTTCAGGTCTATTTCTTTCATGAGTGATGGAAGTCAGAATATTATCCAAAGGGCTTGGGAAGGTTTTTTGCCAAAGCGAATCCTTATATACTGTAGGTAAGTTCCATTTCAGTATAACCTCCGATAAGATAAGTAGTGATCCTTGTAGAGTGAGCACTTGAATGCATATGTGGTTTAAATCATGTTGACCAGGAATCATACCATAGATAGAAGGCTTAGGACACCAGCTAGAAATCACTTAAAATTTCCTAATGGTGGACTGAAGATGAAAGGGATGCTTACTTACAAAGTGGGCATTGATGATTTGAAGAGAAGCAACACTTCTGAAAATCAAGCAAAGGAAAAAGCTGTTGCGAAGATGCCAAAATCAGTTGATGACGTTTTTAGAAAAGGTAAAATTGGTGTTGTCAGAGAAAGTTCAAAAATTGGAGCTACAACAAAAGTAAGCAGAATTGATGCTGTAAAGAAGTCATTGACGATCAACAAGTCCCTAGGTAAAAAAGGTGGAAAGTTCATAGTGAAGAGAAGCTCACAGGAAGACAGTGTCTCATCATCTAAGTCAGTGCCATATTTGGAGAAGAAAAGGCGGAAGATTATGCCTAGCTCAATCTCAGATAGGACTGTGATGGAAAAAGAGAGAAATTCCGCAAGCAGTGCAATGGAAGATCGGTGATCCATCTAATCCTTTCTTGTCATGAATTTGCTGCTATGCAACCTCCTCTTTCAATTAATTTTAATATGCCTACATCCAAAGACAAAGTCATAATATCCCACTTGCATTTGATACTTATTTCTTGTGTCGCAAATTGTTTTTCTCATTCTGTCATACAGAATGTTGGCTTTTATTGAGCAAGCCTCTTGCGAATTTAATGCCGAAAGATTAGCGGGGAAGCAGAGCATATCCGCATCACATGCTCCTGGTTCAAAGTTCATTTTGGACAAGACCATAACACTGAGCAAGGTCGAGGGCTTTGTGAAGGTATCTCCTACTAGTGCAGTAGAGCATCTATATGTACTTTCTAGTGATATGATCAGCCTTCTTGTTATTGAATTTCTTTCATGAACTTTCTGAAGGCGATTCGAACAGCATTGCAGAAGCTAGAAGAAGGATGTGCAATTGAGGAAGCTAAAGAAATATGTGAACCAGGGATCCTCAGACAGATACTTATATGGAAGGTCTAAGTGATTTCGACTTGCAGCTACTTCATGGTTACATTTGTGCAAGATGTGTTTGTCAAGACTTTGGATAGCATATACGTAGTCTTGACTAATACTGAATGTGTGCATGTTGATCTGGACTTGCTTATTCTGGGGTCCAGCTAGTTTCAGCATTACCTTTTCAGATGACTAGTAGCTGTAGATTACTGATTACTTGCTCATGTGTATCCAGAAGAAGTTGAAAGTGTATCTTGGACCATTTATTCATGGTCCACGCTATACATCATTTGGACGCCATTTCACTAAAGTGGAGAAGCTTCAGGAGGTAATTCATTCCCGTGTTTTTTTCTTGCCAGTGTTACCACTATATGGCAATAGCCTAACAGTAGAAGCTGTATTATTAAGTAAATTGCATCTTAACATTCTTTTCAAGGGAGAAGTCTGCAGGTGATAACTTCTTTTGATAGAAACCATGACCTTTCTATTGCCAATTATGGCAGAAAAATGTGAGGGAGCTCTATGCTTTGATTGGATGGGGTGGGGAAAGAAAATGGGAGAGAAATTTGAAAAGGAAAACAAATTTTCCTCTCTTCTTCTTCCCAGAAAATTTCAAATTCTTCTGAATTTTCCAGTTAAACTTTCGTTCCCCTGTTTTTCTTTTTTTCCAAATACAGTCAATTTCATCAAATGTGGGACCTGAGGTCATATAAATGCCAGCAGACTGAACCTGTTATTACTTATGGTTTGTCCTTTTGCCTTGAGCACATTTTGTTGGAGGTGATTGTAGAGCTTGCATGAAATCTTATTTTCCTTTTCCCTCACGTTCTGTGTCCACGAAATAATACATGGATGTAAATTATGCAGTGCACGCTGTCCATAGATGAATGGCCGTCCGCAAATTCAGTTTTCTTACCAAATCTTATGGGCTTTGTTCTGTAGATTGTCAATAGGCTCCAGTGGTACGTGCAAAATGGGGACACTGTAAGAGCACCGTCCTTTATTTTTTCCATGCTTCACTTGATGCCTCTATTTTTTGTCTTCTATTTCAGTTTCCACGGCCTGTTCTTGTTGTTCTGTTATTATTACTTTTGAGGCTTGGCTTTAAGTAAAAACAAGCTACTGTAGATTCTGCACTGCACTCTCTGGGTGCATCAAGAAGGAATCTCTGGATTCACCGTTCATCTTAAGCGGGGCCAGGCTGGGGTGAGGGGCGGCTAAACATCTAAAAATTTCTTCCAGTTCAGTCTGTTATGTTTGCAACATGATTATGTTGGGCCCCCATCACTTTCCAACACTTATACCACTATCATGCTGCATCAATTTAATAGCCCACGAGGTTTGCCTAATTCCATTTCATAGAATTGGAAATCAGCAATTCCTCAGCCACATTGCCCCATTCATGCCCCCAGAATTTCTTCTTCTTTTAGGGTCCAGTTGATAATTATTCATCCTAGATAAGCTTTTCTCAATAAGTTGTGGAGTAGGTTCATAGCTAGTTGAATATAATTTCTTTCTCATTGGCCAATATCCAGGCAATTTGGTGAGACATTGCTGAGTGTCATACAGACATAGTCCAATTCTTGGGGTTTCCTTCTATGAATTAATTACTCTTATGAAATTGTACTAGCGTACTCTTCCACAACATCCAAGCAATGCAATTCTGTCCCTGAAATGAATTACAAGTTAAGGCGCGAATGATAACCATTTTTGTTTTTCTATTCTGTAGAAATCCGTTTGGGAAAGAAATTTCATTTTTCTATTTCTGGAACAAAAATTGTCCCAGAAATAAGCTTGAAACACAAATGAGAAGTTAAAATTTTCAGATTTACTGTTTTAACAGAAATGAGAAATAAGAACTCTTCTCATCGCTCACTCCCTCTCTCTTGCGTCCTGGTTGCTGGTTTGCTGTCCACCAGTCGCCGGATCGGCGGCCATCGGTCGCTTGTTCGCCATCCACTAGTTCGCCGGTCTACTGTCCACCAGTTCGCCGGTCCATTAGTCTGCGATTGCTGGTCCGCGGTCCACCGGTGACCTCCGGTCGCCATTCACTGATCGCCAACAACCCCAGAAATTTTATGATGTCATAAACGAATTTCTGTTTCGGGAACAAAAATTTTGTGCCGTTATCAAACGAGTTTATTTGCTCAGAAACTCGTCCAAAAACTAGAAATAGAAAAATCTATTTTTGGCCATAAATTGATTCCAGAACATAATGTTTATCATTCGCGCCCTTAGACAATCCTGCCAGTTGATGGGAATGTATCAATGTATAGTTTTATGATTATGTTAAACTTTTCCAGATGTTGAAACATCTGATTACAGAAAATCTTCCTAATCAGAGGGTATATTTTTTCATATATTTGATGATATGTAATCAAAGTGGTTTCTAGTTTTTTCCATATATGTGCTGCTGCTTCTCAAGTTGGATTTGTTTTACGCCGTTTTTCTTTGGGCAGATAGTGGATTTCTGTTGTGGTTCTAATGAATTCAGTTGTCTAATGAAAGAAAAGCTCGACAAAATAGGGAAGTGCTGCTTTTTCAAAAACTACGATCTGTTCCCTCCCAAGGTAAATCTTGACTCTTTCACATTGTAGTACTTTTTCACAAGGGAAATGTTCCTTTCTATGCGTCCCGTGCACGTTATTATTTCCTTTTGGTAACAGACTCTTTAGAAGTTCACTGAGAATCATTGGCTCGGCCATCTATTAGCTTTTCTCATCATAGAAGTTTCTATAGCAAGTTTCTATAGCAGTAACGTCATGAAGAGTGGTTTTTTTAACTGGAATTTAGATATGATAATTGCGAAGAGTGTTCCATTCCTTTCACATTTGTCATTTTGGAGGTTTTTTAGGGGGTGAAATCCTTTTAAACATTGAGATAATCTTTTCATATCGCAGTTTCATATTGGAGATGCAGTGGTGATTGATTACATCTTAATTTTGTCCACCATATTTTGGTCATCGTGTTCTCCTTTGCTAAATCTAGGGTTTTTTTTACATGGACTTGTATATTATTGTCCATGTGTCAGAAACTAGAAACTGAGACTTTTTTTGAAGCTGAATGTTTAAAGAACTGGAATCGAGTGCTAGGCGGAGTGTTAGAGTAACTGCTGTGTCTTGTAAGTGACCAATACATTACAGCTTGTCTCACATGATGGTTGTTTAAGGAAGTTTATTTAAGGAAGTTTATTCAGTTATGTCATCTTAGAACTGTGGGCAGTTCTCATATAGTCTTGATGATAACCTTGTTCTTACCAAAAATTCAAATGAAGGTTTTACTAGAACTGTTGGTGGTAATCTTTGTGTGATTCTTGAGGTTTGAGATGCCTAAAAGTTGTTAAGTACTGGTTTTCTAGAAGGAAGTTTGAGATATTGTAAGATCACTCTAAGGAGCTAGAAATAAAGACACATATATAGGACTTGGCATCAACATTTATTAGTAGTCATATATATTTCGGAAAATCGAGGAATTGATTTGTGAAAGTGGAGGTTTGACAGTTAAACATCTGATCCAGCTATCGAGGCCTGGTTAATGAATCCATAGCAACCAGGCCAATAGTTATTACATGAAAGCATTGCATTGTTTGTCTGCTTAAAACATTCTTGCTTAGTTGATTTTGGTGTAATAGGATTTTGTTACCGTCAATCCTCAATATTAATCATCTGATCCACTTACCAAGTCCTTGGTTTGATATTGCGGTTACTGCTCAATTGTTGATGGCCTATATGCAAGCATTGGCATTCTGTGTTCTCTAAAAACCTGCTTGACTAAGGTGGTTTTTGTGGGTACTATTTAATTATGTCATTTCCCTCCGAGACATAGTCTGTTCCTAGCTGGAATGGTCGTTTGTTTTTTGTTGTTACTTATCACATCAATATTGCTGAAATACCTCACTTATTCCATGTGGATTAATTTGGACTTGTGCATCGATCATGAAGACTTGTTTGCCTTTGGCGCAGATTCTTTTTCAATTTGAGAAGAGAGATTGGATGTCTGTCAATGTAGAGGAATTACCAGATGGATCTCAACTGGTGAGGCAATTAATAGTTAGCCTTCAATCAAAATCGTGCATCCAGTAGGAATTGAACCTACGAATTCGCCGATTATGAGTTGGGCGCTTTAACTATTCAGCCATGGATGCTATTAACATGTACTGGAGCCTCATTTATTTGCCCCATCATGTCTTTCATGGAACAGATTATGGGCCTTAATCCACCTTTTGGTGTCAATGCGTCTCTGGCAAATCAGTTCATCAAAAAAGCTCTTACATTCAAGCCTAAGCTCCTCATTCTTATAGTCCCACGAGAAACCAAACGGTGAGGACTTGTAGTTCCTTATTGTTTCCGCAGTTTTGTTGAACTGTAAGCTGAAGTACGTCCGACTTCCGTTCATGCCAGACTTGACATTGGAGCCGATCCATATGATTTGCTTTGGGAGGACTGTGAGCTGCTATCGGGAAAGGTATGTTAGGAATTCATGGCATTTGCATTCAATATAACGCAGGCAATTGGAAATGATTCCTGAATTTCATTCAGATGAATGAGGAGTTGTAATGTTTATTTAAAGACTCTGAATGCGCTGAGATAAAATTAGGCTTATTCAGGTCGAATCCCACCTCTCCTATGTTCGTACGCCGTGGTCGTTTTCATTGTCCTTTTTGTTGTCATCTCCTCCTCTTCCTATACACGCTTTCTCTTCCTCCTCCTCCAAGCTCCCAAAAATTTACTTAGTGACCGATATTATGGTTTCATGATATAACTTTTGCCTGTAGCTAGCCTTATACACTAGAGGTAAAACTGCAATTTCCATAACTTAGTTTTTGTTCAAGGTCATTTGTCAAAGAATGATCATAGTATTCTCCTGAAATTACCCTTGTTTTGGTTTCATGACATTATGTTTACATTAGCTAGCATATAAATTAGTAATAAAAGTGCTATTTCCATAATGTAGTTCATGTTCCAGATCATTTGTGAAAAAATCACTGGCGTCAAGAGTACCTAGGAACTAAGATGCATCTCTTATCTCATTCAACTTGCATTTTTTGTGAAGTGTAAAGGAAAGACAGAATTGGGTATATTCTGCAGGTATAAAAGGGCACTGGGTTTGGGCAAACTGAAGGTGCAAAAGCACTCCCCTAATTAAAGAACTATTTGCATTGCACCAGATATAAATAAATAAATAAAATACTAATTTCCTGAAGTAGCTAATGGTCACAATCTTGGGAACATAATATCTTTGTGAATAGAGTTATTGTTTGAACAATCTTCTCTTTCAGTCGTTTTACCTTCCAGGATCTATTGATGTGCACAACAAACGGCTGGAGGATTGGAATCTAACAACCCCACCTCTTTATCTTTGGAGTCGTCATGATTGGACTTCCAAGCACAAGACAATAGCTGAAGAGCATGGGCATATTTCCAAACAAGAATATGTTAGACATGAAGAAACAAATGCCGGAGCAGCCATCTCAAACTATCTGATGGAAGAAAATTATGATTGCTATCAGGATTACTCCTCTGCAGTGAATGCCAACAACGATTTGTCCAGCATATTCGATGATTTTCCAGATGATGATGCCATTGATGGAGTTGGCCCGCTCATTGCCAATTCCAAGAGTTTTCTGGAATGTGTACCACCCGTAGCTTTTGAAAACCCGATGGCGAAACCGCAAGCAGGATTTTGGAATCTCCAACCGAACCATCATGGACATGTTCCCACGCAGTCCGACCATCACAGAGCTTTCGAAGTTCCAGGAATGCGACCGCCAGGCAGCTTTTGGAATCTCCAATCGAACCATCATGGACATGTTCCCACGCAGTCCCACCATCACAGAGCTTTTGAAGTTCCAGGAATGCGACCGCCAGGCAGCTTTTGGAACCAACCAAATTCTCATGGTTCCACAGAGTATGGGACGACTTCGCTGCATCTAGGAGGTATTGCTTTACCTAACCAGCAATCTGCCTCGCAGCCATTTGGTTACTGGCCGCGGCCTTCATCCTGTGAACAGCCGCCGCAGTTTCCCTTTTGATAAAATACTAAATAGCGTGCAGTTTGGACTCTCGGTGGCAGCATAACTCTGTATCTCATCTTCTTCTGATGGTGACTTGTACATGCTGTCTGCTATCCTTAAAGACCATTTAGCTAAACTAAAATCGACTTAGCGAACATAGCGTTCTTTTATGATATTTTAGAGTGGCAGGAGTTTTTTTTTTTTTTCTTCCCTAGTACATTTCTCTTTTCGGACCCTTCTCCTTCATACTTATTTGTTTTACCATCCTTGCGATGATGATGTATTTTGTTGGTTTCTAGTAATCTGTAGATATCTTCTGGAAAACGTTGTTTACCACTTTCTTTAACATAAAAATATACTTGTCATGTGGAGAAAAAATTGCAAAAAAACAAAAACATTTCTTTACGGGGGACTTTTCTTTTGAAAAAGTGTAATGGATCTAGTAACTAGATAAGGAGAATTATCAAAAAAGTCCAATCTATTGTGATTGTGTCAATTCATTTTATTTTGTTTGCCAATTGACTCTTATATCTTTTGTATTTGTGTCAATGTAGTTCAGTTGACCAATTTTGATCAGAAATTGTTGTGTGGCGGTGTGGTCGACGCTAACATGAATAAGTTTTAAATTTTCTTTCTCCCTCTTTTTGTTCATCCTCCACCCTTCAGCTAGTCATCGGAGCACGGCGATCGATCAAAGGCAAGGCCAAGCAAGGTCGACCTCGCCGATCTCTGGCGAAGCTTGCCCTCGTGTGGCTCTGGTATCTGCGAGATTCGTTGTGCCCTCATTGCCTTCGGAATCGATTAGCATTTTTTGAAATGATGAAACATAAGCAAATATACTGGGGACTAAAGAAGTCCATCATCGAAGGCAAGGCAAAGAAAAAACCCTAATCTTTTCCATGGGCAATGAGGACACGACAAATCTCGCAGAAAGCAGAGCCCCGCAAGAGGCGGCACCTGATCCATTGACCTCACACCCAAGGACCATGGCTTGGCAAGGTTAGCCTCGCTAATGGCCGGCGGGGCAAGCTTCGCCAAATAAAATAAAAAATTGTCAATAGCCCTCGTTAGTGGCTAGTGCCGGTGAGGTCCAGCAACCAGCTAGAGGAAGAAGAAAGAGAAAGAAAGGAAAAAATTAATAAAAAAATTAGAATGTTGAAAAAAATTAAAATATTATTAAAAATTATCCATGTTAGCAATTTTCGGCTAAATTTGGACGGATGCGCTGAATTGGCACAAATGCAAAAGATTTAGGACTTAATTGACAAAAAAAAATTATGACTAAATTAGCACAACTACAATATGTTTAAGATTTTTTTTGGTAAAATTCTCAAAATTGACAGTTATGCACTTTTTCTCATAGTTTGTTTAGATATGAAAGTTAGATATGATAACGAATGATTTCAGTGATATCGTTAATGGAAAAGATAAATGTCGAAATGACAAGTGACTTTGCATGAACTAGAACAAGTTCCAAGCCACCAATAAATAGTAACTTCTTCATTTAACCACAGATTAACTATTAATATGTAATTTTTTTGAAAGGTGAAATCTTTACGTGATAGTAACCTTTTCATCTAGGATAAGTAACTTCCGATAATCAGTAAGTACAACATACGTAAAAATAATCCCAGTTACCAGTTGAAAGATAAAGCAAGCTCTCTTGTATTTGTGAGTTAATCTAATTTAAGGCGGGAATGAACTCTTTGAAAATGATAACAGGCAAGGATTCTGGTTTTGTTGGAGGGACAATAGCATGAAAACCCGTAGTGAGAAATTTGAGAATTGAATTCAGACCAACTTTTGAAAGCGTTCTACTTATTGGGACTGCACATACAAAATTTAATCCATTTAGGACGCGTTTGTTTCAAGAAAAATTCAAAGTTGAGATAATATTTTTTGAAAAATGATCACTTGTATCGCTTACAAAAATAATTTAACTAAAAACATTTCGTCAACCATAAAAGTATTTAGTCATAAATTGTTATCGATGATAAAAAAGAAAATCCATTTGACTAAATTTCCAAGCAATACAACCAATTCTTTTTCGAAAAAAAGAATTTACAAATTTTGAGTTTTTCGTGAAACAAATGTACCCTTCACGTCGCGGACACAAGCCTTACAAATTTACCCCCATATTTAGAGAGCAGAGAGACTCAATGCTGTCCATGGTCAGGATAAATTTGTGTATACAATAGGGCACTGGTAGTGATTTAACCAAATGGCTGAATCTCCGCATTAACAACCAGATTTACAGGGCAAAGCAACCCTTTTTCTTGGTAACAGGATTTGCAATGTCATACAAAACGTTGGTCCTCAGACATTCCAAAATTTACACTTCCTCTCAGTGGCTACCTAAATCTACAACAGAGCCTTCACTTCTCTCTTCCCCTCTTCTTGGTTCTCAGAAGAAGATCAAGGTTACAACCACAAATTTTAAGAATTTGCATTCGGTGGGTGGAGCAGCCACCGGTTGTATCATGTCTTATATAATACAGGCCAATGAACCTATTTCTGATAATCTTACTTGTCCTCCATCTTAAGCGAATTTAATCTTCTGAGTCTCTGATCAAGCTCCGCCATTACTGCTGGCTCCTGCTTCTTCCTTTGCTTCGATAGAGTGGTTGTGGTCATTGAACCAATTTTATCGAATGCAACCTGCAAGCCGATAGGGGTCATTTCCAGTGCTAAGCCCAAGGAATTCATTTGAATGGCATACCAGAACCAAGTGATGGAAAGAGTGCTGTGAGCCGTGAGATGAACTTGGGGAAGTCAACATTGTTTAGTGCGCATTTTGCTTGATCAGTAGCGTGGTCAGATAGAATTTGGTTAACGCTCGGTACAGTGAGTGTTTCAGATGCTGGGACAATATAAATGGTCACACGAAGATAATATTGACGAGAGACCACTCAACAACAAACGAGTGATACGAGAGTAGAAAGAGTGTTTAATGGCATAAGAGAATCAGTGGTGCAAGAGTACTGGGAATTGTGAGAGAAACTTGAGAAAGTCGATGGTGTTTATTGCTCATTTTGCTTGATCACCGTTGTGATAGAATTGAACTTGGCAACGCCCGATATGATCAGTATTTCAGATGCACAAAATGGTTGCACAAAGATCAATGTGACGAGAACTGACTCAACAACAAACGAGTGAACACCTTGGACCTACTGAGCTTCATTCAATTTCATATACACAAAACAGTTAAATCTCACGAGACAAAAAAAAGTGACAAAAAGAAGAGTAACTTACTGTCAATAGGTCATCAGGGTCAAAGAGTTCGTGAGTTGTTCTCTGCAATACGTTAATTACGTCACCTACATGATGGGTTAGAAGCAGCTCATCCTCCTTCATCTGTGTGTGCAATCAGGAGTTAAAACGCCATGGCATCGTCCAGTGACTCAATCATTCAGAAATCAATTCCGCAAATAGCAGCAAATGCACAACTTAGAAATATGCACACCTTGAAGATGGCCAGAGCTACGTGAAATAGAACCTTAGCCCCCTCATAGAAAAGAATATCCCAAACTCTGAGAGTTGTCTGAAAATCAAGAAAAACAACAAAGAAGTGTCAGGTATTTAATTGGTGATGTTGTGTTTAAGAGAGTCCCTTGTATTGGGAGAGGAAGAGCATAGTTGCTCCAACCTCCGAAGGCAGGCTTTTAGAGAAGAGGCACAGGAACCACTCTGTGGCAACAAGAGATACATCGAACTCCAGTGCTTCCAAATGAGCAGCTATCCTGCACGTTCCTAGTTTTTGTTATCAAACAGAAACCAATCTAACCAAATGTGACTGCGAAAAAGAAAATAAAATTACCCGGGGCAATTTTTAGTCAGCAAGTCTTTAAAAACTCTTTGTTCAACATGACATCCAGATAAATTAGTGGTGTAGCAGTCATTAACCAACACGTTTTCTAGTAAAACAGCAAGCATCCAAAATGCATCTTCTTCTGTTTTCATCACAAGCAACAATAATGCTGCAACATAGTTTAGACCCTGCAAGAGAGCTACTGGGATCAGAAGGCTACTTTATTGCCAGTAAAATCAAAAGACACGACAAGGTGGAAATACATTAATTGAAGTTAGACTGCAAAGAACAAATTAAGACTAGTACAGGCATATATATAACTTTAGTACCAGTGGGAACTAATTTGAATGAACATTTTTTCACGCTTTTTTTTTCACATTTTGGCAAGACAACCAAGAATTGGTATAAATACAGGTGATAGGTCCTGAAAGGAGAGAGCTCCAGAACACCAAACGTGATAAACATAAAAAAGAAACATCTGTTAAAGCAAACACAACAGCCATAAATGAAGTATTTGATCCTCCACATGGGAAAAACAAAAACTGAGTGCATTTTACCCAAAAAGACTATATTCAAATCCAGGGGAATAATTCTTATGAGCAGAGACAGAATCCAAAGAATAAGACCAAGGACAGACCTGACAGTAACCAACATCGGAATCACGGAAAGAGTATCCGACTAGGACACGTCGGAGAGCAGCATGACCCTCCGGAGTGTCCAACCATGGGTGACCAGGGAAGGTTCGTGGTAGATCCTGCATGCATAAGCATGATAATAAGTAGAAGAACATGAACTAATTTCCAATCAAAACTGGAAAGAGTAATAGAAAGTTTTCTTTCTTTTGTGATAAAGTATTGATTCTGAGCATGACAAAACTAGGACAACAACTTAGACTGTCAAGGTGCATTACGGCATTCTCCTCTACATACAACTAATTACACATTAAGAAAGTTCCCGCTCAAATTAACAAGTGTACATTCCAGGGATAGTTTTATCTCTTTAAGACAAAGAAGAAACTGATGTCCAGTTCATTTAAATTCTAGAACATGCAAGAACCAGTCGCAATGTAGCAGCAGAAGAAGAGACAGAGGGCTATTTATACACACCATAAACTGCTCATTTTATTCACTTTCCCATGTGGACATCCTTCATCATCCTTTTAATGACTATAGAAGCACAACACCAAACTTATGCCTTACCTTAGGTAATCCCTTTTACTAATCCTGGCAATCTAAATTGACAATAGACTCTGATTATCACTCCAGCATTTCATATGGCATTCCATCGTATCCCAGTGAAGATCACTAGTTGCATTAATCAGATCAAAATCCTCTGGTTGCTGGTAAATGACAGATTCCCGTATGAAAAGACTTCTATAAGAATGAACTAAAGCAAATTAGAAATTGACACTCTCACCTAATTAACCAAATCTAAATGGAAAATGAAAGCAATCACATAGCAATTCTTCTACAGGCAAAAGAAAACATAAACATATGGTGATCTTTCTTTATCAAACTAAACCATTTCCATAGGCACATTTAGCATACCACTCCCTCACAAAGGAGAAAGTAATTAGCAATCAGAAATGCAAATCCATTCGCGGCACAAATTAAATTTTGCACAGGCGATCTGGCGAAACCAAATCCAACCAAAATTCGCAACAGACAATTTCACGAGCCCATTCAAAATCCGAACTTGTACTGACATGATCAATCTGTCTCGTAGCAGCCGTGACCTTGCCCTCCACAGCCTTGATCAGATCATTGTAATAACTCTCCGGCACGGTGGACTTCTTCTTCGCAGCCCCGGAAAGAGAGAACCAGACCTTAGGCCTCAGAACCGGAGGAATCCCCTTCCTTATCAGCCTCTTCAACGTGATCGCGTTGGCCAAAGCCGATATCTTGAGGGACGATTTGAGCGCAATCCCATTCGAAATCTCCGGCTGCAAGTACCAATTCGCGCCTTTGCTCGCCTCGAGAGCCCACCAAACGCGGCCTTGCTCTCGGACCTTCTCCCTCACCTCGTTCAAGACATTAACATCGTCCACATTACCTTCCACGGTGAACCCGTAGAGGTCTTGGAACTTGACGGTCAGATTGGCCCTCCTCGAATGGATGCTCGGCCTCAAGATTGGGATTTGAGACTGCAACTCGAGGGCCAGGTCCCTCTTGCTCAGCGTCCCATACATTTCTTGATCTCTTATCGATTCGTGTGGAGATGGATCAAGAAAACGAGAATGGGTTGACAAGAAAAGACGGGAAGAGAGAGAGAGAGAGAGAGAGAGAGAGAGAGATGGGGATGGGTGAGGGAAAAAAAAACCCGACCTTGTCAACGAAGAAGAAGAAGAATCAAACCCACATGTCCGAAAACCATGAAACGGCCCCTCACGGGATTGGTGAGAGAAGGGTTAAAGAAATCGGTGTCTTCTTCCTGGGAATGGAAGCGACGAAGGGGGTGTCGCTGATGCAGCGGTGTGTGGCGGAGGAAATCAAAGATAAAATAGCCATGGAAGGACCTTGAAGAAGCTCAGCTAATTCGACATGTAGAAATAATTTTTCACCCTTTTCCAGGTTTTTGAGAGGACGGAAATTTTGACAAAAAAAAAAAAAAAAAGAAGGGAGGTGGAAAGATCCCAGGAAAACAAAAAACAGTTATTTTCCTGTTGTTATTATTATTATTATTATTATTTCTGCTTGTTTTTAATACTTTGCTGTTATTTATTCGCCGCACAAATGACAGGAAAAACAATCCTTTCAAATTTAAAGCCGGTTTCCGACAATGAAAAAGTGGATTTTCTATATTAAAATATGAAGAACATAGGAAAAAGGAAACAGAACGAGAGGCTAGAAAAGATCATTAAAACAGATTTTCGAAACTATAAGATGATATAAAATATGCTTGATCAGAACTTTCTTTAAACTAATGAGAAAGTTTATATCAGTTTTCGAAATAACGAGGGCACTTCCGTCTTTTACTTGAAAAAATGAAAGTGCTTCGGGCACTCATTTAAATTTTTTAAAAAATAATAATAAAAAACTGAAAATAACCTCATTGATTAAAAAAAAAAGAAATATATAGGATTTTTTTTTGTCTCTTTTTGTTTATCGATTTAAAATTTGGGAACGTTAAAAGAGACGTTGATCCTTTTCATGTAAAGGGAGTTTTATGAGCGCGATGTGAAAGACGACGCTCTTATTGGTGGGCCCCAATGCGGGGCAGGTTAGAATCGCCGATTTTTATGACCTGGCAGTCCAAATTACCAATCTGCCCTCGTGCTCCCCCTTGGAGGAGGACAGCTCCCTTTTTTTCCCTTCAAGAACAACCTTCATAACAAATCCCTGTCTACTAATTTGATTTCAACTGAATTGTATTCGCACTATCGTGGCACGTATACGAAACCACCTAAATCATATTTTAGGGCACATCGTACCTAAGAAGAAATATCGAGTAACTTGTCCGGGCTTCTCACCGCACTTTGGCTCGCGACGGCTATCTCAAAACCAACGACATCAACAAGGCTCGACGGGGAGAAAAAGGGGAAAAGGAAAGAGTAAAGAAAAGAAGAAAAAATTAGCGTCGATTGCGCCGCGTAGAACTATCGGCGCTAATTAGATCGTCATCTCAGCAATACTTGGTAAAAATTGACCGGAAAAATTAAATTGACAAATCGTCAAAAGATTTATGACCGAAGTGATATAATTGAAATGTGTAAGACTAAATTGGCAATTCCGTACAATAGATTTGTGACTCAGAGCTTCGGACATGGTAAGTCCCCCGGCATGCGACTAGACTTGCAACATTGTCCAATAGGGTCTGACTGCTAGTAAATATGTAGTCTTTGTAAAAAAAAAATATCGAGGAGAAATCGGTCGGGGAAAAAAAAAAGGATTGACAAAAAGTTTCTGGGGTCATTTTGGGCATTCCAGAAGGAAACGCGTGTTAGGTGATTGGTACGAAAAAAGAAAAAGACAAAGAAAAAGAAAAATGGCTGGAAAAATCATTGTACTGAAAAAACTTAGCAATTTTACCTTTTCAGTGCCCGGGGCCCGCAGCCGCACGCATGTGATTAAATTTTTATGGGTATCCTAAGATGGGTAATTAACAACATGTGACTCAAACTCTACCATTCAAAATGTCACGTGATTAATTCATACACCGCAAAAGTTGTGTGCGTAATTTTATTTTTTTTTACCAATTTCAATTCCTCATCTTAAATTAAATGATTAATCATTAAATTTTACGGAGTACATAGGTTTTTATGCAATGCCCCGAGTAGTGTAATTTATTAATTTTTTTAGGGTTAATATCACATAAAAAGTCTAAATTGATATATCTGTGATAAATTTATTTCAAATTATTTTTTGGTAGCCCAAATTGGTACACATGTGACAAATTTACCTTTCGTTAGTTTCCGTTAAATTTTACCGTCAAATTGCTGAGTTGGATGACACGTGACAATTATCGGGTATATAGATTACCTTCTATTTGTTACATATATATCAATTTGGGATTTTGTGGTATTAACTCAATTTAACGGAAATTGACAAAGGGTAAATTTGTCACATGTGTACTAGTTTGAAAATTTTTTTGTGGTAAAAAAATTATTTTTGGATAAATTTATCACAATTGTATCAATTTAGAGTTTTTTATGGTCAAAAAAATAATTTAGGATAAATTTATCACAGATATATCAATTTGAGATTTTTCATGATAATTAACCCTATTTTTTATGTTAATTGAGTTGCCGAGTCATTACGAGACAATTTTCCTCTATATATACACCAAGACTCTTAAATTATTCGAGGCGAATGATACATTGCGCTCACATTAATAGAATTCAGTAAATTACTTACTACCACCAACCCCGCCACCCCCCCTCCCCCCGGGCCAAATAAATTACCCAAAGAAAAATTTAGTAACGTCAGCGACAAGATTCATTAGATTTTTTTAGTACATAGGTTTTTATATAGGACACTAAATGTTTTGCATGAATTGTTTTTTTTTTTTTTTTCAAATGAAATTGCCGAATAACGTATCAATAAAATTACGGATAAAAGAGTAATTTTCATGCCGGGGCTTGAAGTTGAAGCGAGCTGGCGCGAGGTGTGGGACCCACCCCTCATCATATGCGGGCCGTCACGTGCCTCCTCGGCGATCACTCGCTCCGCGTCCACGACAAGAACACTTCCCCGCTACAGTTACAGGCGGTCCCAGCGAAGTTAAGAGTGAGGGCTTGCCCTCGGATCGCGACACGTGTCATCCTCCGCGGGGCGATCCGCGCCTGATTTTGGACGACTCTCTCTCTCTCTCTCCTGCTGCACTGCATTCCCACGTACGGACAAATGTATGGTGCTGCTGCTGCCGCCCCCTCCGGCTCGGCATTTGGGCCGTCTTCCGCCGAACTCGGGGCCGGTCACGGTCCTGCGGAATCCCCAACGTCCTCTTTTTTTTTTCCGGTTAGTACTCGATAGCAGCAACAAGGAAGCAAAATTTTATTGGACTTACTCGAGTGATGACGTCATGATCGACTCTGGCCAACTTCTGAAGAATGAATGCAGTTCACTCTGTTAATTCATCGACTGCCAAGCAAAATTACAAGAATCAAATTCCAGTGTTCTCTTCTCATGAGTCGAGCTGACCGAGCAATCGAGGGAACGAACCGGGCGGATGAGCAATCAAGATCGATCGAGAAAGGAGCAGTCGAGGTTTTTCTCGGTCGAGCGAGAAGAGAAATGGGGGCAAAGCATGGAAAGTAGGGTTTTAATTCTTAATGGGTTAATACCACGATAAATTCAAACTGATACGCTTTCATGGTAAGCTTCATAGCTCCAACCTATGCAATGGGCAAGCCAAAACCAGCTGAATGTCTAAATAACAGAATAAAGTCTCTACCTGATTGATGGTTCTTTAGTAGGAATGCTGAGTGTTGATTGCTTGATTCACCCACTCTTCGCCTTTAGAGAAAATAATCGGTGTCCAAAGGACAAAAGTGAATACTTGCAAGTAGAAAACCCATTTGGCTATTCAGGGGGTATAATCTATCTTCGTCGACAATAATGGCTATTGCTACTAAGCACTGTATTTGCATGACTGAATCTCTGTGAGGAAAGCAAAGATTTTGAACACTATGGCATATGATAAATTTACTCCAATTTTTTTTTTTTTTATGACCGAGGTTCCGCGCGGCCGGCGAGCTTCGCTTAACACAACGGTGGAGCACAACTAGTTTTCGGGAGGGGCTAGCGCAGGAGCCCACCACCACGACCCCCCACTTAAGACACCGGCGCCGAGGAGTTTTGAACCCGGGACCTCTTGTGAAAGGAACTGAACTCAAACCAACTCGGCCACCGATCGGTGAGTCTCCAAACTAATTTTTTGACCTTCAAAAATCCAAAAGTGGTACACTTGTGACAAATTCACTCTTCGCTAGTTTTCGTTAAGTATTACCGCTAAACTGCTGAGTTGGATGATACGTAACCATTGACAGATGTATCGGTTTAGGGTTTTTACCTTCCATTTATTACAAATGTACCAACTTGAAATTTTTTGTGGTATTAACACAATTTAATGGAAACTATCAAGAGGTAAATTGTCACAAGTGTACCATTTTGGGATTTTTAGCTTGGAGTAAATTTGTCATGAGTTTATAATTTGAGCTTTTCGTGGTATTTAGAAGGGGCAAAAAAAAAAATAGACTTTCAATAATCTTTTGAGGGTGAAAAAGGCAACAAGCTAAAATTCATTAATAGGATGGTGGGGACTTGCCTTGTGCTTTCAGCTTTCCAAAGGTTAGCATTCGATCTAAAATCCACAAGGAAAACTTGCCAAACATCCTTAAATTTCCTCAATAGATTTTGGAGGTCGAAAGCCTCTTGGAAAAGCTTAATCAAACACAAACCAGAGGAGCTAGCCTAATTTGACGCGTGAAAACCAGTTCCAATCAAAATATAGTTAGTCACGAAGAAAACCTAGTAGATATGCATCACAAGTAATAGTATAGATTAGAGAGAGAGAGAGAGCCATGTTTTCACTAACGATCCCACTGCTCTTTGGCATTTAACGTTGGCATGGCAATGAGATCGAGACAGCACTCAATGAGGCCGATCATGGCCACTTCGTACGTGCACGTGCGCGTGCGGTCAGTGTCGCCCATACTCTCTTATTTGCCTTTGGCGCCAAGTCATACACATGGCCATCCCTGTCGGCGACGATCGGTCTTCAAAGCCGATCGGGAATTTCCTTTTATGGTTCCTAGAGGGACCGATAGTACCTCTCCTCCTTTTTCGATGATGTACCCTATTGATTCCCCGTTCTCTATACGAACAAGGGCCTTTTGACAAAGTTTCGTATAGGTGTCTTTTCCGGACGATAAAGATTTATCCGTTCCCGAGCATGGCGGATGAGGTTGCGTGGATGATTGGTTGCTTTTGAATTGGAATCCAGAGCGATTTTATTGTTCTTTTTTTTCTGTTTTTTTCCCCCTCTCTTTCACTTGATTTGCCGATGGAGAGTGATTCTTATAATTTGCGAAGAGCACTTGAGGGGAAAATTATCCAAAAAGTCTTAAATTTATTGTAATTATGTCAATTCAGTTTTGAACATTTTTTTTTTGTAGATTCAGTCATGAACCTTTTGTATTTATGACAATTCAGTCCATTCGATCAATTTTGGTCAACCAAAGACATAGTATTTAAAAAAATATTGAAACTTCTATTTTTTTTTCCTTTTTTTCTTTTCTTGTTCTCTTTTTGTCCTTCTCTCTTCTTCTTCCTCTGGCCGCCGAGGCCGAGGTTCGCCTGCGTCGGCAGCTCGGATCCGGCGACGCTCGATCTTACCTTCGCTGGGTGAGGTCTCGATTGGCCTCGGTTGGCGAGGTACCTCACAAGCCAAAGAAAATAAAAAAAAAATAATTCAAAAAAATTAATAAAAAAAATTAAAATATTATATCGCCTAACGGCCGGTCAAAATTGGCCAAATGGGCTGAATACTAAATAGGAAAAAAGAAAAATTTAGGACTAAATTAATATAATTATAATAGATTTAAGATTTTTTTAGTAATTTTTTCTGTACATGTGTGGCCACGACCCCACCACTAATTCTAGGATTTGACAAAGCGGAGAGGAGCCAAACAAGCAACCGAAGCACGTACCCCAAAGTCTCCTTAAGGCACCCCCAAGAAAGTCAAAGTCTTCAACCCCTCCAGATCTGCTTGCTCGTTCCATATGCGATATTTATCTTTCTTTCTTTTTATCAGTTTTCTCTCTATTTTTGCTGCATCAAAACCGCTTATCCATTCGTTTTCTATTCAAGATGGTCCATGTACTTTTAAAATGGATCACCTATTGTTTTTTAGCCCTTCCAATGACGGATTATATTGATACTAGGGGAGGCCCGAGACGGTGTGTTTGTTCGAGTGATAGTCATTTTTGGAAATTCGTTTTCCGAACTTTTACCGATTTGGTTCACCGCATCTGATTAGTCAACCGAAAACAATTTCTGGTTGACAAAAACATTCACGCATAAAATCAGGAAAGCGAATTTTTCAATCCGAAGATGCGAAAATACTTTGAAATCGTTTCTCTAGATTTTTTTTATTATGTAATATTTTACTACTTTTTTTTTCCCTCGGCTGATCTCAGGGACAGCGAGTGACCCACCACAAGCGCAGGTTGGCGAGGTCTCTCCAACTCCCCTAGCGAGGCTTCGCCGTGGCCTGGCGACCGGCGTGGAAGAGAAAAAAAAGAAAAAGAAAAATAAATAAATAATAATAATAAATTTTAAATTTAGAATTTATTTTTTGGCTAAGGTATAGTCATGAGGTTGAAATCCTTTTTCAAATGAGAACCAAATATCAAAAAAATTTCAGTCACATATCACCAAATAAAGGAAAACACCGTTTTCTCTTTGGAGTTGTCAAGAAATCAAACATACCTTTAAAGTCGTTAAAAATTACTGATTTGGACTCGAGGTCGTACAAAATATGTGATCTAGACATAAGAAAAGGCGACGAGGAATGCAAATGTGAATTTTTTTTTTTTTCATTTTTCAGAATGTTATCTCTCGTCATACGCAGAAATACAAACTTCGTTAGCTAAAATTGATGAATTTCTTCTTCTTCTTCTTCTTCTTCTTCTTCTTTACTTGTCTAAGACATCGTCAACTTCAAAACGCCTGGCCGGCCCTCGCACAGGCTCAATCTCTTCTATTTTGCAAGCTCAAGCTCGCAGCCATAGTTGCCCGAGCTTTGACACCTTGCGGCCATGGCTAGTCGATCCATTTAGTATTGTGGCAATGGATGCTTGATCCGGAGTTTCATGGCCACCATGGTAGTGAAGCTCGAGCTTATCATATCTCGAGTTCATACCTTATGTCGCGACCATAGTTGCTAAACACAGAGTGCTGTGACGATGGAGACACTTGATTCGGAATCTCAACAACAGCCATGGTTGTATAGCTTGAGCTCGCGATCATGACCGCCCGAGCTTCGACGTCTCGCGACTTAGGATGATCAAGCTTTAGGAGGCATAATGGGACATTGGCCAGTGGCGTCGTCAATATTGACGAGGCTAGGATTTCTTTATTTTTCTTAAATTTTCAATTATCCTATTTTGCCCATTATTTTATGGATTTCTTTTGTATCTTTTCTACTCGTTCCATCCGCAGTAGGTTTTCCGATTGTCAACTCATCTTTCTAATTGTCCATATCAGAAACAATTAGTCAGAAAGAAAAAGAAGAAGAGATTAACCGAAGGACAAACACTAAAGGACGGAAAATGTGCGATTTGAGTTGTTCAAGGAAAAAATTACCAAAAAAGTTTTAAACTTATTGTAATTGTGTCAACTCTGTTCTAATTTTTTTTTATTTATTCAGTCCTAAACCTTTTGTAATTATACTAATTCGGTCAATTTGGTCGGCCGGTGCTGAAGTGGCTCCGTGACTAGGCGAAAGTCGCTGGCCCAAACCAAAAAAAGAAAAGAAAACAAAAACATTTATAAAAAAAATAAAGAATCCAAAAAATATTAAAATGTTAATAAAGTTTTACAACGTCAGCACCAGCCAAATGGACTGAATTGACAAAAAAAAAATTAGGACTGAATTGGCGTAATTGAAATAGATTTAAGACTTCTTTTTGGTAATTCTCCCGTCGTTTAAGTCCATGAACTTCAGTTCCAGGATTTTCCCTTTAAGAGTAAAAGGAGTTTTGACATGGACCTTTTGGGCCGAATGAGCTGTGGGCTTGGAGTACGTGGTTCCTCCCACACATCAAGTGGCGATCAGATCAAAAATTAGGGGTGAACCGGGAAACGACCCTGTGACCGTCACCGTCAGTTCCAATAAATTGGAATCGGGAGCCGGTCCAAGTTTTGTTTTGTTAACCAAAAAAAAAAAAAATTCAATTTTTATGAGAAAGTATGAGCGTTGTACCATTTCATTATAAAAGCATATGTTGTTCAAGTGATTATATTGTTATTTCTTCGTGTTGAAGACCGGGGTTCGATTCTCCCTACATGTAAAGTGTTTTTTATTTTATTTTATTTTATTTTATTCCATGACATGCTTATACATACTTATTGACGAATAATATCATTTTAGCATGTTTGGGACATTTTTACCGGGAGAATGAATTCTTTTAACATGATCCGACGCACATTTACTTCGTGAATAGTCTTCTTTTTTTTCCTTTCAAAATGATATTTAAAACGTGTTGTACGCGCATTTTACCCGCACGCGATGCATTTGTAAATCGGTGAACGTCGGGACCGGCTCCCGTGTTGGTTCCGGCCTTGGAACCCCGAAAACCGGACCCAATGCTCACCGCTAATGAAAAATCCCTAGGATCTTTTCCTAAACCAACGCCGTTCAAGGATTATCGGCTCAGCCCTCAAGTATGGATTGGTTAAGCACGATGATTATGGAGGGAGATCGAAAGTCAAATGCAGATTAATCCTCGGGCGTGATGTAAGCCGTCAAATTATGAAAGGATGGAACTTTCCACCCGACACGGCACACGGCCTAATAAAGCCCAATTGACATATCCCAATCGCCCTTTGCTTCTCAATTCTATTATCCTCTTCGATGTGTTTATTATTTTGTTCCCACGTACGGCGGATGGCCCAAAAACGCATCAAATATCCATCTAGATTCGTATCCGCATCTCTAGACTCGTTTAGGCGCTCTCGAAGCACGGCGATGGTGCCCGGCTAGATCGATCATAAGACGGCGTCGAGAAAATTGTTCAAAAAATCTTAAACCTATTGTACATCGACCAATTCAGTTCTAGACCTTTCAATTGTGTTAATTTCATCCTAAACGTTTGGCGGTTTGCCAATTTAATCCTAAACCATTTGACAAATTGTCAACGTAGTCTTTCTCCACTAATTATTCATGTAATAAGTTTGTGACTAAATTGACGACATTTCAGAAGGTTTATAATTAAAGGCTTGCATAGCAACCGTTCTAATCCAAAAAAGTGATTCCGATTAAAATTGATCGCATTGTAATAGGTTTAGGATTTTTTGGGCAATTTATCCCTGCGGCATGGCGACGCACACTTAGACTCCGAGTAACTGGACCTTTCCAGTGCGATTTCACCCGATTAGTTAACAAGTCGACACAATTGACTTCGGGTGCACAAATCCAATTGAAATACGCCGTAGCTCAAGCTTCTTCCACGGCTCATTCGTTTGTATTCATTCCCGAGCTGTCTTGAGCTCCCAATTTCAACCCCCAAATTCTTGGTCAAGTACGCCGCACCCACCCTCAATTTCGTTGTCCATCTTTTTGTTTGTTTATTCAAATCGAATTATTATTTTATAAATTAAGATTCCCATAAAGCTATAAATAAATAAATTTCATGGTGGTGGGTGTTGGCTCCATACCACTCCCGTGAAAACGACGCCGGTGATGTAATGCGACATATAAATCGTGGCGTCGGTTCGTACTCTCAAAAGTCATATGACATGCCCCCCAACCAACCAATTACCAATAGTATAGTCCAAATACATATTATTATGTTGTCAACTAAATTTCCCACATTAATTCTAATAATTTTTTTATTTTATATTATTACTCTCCAGCAAAAATAATTATGAATGGCACGAAAAATTCGGACTCGTGGGGGGGGAAATAAAGCGGGCAATTTGATTTCTCGTCTGCACCTTCACCCAGAAAAGTGAAGTTGAAATTGAAATTGAAAATGAGCAGAGGGGAGAAGGAAACCAAACCATCGGAAACGGGAAAACGGGAAAACCGGGTTTAGCATTATTATCACTTTTGTATGATCAATATGCTTCGATGCTCTGCGAGGCCAGATGCCTCACGTGTGGCTGTCCGGTCACCGGTCGCTTCCCTATCCCCGTTCCCCCCATGTATGAAAATCAAGAACCGAAGCTACAAACCCAACCCCAAGAAGAAGAAGAAGAAGAAGAAGAATACGAACTTGAAAGCAGAACAAAAATGGAGCAAAATGCATGCCTGGCCTTCCCGTGTACGCCGCTGATTTTTTTTTTTTCATTTTTTCTTTTATGGTGGGTTATTTTCTGTGGGTGAAGTGAAATCTTCTTCACCTTGTCACCAGAAGAAGCAAGAAGCTGCTCGAGACCGAACACCGGCGGCGTTTCGCGGCTGAAGAGACGCCTCCCTCGTTAGCAGGAGCACCACCCGAAAGAAGCTCCTTGGACGACGGCGAAGAAGACGAGCGGTGCACCGTGTCGAAGAGGAGAGCTTCTCCTTCTCTGTCCTCCATTGATGCTTGCGCTCTCTTTGGCTTTGGCTTCCGGGGCCAGAGAGGTCGCCGAGAAAGCTCAAAGGGGTCGAAGGAGGAGACGAAAGGCCATGTTGCAGCAAGCAACGAACGTTTGAGTTTCAGAGGAAGGACAACATATAAAGGGACACTCTGTGTTAGAGAGAGAGAGAGAGAGACGGTGTGTGTCTCCCGAAGAAGAAGACGAGCGTTTCCCGTTAATGTTGTTGTCAAAGAGAGTGGGCCAACGAGAAGCCCCTTTTTGTGTCACACATTGGGTTGCTTCTCTTTGTCTTCTCCCCCCCCTCTTCTCTCTCTCTCTCCCCCTCTCTCTCTCTCTCTAACCCACCAGAGTCAACATATTACCAAAAGAAAAAAAATATTGTAATGCATCGACTTAATTCGATCGTAATGTAATGTTCGGACAGCCTAAATCGTAACCAACGCGCCCTATCCTAACGAAACGGGTCGATCGTTCTTGTGTCACCGTCGCATGATGTAAACGAGACACGACGCCACCGCGGCTTTCGAGTGACCCCGCATGGCTTTCTTCTCTGGTTCCAAGCATTCTTCTGTCTTTGCTCAAGCAAGAGGCATTGGCTTTTGATAAGTCATGGGAAAACTAAACATGTCCAATTCCAGAGGCAAAAATTCAAGTGAAAGCCAGTTTCTGCGTTGTGTATCGGGCCAAAGAAAGTCAGACGAGTTTGGTTATTTGCCTTGGCGAGAGATGTAAAACAGCAGCGAGACATCTGTCCAGCATCCGTTGGATCACAAAAGTCGTCTTCCCTTTCCCTACAAGCCAATGTATTCCCGATAGTTCTTGTTGGACCTTCGCTTTCTCCGAGATTTTGGCGGAACATCCAAATTTGAGAAGAAACCCTAATCAACCATGGAGGTGTTAAGACACGTCACGTCCCACAGCATCTTCGTGCTTAGGTTCACGGTTCATTAAGGAGCAAAGACCACCCAAATCACATGACGAACGCTGGAAAGATGACTTGAGATTCGTAAAAAAATTTAGTGGCCGAGTAATCTTTCGGCGAGTGTTAGTTCGTATTAAATGCATAAGGTCACGACATATGTCACTGATATTTTGAAAATTAAGCATCAAAGCGAGAGACGTTGATATCTTAGATAATCGACGCGAGCTACGATGCAGTCACGAGAATTCTACCATTGCCTTATTAGAGGATGAACTGCCTAAGTGAAGTACTATATGAAATTTTCCATGGGAATGAGATCTTCTAAATTTAGGACGTTACTTACAATTTAAAGTTATACCATCAGAGAAGCTGATGCCCCATTTTTGAACCTATTTGAATGGCCAATGTTTATTCTCCTTCTCTTCTTTCTCTTCTTTCCATTTTCTGTTTTGCCTTCCCCAATCACGCAATTGCCCATTCCGCGAAACACAAAGCCATGAACAGAGGACCAGTCCCGAACACAGAGGAGCGCACCGCACGTTGCCGACCAACCCGTGGGAGCTCATCCACCCACCGTGGCCGCCGTCGAGCCTTCAACAACGTCCCCGAGACCCGACCAATCTATCTCGAGTTGGACTGAGGTCGAGATGTCTGCTCCAATGTCACCAGCCTCAGCCGACCTAGTGCGACGCCACCCGCAGTGGTCACGAGCTCGCGACTCGCACGGCCCGGGAAAAAAAATGGAAAATCTAGGTTTTTTCTTTGTAGATTCTTCACTAAACAAAAGAAGAGCATTTCTGTTATTCAGAAAAAGTTACTTTACATGGGTTATTAACCCCTAATTTCAGAGGACACCAACCTTTTAAAACGATCATCATCTACCGCAAAACTGGACACAAATGCGAGAAGAAGAGAACAGGGGGCAAGTTTGCCCGTAACAGTGTTGGTGACGATGACTGAGACCTTTGGCCTACCAAAGGTCCAAAGCATGTCATGTCAGAATCACGTCATGTGACTATGGTTGCTTCTTAAGAGGATGTTTCTACCACTACCGGTCCATGGGGACGCTCCCACAATCTCGTACGTCCCCATGTTAATCCCAAAAGGTGCAAGGACCACCTCTTCGGTACTCCCTATCGGAGGCGCGTCCGTTTGATATACTGAGATCGCGATCTCTACGAAAGCATTTTTTATTTTAATGTGTTAGTACTTGCACGCTCCGTACTTTCAATTGTCAATCATATCTTTTTCTTTCTTATCATGAAAAATATCATTTGTTTACTTTACATTTAAGATATCCCGAGATTTAGATGAGGCTTCAGACGAAGCAATTTAAGGGCATACTTAGGTCCTACCGCAGCAAATTATACATGTTCGCATAAAAAATTGTCCAAAATATTCTGAACTTATTGCACTTTTACTAATCCAGCCTCAAAAATATTTTGATTTTACAAATTGAATCTAAATATTTTCACATTTTGCCAATTGAGTCGATCCGACTAATTTCTTGCCAAAAATCGCCAACATAGACACCGTCTGTCATGGCACGACGGGCACCGACGTAGATAATTTTCCTCATATTCATGTACGATGGCTCTCGATATGCCCCTGCAAACAAATTGATAGCCACTGTGCTTTTCTTGCGATCTAATTTCCTTACCATTGGCATATTTTTGTAACACTAGTAATGTGTTACAGAGGTCCGGATGAGAGATTGAACCCGCCCTAATGTCATTGACCAATATTCAGCATGAGCGGAAAGTACACTAGTCTTGATATGTGCAGTGGCTTCCTTCATCCCGGTTGCAAAAAGTTTCCTTCGATCAGTCGTCCGATTGACGGTTCCGAACATAGATTAAGTATGGATGTATCGATGCTCAGCAAGGAGTTAGGAATTGAAGATCTTGACTCAGTTACCATGTTGTAGTTGAGTGCACGATGATTTGTTCCAAAAGCTCACTCTGTTAATGATTCGGCACGTGGTTTTTAGGAGAAACCACTTTAGGGTTTCTTGTTCGAGTCGTAAAATGCCACATGCACGGTCTTAATTGCACATGTGTCCTGGTACTGGAACCGCAACAAAGTTCTAATCGCAACAGTGTTTCTGGGGGGACAGTTGGAACAGGCTTGGGAGCTGGGAGTTGAAGTCGCGTCCACGACAGGACGAAATCCATCAAGTTTTATAATCGTTAGTTGGAAACAATGATGCACAAACCCCAGACATTTGCTTGGACTCAAATTCACAGAGCAAAACATTGTACAAAACATCAATGGATCTTCAAACTGTGGGTCGGTCGACGTACATCTGTAAACCTTAAATTCTGGATGGAAATAACTTCTGCACAGTTTGATGCTCGTCGTGGAAGTTTGCCATGGCCAATCTAATGCTCATAAGCACCACGGAGTATGTAAGGTAGGGGTGAGCAGTTTTAGATTTTTTACAGATTTTATCTAGAACCTAAAATCTATTCATGCGAACCGGTTTCTCATTTTTTAAAATATGAATCCTACTTTAAAATCTTAAATCTACGCAATCACATATTTCGGAATCGATTCCGTGGACTATCAAGTTTCACATATATTTTTAATTGAGCTATTATAGCGAATCATCGAATCTAATGAACATTATTTATTGCTACAATTCAGTGACCATAACTCATGTTTAGACACGTGAAAATAAGAATCATTGATAAAGTAAAAGTCCTAGTCATGGATATAGCCGGAAATGAAAGTTTGAACTAATAGTTCAAGATCACATACTCATCGTCGGACGCTATAAAATACCGTAGGATGGCGCAAATACGTAAAACAGGAAAACAAAAAGGTTTATTTTGAGATTCATGTTTCACCTTTCGAAACCCGAAATCTACTTATTGAAATCGATTCTCCAATTTTGAAATTCGGAATCTAAACTATATATCTTGAAATCTGAAACTTACTATGTTTAGTCCTTCGGTTTTTTATTTTACTTTGAAATCATGCCCGTCCCTCCTATGGAGATCAAGAAAAGCTCGTTCGTGTATCCGACTGGACGCGCTGAATGCGCTTAGGGCGAACACGAAAGTTAGATTCAACTCCTCGGGTCCCCCGCCGGGCACGATGAAGTTGACTTTCTGCGTTCGCAGTCCGAGCCCGACATGATTCCCCCACAACAAGAAAACCAAAACAACAGAAGAGATTACTTTGACCGGCAAGGGCCGGTTCTGCCGGGGGGGAGTCGTGGGGCCCGCTCCCCGATTGACCTTTGTGCGAGGCCGGAGGGAGAGATATCGATCGATCCTCGTCCCACGTTCTTCTAGAACCCAAGAAGGGGGCTGAAAACAAGGACAAAGAGAGAATCTTGTCGTCGCCGGCGGAGGCATTGTCAAGCCCCAGACAGCCCTAAGGCTAATTCATACCTAAAGTCCAAAGCAAGATGTTTGTCTGTAAAGTCGAACCTGATTCACTCATGGCTCAAAATAATGCTCTTCGTTTACGATATTATGAGCCGGATAGAATAAATCTTACGTTGGACGATACTCGAGGAGAAGCGGTCCGCTGATATTTCTGCCTCCGGATCACCTCGCCAGCGTGTGTATCTTCTACCAGGCCTGGGCGAAGGCTGAACGTGCTTGGCATCGGGCCGCCGAGTTTTCTGTCAGGCCCAGCCGGTAAAGGAGACCGCCACTTCCGGCCCAATAACTTGATGGAAAAAGATTTAACCCGGCCTGAGGTCGGCCGACGGGTCCAAATGCACCGTCCCCGGTTGTTCGCGTGACGCTGGGTAGCTCGTTCGGTCTAGGATCGAGAGTACGGCAGAGCCATCGTCTGCTGCATCTGCTGAATTTGTATACTTTGCTACTAGAAATTACTACCGTAGCGAATGCAATGATCAGCTCCCCTGTTCACATATAATACTTGGGTCATCAAACAGGAACTCTCGCGCCTGGTGCACGGACCGAACGGACACAAGATGCGCCATCCTCTGTTCGTGTTATCGAACCATCAAAATTACGATACATCGATCTGTACCAATATTAGGGACTTTGATCCGCGAGAATGATCATTGATTAATCGCGGCGGAAGTCTAGTCATTTGAGGTATGGATCGAGCCTGCGCTCATTTGGCCATGGAAGATTAAGGGGACAAGAATTAAGCAAACAGAAAACGATTTTGGTATTTTAGGACAGAAACATGAGAGCTACAACATATTTAGGGTCAACTTCAGGGGATCTAACCCTTGCTTGTTGCGTTGCATGCTTCCCGCATGCAATTATTATTCTCCTTTACACAACACACAAAACTTACTTCTCCTGCACTCTCTTAAAGCACCACACCACATCGCTACTAATTATTCCTTAATTTACACTCTGTAATATGCCACTCCACTAGGTTCGCGGTTTGCCGCCTCTTGCCATCTGGGCCGCCTCCTCGGCTGTGCAGTGCGGGCACCTCCCTCCTCCCCCGCGACGCCCTCCTCCTCCTCCCCAGCCTCCTCCACCACGCCCTCCTCCTCCCCCCCCAGCCTCCTCCACCTCCTCCATAGCCTCCGCCGCCGCCGTAATGGGTTGTCCCTTCAGCCGCTTGGTTTTTCTCCGTCACTGTTTCGGCTTGTTTTGCATCTTTTCCCCCAAAAAGAAAAAGAATCAGACAAAAATACATAGAAAGCAAAGATAGAAAGGGGATTTGTGTGCCGTATGGTCCACTTCTTGACCGGTTTTGAACAAAATTTATGCCACGAGAAGCATATATATATAGAGCCGAACTATTTCAGTATTAGAGAAAGCAGAAAAGCCCGTGAAGCTTCTGCGCCAAGCAACTGCTTGCTCCATCAATTGTCGAAAATGCGAAGCTTCACTACGGGAGTTTTTTTTTCTTTTTAAACGAGAAATAAGGAAGTTCATGACGATCGACATTCGATAATTTGTCCGGAAAACTAGTCCTCTTGTACCCCTGAAAATATCGAAAGTTCCTTCTCCCTTAACCCGTGGTACTTGAATTTGTAGAATTCTGCCGAATTTCTCGAAAGTTTAAGAGGTCTATTTAATGACGAAGCTCACCATCAAGACAACAACCGCAATATTTTCTGCCACAGCACCCGCAGTAGTGTTTTCCCTCTTCCAAATTCCCAGCTCGGGCTTGGTCTTGGTTTTTGTCCGTCGCTGCTGCCTCCGCTGCAACAATTAACCGAACAAAACCCAGATTTTGATTAGTCCTGGGAGACTATAATATCCATGTCCCGATCTCATGGTAGTTCTAGGTTTTATAAGTTTCGAGTTAGTAGTCAGAAGTGTCCCGTCGTCACGACATGTGACCCCCGAGAAACTCCCGTTTGCATGCCCCATGCACGTCGCCAACAAATATCGAACGCCCTATAAAACTTGCCATGTCTCCATGTCGTAACCTACTAAAAAAAAATCACGAAAAACAACTCAAGTATAAACCACGAAATTCAGACACGCAAGCAAGGCGGAGGGTACATTTTTTCCCATCCTTAGACGTCTCGGTGGCCGCCGAAGAGATGAGAACTGCTGCGAACAGGAGGGCCACGAAACACAGCGCCTTGAGCTTCATTTTCTTCGGACCGCAGAAAAACTATCAGAATCGGAAAGACTCGAGTGCTTGATGAGGAAGGATATGCTTGAACAGCGATGGTGAGCCTACGAGCGGTATATATAGCGATCAAGGCATCGCAAAGTGATAAGATCCTGAGTTAAAAGCACCGAGACCGACACGCAGAGCATTAATAAGAACGACGGGCTGAACTCAGGTGGGCGTTGTGAATTCTTGGCGCATAGCACCACCCCAGTTTCAAAGCCTTATCGCTTGGAGCATTGACCGAGCAAGGGACATCTGCAAGCTGAGATTGGAACGACAGTTTAATATTTAAATATTCTATTACTCTTACTCACGCTCAGTCTGATTTTTTTTTTTTTTTACCTAGTATTAAAAGTGAATATATTTAATTAGAGAGGCAAAGAGAATCTGATAAGATTTGAACCCGTGATCACTTACTATGATTGGAACCATTGTAACTGTTCTAAAAATTTAGACGATTAGATGAAGGCGTAATTTATCATTTAATTATTCTGTCGTTGTTAATCAGTCTCGGTTTGATCTGAGATTAATCTTTTCTTCGTTCAGCAAAAGGGAAAGTCGAAGCGATAGAGTTGGAAACGAGCCTCGTGTTGTGATCCGTGCAGCGGTCAAAGAGTCAAATTTGGCAATATATAACCTCGAGTGAGTGAGGCCATGGGGACCTTCAAAGTGGCCCTCTGTACGAGGCAGTCCGAATCTGATCGCTCGGTTTGTCATTTGGCGCACCGGGACGACGATGGTGGGACGACGACGTGCTCACGTGGATCTTGGCCGCGGGAAGCGGTTGTAGGATGGTCTACATATGGACAATATCATCTCAATCGTTAATTATATAGAATAGTAGACCCCACTGAATCGGACGGTTGAAATTAATTCGGTCCATATGACTTAGATACCATACACTAATTTATATCTAGCCGTGCATCGTTATGAGTTATTGCGAACATTTATTGGCCAATAGACCGAAACTTTAAGTCCAATTTCAAGTCTAACCTAAACTCCTTTTTTTGTCTCATAAAAGTTGGTAATCTTTTATGTGACAAAAAAAATTAGAGTAAAATGGAAACTGGACCCAAAGCTGGGATGTTTTTATGAGATAAAAAAAAAAGTTTAGGTGAGAATTGAGACCAAATCTAAAGTTAAGGGATTTTTATGGGGCAAAACATAATTTATGATAGAATTGAGACTGCATCTAAAATTGAGGATTTTTTATGATACAAAAGGTCGAATTGAGACTAGAAATAAAGTTGGAGGTTTTTTAGGTATTACACCGTTCAGAAAATAATATGTCATAGTGATTGGGATGATAGATTGAATCCACCCTAATGACGATACACGAATAAAGAGTATGAAAAGAAAGTATACTAGTTTTGATATGTGCAATGGTTTCTTTCATCCTGTTTGCAAAAAATTTCGATTCCTTTGATCAGTCGGCTGATTGATGGCTCCAAAAAACGAGATAAGTTTGGATGAATGACATACTCAACAAGGTGTAGGGAATTGAAGTTAGGATTCTTACTTTGTTACCCCGTCGCAGTTGAGCGCACGATGATTTGTTTCCAAAGGAGAAAATTGTCAAAAAAGTCCTAAACCTTTCACACTTTTGTCAATTCAGCTCTAAACATTTTAAGTTTGCCGATCTAATTCTAAACATTAATTTTCGCTTTGTGCCGATTTAGTCGTATTCGCTGAAAATCGCTGACGTAAATGCCGACCATCCTACGTGACACCGCCGGTGCTGATATGAATAGTTTTTAAATATTTTTATTTGAAAAAAAATATTTTTTTTTGTTATTTTTTATTTTTTTGGTTTGTTGGCTCCATGGCCGACGACCTCTGTCGGATTAGGGCCGGCAAGGGTCGCCGGCCCCTAGGCAAGAGCCGACAGGGGTTGGCGATCCTTGTGGGTCCCCGGGTGAGGACCACAAATCTCTCGCGACCAAAGGCTAGGGGTTGCGACCCTAGCCCTCGCGAGCTACAACGAGGGCGTCGTGGCCCTCGCTCGCCCTAGCCGTCGCCAGATCTGGCCATGGAAACCCCTACCATATCCGGCCATGGCAAGGGCGAGCAAGGGCCGCGACCCCTCGCCTTCAGCTGCTAGGGATTCGCGACCTTAAGGCAAGCAAACCAAAAAAATCAAAATCAAAATCAAAATTTTTAAATAAAAATTTAAAAAAATTATTAAATATTATCGCCGGTGGTGCCACGTATGACGGTCGACCTCCACGTCGGTGATTTCCGACGAATAGTACTGAATCGGCACAAAGTGAAAAGGTTTAGGACTTTATCAAGAAACTTAAAAGGTTTAAGACCGAATTGACAAAAATATGGAAGGTTTAGGACTTTTTTGACAATTTTCCCGCTTCCAAAGCTTACCCTATTGAAGAACGGCACGAAAACAATGTGTTTCAATGTGTTGATTTTTGCAGGAGAAACGACTTTAGGGTTATCTTTCGTGTATAATCTTGTATAATCTCGAATGTTATCCGTTCCGCGTTAGAGTGGTCATCTGCTATGTTATATACTCTGTTACTGGAGAGCGTTACCGCAGTGAAGGACCTCCTTGTGCTTTTGTTTTCATGGAATGCAAGGATCAGCTCTTTGTTCACATATAATACTCAGGTTACCAAACGGGGCCTCTCGCGCACGTACTCTCAAGTCCGAATGACACGAGGCGAAATTTTTGTTCGTGTTGTCGAACCATCAAAATTACCAAGGCTTCAATATATACCATTGTTAGGGACTTTGCTCATCCATTCTATTATTAGCAATATTGGGGTATCTACTTGATTCTGCAGGATTATTCATTTATTTCCTTTTGATATTGCATATCCTTGAGTGATTATATTTGATATCATGTTGTTGCGCGTCGAAATCCTTCGACGGGGCATTGCCTGTTATAGGTTCTAAGCCAAAATTGACTATGGCCCAAAAAGGGTTACTTACGCGAGAATCTTTTATCGAACTTAATCCGTTCGTTTTCCGAAAAGGAGTTCTGGGTCGATTTTGGACAGAGAGTGTCAAATGCAGTAGATTTACACAAAATGCGCGTTACAAACAGGCTTTCGACAACTTCGACGGCCCAATATGCGCGATAGTAACGTGATGCGACCCTGGAATTGAATCGACGGGATCGGGGATGATGTAGGACACAATGCTGGAATTTAATCAACAGCACTCGACGGGGGATTGTAGGACACAATACCGGAATTGAATCGACGGCATCGGACAAGATGGGTGAAGGGTGCAATACCGGAATTCAATCGACGTTATCGAACCTAGTGAGTAGACGTCGAAATCTAATCGACGACACCTAACTCTGGATATGATGCTCGCCGGAATTGAATCAACGACGGGAATCTAAAAGCTATAACTAGGCTAGGCTAAAGGCTAAAGGCTAAGAGCTTAGTTGAAAATGCAAGTGTTTTGGATTTGTTGTGTGTGTGTATCTTGCTACTGCGATGTATTTATAGGCAAGCTCTTTGGTAACCGCCGAACGGTTTCTTCCTTTTGCCCCACGCTTTGCGCTTTTCCATAAGCCACGTGGATGACGGTTTCCCGGTCTTCGTGCCTTTTCTTTTTACCTCGTGGGGATTACCACCAACCGCCTCGATCGTGGCCTCCCTCCGCGCGCTTTTTCTTGCTCTAGAAGGAAGTGGCGCCAAAGTTTACCCCGACACGTGGCACCTTTCCGATTGGTACGTGCACGGCTTCGGTGTTCCTTCCCGTAGCTGATTATCGCTTCCTCACGTGCTCGTCACGAGTCTTTCTTGGATTACTTTTAAGTGTCAACACATGTTTATCTTAATAACTATTAATAAAGCCTATAAATAAGCCCCGTATACTCTTTTCTATACAAATCGAAATATAATGAAATTCCTTATTTTTCCTTCCGTTCATTATTCTCGAGTACTATAATGGCAAGAACGAATCGTCAGATGTTAATTAATAGCGGTGGAAGTCGATCCTGCGCTCGTTTGGCTGTGGAGGATTAAGAGATCAAGAATTAAGGGAACAGACAACACTTTATGATATTTAGGACAGAAACATGAGAGCTACAACATATTTTGGGTCAACGTCAGGGGATCTAACCCTTCGCTTGTTGCATGCTTCATGCATGCGATTATTATTCCTCCTTTACGCACACAAACACACTCCTCCTACTGTCTTAAAAACGCCACTCCACGTCGCTACTAATTATTCCTTCCTTTACAGTCCGATTATTTGCCACTTGCTACGTTCACGGTTTGCCTCCTCTCGCCATCTCGGCCAACTCCTCGGCTGTGCAGTGCGGGTAGCACCCCCGTCCTCCCCCGCCACCCCCTTTGCCGCCTCCGCGCCCTCCGCCTCCCTTACCGTGCCCTCCTCCTCTGCCGTTTTCGGTTGTCCCTTCGGCCGCTTGGTTTTGCTCGGTCACTGTTTCGGCTTGTTTAGCATCTTTTCCCCAAAAAGAAAAAAGAATCAGACATAAATACATAAAAAGCAAGAACGGAAAGGGGCTCTGTGTGCTGTATAATGCCCTTCTTGACCGGTTTTGAACAAAATTCATGCCACGAGAAGCATAAAAATATATATAATAATAATTCTAGCTTTTATAAGTTTTTTAGCTCATATAGTCAGATATGTCCCGTTGTGAACGCTGAGTAACTCCCGTTTGCATGCCCCATGCACGTCGCCAACAAATATGGAACAACCCTATAAAACTTGCCACGTCTCCGTGTTATATAACCTACTGGAAATTATAACGAAAAGCCAAAGCATGAACCACGAATTTCGGACCCCGTGAACAAGGCAAAGTGTACATTTTTTCTCGAACTGGTGCCAAAGAGACCAGAACTGTTGCGACTAGACATGACCAAATGAACCGTGGGCTCGGAATCGGCCTGGAATTGGCCCGTTGACCGGGCCCACGGTTCCAACCCGGAACCGGAACCGGCCCGGAACCGCCAATTCCAACCCGTTTTTCTTTTTTTTTTTTTTTTTAAAAAGGGAGGAAACTTGGGAGAAAAGACCCATTGGGCCTAGGAACAGGCGGTTCCGAACCGGAACTGGAACCGGCGGTTCCAAACCCGGAACCGGAACCGCCGGTTCCCGAATCGGAATCGGCGGTTCCATGGAACCAGCCATGTCTAGTTGCGACCACGAGGGCTGAAGAGACGAGAACTAATTTTTGGGAAAATTAGTCCTTTTCTATCCCCGAAAATATCCGAAAGTTTTTCTCCCTTAACCCGCGGTACTTGAATTTGGAGAATTCTGCCGGATATTCGACAGTTTAAGAGGTATATCTAATGACGAAGCTCACCATCATGACAACAACCGCAATATTTTCTGCCACAGCACCCGCAGTAGTGTTTTCCCTCTTCCAAATTCCCAGCTCGGGCTTGGTCTTCGTTTTTGTCCGTCGCTACTGCCGCCGCTGCAACAATTAACCAAAAAAACCCAGATTTTGATTAGTCCTTGTGAAATCATGTTATCCATGTCGATCCCTGATCTCATAATAGTTCTAGGTTTCATAAGTTTTGAGTTAGCTCATATAGTCGGAAGTGTCCCGTTGTCACGACATGTGACCCCCCCGAGAAACTGACGTTCGCATGCCCCATGCACGCCGCCAACACATATTGAACAACCCTATAAAACTTGCCGTGTCTCCATGTTATAACCTAGTGGAAAATATAATGAAAAAACCGAAGAATGAACCGGGAAATTCGGACACGCGAGAAAGGCGAAGTGTTACATTTTTCCCCGTCTTTAGACGTCTCGGTGGCCGCCGAAGAGATGAGAAGTGCCGCGAACAGGAGGGCCACGAGACACAGAGCCTTGAGCTTCATTTTCTTCGGACCGCGAAAGATATCAGAATCGGCAAGACTCGAGTCGAGTGTGTGATGAGGAAGGATACTGCTTGAGGAGCGATGGTGAATACATGAGCGGTACATATAGCGATCGAGGCGTCGCAAAGTGACGAAAACCTGAGTTAAAGAGCACCGAGACAGACGCACAGATCATTAATAAGCACGACGCTTGGAAGCATTGACCGAGCAAGGGACATCTGTATCGGCTGAGTTGGGAACGACTGTATGGCAGCAAACTGGAAATGAAATTTGGATTTTGTTGGTAGGATACCATCTTTGATTTCGTGTAAAAGACTATTCGAATATTATGTCTCCGATCGGCCGACTACGTCCGCATAAATGTCGGCCAGCTAAAATTGATCGGATAGATTGAATTGATAAAGGGATACAAAATTTTTTCCGTTTTGTTCAATCGAAGCGATAGAGTTTGGAAGTAGCCTCGTGTTGTGATCTGTGCCGCAGTCAAATAGTCCAATTTGGCAAAAGATATAACTTGAGTGAGGCCATGGGGACCGACCTTCAAAGTGGTCCTCGTGCAGCCCCCATCTGATCGCTCGGTTTGTCCTTTGGTGCATCGCGGGTCGACGGCGGGACGATGACATGCTCACGTGGATCATGGCTGCAGGAAGCGGCTGTACAGGATAGTCTACAGATCTCAATCAAATGTCGTGGTAAATGCTCGATTTCGAAAGTTTGAATTATTAGATGGATAAATTTTGTACATAAGAATTTCGTGGAATTTCGTTGTCAAACGATATGGGATGACGTTACGGCTATGAGTGCTTTTTCTTCTCACCTACGTTAAATTAAACGAGATACTCGCTATCGTAGCCGGACCGACATGCATAGATTTTTTTGTTTTTGGGCCCTTTTCACGATTTCAAGAAATAATTCCGCTTGAGGTTTCGTCCTTTTCTTGTGCTGCGGTGTGACCGGAGACACGTCGAGGGAGTGTTTGGTGAACAAGTAATGAAATGAATGCGACGCTTCTTCTGGGCAACGCGCCACGTCATCAATGCAGAGTCGACGGTTCTAAGCCACGTGCTGCCCGGTGTCGTCCTGGCTCGCACGAGGGCGGGACTTCCAGAACCCAAGTTAGGCTTCGCGAGATTCCTATCGTGTCATCCCGTGTCCGTTCTAAAATGCATCTTAGTCATTAGGCTTGACGGTGGCGTGGCGTGGCGTGTTCAAGGCTCCCCCGTGCTGCTTTTAGATTAATGAGCAGGGCAGTGCCCTCGTAATACTAAATAACTTTTATAATTGGAGCTCGTATTTTATTATTAATTTGATTTTCGATTCACGAATAGTGTCTGTTATATATAATTTTTTTTTCTTATAATTGAAAGTAAAAAAAAAAAGATGCGAGGTGCTGATGTGAAACCCTTTATCGGATATAGTTCTAGCTTAAAAGAGAATCATGATAAATCTTGTGTCTTCATTTTTTTTTTCTCTTTTTTACTCTTTATTTCGTTATGGTTGTGCACCTAACCATAGCAAATGTGACCTATTACATGTTAGGGATATTAAGAGTTCGTAAATCAAATAAATTTGACAGAGTAATGACACGGGAATGATAGTTTAATTAAGTCGATAGACCTCATTCGACGACCCAACAAGGATATTGTCCCAGACTTAACGAATAAGTTCGCTAGATGATTCTAATATGGATAGCAATTATGTTACAGGCTTTTCCCTAGTGCCACACCCGATAGCAAGAAATACCATAGTGTCTTGGCAACAGCCTAACATGAGAAAATCACAAGAAAAGTTTTAAGTTTATTGCATTTACGTCAATTCGGTTTCCTATGTTGCCGCCCAGCATTGACGTACACAATTTTTATGGTTTTTATTTTTTTAAAATTATTTTATCATTTTTTTTATTATATTTGTCTTTTTCCTTCTTACTCAATCGGTCATCAAGCCTCAACAATGGTCGGCGATTGGCCACAAATGACGATGGGCGATGGACAAGGGTCGGTCTTGCCAGCTTCTCCCAAGGCTCGCCTCCCCGAATATGGCAAGGGACAAGCCTCGCCCGAGGCCGGCAAGGTCACTCCTCGCCAAATTCCCAAGAGGTCGAGCCTCGCTCAATGCATGGTCATCCCCCACCAAATCCCGACGAAGGTGATCATGCCTAAGGCCGACGAGGGTCACCTGGCCGATCGTTGGCTATCCCAAGGCCTAGAGATTGGCGGAGAAAGAATGACCAAAAAATGAAAAATGTAAAGAAAAAGGAACAATTAGAAAAAAAATATGTAAAGAAGTCCACGTCAACGTTGGCCGTGCAACATGGAACGGTTGGTATCCACATTAGCAATTTTCGACCAAAATTAATTGGATGAACTATATTGGCAAATTTTTAAAAAGCTTAAGACTAAATTAGTCAAATTAAAAGTTTTATGACTAAAGTTGTGTAAATATAAAATGTTAAAAAAATTATGGTAATTTTCCCAGCTTTCCTCGGACACAACACCAAGTGAATGATGGCTTGCAAGGCAAAAAGACTAAGGAATGAAAATTCTTTAAACTTCCGATACTGTCCTTTTTAGGGACGGAGATCTTGTAGATTGAATTTGAATTTTTTGAGGGGAGGGCAAGTCAACGATAGTTAGTTCGATGATGCATGTGCCACAAATCGGTGGTATCTTGCCTTCTCACACGCATCGGGCTTTTGGAGAATCTTCCCAAGTGAGCCGATTCTTACACACACACACACATGATATCCGGCTTTAGGAAAACCTTCCCAAGTTAGCCTATTCTTACACACACACATGATACAAGGGTCGTACAACGACAACGAGAGAGTATGGGAAGAAATCACGAATTGTATTTCAAATGCGTACGTTACAAATGAGGGGATGACCCCTTTATGTGATGGGATGACCACCCCTTTATATACACAAGAATGGAGACCTCTTGTCTCCTCGGCCTTTTGTCTTTTTCCCCTTGTCTTATATGTGCCTTATCTTGCATGGTTCAGCTACCATGCTTTGTCCCATAAGAATTGTCTCTTATGAGACACTTCGGGTGTGCATGGTAACAATTCCGATCCGAAAAAGTGATTTTGATTAAAAGTATTTTTTTTTATTCTGTTCCCTATATGAGTTTTAGAGAATTAGAACATGTTTGATAACCGCACAAAATTTCTATTCCCGAAAACAATTTATCTTCCCAATTTTTGTTATTTAGGTCAAATAATTACATAGTCACTTTGTAAAATTTCATCACACATTTCGAATTAGCCATCAATCTATGCTAAGTGTGGAGCCACAACATTCAGGGTGACTTAATCACAGGACTCATGAATCAAGACCAAAATGTTTCCACCCTGTGTTTTGAAAAGCATGCAAATGAAAAGGAAAACAACATGAGCATGAGGGCGGGCAAGCATGAGCACGAGGGTGACTCTCGCCTAGGATCGCGAGGCGATCTCAATGATCCTGGCAAGGGCCGCCCCTAATCGGGCTCGATGAGGAGACAAGGGACAGATTCAAGTCGTGCGAAACTCACCAGATTCATGCGACGAGGACGACGGATGGCAACGGTGGAGTTGGCGGGTCACAAGAGCGGCAGATGAGGGAGTGAATTGAGACCTCATTCTGTTTTAGGCTAAGTAGTACCGACATCGGCACACAACGCGACACGACACATCAATACGTCATTTCTCAACAAATAAAATATTTCGATACTTTGGGACACGTTGTATTTATCGTGTACTTATAAATATATTAGTGGTGAATTTCTTCTTATTATTCTTATGTTAGAGATTCACGATTAGGTTTTTTTTTTAGGTGGCTGGGTATATTAATATTAGGGTGATTGGATATATGACTTAGGTATATATATTTGTAATAAATTTACATTTTGGCCTCCTTATTTAATGAAAATACTTAAAATTGACACCGTGTGTCGAAATGGTCTTGTCTAGACGCTGGAATCACATGTCGCTAGCGTGTCCGGAGCGCTAACCACGTATCGGTCGTATGCCGAAGTGTATTGGAGTGTCGGCCACGACACGAAGACTCCTAGAGAGTGTCGGCGTTTCCTAGATTTTAGGTCGAGGGAAAGTAATGAGAGAACTTAAAGAGAAAGGTGAGAAATGTGGGACTTCACACAGCTTTGTATTTCTGAAAAGTGATTCTTTTTTTTAGAATTAACTTTTTTTTATTCTTGTTTTTGCTTCAAAACTGTTTCCGGTAATAGAATCAGAATCAGAATCATGTACGTTACCAAACCCGTTTCTCATCATTTTTCATTCCGGGGAATAGAATCGGAAAATCAAAATCGTTGCCATGCAAACCCTTTATCTCTTTTATCACGTAGGGTTTCACCAGATCAAGGTCTAGTCACTACATGCATAGTCCCTAGGATGGTTCTGAAAGGGCTTGGACCATTCAAGAGTCATGCTTAGCCATGCATCTAGCCACCTTTGGTCATGCTTGGCTGGATCAGGTTATTTGTGGGTCACAAGTGCTGGGGTCTAGCCCTATAGAAGTTGCCTATGAGATCGCCTTCCATCAGGTTTTTAAGATTGGAGGCTTTTATAGTGCTAAATAAAAAGATCCTTAGCCTGTCGCACGTATTACAATCCATTCCTTGCATGATAATCTGTTGGGATGTGATACATGTGTGTCTTAATCATCGAGTTTAGTTGTCCCCAATGCAAGTCTTTGGTAGCGGCTGCTGTAGCCGCCCCTAAAAACTTAAGGGAAAATTTCAAAAGAAAGTCTCAAGTGCCCTCGTTTTTTTAAATAAAGATTTGAGTAGACTTTGTTTCAAATAAGGGTCTTAAGTACCATTTTTATTTCAAAGGAGGGCCTTAGTAAGAGTATTTTTGTCTTTTTACATTTTCTTATTCTTTTCCCATTTTTCTTTCCTTTTTTTCCTTTTTTTCTTTTCCCTTTTTTTTTCCTTTTCCCTTGTTTTCTCTTCCCACAGTCGGCGACTGTGGACCGGGCGGCCTCCCCGGCGACTGGCCTCGCTTGCGGCCGTGAGGGAACGTCTCGCCCAGCCTAGGCGAGGGCCGACCTCGCAATAGCCAGCAAGGGGAGCCCTTGCTAGATCGGGCGAGCACTCGCCTCGCACTGCCCAAGGCCGCGCCAATATCATATGCGCCAACTGGAGAACGGAGCCAATGATTCTGTCATGCTAATATCATCCGCACCAGCTGGAGCTCGCTCCAATTGACGCAATTGGCCGCATGGATCAGCTCGTCGAAGAATTCGAGCCTGAGGGCGCTTGATCCGACGGGGGAATCAGCAGATGAGTCGAGCAGGTTTGGGAAGGAGTCGGAGAGGGGGAAATCGTGGGGGAGGAAGTGACCCGGAGGCTCGAGGTGGAGGTGGTGTTGGCGGTGGGGAGGATGAGATGGAGGCAGGAAGGCGTCGGACGGACAGACATGGGGATTGAGCTTGAATGGAGGGGCGCAATCATCATGACGGCCCAAGTCCTTCATGATAGAGTCCCAGTCCAGGGTCTGGAGCACGTCCCACTAGAGGGCAGTGGAGCCATCCTCGGCGTCGCCGTCGCCGCTTCAACCCCCCGGCAGCGAGGATACTTCGGGGGATTATCAGACACGGAGCTGCGGAGGTCGAGGACAGATGTAGGCTCGTAGCACAGGGGCAAAGGAGAGGCGGCGTCTTGCTGTTGGGAAGTGACAGGAACTCTCATAGCTCGGCGCGACGCGCTCTTTTTGCCTTGTCCCCTGTCGATCGATTGTGGTCTGGTTTTTGGTGTTGGGTGGAGAGATCTGAGGTTGAGTTTCTATGTTTGACTTAGAAATAGTGGTGGTGAAGGAGAGACGAGGACGAGGGGAGTTTGGTGGAGATGGAGGGGAAGAGAAAAAAAAAGGAAAAAGGAAAGTAAAAAAAGAAAAGGGCAAAAAAAGGAAATAAATAAAAAAATGTAAAAGGATAAAAATATCCTTAATCAAGCCCTTTTTTTTTAAAATAAAGATAGCACTTTAGATCTTTATATGAATCAAGATCCACTTCAGGCCATTTTTTGAGTAAATGAGAGCACTTAGGACCCTTCTTTGAAATTTTCCCAAAACTTAACAATGGGCTTCACGTCTGGCGGCGAGTGTATTGGTGATGAGGGACGAAGAGCGCCTTCTCGTCACTGATGATCAGCTGGGACAAAGCTTTCTCGCTTTTAGGGTGGACTTTACCCGTTGCTTTGCTCTCCCTATTTTAGTGAGTGGGGTCTCGCCCTCTCTCTAAATGCATATATGGGTTAAAGACATGAGTTTATGACACATTCGACAGGTCTAAATTAAGATATGATACTTTTCACAAATTTTGAATTATGACTAAACTTGAAATCTCATGTAACGGTTATGAAATAAATTTTGCTAATGTATAACTTGTACGTAAGAGATAAGTTTATGTACTATAATTTATCTTGTTAAGTTAGCAGAATCTCAATCCTTGATTTACCAGAATTTATATAGCTTCATCATGCATAGGGAAATGCTTCCCTGACAGCTGTTAGGGATGGTACAATTTCAACCGTAAATCCACACACCATCATTACGTATTTTGCGTAAAACTCTCATTGATTGAAAGATCATATGATCAGAAATATCTGACGGTACTATCAGACTTTTAGACTAGCAGATTCTTTTAGGTTATTGTAGAAAATATGGCCATCGAATTAATATGCTCGGAAAAAATGAACGTTGCCAACCCAAGATCAAACACAAACACTTGCACATTTGATTGAAGACACTCCGTACACGCATCACAAACTTTATTCATTACGCGCTAGGCAGTCCCCTCGTATCGCAACACACCATAATACGAGGCATTTTCTGCGTCTTTAGCTAGTGCAAACACCGGTTGCACATTTGGACCGAAAAAAAAAAAAACACACCGATTGCACATGCGATGCCCGGCCTTGTTGTTGCTCTTCTAGTTCTGAGGTTTCTCTCCTGGCTTGGTCTCAGCAGCCTCGCCGGCGTAAGTGCAGCATCTGCAACCTCCGCCGTAGTATCCTCCTCTGCCACCACAGCAACCGTAGCGGCAGTGACCTCCTCCACCACCGCCGCCATGGTATCCTCCACCGCCGCCGCCGCCATGGTATCCTCCGCCGCCGCCGCCGCCATGGTATCCTCCACCGCCGCCGCCCGGGTATCCTCCTCCGTACCCGCCGTACTTCGCATCATTTACATCATTCGTCTCTGTGGTCGCGGCGGATGTCGCTGCACACAGAAAAGCGAAAGTTTAACCAGGCTTTAGTTCTTCAGTTCTAGGTACTCATGATTAGGATTATCCCATGGTGGGCGAAGAAATGTTTGAGCACTGTCGATTGAACCCTAATCATATCATACTATTTCCATGAAATTAAACAATTGCAGTGCTTCAGAAATAGGGAGATGGGTCAAGAAGGAACGTCATGCGAAAGAGCTCACCATGTTCTTCCTTGGACGTAGTCCCAGCCAATTCTCTTGCAGACACCTCCGAGGAGATGAGAAGAACACAAGCGACCAAAACACCCAGCAAAATGAAAACTCTCGAACTCATCTGTTCTCCCTTTTTTGTCTGTCCCCTCGAAAACAAGTGAAGAGCTCTCAAGAAAGAGAAGTGTTCTTCGTACCCTTTTCAGGAGTCGTTGATGAGAAGGGAATGCTTCCTTCCAAGCTTATTTATAGGCGGGAGAAGGTATGGAAGTGCCTCGCAAATGGGTGAAGATTGCATGTGAGACCTGCACACTCGTTATGGATTGAGACCCCACACCATGTGGTTGATCTTATCTCTTTGATTTGAATCCACACATCAGATGAGAAAGCTCGTCTTCTTTCTACCTTATTGTTTTTATCATGAGATCGACGTTGGATGTGCATTTTTAGACAGGATCGAAGCTCCCTCGCTTTGTACTTTGCCTCAAATGGCAACTTCTCGTGCTATATAGATAGAGTTAAAAACCAAAGTCGTGCGTAGGGTTTTCATTTCCTTGTCAGCCAAATGAGACCACCCTATCCGTGGATTCATATTCCTATTTTGACACTTCGAGTGTAATTTCTGGTAATGTTTAAACGTGTCTAACATGATATTAAAATTGATAAGTTATTCAGGATCAATTAGAATGTTTATCTAAATGTCCTCGAACATTGATCTCTACGACATTGATATGTGAGGAAGTATTGTAGCAGTGAAGCTTCGGACCATTTAGACCTAACCTGTTCAATTTTGGTCAATTTAGTCTTAAACTTCACTTTGATCGTCCTTCCATTAATCAAGTCTATTGGAACTATACCGCGTCGTCATACCGGCTCGACCTGGCGTTCAAGTTCAATGACAACATCGAATATCTTCATGTAATCCAGGGACCGAATTGAACACGTATAACAAATTCATGGACAACATTGCACATTAAGCTAAAATTCAGGGACCACATTGAATAAATTAAAAGCTCGTCGGCCGCATTGTATATTAAACTAAAATTCAAGAATCATTTGTAAATCTTTCCTTCTCTAAACGATTATGACATCACAAGATACTTCCCCCAAGCTTTAACAACGTAGAAATCGCCGCCCGCAAAAGCTTTTAATGCATTCCAAACTCAGCAATTAACTAAAGCTCGAGACTTGGTCAAAGCATATTGGGCAAGTTACACCGGCCGGCCGGTACCATTTAATCCGGCTGGCGTTTTTATTAGCCTTGTTGAAAGTGGCGTGTAATTAATCACTTCATTTTATAATAAGCAATTTTTTCTTATTCAGGATAATCTAACTCGCCAAATTCGAAGTTATTAGTGAGACCGGGTTCATAAGCTTGAGGGACAGAGGCGATGTGAAAGGCCTAAGACGAGGTCTAGGCAGCCTCACCTTTTGTGAAACGGGGTATGTATACACCTAAGACGAGGTCTAGGCCTGTGTAAACCTAAGCAATACGAGGCTTAAGTGAGATTAAAAATCCACCTATTGAAGAGGCTGAATTGATAATTTAAAAGCTTAACCCGCAAATGATATCACGTCAGAATGCTACACGCTAAAGTAATCGGCAGTTGGGTGCGCTTCAAAGCATTTATTTCGTCGGCAAAGATCAACGGCAATCGGGTCGATTGCTAGGGTTTTATACGTGGAATTTCCGGAAACCTACCATTTTATTCTGTCTTTTGGATATGTAGTCAAACGAGGGCCTAAAGATGGTAGCTAGCTAGCGTCCTTTTGATGAATATAAATCCTAATAAAAGCGGGTGGGTGTGAGTGCAGGTTGTATATAAAAGCAGAGTGGGTACGGTTAAGTTGCAGAAGATTTAAAGCCGGACTTCCCCCCTTGACAGAGCGGAAGTATTGGACAAAATCGAGTCGCATGGTCCAACCCCCTCTCTTCCAAATTGTGTGGCTGGTCAGTGTTCATTGAACTTCTCTCTCTCTCTCTCTCAAAATTGAATGACGGTGATCACTTTTCCAAAGTTCAATCTACAAAAGAACGATACATGCTCTTGGGATATGTATGTCTTGGAAGGACAACTATTCTTGGGAAGTTACTTTTTCGACTTCTCAGTATTTGGACGGCGAAAAACTGATCGATTCAACAAAAATCCTTCTCCTAGGACTGCAAAACAACAAGCTTAGATCTCGGAGGCAAACAAATTCTGACAAAGAAAAAACTACCAAACAAGTAAAAAGTAATCATTCTCTTTGAAATTGATTTTCATGGATCATATTCTCCTTTAATACGAAGTTGCCGACGAAAGAAATGCCCACTTGGGTACCAAACTTTAAAAGTGAGTGTCCAATCGTACATCTACTACCTGCTTTGTCTTGATGGATCGATATAGCCAGCTGGCTTTGTACTGCCACAAGAGTGCAAGGCATCGATTTTTTTTTTTTTTTTGTTGGTCAATTTGGGATTGAAGGGGCCAAGAAGAACTTGAAGCATTGGGCTTTTCTTATGGGTTACTACTTGACAGTATATATCAAATCTAAAATCCCGGTGGATTGTGACAAAAGCACCCTCCTTTGTAACCTGAAAAAAATCTTAGGTATTGATGTTGCGACGTGCAAAATTTAGGGCTTTTGGTTGTAGACAGAAGATAATGTTTGTCATACTGGTACAAGGTTGGAGTATTGGTATCGCAGTGGGTAAAGGTTAGGGATTTTTTTGCCGTAGATAGATGGTATTTTTGTCACACTAGTACAAATTTAGGGATTTTCGCTACTCAAAATAAAAATTAGGGTATAAGTATGATAATAGGCATGATTTAAGATTTTTTTTACGGTATTTTCCCTACTTTTAATTTTCCAATACCACATCTTTTCTAGTGAATAAGTTTTGACACGTATGGATCAAACTATTCTACACGAAATGTTGAGGGGCAAGCATGATTCACCTCACAATCGCCCATGGATTCCTTGAGAGATAAAACTTCCAGAGTAAATACGTTCATATTTCGAGAAAGAAGTACGAGTTTAAAAACGGATATTAGGGGTACCAAACTCCTTTGGAATATTAAAAATAGATCTATAATTCCAAGTCTTTGTGTTATTTCTTTTACGAGACATGTCGGATCCGAGACATCGTTACCCGATTAATTAGGATGACGGTTTCTTATTTGAATTTACGAAATCAGCATTTCGATAAAATCACACACTATGGTAATGCTAAGCCTTCTATTCTTTGAGAAATTTATCCAAAAACTCCGCGATCTAACTAGGAAGACAGTTTCGAATGTCACACGTAGATTAATGGACATGCTAATTTAATGTATCCCATTAGATAAAATATATGACTCATTCGTTATGTGATGCTCTAACAACTTTAATTTTTAAGCTTCAATGGTTGTGTATACAACTTTAATTAAGTATTAAAAGTAGAGGTCTTAAGTCCGATTCCTCAGGCCTTCCAACTCGTCCTCTCTGTATCATGACTAGGGCCAATCACCGATCTTTTAAAATGAGAAAATTGTCCAAAAAGTTGTAAAATCATTGCACTTTTACTAATTCAATTTTAAACATTTTAATTTTTTTTAATTAAGTCTATTCGGCCAATTTTGATCAAAAATTGCTGACTTGGCATGGCCTACGCTCCGATATGGATAATTTTTAATAATAATTTAAATTTAATATCAAATGTTAATTTATTTTATTTAATTTTAAATTAGATAAAAAAAAATATAAATAGAAATATAAATTTTTATTTAAAAATAAGAATGAAAAAAGTATGGCAAGCTAGCCGGGCCAAGGCGAGGGCTGGCAATCCTTGCCGGGCCCAAGCGAGGGCACCCATATCTAGGTGACGCCGGCCCTCCTCTAAGGCCAACGAACCATTGTTGGCCCCGGACGAGGCCTCGTCGGCCCAAAGCAAGGGCTAGTGACCCTCACTAGGCCCGAACGAGTGCCGGTGTAGATCAAATCAAGACGACCTTGCCCGGTCGTAGTGAGGGTTGCCAGCCCTCTTCTGGTGCTAGTGACCTCTAGCAACCCCTCCGGCAATGAGCGGCGATGCTCCAACCGATGAGCCCGCCATTTTTTTTTCAATTTTATTTTCTTGATTAAAAATTAGCTTTTCTTTTATAGTTTTTTAATCTAATTTAAAAACAAAGAAAAAAAGAAAAAAATATTGGAATGCTAAAATTTTTCCAATGTGAAGCGCATGTGCCGCGTAGGATGACCGACGTCCACGTTAGCGATTTCCCGTCAAAATTGATCGGATGGACTAATTGGAAAAACATGAAAAGATTTACTACTCAATTAGTAAAATTAAAATGTTTAGGCCTGAATGGGTAAAAGTGCAATATGTTTAAGGTTTTTTGGATAATTTTTCCTTTTCAAAACGCTACCTACATGTCACCATTCGACCGCTTCCGTTATATACACAACTCCACCGAGGCCGTCAATGCCACATTTGCCTCGACTTTTTTTTGTCACGGCTGCCTCCGTGGCACCGAGCTGCACCACAAGCTCCTCCTCCCTCTTCCTCGTCGCGCCCGGCCGTCGCCACCGTAACCTGCGCGAACACCCAACAATACCGGCCTACAACAATGCTTGTGGCCATCACATGATTAGCCTTGCATGTCCAAGCACCTATATGGGCCTAAGTAGCACCGAACTACTACACCAATGGCCCAAAAAATGACGGTTGGCCTTGTTGACCCGATTTGGGATTGTGGGCTTGTAACATCTCGTCCCATTACCTATTGGGATTGGTGTGGGCAAGTCATCAAAAACGTCCTCGATCCTCCTGGATCATGTTCATCTAGGTTAAAGTGCGTATATATTCCTAATCCTAGCTAGTTTTCTTTCGAAACCAAGTCTTATTTTGCTAACCAAAAGTTACCCGTGGAGTTGCCATAACTCGAAGCGAACACACCCTAAACTTTATGAAATACAACCATGTACACATTAATAATTTATTCCATAAATAATTTAATGAAAAAAGAAATTATTCGAAAACACGAATTGCTAGCCTCACCGTTGTGGTTTGCTTGGCTTCTTTGACATGTTATCCACTCAGTGCGGTAAAATAGATTTCGGCATGGCTAACACGCCAAGGCATGCGAAACAGCACCGGCCAGAGGCAACATCGATAGTCCTTTTTCGTGATTTAACACGACGGAGGGATCGGCCAACAAAGAAAAACACAAGCCTTCTCTCTTTTGCCCCTTCCTTAGCCCTTCCCCGTCATTGCCGTGTTTCTTCCCGTTTCCTTCTCTGTTTCCTAGTAGATCTCGATATCTAAGAACTCTCGATCGACTGATGTGGCTAAAGAATAGAGGCGTGTGCAGATTAGACGTACAATATTAGTTCGATTCCCCACGAGGGCCACGACACAAGTTCGAATAGTCTTATACCCGAATCACGTATCCACATCATAAGTCTGCATGTCGAGATAAACGCGCTTACAAACTCCGTCGAACAACTAATCAATCGAAACACGAGACCCACTTCGGAACTATCCCTGCTTTCCTTGCCGGATGATGATGAACCGAAGTGCCCAGAAGGCAATGACCCAAGAAAGGAACGGATAGACTTAGCCAAGGGAAGAAGGAAGAAGGCTTAGAAAGCAAGAATTGACAGGCATAGCCCACCCACCAAGCAAAGCCTCAATTCCAAGAGGCCAATGGGGTGAGAGCCATGTGCACAAAGTGTCTGGCCATGAAAGAAAGGCAAAAAAAAAAAAAAAAAAGCTAAATTGAATGAGATGTCACCTTTTCAGTTTCCCTTATCTATTTTCTGATGATAAAGGGTCCTTCAAGTCCAGCTCTAAAGGAGCTCTGCCCTGCATATGTGCTTAGCTAACATGTGCTGATTGACTAATCATCTCATTTTTGTAAGCAACTGATCACCCAGCAGTCACATTGCAACCTGATAGATTTCACTTACTTATTCCACTTCTCTGAACTTTTGCTCTTGCTATATATCTGAGAGAACTTTTCATCATTTCCCCAAGCTTCAGTGTGGTTTCTGGGGAAGACTCGTTTGAGAATTCCCCTGCTCTCTGTGGCTGGTGGGTGGAGATCAAAGATGGGTCTCACTGGAGAGCTCGTGAAGAGTGTCTTCTCCAGAAGCCGACCATCCGGTCTGCACGAGGCAAATGTACGCTCTTGGCCCCCTTTGAAAATGTGTCTTGCTGCTGAGATCGTGTAGGTAACTTGCGCTAGTAGTGATCTGTTTGATTCTATCAGGCAAGAAGCAGGGAGGCCGAGAGGAGGAGATGGAGCGTGGTGAGATCATACCTGTGCGGCGACGAGTTCAATTCGGTCCTGGCGGAGGAAGATTCTGCTTCTGTCAAGAGCTATGGAGCCACGACTAGTCCACCGTCCGTGGAAACCGAACCAGACGTCGAAAGTAATGGAGGGAAGGAAAGTTTGTCGGGAAAGCGAAGGAATTCGATGTCCAGGTTGTTCCATGAAGACGATGCGGCTATCATCATTCAATCAGCTTTCAGAAGATTCCTGGTGAGGCCACGCTCTCTAGTTTTAGGATACAATCCACTAGCGCACGAAGTTCATCTTGGATCTGTGTTTTCTCCGTCTGCAGCGTCAATTAGGATGGGATAGTTACATTCACCATATGCGTTGTAAGTGCTAAAAACGACCGATGTGTTCACAAATTCAGGCTAGGCGTAAAGACATGGAAGATATTATATCAGTGAGCAGGAGCGAGCAATGTGCGGTATCGGCAGCAGAGAGCCCAAGCAAGGACTCCATTGGTACATCCCTGGAAGTTCAAACCGGAAATTCTGTGCGAGTGTTCGCAGTGCAAGACGAGAAGTTGGCCATCAGTCACCAGAAGCACAAACTCAGAACTCAAGTCACAAAGCCAAAGGTAAAATTCATGGCCACAGTGGCTGCTCGTACGTACCTGCACCTTAACAGCAAGAAACTTCATCATAAATGTTCGACGCCAAACGGGTCATCTTACACTGGTGAGAGTATGGTCCCTCCTCGCAGATACCGCACCTTCATAGATTTTCACTATTAGATTGAAAAGCAAATCACGGCCATTCAGGCTGAAATATGTCGAACGGCAGTGATCTGTCGAATTTCAATCCGACAGCTTGTGAGGGCGCCGCTCGCCGTGCCGTTTTACCAAGTGCATCCTTGTTATTTATCTTCCACGATCACTAACATAAACACCTTTCACCTATTCTTTATCATCGTGTGTCCGAATCAAATGAGGTGAACACATATAAGTATGTGTTGAACAACCACAAAAGTTCCTTCCACGCAGTTATGTACAAGGACTCGAGAAATGATTCAAAAGTGATCCCCGACTCTCCTGAGCATACGGTTGGACAGCAAGAACCATGCTTCGGACAATAATTCGCAAAGATAAAAAGACTGTAACTTCCGTGTGCAACTTCTGTGTGCATCAATGTTGCAGGAAGAGTGGGACGACAGCACAGTAAGCAGCAACATATCGAAAATGAGGATTCAAAGCAGACTGGAAGCTACGACCAGGCGCGAGAGAGCTCTGGCATATGCATTCTCCCAACAGGTACATCTATGATCTAACCGACCTTAGAAAAAAAAAAAAAAAACAAGGTTCGACAACTAGACCTGGCTTCATTACATAATTATCTGCGTGTTTGTAGCTGAGGATTTGTTCAAAGAAGAGGCAAACAAGAACAGAAGGAAGAGAGCCCAACATGAGCTGGAGCTGGCTTGAAAGATGGATGGCGACTCGCATTTCAGAGAACTCGTCGGTCGGATCTCACACGAACATGCCACTTGTGCCCAGGAACATAGTCAAGAACGAATCGCTCGATGTAGCAGGAGAAGAAAAGGAAAGTTGTGGATCGAACGAAGTACCCGTCCATCTCAACGCGTTGTCAGTTAAAGTGACGGGGTATGGGAAGACCTTAAAGCCAACTAGGAACAGGCTTAAAGCTACTAATAAGAGAGGTGTATCGAGGCGGAAAACAGTTCCGAGCCAACAATTTCCAAAAGCTTATGCAAAGGTACAACCCTTCTGTTTTTGTTCAACTGTATCTTGGGAAGAATCTACAAGGCACTCATGTAGCAAAGCCAGAAGGCATGCTCCGCAACGTTCCCGAATGTTTGGAACTAAGTAGCAGGACCAGTTTTGGTGGTTCTTTTGCAGTCAGAAGATTCACACAACATAAAAATATAGCTGGCTGAAAACACCTGTTTTTGCAGGCAACAAGGAAAGACTCATTGGATGAAGTAGGACTTGGAACAGACAGAAAGCACGATCAGCAAATGGAAAGCAAGAACGAAATCAAATGCGATGATTCGGAATCGTAGGAGACGCCTTGCAAAATGCAGACAACACCAACGTCCTGCAGCTGGCGAATTAACCCAGCTAGACAAGTCAGTTCTCTGTTGGAATGACTCCAGTATATATAGCAGTTTAAGACTGCCAGATGCCCGCCAGAATTTTCTCTCTAAATTTATGAATCCAAGTGCTTTCGGCATTGCTAGGCATACGCATTTCATGAATGGTCTAATAAGTTCGATATCAATGAGCTTATGGAATTGAAAATACTCACGGAATTGAAATGCCGCTTTGACCGGTACCTGCTGTTGGGAACATCATGAAAGAAAAGTAAAGGCCACAAGACAATACAACACCATCATTACCCTTACTGTAATGCAGGGGATAGTCAATCAATGCATGTCAAAATAGCACCATGAACCTGCAATTAGAGTTCACTTCACCGTGTGACCCAAGAAAGGAAAAAACAGCACACATCACCAGCCGAATTGCCTTTGAACTCCCTAAGCTTAACATATAGGCAATGGATACTAGGACTGCTGAATCTCTTTTTCCCAAGTACATGACACCCTAAGGCATGACCCCGACGCACCAACACCTTTGCTAAGGGATTGATGTCCCTTGAAGTACAGAACTTGATCTGACAGCTTAAATGCCTAACACCAAGATGGATTCATTAGCTTGAAGACCGAGTGGAAAGAAGTAGAGGATAACAAGAGAGGTGCCCGCCCTTAATAAGGGTACTTAGCATAGAATCCTAAAGTAAAATCACTTGCACAACAACAAAATTTACCAAATATGGTGCATAATTTCAGTATTACACATGTGTTCAACCCACATCTGTGATCCACTTATAGTGTGAAATCTACCTTACGCCAATTCGCTACATTAAAGACAGCTCCATAGTATGAAACAGCCACCAACTAACTCAAACAGCTTCAGCAATCAAAAACAGATTATATCTTATCGATGTCCTCATCTTCGAACTCGATGTAATCATCGCCGGGGCCTTCTTCGTCCTCCTCCAGACCCCCTGCGATGCCCTCATTGAGGCGGGTGTTCTCGGGTAGCTCTCCATATGCCTTGAGAAGCCTGGCCTCGTCGGGCATGTACTTGAGGATGACATCAGCCTTATCATCCTGGTAGTCGCGGAGGCCGACAAGGATGATGTCGCCGGCCGCAATCCACACCTTCTTGTGCATCTTACCTCGGATGTGACAAAGGCGCTTGGTCCCGTCGATGCACATGGCCTCGCACCTGCCGTTGCCGAGCATGCGAAGCACCTGGGCATACTCTTGCCCGTCTTCCTTGAAAACCAGCTCACGCTTCTCATCATCCGCCTCGTTCTTTCCCCTCTTCCTGTTCTTACCTCCCTTACCCTTATTCTTCGGCATGGTCGCAGATTGCCCTCGAAACTGGAGATACAAAATCAACAAACTCGATCAGACCTTATCGTATCACCATCCAGACAGATCAATCAAAAACAACCTTGAATTTCGCGAAAATCAAAGAAACACAAAACCACGCAATCAAATATGCAAATCGACACAAAAAAATAAAAAACACGAAAGCAAAAGGGATTCATCAAAGAAAAGAAAGAATCGAAAATCGAAGATCGAAGAGAAGTACCTTTGGAGAGAAGATTACGAGCAGCAAGTGAATTGAGGATCGGGGAACCTTATGCGAAGTTGGCAGTATGCAGAGGAGCTTCCGAGCCCTAGGATTTATAGTCAGACCATGCAAGAGGGATGTGAATGAGATGCTTCTTTCCTCAGACGACGATGATTCGTGGCAAAGAGGAGCATGCCGAGTCGGTTTCGGAGTGGTAGAATCTGGACCGGACCCAAAATGGATCGGACCGAGCCTTGACATGCGGGGCTTCCAAGCCCGATTCAATTAGACCGGGATTTGGTGCTCGGAGTCAATTGAGTGGGCCGAAGGCTAATTGGGAATCTTTTAACCTTGTTACATGTATCTGGAAAACATAATTATCGCAAATAAGACATGTTGTCTCAAGAAAAAAACAGATTAAAGAAGTAAAACACCCAAATTGTAACCGCAATTTTGTCGTTGCTTAATAAAGACGAAGTCAGCGAATCACAACATTCTCTCGCAATATAGAACGCCGGCTTGCCGGCTCGATAGATTTACGAGACGTTTTGCATGAGGCTATAGCGTGACCGATGATACATTTGAGGCCCGATTATTTCTTCATCAATCAAATAAACTACCGTATGACGTGACGTTACGACGTATAAATGGTACGGTGGAGAGGAAGGGAAAGCAATCATTAGGGGGGTGAATCTCCCGCGAGTTAATATGATACCTAACAATGGGTTACAAAAATTCAGGAGCAGGAACTGAAACAGGGTACAGAATATAGCTCCCTTCATCAACAACTTTACAACAATTTAATAGCATTATCTTCGTTTACAGCCTGCCAAAAGCTTATTGGCACAACAGATGAAATCAAATGAATATATGAGCAGAATGAAGTGGCGGTAACTGCGTACCAGAGCAATCGGATGCAATAACGCAACCTATCAACGTAAACAATCTGATAATCTAATCCCACATTCCGGGACTCAATTATAGAGGCGAGTCGGGTAACCAATGAGAAAAATTTTGCGACCGATCAAAGAAAAGGATCATGTGTTTCAGATTATCCCCTGAGCCAGTGAAATCCCAGCAGCTGGATAATATCTGTGTATTCTTCGTGTAGTAATTGGGACCTTTTCCGTTATAAGACTGTCAGCACCATTACTCTTCGCACTCGTGATTGAATTTTCAATGTCATTTAATCGATTCGTTTCGGAAATGAATTGAAGCCCCTGAAAGTTTTAACAGAACCATGCGAGTCATTGGAGAGCCACGGTAAAAGAAGTGACAATATATTGTTGAACATACCTTTGCAGATGTCTCCTCGTATGGCAATCTCAAGTTCTTGGCTAGTTTGCCACTGATATCCTGCCAATGAAGAAGGTGAAAACTAGATGCATAAATCTCCTTGCAGACAATATTTGTTACTCCTCATTTGTCAATAATACAAAATCCACATCCAAATATTATTCGAGTTATTATTCTTTTTTTCTTTTTCTTTTTTTCAACTTGAAGGAGGCTGACCTTAATCTTTCTGCTGTTTTGGGCATCTTGAAAACCATCAGCTAGTTGACACAAATGCCATAAACCAGAGTTGGTGACATCCTGCGTAAATCAACAGGGCAAGTAAAGTCGATCAATTACAAGAACTATGAGCAATACTTCTTATAACAGGTGCATGAATACATTAAAAAAATCTCACCTGTTTGCTCTCAAACAACTCGATTTTGTCTTCCTGTCAAAATAAAAAATCAACATCAGGGTCATTGGATTGCTCTCCAAGCAAGTTCCAACTTTCACTCCAGCAAGTCAAGAAAGCTTAATCATTGCAATCACATAAGTCAAAATTTCTGCTTACCAACCCAGAAACCATCTGGTGGATTACTTCGACATTGAGTCCTATCTGAGATAGGTTCAACTTCACGTCATTTACCTGCATTAGTCCAGGTATAGGTAAGCAGGTACATGTACACATGATTGATACCAACCAAATGCAAGTTCTGTGCTAGATGAAACATCTCTCTTCATTCATACTTGTAGAGATAAAGACAGTGCAACATACGTCTTATTTTGCAGTGCCAACTGAATTAATGCAGCCAAAGAGAGGAAAAGGACTGATTATGCTCGACTACGTGCAAGCAGAAGATTGTACTGAGTATTGAATATCAAGTTGTTTTTAATATTCCTTACATCATCTGCGATAAGCTTGGATATCTCCTTTTGCTCGTCGAACTTCCAATCCAAGCTCTCAAGCCTCTTCGATAGGTGCCTCCTTGTTGTCTGCATATTTGATGCTTATAGTATATTAAACATGCTCGAAAAGAATCTGAAAAGAGTAATTATAGATTAATATCATCTCTCTGACTTACTGCCAATGTTTGAGACACATTCTCTAATTGTTTTGATACAGTTGCAACAGCATTTTCCATATTGCGCTTTGTAACAAACATTGCATCAGTGAATGACCAGCCCTGTAAAGTTCATTTTCATATCAGTACGCGTCCTTGTAACAGCAGTTGGCAAGAAAGGGTGCAAAGGAACACAAATCAGTAATATTTGGGTAGCAAACATTGTAAGTTTAGTATGTGTCAAGAACATTGCCTTCCACCACATGTAACAATACCCCACTGCGCCAAGTGCAGCAGCTGGTACTAGGTAAGAAGCATAACTCCCTGCAATCACAAACGATGGAAGTATCCATAAGCAACCAAGCAATCCACGATGCTAACGTGAGATAGTACGACAACAAATTACGAACAAGTAAAAAAACCTGAGTTCTGATTGAAACACAAAAGCACAACCTATACAACCTTTCCCACCCTCGGAGATTATCGCATAATTTACACGGGTCAGGTAGCATAATTAATCTAACAACTAGCAGCTCTTCTATTTGCAATGAAAATGATGGCATCGGTTGGAGTATAAAGCAAAAATTTAGCAAGTACAAAACTCGAAGCAGTTCCCTAAAAATGCAGCTAAACCTCAGAATTGGACACAGATTTGAAAATTGTACATTGAATCCTCTCAGCAGAGTACTGGAAAGTGGACACTGTTCGCTCTCAAGGAGAATCTCATGTCTTATTGGTTAGTCCTCTCAAAACGACAGTTTTGGAAGATCGCTATGTTCAGTCTAGGAAAAGCCCAGTACAAAGTAAAGTGCCCCCCTACATTAAATGCACACAGAAAAATCTCCTCACAACGACCTAATCATTTCCTGCTCTACAACTGGAAATTCTTCACCTCCTTAGACTATTCTCACACCCCACCAAAAATGGATGCCCTATTTGCATTTCCGTAGCTTCTTCAGAGCCTATCGAACTATTAAACCTCAAGTACTACTCATAAGTCCTGACTTTGATATTTGGCAACATAACAAGGAAATAGTTGGCAGATGCTAGGAAACCACTAATGGACCGCAACGGGTGCTCTTATTACTCTTTCCCAAAATCTATCATTACTTGTTTTCTGAGTAGGAACATAACTCATTCCCTCTCTCATTCTTAGTGATCCCAAAAGGATCATGTTCAAGAAATAAACCCCAGATGAATGAACCCAGGATTGGACATAGAACATTCTTGGAAGCAGATAAAGCAAATTCTACAAGAAATTCTCTTTTAGGCAACCAATCTGTTTCAGCGATATACTTTCAAATTCTTTTCTTCTCATAACCTCAAACCAGTTAGTCAAGACAAAAATTGGCTCCTTCAGATGAGTTTTTTCTTTTGATCTAGAATAATTTTCTTTTCACTGCTGGTAAGTATTCGTGGCGCTCCTCTTATAAACAAACAAGGTAGCAATTTCATGAGGGAAGAGTACTTACTCGTGTCCTAACGTTATTTAGAAAAGACAACAAGTAAAGGGAAACTCTTATTGGACATAGTAAATAGAAAAGCTGTGACATTATTGAGCCATATAAGCTTTGCAATGTAGTACAGAAAAAAAATGTTCATACCACTTGACGCTGAGTTCCCATTATAGATGGTTATCGGATTGGACAAGGATAACTCCTTGATATCTTGTGCCAACTGCCTAATCTGAAGGCACAAAGAAAGATGAGGCCCAAAGTAAAGGAAAATTCTGTCGAAGATAAATAAGAGATGGATGTGACTTCAAGGAGAATGCATGGTCTGCTCATAAAATTATCAAGAAAGATTAACGGTAATGGCAACTGTATGCACTGAGATTAACTTGAGATAACCAAGTAACCTCTATATGATTACGTAAAGTGACAGTTTCAGCAACTAGCAATTCTATTCATCATCCTTCATTAACTATCATCACCAGTTCAAGTGAAAGTGAAGGCCTTCAATACACATAATAGAAAGTCCTCTCACATCAGAACAAGAATTCTAATACTTGGCCTAACATGTGTTTCATCCTTCTATATTAACTCGACATTAGAATTCTAAACAGCCCAGTATCTACCAATAAAAATTGTTCCTCAAATGCATATGGATTAAAATATCATTTCTCACTCATCGAAAGGGACTCTACTGTCAAATTTAGAGGCTACCAAATGCATCAAAAAATGGAGTCAACTAAGGATAGCAAATAGCTCTGCAATACCTGAGCTGCAAGAAGAGCGCTATTGAACTTGTTGGACAAGACCTCGGCCTCATCCACGCCCTTCAGAATTTCCTGAAGCTGTGAAACGAGCTCCGAAAGCCGACCACTATTGAAAACAATTGAGCCAGTTAAACCTGTTGCACAACAAGGGAGACGGACAGGCAAAAGGTTATCGGAACTGCTTATCAGTCAGATGACTGACAAGTGACAAAAACTCAATCCTCGACCCAACAAAACAAAACACTTTGTAGCAAAGAGAGCTCATTGTCTGGATCCCGAGCGAATTATTCTAACAAATGAACATAACAAGACAATTTTTTGGCAATGAAAGATCCAGTCCTCTCCTTTCTTCACGTCAACAAGGTACGCCCCATCGACTCATCAACAGCAAGAACGATACTGGACCTTAACTAACAAATGGAATCGAATAACCAGAAACCAACGACTCAACCCTGAAGGAGAGGCTCAAGCGCAATCAAAATCACCACGTCGCAGCCGAAAATCAACTGAGAGACATTTGGAAACTTCAAAATAAGTCCTGGCGAGAAGAGCAGCCCCTATAAACCCATCCCGCAAGCAGAACACTGTCCAACTGAATCGCCAGTGATCGCGATTGAAAATGGGGAAGAGGAATGGACGAGGCTATTACCTGCACCGGCGAGAATCAGAACCTTGGAGCTAGAAACCCCAGTCTGCAACGCCATTTTTCCTCCCCAATTGTTGCGCCGAAACTGCTCGATGAGGAGCTAATGTCGCCGTGTTAAACTCCACAATCGGCGGATTTTTTGCAGCTACGAGCTTGAGGATAGAACCAGAACGCCGCCGCCGGCGCTATGGGATGTCGGAGCTCCGTTTCGGCTTCCTCTCGCGCGAGCTCGGAGAGAGAGAGAGATTACGATACGGGCACAACCCAATCGGATCCGAATTTGACCAACCCGGTACAAATTTTATTTCTTACGCCGAGCTCGGAAAGCTCTTGATTTTTTTTATTAGATTTATTATGATGCTATGCGTAAATTAGGGATTTTATTGTTTCTTAAGTCAAAGTAATCAGTCTTAATGGAACTTCGCGACTGACGGAGGAACTAGATATATTATTACATCGTCCGCTATACTCAAATAGAGTTCGCTTGTTCGAAAGAAAGCTATTTTCAAAAAATTATGTTCAAAGTTTATGGTAGTTGGATAATGAAAAATTAATCGAGTTTCGAAAAAACATTCTCAATAGACCCAAAACAACAAATTTAACTTTTGGGGAAAACGACTTTTTCTTCTAATGAGAAGAAAATTGCTTTCTCTAAACCACCGAACAAATGAAAATTAACTATTTTCCTTAAGAAATAATCTCCACAAAAAATATATATTTTCTTCTATCATGTGAAACAAATGGAATTTGGGATACATTTGTACCGAAAACTTCATGATAAAGAAAATTAATTTTCATGAAAAATTAGGAATGAGCAAGATAGACCGGCTTAATCGGGAACCGTCGGGACCATTCGTACCTTATGATAGGGAAAAGGCTATGAGCGTGTGAAATGCACGGCCAGTTGACCATGCAGTTGCTTTACTATTACAGATTGGATCTCTCTGATTTTAAAGTCTTGCTCAAACATCGACTCCTGCCCCTGTTCTTCGTACGCTGCACTAAATATTTGCTGAGGAAACTCTGTGTCTGTCGATCCACCAACGTAACCGAGTCCGATCAATTGCGAAAACGTCAATGGGAAAGCTCTTACGCGTCAGATGTTATTTAATGAGCTCAACCAATTCCTCTTCACTACGATCACAGGTGTCGACTTCCTTTGCAAAGTCAAATGCGGTTTGGTAAGTAGCCATATCAATTGACCATTTGCCTCTCCTGCAACCTCAAGTACGTATCAACCCCACCCCCCCCTTCTTAATGAAAGAAAGAAATAAGTGCACCAAACGTAATAAGACTAAGACTTATAACGATGGTGCAATTGAAACGTAAAAATTTCAAAAAGCACAACCTAAGTCTTTTCGTTGACTCCGTCCAACTTAACTGACAAAAAACGGCGATGTGACTTTTTATTTATTGCTTTCTCTCTCCTACGTGGCTAAAACATCCGCCAACCCGCCATCAACTGGAAGCACAGCCCTCGCCAGTATTTTTGCTCCTTCCCCATCTTTTTTTAATCTTGCTTATGTTTTTAATTTGACGTAAATGATATTTAGACTTAAAAGATTAGACCAAAAAGATGTCATTTTGGCCTTGTCCTTCATATTTTAGCCATATCGGCGTCATGTAAGAGAGATAAAATAATAAATAAAAAGCCATATCGACACATAAAAGGAAAGCTTCAGCAGAGGGAAGAGCGAAACATAAAGAGGAGAAATGGGAGGGAGGGCCCTCCCCTTAGAGACGGCTCTGCAAGAGTGGACTTAGGCGGAGAAAAGGAGTTTACGTGCTAGGGTATCCAATTGGCTCAAGCTTAGAATAGACCTTTCAGTCAAGTGATTTACGTTAACGAAAGGACTTGATTGCATCAATTTGATAAGTTTTAGAACTTGATTGCACTTTCTAAAAGTTTTAGGACTCAATTATACTTTCGTGACAAGTTATAGGACTTTCAAAGTACTTGAGCCTAAAAGTAACGGCGAAGCTTCCCCCCTTGAAACTTGATTAAAATTAAGGGGTCTTTGAAAGTTATTATCTTGGAACGGTCGAACCGGAAACAATCCTAAGAGAGGTCGAAAGGGAACCGGGAGTGCTCGTCTAACGCGAAAAATGGAAGCAGGAAACTCAATAGATCGATCCCGACACAAAGTTGACGTGGTGTAGACAAGACATTTGTAGAAGTAGTCATTAATAAGCAACAGATTTAGAGCCAACTTTCTGGTTGGCTAATTGAAATCAAAGTCATTTTCCTAGCTTTAAATGCCAGAGGGCCTCATTTCACATGCATATCTCACACATTAGTGGTCCACGGACATTATAGTTTCATGGAATTTTCTGGACTCCGACCCTGACAAGATTTTGTGAAGAATAAAATGTGCATTATATTCCACATTGTCATATTGAAATAATTGAGTAATCATTTATTGCCAATTGCAACACTCTCTCCCTACCAATTGGGGGCCATTCTCACCAACAGTTGTCTTGTTAGTTGTTATACAGGTCTCCTCATAATCAATGTCCGGGCCTATAGTTATCAAATTACATAGATTCTTTATGAGGTTTTAAGTTTTACATGGGATGAGATGAAAAAAAAAATGTTCTTTACGCTTACCACCGTACGCGATATTGTTGATCCAATCGCGAATTTGCTTTTAAACAATATGTTCTCGTGTTCGAAAGTTGCAAGAACCATGAACCAAGTGGCTGCATGGAGTAAACGGTCACCTGAATAATTTTCGAACTATCATATGTCTAAGGAGTCGCCACGTGCTTCAAAAGGTTTTTATTATCGACTATATCCCGATCACTTACTTTTTTGTTGAACAACCAAATAATAATTTTTATCATGTTTATATTAAATCATTACTTGAAAATTTTCATATATATCGTGTGAACTATATTTAGGATTTTATTAACAAGCGCTCGACACCAGATGAAGAGAAATATCGTTACCATAATTGGAAATACATTCTCACACTACATGTGATCAGTGCATTACAGATCAAAACAAATGCTCCCAAGCACTCATTATCACCATCCTCACCACCAAAACTTTGGGAAAAAAAAAATCACAAATTGTGCTCCACTGAAACCCTAATTAATGGAGACTGAAACCCTAATCAATGGAGGTTCCTGCTCGTCTCATCCTCTTTCTTGGGATAATTCCCTTCCACAATTTCAAGGCCTCCCATTCTACCATCAGCCACAGAGAGAAGGACAGAGAGAGAGAGAGAGAGAGGACCAGAGCTGCACAACATAACTGATTACTGCCAAAGAAAAAACTCATGCAACTGCAACACCAAGCCAATTAAGCCACTCCATTAATACTCCCACCAAACATCTTTCCCCACACAATTCCCCACACAATTCCCCATCAAAGCTTGTTCCCTCCACTATGAATCCCTCGTGTATATATACCATACCCCATGTCTTGTTCCTCTCTGAGAACTCAGAAATTCTCCTCCCAAAGCCCCAGCTGTTAGCCGGAATCAGGCCTCCTGACTACATAGAAATTGAGCATGGCGGCACACGTGCACTTGCTCTTGCTGTTGATCGCCACCGTGTGCGAAGCCAAAGTCCCTGCGGTCATCGTGTTCGGGGACTCGTCCGTCGACGCCGGGAACAACAACGTGATCTCCACCGTCCTGAAGAGCAACTTCCTGCCGTACGGCCGGGATTTCGTCGGCGGCCGGCCCACGGGGCGCTTCTCCAATGGCCGGATCCCTCCGGACTTCATCTCCGAGGCGTTCGGGCTCAAGCCGACTGTGCCGGCCTACCTGGACCGGATGTACAGCATCAAGGACTTCGCCACCGGAGTCTGCTTTGCCTCCGCCGGGACTGGGTACGACAATGCCACCGCCACCGTCCTCGTAAGTGCTGACTATAATCTTCAGTGCTCAGCTCTCGGAATTCCTTTTTCGTCATTGGGAAAGAGATTTCAAAGTCTAGACTAGATTTTCCGGCTGACTTTTAATCCTCTCCCTATTTTGCCCCATAAGTATTCGAACTGTGATGTCAATGATTCGATATTGATTCCTCGAGCCGAAACAATGGGCACGGTGCAAGCATCATAAACTATTTGAGCCTCTGCCGCTAGAAGGGCAACATCGTAAATGTCGAAAGTCAAAGGTCAATTGACAAAAATACAGATTGGGTACCATGTTGCATACCATGTCCATGGATGATTAGTTTCACTTTTTCCAAAACAGAAACAACCAGGATAGTCGTATAAATACGAACCCCAGGAATAAATGAAACCCTAGTCATGAGCAGAAGTTTTACTAGGATATTGGTGGGGGAAGATGAGTTGTTTTATGTAAATGAAAACACTAGGAATCAACGGAAAATCTCTCATTTACTACAGACTATAGTGCCCGAGAACTTACATCGTACAGTCACCGACGCGAGCTGGCCAACTGAGGCATTAATGACGGTCGTCGCTGTCTGTCGCAGAACGTAATCCCCATGTGGCGAGAGATGGAGTACTACAAGGAATACCAGCAGAAGCTCCGGTCGTACCTCGGCGACAACAAGGCCAACTTCACCCTCTCCGAGGCGCTCTACCTGGTCAGCCTCGGCACCAACGACTTCCTCGAGAACTACTACTCTTCCCTCCCCGGCGGACGGCGGTCACAGTTCACGGTGGGGCAGTACGAGGACTTCCTCGTCGGCCTCGCCACCAACCTGATAACTGAGCTGCACCGCCTCGGCGCCCGGAAGGTGTCGCTGACGGGGCTGCCCCCGATGGGATGCCTACCGCTGGAGAGGACGACCAACTTCTTCGGGCTTAATGAGTGTGTTCAGGAGTACAACGACGTGGCCGTGGAGTTCAACGGCAAGTTGAGGAAGGCGGTGGCGAGGATGAACCAGCGGCTCCCCGGGCTGCGGATGGTGCTGTCGGATCCCTACGAGCTGTTCCTTCAGATCATCAAGAAGCCCTCTTCCTTCGGTGAGTTATTACCCCTTCACTGGAGTCTTACAAAGTAGAGCTCATCAATTAGGCGGGCTCACACCTGATCGGTCCCGAAGGGAACCTTCTGACGACTTCGGGCCTAGCATGTTGCTCAGGCTCATCATTTTTCGAAATGTCCGAGAAGATGTCCGTGGACGAGTCAGGCTGATCCTCGGAAGTTGAGAAAAAAAAAATGCTAAGCTAAAAAAAAAAAAACCGGGTAAAAAATTTTAATTTATTTTAAATTAACTAAAAAGATATTAAAAATTAGATGTAGACCAAAACAACGTCGTTTTGGCCACATAAGATTCGTTACCAAGTTGAACAGAGTTAAAAGAAAGACTTGGTTGCACCAGTTTGACAAATTTTATGACTTGATTGCATTTTGTGCAAGTTTTAGAACTCAATTGTATTTTCGTGACAAATTTTAGCATTTTCATCGAATATATCCCTAAAAAGAAATGCTAAAAAAATACCAAATTTTTTTTTATTGCTAGCTTTGACTTACTTTCCAAAGATTTCATTATTATGCGGTTATAAATTTTTCTTACACCTCATTTAGAAAAACACCGATCTCATATTGTATTTGAGAAACTGAGAGCGATTTTTATATTTTCACTATTAGGTATATGGTATCAACCAAAGATACTCGTGAAGAAAATCTCACAATTAGAAGAGTTGAAAAACATCTCAGTTTCTACTTCTAAGGAGCACAATGTCACGCCATAAATAAACAATAACGACCTTTGAAATTATTCACGAGGAATTTAACATGTGAAGGTGTATATACGTTTGTCTACAATATCGGCAAAGCAAAGAAACTGTGCGATTTCAGCTGTAAATAGATGATTTTCCGATGGGGACAGAAAACCTAAATCATGACTAGTGTTTGGATGGTGCCGTCTCTTTCCTTGTTTAGTCCATGTTTGGACTACGTTAAGAGACCGTTGTCCTGGTCAAATGACCCGAGCCAGGAGCGCACGGTGACCGATTGACTTCTCCTGGATCACTGACCAAGGCCGAGCCGAGTATGAATGTACAGGCGTTAATGAAAAAGTTGGGGCCCTTAGGGGGGGTGGGGAGGCTTGGCCTTTTGATGTCCTCTGGCGTCACTGCGAACCACGGATCCGGGATAAGTCATGTGCGTCATGGCCAATGCATAGGCCCTTGCCTCTGGACGTGCCGGTAGCTCATGAGTCCTGGCGAGGCGAGGCGAGGGCTCGTCGGGTTTCACAATCTCACGAGTAGGGTTCGCATAGTTCTGATACTTATTTTCGTTTTTAACATTCAATCTCCTTTTCCTTTCTTTCTAAGTCATGGTGGATGCGATGCCGTGTTAGCGGATTTTGTCTCGGGCAAGGCACCCGAGATTACATTAGCGTTTCTACAATTAAAAAAAAATCAAGAAAGAAATCAGTAGAAAGATGATCAGAATGCATGAATTCCAAAAAAAAAATGTATGTAAAACCACTAGCTGAAGAATTTACATATACAACGAAGGTCAAAGTGCAATCGAATTGCACCACTAGCTCTCCTTCGACAGTTTTTTCTTTTCTTTTTTGGCTTCGATTGCAGCATGATGTTGCATATAAAGCATGTTAACCCAAGTCCAAATTCCATCTTTGACAGGGTTCGACATCACGCAGAGGGCGTGTTGCTCGACCGGGCTGTACGAGATGAGTTACCTGTGCAATCAACAGAATCCGTTCACCTGCATCGACGCTAGCAAGTACGTGTTCTGGGATTCCTTCCACCCGACGGAGAAGATGAACCAGATACTCTCGGAGTATCTGACCAGGGAGCTTCTCCTACCCACGTTCTCTTGATCGAGTGTACGATGATTATGAATGCATGTGATGCGTGATTTATATATAGACCCTCCGCTGGTCGAGCTATTTCATGCCGTTCCATGTGTAAATTGCGATTGTCGGTGCCAAAATGTTGTACTAAAGATCGATATGAACAATTTAATGTTTGGAGCTCGATCAACTTCCATGCGATGAAACTGCTGATAGATTTGCTTTATTGTATAGTTTTCTCTCTTAGGGAGAAGGCCAATCTATCTAAAAGATGTAATGCGTTGGAGAGGAGATTATTAGTGATTACATAGTCTCAAGGGCATTGACTGGAGTCTCTGCGCATGCAATGAGAATGTCCTTGTGGCATCATGGGCGTCCGGAGAAGTTCGATCCTAGACGCCCACTATTGAGAGCAAAAGAAGAAATTTCATGAGCTCAAAACTAGACTGCGTTTGGTTGAACTTTAGAGAGAGATCTTTATAAAAATGTAAAGGATGTTAGGTTAAAGGAATTTTTCGAAATGCAAACAATATTTGATAACCTGTAATTTAAAGGTGTATTGGGAATCAACTCTTGTTTAAATGATGTTTGAAAAAATCGCACTTTGTAAAAAGACTTCTGCTATTTTTTGTATAACAAAAAAAACCTCGAACAAGAGAAGGGCTAAGGCGGCCAATGCCAGATCTGGCCAAATTTGGCTCGTTGGCGGCCTGAGCAATTCGCCGATGACGTGTCGCGAGGCGAGGCCATTTTCATAATTATGAACTTTTAGCGAGAGCAAAGTTGGCGAAAAGAACATATTAGCATTTGAAAAATGCTCGCAACTCCAAAGTTCTTTCGAACCTGCCTTGTGCTAAAGAGATCTTTGAAAATGCGATTGCATCTCTTGAAAAGTTTTGTCAAACGCCATTTGCCTTGGGCCACAGGCCTTTAGGCATAAGTCTCCTGATTGAGCTAACTATTGGTCAGGATATTACTTATTAGCTTTTAAATTCAACAAGGTTGTCTCTCAAACATTAGAGAAAAAAATTTCATGGGGCAACTTAATATTGAGCTCATGTCTTATCTAATTCATGATGTCAATGAGTATTTTGTAACCCGATTTATCCTTTTAAAAGTGCTTTCACGTAAAAAAAAAAAAAGGTAAATATGAGACAAAGCAAAGTATTCCCAGGGAAGATTTTTCGTGGAAAAGGGCAATGGGCATTGCAACTGATGCGAAATGATGGAAGCCAACGAATTTTGTAATGGAAAAGTATAAAAAAAAAAGTCATAAATATATTGCATTGATACGAATTTAGTCATAAGCTTTTCAATTCGATCAATTTAATCCTAAATCTTTAGACGATTTGTCAATTAATGTAATCCATCCGGCCAATTTTGATATGAAATCGTTGACATGGACAGTTGCATCTTACGTGGCATAGCCGGTACTAACATCCATATTTTTTTATTTTGTATTACTTTTTTTTTCCTTCTTTTTTTTTTCCCCAATTGTGTGTTGACAAGGGCCATGACTCCCTCCCAGCCACATGCGAGGGGCTCACCGCATGTGACCTGCGAGGGCAGCGCGGCTCTTGCCTAGATCTTGGTGAGGGTGTGGAGGCCCTCACCGGTGGCTCGTTATGGTTGACCAACGACCTCGTCGACGAGAGTTATAAAAAAATATTTAAAAAATTTTAACATTTTGGCCTGAAATCATTGACATGGGCAATTGCATCTTACGTGGCATAGCCGGCACTAACGTCCATAATTTTTTATTTTTTAAATAATTTATTTATTTATTTTGTATTACTTTTTTGTTTCTTTTCCTTTTTTTTTTCCCCCAATTGTGTGTTGGCAAGGGCCATGACTCCCTCCCAGCCACATGCAAGGGGCTCACCGCATGTGACTTGCGAGGGCGGCGCGGCCCTTACCTAGATCTAGATGAGGGTGTGGAGGCCCTCACCCGTGGCTCGTTATGGTCAACCGGTGACCTCGTCGACGAGAATTATAAAAAAAAAATAAAGAAAAGAAAAAAATGTTAAAAAAATTGTAACATTTTTGCCTAAAATCGTTGATATGGATAATAGCATCTTACGTGACATAGCCAGTACTAACGTCCATAATTATTTATTTATTTATTTATTTTGTATTACTTTTTTGTTTCTTGTCCTTCTTTTTTGTTTTCCCAATTGTGTGTTGGCAAGGGCCATGACTCCCTCCTAGCCACATGCGAGAGGCTCACTGCATGTGACCTACGAGGGCGGTGCGACCCTTGCCTAGATCTTGGTGAGGGTGTGGAGGCCCTCACCCTTGTTATGCTTGTTGACACCCGATTTTTAATCATCTTTTTTTGGATTTATCTTTGAAAATTCATAAAAAATTCACAAAAAATTAGAAAATTGCAAAATCAACTTTGGTAGCCTTGGTCAAGCTCGAGGAACCATTTTTGATCAAAAAATAATTTTTCATATTTTTTGCATTTTTTGATATTTTTCAGAAAATAGGAAAATACCCAAAAAATCAAGAAAAATACCATTCGAGGTCACAAAAATACAGAAAAATAGTCAGTATTTTTATTTTATTTTTATTTTTACTTTGACCTCTTAAAATTTGAAAATTTCAAATCGGATTTGTGTGTTCCTTCACAAATACAACCCACAAATTAGACATGAAAATACCATTTGGGGTCATTTTATTTTTCTTTCTTCACTATTGAGGGTTGTGACATGATTCTCTAGCATTACATTTCACATTCTGATCCAATTGCGTGTTAATTTGCTCAATTTTGGCACTAGGGACTTAATTGCACAAAAATTTCTTTCATTTTAGTCCCTAGAAGGCCAAATTCAAAATTAAATTTTCTTGAGAGACACCCATGGAATCCCAAGACCCCTAGTCTATAGTTTTTGACCTTCTGAATCTAATGGCAGGCTCAATTGATGATAATTCTTTCATTAAGGACTCCAATTTTACAGAAATCAATTTCGGATCCTACTCAAAATTTGGGGTTTTCACTCAATTTCAAAGGAATTTTTCATGAAAATCACATCTTTAGAGACAATCCATGTTGGGAAAATGATTTTTGTCATCAATTTCATGGAAAAATGCTAATTACGGCCCCGATTTGGCCTTCATTGCATGAACCGGGTCTGCCGGCCTGGGCGAATCCGACCCGGAGACCCGAGATCGTTCATTGTCTTCCCCAAAGCTTCACCGGCGCAAGAGAGAGGGGGAATCCGTTTTCTTGAGTTCGTTATTCAGCGACGAAGCTTCGGGAAGCTTCTGGAAGGACCGGCGGTTAGGAGAGAGCACGAGGGGAAATTAACAAAAGGAAAAAGAGTGCTCGCAAAGAAAGGGGAGAGGAGATTTTCGGTGCAGAGAGGACGAACAGAAAGAAAGAAGAAGAGAGGGAGGCGAGGTTCATTTTCATGGAGAGGAGGCCATTGGAGTTCCGCAACTCGGGAGCCGGGAGCTCCAAATCCGGGAGATCTAAACGACGCTAGACCACGCCATCACCTTTGCTAGCCACGTCTCGACCCTAGGAGCGGGCTGATTCCGGCCAACACTTCTGCAACTTTTGAGAGAGGTGAATCCCGTCGCCCATTCCCAAACTCGCTCTTCGGTATAGCTTCGATTGAATCATGTCGTCTAGGCTATTTCAAGTTAGATGGCTGCCGAACTCCTTCTAAGCAGATTCTCTTCTCCCGTTTGCACTTTCTTTGCATAAAAACCGAGTTCGTACCCTCGCGTTTCCAACTCAGTTCTAAGCTCGCGAGATCCGTTTGTGATATCTTCGACTCGTTTCGGTAATCGGGTAAGTTTCCTCAACTTTTGTTGGTGATGAATAATCGATTGGATGATCCGAGGCATGTTAGAATAGGCTAAGATGAAGCTTCGTCGGGAATTCATTTTTTTTCACTGCGTTGGATGCACGGGTGTAGGCTCGTTTGAGTATGTTTCTGGTGCAAAGATGAAGATATGTCAATGCAAAAGAAATGAGGAATAGATTCGTATTGAAATGACCGAGTTTAACAAGCGTTTACATTGATTTTTCAAGCTCGCCGGAAGTTGCGGGTTTTTTCGCCGGACGGCCGGAAGTTGGAGGTCGGTGTAGGTTAGTTCCGGCTTGTCGTTTGGGTCAAACTCGGGATATGTGGATGTAGGATAGTTGAAAAGTAGAATGAACGAAAAATCGAGAAAGAATCGGGTGGTTTGGGCTTCGGAATCGAATTCCGGCGAGGCGCCGGCCAGGTTCGCCGGCGCCGATCATCTTCTCGGGCGAGCTTGTTGACCGGTCAACTAAAGTTGACCGAGTCAACGTCTACGTGTCGCCGACGTGGCAGCCGCGTGGCAGCCACGTCGGCGAGCTTTTATAACAAACCAATTTGATCCGACGGCTCATAGGGCGCCACTTGTCGAGATCTCTTTTTTTTTAAAAATAAAATAATTTTTTCGAAATTATTCCTTTTTCAGAAAAATAAAAATCCGAAATTTGTGATCGCGCGGCCCAGGTTCGGACACGTGTCACCATTCCGATAGTTGGATCGAATTTTCGAATAATAAATAAAAAATCATTTTCGGAAATGAAAAATACTTAGATCGAACGGTCACTTTTGGTCGCACCATTCAATCTTGACCGTTAATATTGGTATTCGTTTTGAACGGCGGGGATAAAGTCTCCTTCCCATCTGAGCCGTTGATTCCAGTTGTGTGATCCGACCGTCGTCTTCGCGCCACGTGGCGAAGTATTGAACGTCGATTTTTTTTAGGCTGGATTTTTTAAGCGTTCGGTCGCCAAAATGCAAACGGCGCCGTTTTTGGGGAGCGCCGGTCCGGGCGTGGGTCCGGACCAGACAAATTGGTCCGTAGACCGGGTTGACCCGGTCTAATAAAAAAATAAATCAAAAAAAATCAAAAAAATCATTAAAAAATCGAAAAAAAATTAGAAAAAATTGTAGAAAATTCCCAAAAATTCCAAAAAATTGTCAAAAATTGAGGAATGGCTACAATCAACTAGCCAATCCTATTTTTGAGATTTCTTCTTCCGATCTGTTCAAAAATGACAATTTTACCCTTTAGAGGGTAATTTGTCCCCAAAAATTCATAAAAAAATTTCAGAAAATTCCAAAAAAATGTCGGAAATTAGGAAATGGGTCGGTTTAGGTGGCCAATCCTATTTTCAACACTTTTTTCACTCCGGATCTTTTCTGAAATGACGATTTTGCCCCTTTCTTGGCAAATTGTCCCCAAATTTTCTCAAAATTACGATTTTGCCCCTCAAGGGCGAATCACTTCCAAATCATTCCTAATCCTCTTCTTATGCTTTGAATGTCCCTTCCCTAAGCTGATAGGGCTATACTAGGAATACCACGCCGATTTGATGCGATTTATCCGTACGTTATGGATTCCTTGATTTGCGCATTTACTTTGATTGATTGTGATTGCTAGGATAGTCATTCCCATCTGCATGAACTCCTAGATTAGGATCCGTGCCCCACTCGTCTACATGAAATCCGAGATTAGAAAAATTCACTCAACTTAGGTACCAAAAGGGCGTCAATTAAGATAATTGACGTAACTAAGTCCCCGAACCCACTTCTCCGGTTCTCGCAGAATCGAATAGAAACTCCCGACTATTCGATAGGGTTTCCAATCGTACCTTCCACGAAACGATTGGTGGCGACTCCGAGACATGCACACGTAGCACATGTCACTAGACCACACCGAAAGGTCGATCCGTTTTTTTATCCTCCGTTGCGATTTGGGTAATGGGCCTTGGGAGAGGCCCGCGTCCGAAGGTCCACACGCAACTAGACCCGAAGGGCGACCCATTAGCCCACGATCTCCCGCCGACGAGATCGAGGGTCGCGACAATGGTCGACCAACGACCTTGTCGACGAGAGTTATAAAAAAACAAAGAAAAAAATACTTAAAAAATTATAACATTCGTCCACGTCAACATTGGGCATTTCACATAGAATGATCGGCGTCCATATCGGTGATTTCTGGCCAAATTTGACTAGACAGAATACATTGGCAAATCGTCAAAAGATTTATGACTAAATTGATCTAATTGAAAAGTTTAGAACTGAATTGACACAAATGTAATATGTTTAGGACTTTTTTGGTACTTTTCCCGTCTACTAATTAAAGTCAAACACGAGACAACAAAATTATCAAAGAAATCAATGAGGAACAATGTGAGAGGTGTACGTAGTTCAATCCTAGTCAGTACTTACTCTTCAGGAGATCCAGTCACAAAAAAATTCCATTAATCAATCATAGAAGTACAGAATTATAATTGTTCGTACACTGAAGTGTCAATCCACAATGTTTAGCCCTACGAAATTACTTGATAAAATAAATCACGAAGAAAATCTCACAGCTTAAAATACTTAGATATATATTCTTAACACTTCCCTTACACGTAGGTTGGACTATGATCTAAGTTCAAAGCATGAAAATATGTTAAGGAGTAGACAAATAAAGGCGTGGATCTCCTGCTCTGATCTCATGACAGACTTTGTGGGATTATTGTCAAATGCTTTAAAAGCTTGAATTATTTGATGGAGGGACATTTCATGGAAGAAAATGACCCGATTGGAGTTAGGGTTCTCCGCACAAACCATGGTACCCAGAGTTTCTGTTGTACGGCTAAAAAGAAGTCAAAAAAAACACAGAGTGGTTGTTGTCTCCTACCTCTGACCAGCAATGACAGACAAACGAGCCCCAGTATCCCACCAATGCATCATTTCGCATGAAGAAAGCGAGCCCTAGCAGTAATGTCAAAATGCCCCTGCAAGAGGAATTCGAATCCAAAATGGGAAAGCGAATTGTTAGGAAATAGATTTAGGTAGGAAGCACCAATCAATCTACATTCCATTCTCCAAATCTGGTCGGGTTTCATGCACGCGTTCAAGCTCTCGAAACATATAAATTAACCCCTCCTCTCGTTTGTTTCGCACGTAGCGAAGGAGGCTCCATTAATGGGCCATATCAAGGCGCCTCCTTTTCTGTTGGAAGACTTTCGAAGATCTCACTTACGTTCCAAGGTTTCTCCCCCCTTCTTTTTTTTGTTTTACCCTCCTCTTTTCTGGTCCTTTCGCTGTCGTGGGCGGTTGCAACCACATGTTGATGCCATTAAATCCGAGGTGTCCTCTTGTGGACTTTGGTGCCCAAATGTGGTGTTCCTCTCTCGGTAGAGCAGTTGGGCAAAAATCAGCCGCTTTGCCACCTCACAATTGCGAGTCATTTAATGACTTTTGAAAAGGGATCGACGCGCTTAAAAAAGTCTTTCAGAAGGGTGCATTTTCTTTCTTCGAGCGCCCTCCTGCATGAACAGCTTCTTTCGTAACGCGATGAGCTGATTCCTGCATCAATGGCCTCCTCATCCTTTCTGCTCTTGCTTTTGCACAAGCTTAAGACAAATATGGGGGTCCGTCGCCGATTGGTGAATCGTTCGGAGTTTATGGATTTGAGCTGGGTAGTGAATCTTCGAGTTCACTGAGCAATAAAAGAGAGAATGATAAGACTCGCAAACTTTTTTTTTTTTTTTTGGTCAAGAAGAGACTTGCAATGTTGATATCTATTTTTGTGGGGTTCGCTTTTTCAAGAATTTGTGAGTCGCAATATACTTTTACTCTCATGGCAATGTAAAGATTGTTATGCTAGCAAAACCTTGACGATATACATGTATTCTCCTTCAGGAAAAGTACAAAAAAAAAATTTAAACCTATTTCATTTGCATTCATAAACCTTTTAATTGCATCAATTAATCATAAACAGTTCCAAATTGGTACCAATTCAATTAGTTCGGTCAATTTAGACCGAAAATCGTTGATGTGGATGACAGCCATCTCAAGTGGCACGACCAACTTTGACATGAACATTTTTTTAATTTTTTATAGTTTCTTTAAGAAGGAAAAAAACTAAAAAAATTATGAAAAGATATCCACGTGTTGGCCGTGTCACATAGGACGGCCGACATCTACATCAAGAATTTCCCATTTAAATTGTCTGGATGTACTAAATAAGTACCAGTAAATTTATCTAAATTTATCTAATTAACAGGTTCATGACTGAATTGGTACTAATGAAATAAATTTATCTTGTTTTTTTAATACTTTTGTCACTCTTTCTTCCGTCTGCCATTTCGGTGTCTGAACAAACCCTAAAAACATCTTCAAAATAACGTGCCCCACTCGGCACAAAAATCAAACTCCCTCAGGCCCAACCATTAAATCATGCCAAGTACGATCCAACCGGTAGACATTTAACAATTCCAACGACCTCCCACGCGTACAGACCCTGCCCAACAACTCTTATTTATGACCAAGACAAACCCCCCTCAACACCGCACCGCAGCCCTCTAATCTCCCCCCCCTCAAGCACCACCCTACACAGCAAAACGAAGAAACAAAGAAATATGGCCCTCGCCAAGTACGACTTTGCCCTGTTCCTGCATTTCCTCTGTTTGGTCACGGCGACGAGCGGCAAAGTCCCAGCAATAATCGTGTTCGGAGACTCCTCGGTCGACGCGGGGAACAACAACTACATCCCTACCATCGCTAGGAGCAACTTCCAGCCCTATGGTCGGGACTTTTACGGCAGCAAGCCGACCGGGAGGTTCTCGAACGGCAGGATCCCGTCGGATTTCATTTCGGAGGCCTTCAAGATCAAGCCGAGCATTCCCGCCTACTTGGACCCAGCTTACAACATATCGGACTTCGCCACCGGAGTGACCTTCGCCTCCGCGGGAACGGGTTACGACAACGCGACATCTGGAGTGCTCGTAAGTCTCTCTTCTTAAGATACCATATGTAGCTAGATCGACGCATCTGTTTAGTTGAACCATTTTTTAAAGTGGCATTATCACAATCGCATGTTCATGTTTGGCCTGCAAGTCTGTGATCCCCCTGTGGAAGGAACTCGAGTACTACAAGGACTACCAAAGGAAGCTAAGATCGCACCTCGGGCCGAGCTCCGCGAACCAGGTGCTCGCTGAGGCGCTCTACATGATCAGCATGGGCACGAACGACTTCCTCGAGAACTACTACACGATGCCGGGCCGCCGGTCGCAGTTCACCGTGAGCCAGTATGAGGACTTCCTCATCGGGATCGCGGAAAACTTCGTGAGGGAGCTCTATGGCCTCGGGGCCCGCAAGATATCGCTCGGGGGGTTGCCGCCGATGGGGTGCTTGCCGCTCGAGAGGACGACGAACGTGATGGAGCAAAACAGGTGCGTGGGGAATTACAACAATGTGGCCTTGGAGTTCAACGGGAAGCTGAAGGGTCTGGTGGTGAGGCTGAGCTCGGAGCTGCCGGGGATCAACTTGGTGTTCTCCAACCCGTATTACATCGTCATGCACATCGTCCGGAAACCTGCTTTCTACGGTCAGTCCTCTTTAATCAGCTCTATTCTAACGTACATGTACGTATAACTTTGCGTAGTCAACATTTCGGGCAGGTGGTTGTGTGCCATAAAAAGCATTAATCACAATCAAGAAAAGAATTCGTCTATGTTGACGGGTAGACTAAAAAATCTAATAAAAGCCAGTTAACTATTCATCTTCTCCGCTGACAAAAGCTTAAACGGTTAGATAGAAGTATATATAATTGAGGAGATAAATTGAGCTTGAAAAGATTTGAACTCAAGATATCGTGCTTTGATATCATGTAAGATTTTGAGGGCCCGTTGTCAAATGTTATAAAAGTTTAAGATATTAAATAAAAACGTGATTTGATATTTAATTATTTTATCAAGAAGTTCAATTTCTATGGATCGAGATATTAATGTGTATGTTGCTTGTGGAGATTGGGAGGGAGAGATACATGAATCCGGCATCAAAACAAGTCACGGGACAAGGGGTGGAGATGGGACCCAAAGATGTACTATGTAGGCACGCTTAATTTTTTAATGTATGCGTCGCTCTTGAAGCTTATTAGATATGTGCAGGTCAAATAGCATTGGATTTCACACGACCTCGACTTGTATATATATGTTCTGGTCGATCCGGGGGATTCCAAGACATTTACACGAACAAGGTTTAATTACGCATTTATCTAACAGGAGGTCCCGAGTTCAAATCTTATATGGCATCAGAATAAGAGGTCCCGAGTTCAAATCTTTTCGGGAACCCCATTTGCCTCCCTCCCCAATTATATATTTGCACGCGAAAAGATCAGAAGCTTTAAAATAGTTGGGAGTGAACCCACATGTTGATGTGGTCAATATCACATAGCAAGTTGCTCTGACATTTACAAGTATATTAATCTCGTGATCTTGGTCTAGAAGAGCTCAAATTGATTTCGAATCTCATCTCGTCTAGGATGCTAGAAGAGTATTTTACATTAGTCCCCATTATATGTGTGTGTTCTTTTGCCAGCACAATTTCCCACATTCTTGGATGTTTGTAGGGTTCGAAGTTACGTCGGTTGCATGTTGCGCGACGGGATTGTTTGAGATGGGATATGCATGCGCACGGGACAGCCTCTTCACGTGCCAAGATGCGAACAAGTACGTGTTCTGGGACGCTTTCCATCCCACCGAGAAGACCAGCCGCATCGTCGCCGATTATGTCGTGAAGACCGTTTTAGCTAGATTCCTCTGATCACCGGCCCCACACTCTCTCCGTATCCATGTACAATAGACATCGTATGGTCTACGTATAATAATACGATGTATGACTTTTTTGTAGAGTCTACATGCTCTTTAGTGACTATGTCTACGTGATCTTGTGGGTAGTGTAAGTGCTTGCGTGAGTGGTGTTGGTTGTAATGCTTGGTAGTAGAATTCTATGGTGAAGCCGCCCAAAAGGAAAGGAGAGGAAAAGGTGGACTAGGTTGAGCTTTAGAGTTTAGTCATATTAAATCCGTGGTTTCATATAAGAGTTATTGGCCTTGAGAAGTTGCACAAGTCACGCAAACAAATTTTTTCCAGATAATTGAGTATAAGTGCAACATGCTTAGAAGCTCTATGATAACATTGAAGTCGTTGCAACTTGCGTGAACCAACTACCTCAAGATTTTGCAATCCTTCATAAATTTGATAACCATTTTTTGTAGCACACGTGCATGTCCGAGCAGAAACTTTACCGGCATCCGTACTTCCTCATTTCAAGATTCTTGACAAGTGGATCTCAACATTCTTGACATGTGGAGCCCCGCGCTTGAGTTTGTTCTTTATGTGCAAAGAGCTGTCCTGCAAGATTCCGTACAAGATTGTCTCAACTTCTGAGTCAGATACATCATATACATCCTGCACACAGACAAAAGATAGAGTGGGATATGGATCCCCTAACATTGTAATGGGTGATATTGATCAAATCAGGCCGTCCAAATTAAAATAGACGACCTGATTTGAACCATGTCACATCTTCAAAATGGGAGAAAAATGTAGGCAGGAATTTTAAAAAATTTTGAAGAGGTGACATGAATCAAATCAGGCCGTCCATTTTGATTTGGACGGCCCAATTTGATCAATATCACCCCTAACATTGCCATCGCAATGTTAGGGGATCCGGATCCGATAGAGTAAACATTCCAAATAAAACACCATATAGTTCCCACAATTTTAATATCTTAATCAGCCGAAAGAGCAATCATCTTTTGTCAAATCATATCTCTAGCCTATAGCAACCAGATCCGAGGAAATCATGAACGAGGGAAATGAAACTTTGGGCACCCGAGTTCATAAATGCAAGCACAATCTTTTAATCGTCATTATTACAACGGCATTCGGAGAGAGAAGAAAAACAAGAATTCACGAGACTGTTGTGAAACTGTTAGAGGAGGGAGCATTTAAACCAGGGTGCGGCAGCCTTGCAACTTCCAGATCATTATACTAGCATATTTTGGATGGTACATTCCAATCTCAAATATCTTAATCTGTGAATTAGAGTTCAGAAAATCTACCGAGAACCGATCATAATGCCACAATTTTATAACCAGCTTCTCCAAATTTGGTGTGGTCGCTAGCATATTTCCTATAGCCGGAAAGCAAAAATCACGAATGCGCAGGCGTAGGGTCAGAGACTTGCAATTCGGTAGCGAAATCTACACGTCCTCTACCTTCGAACGCTACATAACCTACCCATGTCATGTTAATATCCCATGCAAATACCACCCGTTCACATGCAACGACAGTAAATGAGGAGTCGAAATCCGCAAAGGGGATCCCGCAACAGCATCATCAATCCCCAACTGAATTCCCATTTCAGTCAAATCAAAGTATTCAAGAACGAGGCTGCCCATCAAGAATTTTCCGAAACACGTCATCACTCACGGTCACGAATTCAATGGACAAGGACATGAGCGAACTCCAACTGATACTTTCAATGGACGAGAAACGGCAGCCACGCAAACATAGCTTAGTCAACGAAGAGCAATTATAAACCAATGGAGGCAACGTGCGATCTGCCGCCAAAAACCATTCAAGAAGTCCTTCCACTTGATGATCGATCGCAAAGCAAATCCATGCATGAATCTTAGGGAGGGGGGGGTGGGGGTGGGCGGGGGCGCAGAGCTCTGATCTGATGCAAAGGTGGAACTTTTTCACCTTACCAGACGCATATAGCGTCAAAACCCTGTCCACAAATAAATCGTCATGAGAAGAGACGGAGAACTTGAGATCCGAGATAGCGGTCCAAACAGACCGCCATCTTTTCGACAAAACACAAGTTTTGACCACGTCCCTCGTGGGCAAATAGGAGCAGAGGTGGTGGATTAGGCAATCAGGTGACAGACTGACGTAATCCTCGTCGTCTTTTTGGCCTGTGGTCTTCTTCGAATACCTGCCATGGCTTCTAGGGTTTCTGTTTTTTTTCTCTATTCGGTGGTGAAGCGTGAACTTGTGTTGAGATTTGCTCCCTTAAGTGATGGCTTAGGCTTGCGGCAGGACCCCCAGAGGAAGTTCGAGATTCCCCACTATGCTTATCTCATAAATTTCTCAGCCCTTTCAAATTCCTCGGAAAAAGGAAACCATATCTTATGCATTCAATAAGATACTAACGTGGTTCAGCCAGCCAATCAGACTATCCACTTCATATAGACTTCGTCTAAATCTTATCTATTGCATATTGTACATAATATATTTAAAGGGGGGGAAGATTTCCACATCGTATTTGACTTTGTCCGCTGCATTTTCACTTGATACATCCTTAATGATTTTCCTGTTTGGAAAATTTCCCTCAATTCAGTTATTTTCCTATCTCTTATTGCAACTCATACATCATTCGTCACTCCTACCTCAAAGGCTCATTCGTTTTTTTGTCATGAATTTGTTATTTGATTAGTCTGAAAAAAAATATTGAGTCTCTTTATTAACTACATCAAAGAATGAATGATTCCTTTACACCATCATTGAAACACTTTCACACATTGCATGAAAAATATTTAGTTATAGGAGTATCTAAAATGCACGAAGGCAAAAAAAAAAAAAAAAAAATCTTTGAACGCCCCATGAATCACATTATTTCTTCTCAATCCAAAATGACTGAAATTCAACTATCATTTCAAATTTCGACCAAAAAAAATTTTTCATTTCAAATTATTTTCTTATTTTATATAATTTTTTTTATTAAATCAAATTTTGTATTTTAGAATTTTTCCTTGGATATGTAATAGTGATTTTATTTTGATAATCTTTGAAGAGCCTTTTTCCCGTCCATCCATCCTGTTATGTTTGTGTGAAAGACATCTGATTAGAAAAGTTTGTTAGTGATATCCACAACAAAAATAAAAAGCTTAAACATGCTGCATTGTGCTGAAATCTTGTTTATATTCAATTTTTTTCTAGATTCTACCGGAGAACATAAATACTCGACAATATGGAAAAGAACTAGGTTTAGTGGAAATTTCTCTATCTGAGAAAGCTAATATATACAGAGGTAAAATCTAAAATATTAAAAAGAACATAGTTCTTTTGATATGCATGGTACTATCCGCTTACTAATTGGAAAAAAAAAAAAACAAACATATGACATTCTCAATTATGACAACTAGTACATTGACATGGAAAATACAAAGAAAGGAAATAAAGTGAATAAAGTTGGGGACCACCACCTTAAATTCCAATTGAATTATTAACCGCAGTTGTTTCTCTTTAGCGGAAATCAATAAATTATTTTAGGGATGGAAATTGTTAAAACAGAAATTAGATAATTTAATGACGGTGAAATAGGAAATCAAAAATATTAGTGTGGGCAGAGTCTAAAAAAAAAACAAAAATCTATTAAATTAATGCTCAGTTAGACTTGCATTGTATATGACTTTTGAAATGCTGACTTTGACTCAAAATCCTCTGAAATTGTATTGCCCAATACCTCAATTTTGATACAAAGGCCTTCAGGTCCAAAATCGCTGAATTAAGGCATCTTAAGATAGACGCTCTTGACTCTAATTTCACCTATATAACTAATTTACTTTTGTCGTGAAGAAAATTAAACAGATGTAGAAAGTCACTTAATCTGAAAAGACATTAAAATGGTACAAAATGAAGATATATGGTGTGCAAACAGACAATCGAAAATTTTATCATAGATTTTTTGTATTAATTTTCTGGAAGGAACAAAGAAACCCACTCAATTTGAATACAATGTAAAGATTAATAAATTGTAGCTATTTAAAATACAACTAATCACATTTCTTAACCTTGATATTAAACACAATTAACATATTTTTCTTTAAATAAGTTATCTATTCCATATGAATTTGTGATTCATCTGAAACTATGGATAAAGAAAGATAGTCTTAGGTGTTAACTCAGCCGACGAGGAGTCAAATGAACGTTACACTAAAAGAATAAGATATGCTTAAGGCTGTCCAACTCCTATAACATATATATATATATATATATATATATATATATATATATATATATATATATATATATATATTGCAAAGATGCCAAACCTTTCTTTTCGCTGATTTTTCTATCATATGTCCATTTTAACTCAATTTTAACTTTTATGCATGTTTTTGTATATTTAAAACTCTACAAAAATTTTCCATTGTTGGTGTTTGTGCACATATATAGATTCAAAAGCACGGAAACAACGTGATGAGTGAAAAAATATATATGACTAATTCATGCATAAGCTACATGTAAAAATATCAGTTCATGCATGATATCTAGAAGAAGTCATATATCAAGTGTGCCCCCGCAAAACGTCAGAAATGTAACTGGCACGTAATTAAAGTCTTATACTCTCAACGTAACACTTTAGTTTCTCTCCATATCTAATTGTCAGGCGACAAATCTTGTCGCATATACCATATTAAACCAACAAACTTTGAATATTCATTTGCCAATTCTTCTCTTGATAAATTTAGATAAATTATCTTGAAATGCATGTTAAAGAATATGCGTTAGTTTAACCAAAACTCATGATAACGAAATTATCTATTAGATTTTGAAACTTTTATTTCTCTCGGTTTTAAATTCGACAATATATGCTACAAGAAACTTTTGAGTAAGAACATTTTGACGTGCAATCCAAGGCGGTTCAGTCCCTGTTAGTGTTTGCTAATGAGGAGTTACATGTTTCTATTTTAACGGATGGAACTTTTAGGGTTTTCGAGATTGCAGAGTTTTACTAAGAATAATTCCAATGATGTACACTATTGTTTTGTCTGTTCAGTCCCGCAGTCTAAAATGATGATCTTTTTTTTTTTCTTGACATCCTCTTTTTGGTTTTTACCCCATATATTTTCGGCATTTGAAAATCGAAGAACTCATAGAAGTTTCAACTTTGATATTTTTTCAAACTGTTTCGTCTTACTTTCGAATAGGAAAATAAAGTGTGGAAATACATATGTCATGTACTACTTGACAATTTAGGAAAAATGTTTAGTTCCGCCGAGCGATTTAGTCGATCAACCTACATTTTATCCGAGCTTTCATTCAATTCTGACTTGATGGGAAAACATTCAATAGCCTTGGGGGAGTGAAGTGGCATTCAAGTTCCCCCATTTTGCCTTTTGTTTTCTTCCCAACCTAAGAAAAACCTCAAAATAAAGAAAGCTTTCCAATGAATTTAAGTGTTAAAATATATATTCAGGAAATTTACATGTACATATAAATTTGACATAGTCGGTTAATGCGTTTAAAGCCACGTAAAAATAAATTTGAAAGCAACATCTCAACATCCAGAAGTCACGAACGCGAATCATTTGACTGGAAGACTAATTTTCCCTTAAGGCATTCCTAATGAAGAAAACTTGAAGGCTTTGAATAAGCCTATAGTTTTTACTTTATTTTATATTCCAATGGAGTGTCTAAGACTTATTTTAGCATTTAATTACTCGACATTGATGGGTCCATGTTCGTTGGAGGGAAAATCGTATAAAAAATCGTAAACTTATTGTACTTTTATCAGTTCAGTCCTACACTAATTTTTTTGGTCAAAAATTGTGCCAATTAAATCCTAAACAAATTCACGTTTTGCCAATTCGGTTCATTTGTCTAATTTTGGCCAGAAATTATGACGTGGACGCCGGCCATCTTACGTGACACAGCCCGTGTTAACATGGACAATTTTATATAAAAAATAATAATTTTTCTTGATTTTTGTAATTTTGTTCTTTTTTTTTTTTTTTTTTGATAACCGAGGTGTCCGCGCGGCCGGCGAGCTATGGCTCAAACCAGCGGTGAAGCACGACTAGTCCTCGGGGGTGGCTAGCGCAGCATCCCACCGCCACGACCCCCCACTTAAATCACCGACGCCTACGAGTTTCGAACCCAGAACCTCTCGTGAAAAGAACTGGGCTCAAACCATTGCGGCCACCGATGGGTGGGTTTGTTCTTTTTTTCTTCTTCTCTCCCTTCTTCAATTTTTTCTTATTGTGGCCGACGAGAGTCGCCGAGCCCTTGTAAGGGCCCACAACCTTGCTAGCCACAGTAAAATAAAAAGAAAAGAAGGAAAAGAGAAGAAAAGGAAAAAGAAAAGAAAAGAATAAAACAGTTCGAAACAATGGAGCATTCTGTTACACTGGACATGCATCAAGAGATGGTTGTCGATGTCACTGAGGAAGAAAAAAAAAAAATGCAGACTTCCAGTTGGAATCATTCAAGGCTCCTGAGATGGTTTCTCAGGGGCCTTCTATAAAAAAAATATTGGGACATCGTTGGTTCTTCCAATCTCTCTTTTTATCATTATACTCATGTTTTGATTAAATCATCAAACTTGTGCATTACCTAGAGACCACCTCAATGAGCATAGACCGATCAGTTTCAGGTAAATTAATTAAGGGAAAATTTCAAAAAAGGGCTTGAAGTAGCCTCGTTTTTTCAAAAAAGGGCCCGAAGTGAATATCGTTTCAAATAAGGATCTCAAGTGCTCAAATTATTTCAAAAAAGAGCCTACTTGAAGGGCATATTTGTCTTTTAATTTTTTTGCCTTTTTCTTTTCTCTTTTTCTTTCTTTTTCCCTTCCCTCTTATTCATCATCTCCCCAAGCACGTCATCTATGTCATCGAAAGACCTTCACCGCTCGTTGCATACTGCCACCGCCACCGACTCCCCAAGCTCAACTCCTTCAACCTCTTGCCCGGCACCCATCTTCCCCCTCGGCCCGACGGCCCGCTCCTCTCCGTTAGCTTCTGCTCGTTCCTCTCTGTCGCCTTCTGCTCGTACCAAAGAGTACAATTTTACCCGAGTTGCTTTGATGACAGCGCCTTTGGCCAAGTAAAGCGTCATGTGGCTTATGAGGTTGAAGCTCTCTGTCAAGTGCACCCCGGAAGGCACGTACGGCGGCGTGCCGCGGGGCTGGTGCGGGTGCCGAATCCGGTACACGGCCTCCCGAATGCCTTGGTGTTCAGCATCCACTCGTCGCCGACACTGCCGAAGTCCACGATGGAGATCCTATCCACGCAGTCACTCATCGGAATCATGCCGGAGCATGTGACGACTTCCTCCTCCGCAGCCACCGAGACGCCGGCCAGCGGCACCACGATGGCGACGAGCGGGGCGACGGTCGAAGCCGACGACCGCGACTTTCCCGTGCTCTCGACGGCTACTCGGGGTAAAACGTTGCGAAGAGTGGGCGTGACGCGAGGGAAGGTGCGACGGACGATGAGAAAGATTGAGATTCTGTTGGTGGTTTAGGGGGTGGGATTGGGGAGGACTGGAGATGGATTTGGTGGGCGGATTGAGCCAAGGAGGACAGCGGCGAAGAGTCCAGACGAAGCTTTTTTTATGGAGGTGATGATCTAAGGAGAGTCATGAGCGGAAGATGTGAGCAGTTCTAGAGGAGAGTAAAGCCGATGAAGAAGAAGACAACGCAGAGAGAGAGAGAGAGAGAGAGAGAGAGATTAATGCATTGATTGCAAGAGACGGAGAGAGCTTAGTAGAGTAGCTCTTCGTCAACGGCGGGAGCCCGGCCGCGGGAGGAGAGAGAGGAGCGGGCCGCCGGGTTGAGGGGGAAGATGGGTGCCGGGCGGGAGGTCGAAGGAGCGGCGAGCTTGGGGAGTCGATGGCGGTGGCGGTGGACAACGAAAGATGCAGTCCTTCGGTGACATTCCCACGAAGAAGTCATGCTCGGGGAGATGATGAACGGGAGGGGAGGAGAGGGGACAAAAAAAGAAAAACGAAAAAAAAAAAGGTAAAAAGATTAAAAGACAAAAATGCCCTTTGAATAGGCCCTTTTTTAAAATCATTAGAGCACTTCGGGCCCTTATTTGAAACGATGTTTACTCTGGGCCCTTATTTGAGAAAACGAGACCACTTCGGACCCTTTTTTGAAATTTTCCCTATAATATATATATATGTTTGCAAAGATGCCAATAGTTGTCAAACTTTTCTTTTCTCTGATTTTTCTATCACATGTCCATTCTAACTAAATTCTAACTTTTATCAGTTTATGCAGCTTTTTGTATGTTTAAACTTTACAAAACTTTGCCATTTTGGTGTTTATGCACATATATAGGTCCAAATGCAGATTTCACAGAAACGGCGTAATAACAACTTTGAAATCGTAAGTGGCAAAATATATATGCCTAATTCATGCACAAGCTACATTTCGGTACCTATAAGAAGTCATATATCCAAATATGCCCACGCAAAGCGTTAGTCATTTAACTGTAAGTTATCGCGAAAATTGATAATTCAGAAACGATCAAATAATTAAATATAGGAGTCACTCGCTTATCGGCAATTTAGATCGCCCACATAGCATCTTGTCCGGTGGCTACCATTTCTCTAGATTTTATGTCTAGCTCATCGACTATTTCGACGTGGACGTCGGAGTGGGAAAAACTGATTTTTGTAAATGACCGGCGAAGGAAACTGGTGTTCGAATAATTTGTAGAAGTAATGGCGCATTTCTTTCACAGAAAAGTAAACATTTGAAAATCATTTTTCTTAAAAATGATGGCTTATTTTTCTAACAAAAATAAATGAAGGCATAAATTGTCATCGATAATGGAAATATTTTTTATTGATCAATTTTTTAAAGAGAAATAACTAATTATTTTTAAAAAAAATCTTAATTTTAAGTTTTTCATAATATAAACTCATTAGAAATTCTTTACCAAAAAAAAAAAAACTCATTAGAAATTTGGTTGAGATCTCCGCGCACCGCAGAACACGAGGGTCTTCGTCTGAACCGCGTGATGTAATTTTCATCCCCGAAGGAGAAAGCAAAATCGCGGAATATAATAGCAAGTCTGTGTAGCATTTTGTCTTCTGAATTCCGTGTACAGCACCACTCCAACTCGAAGCGCGTGTGGTTCGCGCGCCCTGACTTTTGCCTTCTATTTACCCAGTCAATTCTTTTTTGAGTATGGACCCAAAAAAACTTTTCTTTTTGAGCTTTGTTTTTTTTATTTTTCATTTTTTTTTCGCCTCTATGCTGTTGGGGCAACCCGATGTCAATTAGAAAAAAAAATCCAGTGAACCCTCCTTGAAACGTTTCAATCCTCTCCCTTCTTGACCATTCCATAATCACTTTCAATCATTGCAAGTCCAAAACCTTTTAGGGAAGGGACCTCAAAAAAATCCGCAAAATAAATGAGATTAAAATTACGACCTCCTTTCGCTTTTGGAGCCGGCGCACCTAAATGGATTACCCTTAAAAAGGATTGAGTTCATATGAAACGTACTACTTTTATCCATCATGTGTCGGTTTTGGAATGATTAATTTAAGGTTATCGTAGGTAAACGTAGAATTTACCATAGGAAGGAAGCGAGACCAGCCTAAACCTGAAACAGATATGATATCCCCAAAATCAAGCTCTTGGCCAATTTTCGGGAGACTACCTTTTTGCTTACGGGCTCAATCTTGAAGTTCAATCCTCAAGGTGCCACAAATTTCTGTTTCACAAGTTCCACCAAGGTGACAAGTCAAGAGCATGCTAAATCACATCGTACTATCGAATTAACAAGAGGATTCTAGGAGTTTAGGAACCATGCTCGGATGAGAAGAGAAGAGGAGAATTTAGGGACTCATGTAGAGAAAACTTCACACCGATATTAGAAGTAGGCTCAATCCCCCTCATTACATGATCCAAGGGGCCTTATATAGGCAATGGAAATACAACTGGACAAAACACATTGGATTTGCATATTCGACAACAACAATACATGACAAAACATGATAGAATAACTTTTGACCACTATTGCCAATTATTGAAGGAAATACATACATATGACATATAAGAGGCCTTATAATTGGTACCGGTAGAACCCTTTCTAAGCTATTCGAGTTGTCGGGCCATTCTTTTGTCTTTTGAAAGCTTTCCAAATGAGCTCGTCATTATCCCATGGCTCTTGGAATCTTGGGCTGCTAGGGACAGCATCCGGTGGCAAAGATGAGCCGGAAGAAATATCTTCACGTAGGATGAAATTATTGTTATAAGAGCTTTGTGCAAAATTATTGTTCTGAGAGCTTTGTGCATATGGATCTTGAGAAAGTGGTCCTCCCCACGGATCTTGAGAATCCATGTCCATTGAAGACTGGTTCTGATGAAAAATCTGCGGGGCTTCTTGGATGATTTCTCTTGAGTGGACGTATGAATCAGAATAATCCCATGAGACATCATATGCATCCGAGGGCCAAACCTCCGGAGGAACAATGCGGTTATCCTGGCATATGATTCTTTGGAGTTCTCTGTATTCTTGAGGAATGGATGCAATACAACTTGTAAAGGTCCTGTAAACACAGGCGACTTCCAAATTATATTAGGGCTTGTCCGTGGTAGTGCCAAGCAAGCTTAGTTTGGATCTCACATCTCTAGTAGAACTGATAAATGTCCATAGCCTGTGGAAAAGCATAACGGTGTATCTTTCGGGTTCGGGTCTTCCCACACGGTTTTGAATCCTTAATAATTCTCTTCAAGCGCCGAGTGGTTGGAACCATAGTAATACATCAATCATTTTTTCTGGTTAGAGTAATCACCTGCTCCGGTCAAAACTCTAACAATCTTGTCAATGGAAAACTGGATGGCTACAACATACAGATTGAACATATACCAAAACATCAATTTGAGTTCTTTAGGGAAATCTTGGTCGGGTGACCAAAGTAAGGGATGGATCAATGGGTATTTAGGGTGAAAACATTGGGTTTCAGTATTAAACCACCATAATATCTAAAGATTCTTAAATGATACTTTGATATTAGGAGTGAGTTGATTGGTGTGGATCAAGTCCGGAACATCGGGGGGTACTTGAGGGTGTTCCAATTTTCTCTAATATCAACGGTGCGGTATATGTCAAGGAGAGGTTCCTTGCGTACAAACATGTTGATAGAGGTAATCGGTTGTTTTGGCATGAACAAGAAATCTGCAAGAATATTTTTGTTTCTCGCAAGGTGTTTAGTGTCAAAAGAATATTTTGAAAACCATGATGTCCACCTTAGCAATTGAGGATGAGGAACCCCGCTTCGCTTGAATTTCAACATATGAGAAAAAGAGGATTGGACTGGTCTGGTGTTCTTGTGAAGTTTTTCGTAGTTGGTTACGCAACTATCGGGAAGGAGTTTCACAAGCTAATCTCTAGGAGTTTGTTTAGGCAAATGAACACATGAGGTATGATCGTGATCAATAGAGATAAATATGTCATCAATGGCATGATTGTGGACTCAGTAAATCATCCGATAATGAAGAGTAACAGCTATAGATCCAAGAGTCCGAAGAGCTCCGATAATCAGAATCTGTACTTTGAGTGCTGAAAGAAGGTTGGGATCGGCAAGGGCCATGTTGAAATTTGGGAAAAGAGTAACAAAAATAGTGTCGGCATTCAAAGTAATCTGAATGGTTCCAATGCGGGCATGTTGGTAGTCAATGATACGAGTGTCGAGTAGAGCGACCCGAGCCATAACAAGCAACCCTTTTATGTCCATGAAAGGAGAGAGCGAGACAAATGGCTTCAAAATGGAGATATGTGTAACCCCGTTGAGCCCATTGAAGCGAGAACTCTTGAGGGAAGTTGTATTTATTTTTTGATTTTATTCTTTTTAGATAAAAAAGATTTAAATAAAGGAGAAAGGTGGCCTAGTAGGCGGATCTTAGTAGTTTCGATACAGCTTAATCTCACCCGGTGAGTGGGTCTTACTGTCAAGCCAAGGGTAGTTGATGAGGACTCCAAAGCCCTTCTTTGGCGCTATAGGACAACCCTCTTTAAAGCAAGAAAAAAAAAATCCTAAAATAGAATAATACGCTCCATATAGAATTTCGACAAGCTTTATCTAATTAAGTTTGTTACATAAATAGTTTCCCCGTAGATGCAAAGTACATGAAAATGTGAGATAATACATTTATACATGTGTTTATGTGTAACATATTCGTTAAAACTCCTCCTCATTTCCTACAACATCTCACATGTGATCAGATAATACGTAACAAATAGAGATTTGGCAAATAGACCAAAAACAATTGGAGTTAATAGCATTTACAAACACACAAAAAAAAAAATCACGTTCCAAGCTCATTGTATATGCTTTGGTGGCTTAAACTATTTATTTCAAAGAAAAAACTTAAATGATCAACAACACACGCCAATGTGTCGCGTTAAAGTTAAACTTTCGATTTTATCTTGAAAGAGCAGGCATGCTTCAATCACGGGTTTGTGACCTATTTCGAAAACTCAAATGAATTATTGACACAATATCCAGCAATGGTATTATTGCAAAACATTTGTCTACTCAATGTGCATTGACAACATAGTAATAAAACGGGCGTTTATGGAAATGATTCTTGGAAAAAATTTCTCTCAGCCCTTTTTTTTATCTTTTCACAAACCCTAAAACAATATTACTTTTCCTCAAAATACTTTATTTCTCGCACAGGCGATCAAGAAGGCGCGTGGGCGTGTCATTCTTTTCTTTCTCATATCCCCAACCCCCGGTTGGAAAAAAGGTGGAAACTTTTCAAACCTACCATCATTCAAAGTTCAGAACTTCCTCTCGCCCCGTTTCGCAAGAAAGAAGAACGATTCTCAAACCCGTTTCGGCAAGAAACCACCGTTCATCGACCTCCATGGCTAAGCCCCACGGCAAGAAAGGCAAAGTCCACCCGTCGCCGCCCTCCGTCGCGGACCAGCTGGCCCTCCTCCCCGCGGCGCTCCTGACCCTCGCGGCGGCTCTCTCGCCCGACGACAGAGAAGTCCTGGCCTACCTCATCTCGCGCTCCAACGAAAACGCCTCTGGCCCGAACCCCTCCGGCCGCCGGGGAGTCGCGAGCGACGGCCGCAAGAACGGGGAGCATGACTTTCCCGGCGAGGAGGACCACCCCCCCATGTTCCAGTGCGACTGCTTCCGGTGCTACAAGAGCTTCTGGTCGCGCTGGGACGCGTCGCCGAACCGCCAGGCGATAGACGAGATCATCGAGGCGTACGAAGACGGGCTGCTCCGGGATGGAGGGAAGAGCTCCAGCGCGAAGAAGAAGAAGCAGAGGAAGGGCCAGAACAGGGTCGCTGATTGCGGTGAGGACAGAGTTACGGCAGAAAGAAGGACTGAGAAGGATGAGTTGGGTGAGCAGGAGATGGAGGGAAGAGCTCCAGCGATAGATGAGATCATCGAGGCGTCCGAAGACGGGCTGCTCCGGGATGGAGGGAAGAGCTCCAGCGCGAAGAAGAAGAAGCAGAGGAAGGGCCAGAACAGGGTTGCTGATTGCGGCGAGGACAGAGTTACGGCAGAAAGAAGGACTGCGAAGGATGAGTTGGGCGAGCAGGAGATCGAAGGAGGCACCGGCGGCGATGAAGCGGCGACGGCGGCCGGTGGCGTCGTCGAAGATGGCGAGGCCGGATCGGAGAAGGGGACGTTGAGAAAGATCGCCAGTTTCATCGCAGAGAAAATTTGGGGCCTTTGGAGTAGGAAGTAAGATCATCCTTTTACCTTTTACCCATTTCACAAGGGATTCATTCTTTGGTTTCAACTTCTTTTCAGTCTCTGAAAAACTCTCTC